>NC_139033.1:37153512-37753512 GCF_964662115.1 Mustela nivalis | reverse complement strand
GTGACATGCTGATTATGAGGAAGAAAATAAAAGTTGAACCTTATAAAAATTCAAGATCTTGGATCTAGAATCCTAATTCAGCGTTCTTGTCTCGTACCTGGCTGAGAATGAGTGGAAAGCAAGGCTGCGGGGCAGAACATAGATGGGTTGACACCATGGGCCCTAGAGCATCGGTCAGATTTTTCCAGTTCTCTAAGCCTCAATATTTTGACCCATAAAACCGAGATCATAATCCCTACCGCAGAGTGTAGTGAGGATTAAGTAACTCAGCTAAAACCCATAGAATGGAGCTCATCCCAGAAAGCGAAGGAAGTGGTAGCTATTATTATTAAAGTAAGTGGTCATTATTACAACCTGAATCAACCCTTCTCCTCACTTGGGCTAAAGTGCCTTGGGCAAGGAACAATTGATCTGCCGAGGAACAATTGATCTGCCGAGGCACGGCTGTGGATTTCTGGTGTGGGTGGCAAGACACAGACTTTCAGCCTCCTCTGCTCCCAAATTATTTCTGTTTGGGATGTTACACACTGAGCTTTCCAGGTAGAGCTTCCCCGCTTTTCGGATTCCTCTCTCGACACCAGATGCAGCAGCTCTCTCCAATCCTTCTCTCTTGGACACGCCATCAATCTTTGAAAGAAGAATAATTTCCTACTGCTGAATGGGATGTCTGACTTCTCCAAGAGCTTGTATGCCTTGTCCCCTTTTATTCCTACAAATCCTGGGGAGAGAGTTAAGACTAGTATTAGTCTTTTCAAGTGTAAAGGAGAATAGTGAGGGATGGAGAGTTTATACAACTGGCCTAAAGTCGTATAGTGAGACGCTCACAGAACCCTGATGACAGCCCGGGGTCTCCTATCCACAGTTCCGTGTGATTTCCACTAGAATGGTGCTCCCAGAACTTACCGCGGCTTTTCCTCTTTTCCCCTTAAGATCCTAGCCTGTGGGGACGCCTGCGTGGCTCAGTGGGTTAAAGCCTCTGCCTTCAGCTCGGGTTGTGATCTCAGGGTCCTGGGATCGAGTCCCACATCGGGTTCTCTGCTCAGCAGGGAGCCTGCTTCCTCCTCTCTCTCGGCCTGCCTCTCCTCCTACTTGTGATATCTGTCGGTCAAATAAATAAATAAAATAAAATAAAATAAAAAGAATTGGAGCCATACTTAAAAAAAGAAAAAAAAAAAGACCTAGCCTGTGTTGTACAGAACATGGCGAGACGGTCTGCCTTCGTTCCTATCTTCCCTCAGGAAGCGTTTACTGAGTGCCAACTTTGTGCCTAGCACACGTCCAGGCTCCGAACACTGGAGGACACCAAAGAGACCATGATTTCTGTTCTCATGAAGTCTACACTCTGCTGGGAGAGACTGACAGTCAACGGGGAAAATACTTGGTTTCTTAGATTGATAAGGGGAGAAATCAAGCAGGGTAGAGGGGTGGAAAGTGGAAGAAATTGATGTGGGCAGTTGTCGTGGGGAGAGGGGCGTTGCCATTGCCGATGGGGCAGCCAGGGAGAGAGCAAAGGAGACAGCATTTGAGGAAACACTGAAGCAGGTGAGGAGCTGGGCTTTGAGCCACTCGGGAGAAGAGGGTTCTGGAGAGTAGAAGACCAGCACAAAAGACTCAGATTTGGGGCTTTTCCTGGAATGACTGAGAAACAGCAGTTTGGCCATGACTCAGCCCAGTGAGCTGAACAATGTGAAGAAAGGAGTGGGAGGTAGAGTCTGAGGAGGAAGGGGACAAGCAGGGGCAGGAGCTGGACTAGGGGAGGCAGCGGGGGGGTGGGGGGTGTGCCTCTGTGAATCACCGTCAGGACTTCACTTTTGCCGAGTAAATGCGGGTCCAGCACAGGGTTTGCAGCAGTGAAGGGTTAAACCACGTTACCAGCTGCTCCGTTGAGCGTAGACTCAGGGAGACAGGGAGACAGGGAGATAGGGAGGGACCATTTCTGTAATCCAGGTGCAAGATGCTGGTGTGCTCTCACCTCACACCTGTCCCACAGGGAGCCATGGTTAGCTCCGACAGTGGTGGTAATGAGGTCAAGGCTAAGGAATCATGGGAGTGTCTTTCGGGCTAGCATTACCTGAGCCTCCAGACTTCTGGAGGGCCTCAAGAGGTCCTCAGCTGGCTCCTATGTTTCCATACTCCTAAGGAAAATCATCTGGAAGGTCACTTGGGCTGGCATACCAGGAGTTTCTTTGCAACGAGCTGGGCTGGCCTCACCCTGGCTCTCCATGCTGATCAGAATAGCAATGCCTGTCTCTAATTCCTCTTTTTTGGTAGGAAGATAAATGAGTATTTAACAAACAGGGTTTGTTTCATGGACATAATTTTTCAAAGCATGGGGTCCACTATAGGCAGTGGGTAATTTCTTGGGGTTCATTTCTCGGGGTTCATTTCTTGGGGTTCTAAGTGGGTTCATTTCTCGGTGATAAAACAGAAAGAATCACTAGGGAGCTGATGGCAAGAGATGCCCTTTCCACCTCACACAGGCCTCTCTGTTTCTCTGTTCTTTTTTTTTTTTTTTTAAGATTTTTATTTATTTATTTGACAGAGAGATCACAAATAGGCAGAGAGAGGGGGAAGCAGACTCCCCGCAGAGCAGAGAGCCCGATACAGGGCTCAATCCCAGGACTCTGGGATCATGACCTGAGCCGAAGGCAGAGGCTTTACCCCACTGAGCCACCCAGGCACCCCTGTTTCTCTGTTCTTGATTCCCAGGGCAGGTCAGGTGCAAGCACATGCCTGGGTCCGCGCGAATGTGGGGTCTGCCTTTCCAGCACATGCCCTTTGGGTATGAGACAGCATGATTGAGGAACAGTGTGTTGCCCATCAGAACAAGTGACTCTGGGCCTCAGTTTCCTCATCTGTGGAATTAAGAGACTGAGCTAAATGATGCCAGGGGTTCACCTTTGCTCTCAGTGTATGTGATGCTGTGATGCTGTGTGTGGCCTCTGTCCATGGGGAACGGAAGAGAAAGGATTTCATTGAACATCTGGTCCAGAATCCTCATGAACAGTCCTGCACTCAACTCTTTAGTGCACCTAGAAAATGTGAGCATGGGTAAATCCTTATCAATCTTGGCATAAGAAGGATATTTTAAATCAGTCTTACAGGCTAACCGTGTTATGTGTTACCAAACCCTCAGCTCAGAAAGATGTCATAAAACCTGCCTTTTACTGAATGACCTTCTGGGACAATCAAGTCATATTCCTGAACTATATATATCGGGGTCAGACGCTACACCTCAAGGTCTTGGGTGGGCAAGTCATAGATCAGCTGTGATTTGTTTTGCTTTGTTTTTAATAGCCAAGAATTTGTGGAAATACTCTGTTTTGTTTTCTGTCAATCCGTAGAGCTGAAGTGATACACTTCAAGGGCCAGCCATACTCTGGGGTGTATGGTCTTGGCAGAAAAGCCAGCTGTTCGGAGGTCAGACCAGGGTCAGACCAGGGCCCTTTCCCTTCCCTGCAGGCCAGCGGACACCTCCCAACCTCCCCTCCCCAGACTGACTTTTATTCCATTAGCACAACCTTGAGGCCACTATTCCCTAAGAAGATGCAGCACATTCAGGAGATTTTCACTGAAGTTCCTCCCAGGTTTGCTTTTTGAAGACAGAGTCGGGTCAGCTTTGGTTAGGAGGAGCAAATGGAGCACATTTTCTTGGGAGAGAAGAGATGGGGCCTTGGGACGGAGAGGAGTCAGGAGGCAGAGGTGGGAAATAGTAGTGTCCAATGGCACCTTCTTGCCAGTTGTTCCCAGGCAGTCCCATTGTAATGTCCTGTGTGGCTTCAAGAACCCAATTTTTCCTGGTTAAGTAAACTCAAATACACTTTCGTATTTACCTAAGGACACATTTTCAGCACTTTCCTTGCTGCCTTCCTAGCTGTTAAATGATAGACGTCCCTGGGTATAGAACTGTGGCTCTTAGAGACTCTTACAAGTCTCCTAGTCCAAATTTCCACCTACAACAGAAATTCTTTCTGGCCCAACTAGGGCCACTCTGTTGGTGCTTAAATCTTTCCAGTGACAAGGCATACCACTGTTTCATGGAGCACTGGGTTCAAATGATGGGCTATTTTTTATTTAGAAAGTTCTTCCTCAAACTTCCACCCATCCACTTGTCTCCCTCCAGAATGACTCTGATTAGTGGATCTCAAAGTCTACATTCAAACATCCTCAGCCTGATCATCAAGATCCCCCCCCCCTTTATCATTCCTTTCCCTGATCCGGCTTTACCAAAATTCCTAGGAAGTCTTAGTAACTGCACATGTGACAAACCCATGCCTATTTCAAAAGGAAAGGAAGACTGGATCCTAAGTGAACTGTAGTCCAGCATAGCTCGGATACTCCCATGGGGCAGACAGCATTCTCCCTAGAGATACTCCCAATGCGCTATGTGCTTCCCAGCATTTGATAACTGATCGCATTTTCTAAGTTTCCAATGTCTTACTTAACATTAATCCACAATGAGTATTTTGACACAAACCCCAAAGGAAATTACTTCCTATCCAAATTAAGTACGAAATTGGGTAAAACTTGTAAAGGTTCTGTAACAGACTGTACTCGGGAAGCCTGTCTATTACATTTCACTGGGCTCTTCATGACATCTAGTGGTGAAGGCTGGAAGAGCTTACAGTACTCCAACAGCTACTGAGATCATGGGGGTGGAAATCGTAACCTTATTTAATATCTGCTCTTTGGATCCTTTGAGAAACTGTGAACTGAATCCGTTTTTCACTGGGATGATATCCTCTTCCTTACTTTAGGCAATCTTACGGCTTTATACCTTTTACATCCGAGCTCACTTTGAAATCAATCAAGTCTCTTTCTTCAGAGAGATCAGAGAAACACACTATCAGCATAAATAACTATATTTTGATCTGGAAGCATACTACAAAAATGTTCTGTGTCAATGTATTCATCTTCAAATGTGGTTTTAAGACTTTGGATTCCTGTGAAATCGGAGTCATTTATAGCTAACCTTGAATGTATTGTTATTCACAATTAGAAGTAGATAAATTTCACAGGCAGAGAAGCTGACAAGTCTTTAAGACTTCACACTTGGTTTTGCAGGAAGAGCCGAAGTTAATTAGAAGTGATTATACATACATTGCATGTGTGTGTGTGTGTGTGTGTGTGTGTGTGTGTGTGTGTGTGTGTGTTGTTGTTGTTGCACACAGACACTACAAAGGCCTTGGGAAGGTTGCATTTTTTTTACGTTTTAAAAATAAACATAATCTCCTTCCCATGTGTTGCCGTAAGCCCAGTAAATCTAGGCAGCTCAGCAGGCTTGTACAAGGTCATTTCTTGTCAGGACTCCAAGGGGGAGCAGGAAGCAACCTCGTGGTGCATCAGATGCTGGCGCTCTAATCCCCGCTCAGCACTGGCTTCCCGGGAGTGGGGGACAGGTCATGCCAGCGACGACACACGGGCAGACTGAGGCTTTGACAGAGCAGCATCAGCGTCGGGACTGTGCGCTCTACCTACAGTGTCCCTCTCAAGGCAGAAATATAGTCTCACCCTGGCAATAAAGAAAATGCCAACGGACTCTACTGACTTCTTGGTTCTGGTAAACAGAAAAGTCATCGTGAAAAAGATCTATCTAATCACTCCCCCCAAATCAAAGAGGATTTACTTATTCTAGTTTCTATTGAATTTAAATATATATTAAATATAGTTTCAATTCAATGTAGGTATTTAATTTAGTGACAAAGCCTTTCACTAGTCAGCTCTTCCAGGCGTTCGGGGTGTCCTATCTGTAGTTGTTCACCTAGGGGCTAGTTGCTAGAACCCTTGGGTAGATGGGACTGGTGCCGGGGTCAGGAGGTAGGAGGTCTGGTGCCTGGAACCACAGGACAGGACTAGATCC
Source organism: Mustela nivalis (assembly GCF_964662115.1). NCBI lineage: Eukaryota > Metazoa > Chordata > Mammalia > Carnivora > Mustelidae > Mustela > Mustela nivalis. The sequence continues at coordinate 37,747,652 of NC_139033.1, read as the reverse complement.
TGGGTTCACTGGGTCGGTCCTGGTACTTGAGCCTTCGATAGAGAGCCTGGGACCTGGGTATATGGGGGTAGACTTGAATCCTGGGTCCACAGGAGTCAAGCAGGCACTGGGGGCCTTTGGGATAGTCCACCATCTGCGTGGGGGGGGGGGCAGTCTGATACTGGAATGGACCTAGACCCTGGTTTCACTCAAGCAGGGCTGGAAGCTGGGGCCATAGGGTCACAGGCGCCAGCCTGGTGCTGGGATAACTCTGGAGCCTGGGGCTGTGGGCATTGGCCAAATAACTGGGGCCTCAGAGGCCAGTCTGGATTTGGGTCTGCATGGGCTGTTTTGGCACTGGGATGACCCAGGAACCTTGGGTCCATAGGTGCTGGCCTGGTGCTGGGCGACAGGTCTATAGTTTGTGTCCATGGGGCCAGCCTGGTACCAGGTGGCCTGGGAATATGAGGAGGCCACTCTGGGGTTCACATGCTCACTTCGTTCTCCTTCTACCACAAGGAGGGCATCTGTCTCCAGATGGGAAGCTTAAGGGAGGCAGGATGAGAGCAGCATCCATTCTCCCTTCGTTCCTCAGTGCGTCTTCTCTTATGTCTGTACTTCACATGGTGCTAGCTTCCCTCACCTGGAACCCCTGGCTCTTGTGAAGGTGCTTTTGAATGTGGAAACTTGTTCAGATTGACAAGGGGAATGATGAGCACTGGGAATTCCTATGCCATCATTTTGCTCATGTCACTCTAGCTCCTATAAGGAACACTTACAACTCAATAATGAAAATACAAATAACCTAATTTTTTAAATGGGCAGAGGATCTTGTACTGAAGTTATTATATCAGTGAACTATCTAATAAGCACATTAAAAGATGCTGGACCTCATTAGTCATCAAAGAAATGCAAATCAAAACCATAATGAGACATCACTTCATACCCACTAGGATTATTCAAATCAAAAAGTCATCTTAAAACAAGTTCTGGTGAGGATATGAAGGGAAAAGAACGCTCATACACTACTTGTGGGGGTTTAAAATGAGGTAGCCACTTGGGAAGAGTCTGGAGTCAAATGGTTAAATAGAAATATCCTTAGAATCAGTGATTCCAAACCTAGGAATGAAAACCAGGAGAATGAAAATACCAAACCAAGAGAATGAAAATATATGTGTATATAAAACTTACATATGAATTAAAACAAACAAAAAACCCCCCAAACTTATATATGAATATTTACAGCAGCATGTTTATAACAGCCAACAATGGAATAACCCAAATGTCCATCAGCTAATGAATACATAAATGAATGTGGTACATTCATACAATAGAGTATTATATAGCCATATAAAGAATAGGAAAAAAAAAATAGGAGACTTTAACGCCCCACTTACACTGACGGGCAAATCATCCAAACAGAAAATCAACAAGGAAACAGTGGCCTTGAATGACACACCTGACTAGCTGAACTTAACAGACACATTCAGAACATTTCATCCTAAAACAGCAGAATACACATTCTTTTCATGGGCACAGCGAACTCGCCAGAATAGATCACTTATTAGGCCATAAAACAAGCCTCAACAAATTGAAAAATTGAAGTCATACTATGCATCTTAGTTGAACCACAACTCTATGAAACTAGAAATAAACTATAAGAAAAATTCTGGAAAGAGCACAAATTCATGGAGGTTAAATAACATTCTACTAAACAGTGAATGTGTCAACTAAGAAATCAAAGAAGAAATCAAAAATTACATGGAAACAAATGAAAATGAAAGCACAATGACCCAAAATCTTTGGGATGCAGCAAAAGTGGTTCTAAGAGGGAAGTTTATAGCAATATAGGCCTACTTCAAAAAGCAAGAAAAATCTCAGATAAACAACTTAAACTTATACCTAAAGGAGCTAGAAAAAGAAGAACAAGCAAAACCCAAAACCATCAAAAGGAAGGAATAATAAAGATTAGAGCAGAAATAAATAAAAAAGAAACTTAAAAAAAATAGAATAGATCAATGACACCAAGAGCTGCTTCTTTAAAGATTTTTTAAGTTTAATTTAAAGAGAGAGAGAGAGAGCGCGTGCACGCACGTGCACAAGTGAGGGGGAGGGGCAGAGGGAGAAAGAGAATCTCACAAGTGCAGTGATGAGCATAGAACCCAACTTGGGGCATGATCTCATGATCCTGAGATCATGACTTGAATCAAAATTAAGAGTTGATGCTTAACCAACTGAGCCAACCAAGCACCCCACGAGCTGGTGCTCTAAAAACATCAACAAAATGGATAAACCTCTAACCAGACTCATAAAAATAAATAAATAAGGGAGAGAGAGAGAAGGAGAGAGAAATGACCCAAATTAATAAAATCACTAATGGAAGAAGAAAAATAACAACTGACACCACAGAAATGAAAACAATTCTGACAGAATAAGATGAAAACCTACATGCCCTAAATTGGACAACTTAGAAGAAATGAATGAGTTCCTAGAAACATACAATCTACCAAAGCTACAACAGGAAGAAATAGAAAATTTGAATAGACCTATTATCAGCAGCAAAATTGAATCAGTAGTCAAAGAACGAAGATGCCCTTCAAGGGACGAATGGATAAGGAAGATGTGGTCCAAATACACTACAAAGTATTATGCCTCCATCAGAAAGGATGAATACCCAACTTTTGTAGCAACATGGACGGGACTGGAAGAGATTATGCTGAGTGAAATAAGTCAAGCAGAGAGAGTCAATTATCATGTGGTTTCACTTATTTGTGGAGCATAACGAATAACATGGAGGACATGGGGAGATGGAGAGGAGAAGGGAGTTGAGGGAAATTGGAAGGGGATGCGAACCATGAGAGACTATGGACTCTGAAAAACAATCTGAGGGTTTGAAGGGGTCGGGGTGGGAGGTTGGGGGAACCAGGTGGTGGGTCTTAGGGAGGGCACGTATTGCATGGAGCACTGGGTGTGGTGCAAAAACAATGAACTCTGTTATGCTGAAAAGAAATAAAAAGATAAAAATAAAAATAAATTTTAAAACTCCCCAAAAAGACAAATGTAGGACAAGATGGCTTCACAGGCAAATTCTACCAACCGTTTATTTAAAGAAGAGTTAATACCTTCTTCTGAAACTATTTCAAAAAATAGGAAGAAATCTTCCAAATTCATTCTATGAGACCAGTGTCACCCTGATACCAAAACCAGATAAGACACCACACAAAAAAAGAGAACTACAAGCCAATATCTCTCATAAATATAGAAGTAAAAATCCTCAACAAAATATTAGCAAACCAGATTCAACAATACATTTTTTAAAATCATACACCATAATCAAGTGGGATTTATTTCCAGGGTGCAAGTTTGTTTCAATAGTCACAAAATAATCAATATAATACACCACATCAATAAGAGAAAGGATACAAATCATATGATCATTTCAGTTGATGCAGAAAAAGCATTTGAAAAAGTACAGCATCCGTTCATGATAAAAAAAACCTCTGTAAAGTAGGTCTAAAGAGAACATACCTCAACATAATAAAGGCCTTATGTGAAAACCCACAATCAACATGATACTCAAAGATGAAAAACCAAGAGCTTTTCCCCTAAGGTCAGGAATAAGACAGGGGTGTCCGCTCTTACGAATTTTATTCAACATAGGACTGAAAGTCCTAGCCTAAAGTTGCAGGATACAAAATCAATGTATAGAAATCTGTTGCATTCCTACACACTAATAATGAAGCAGCAGAAAGTGAAATTAAAAAAAACAATCCCATTTGCAATTGCACCATGACCAATAAGGTATCTAGGAAAAAATCTTAACGAAAGAGGTGAAAGACCTATACACTGAGAACTATGAAAGCTGATGAGAAAAATTCAAGACAACAAAAAGAAATGGAAAAATACTCCATGCTCATGAGTTGGAAGAACAAATATTGTTAACATGTCTATACTAAAAAGCAAGCTACATATTAAATGCAATCCCTATCAAACTTTCAACAACATTGGGGAGCCTGGGTGGCTCAGTGGGTTAAGCCCCTTCCTTCAGCTCAGGTCATGATCCCAGGGTCCTGGGATCGAGCTCCGCATCAGGCTCTCTCTTCAGCAGGGAGCCTCTTCCCCCTCTCTCTCTCTGCCTGCCTCTCTGCCTACTTGTGATCTCTGTCTGTCAAATAAATAAATAAAATCTTTTTTAAAAAATCAACAACATTTTTCACAGAACTAGAACAAATAATCCTAAAATTTGTATGGAACTACAAAAGATCTCAAATTAGCCAAAGCAATCTGGGGGTAAAAAAAAAAAGCCAAAACTGGAAGTATCACAATTTCAGACTTCAAATTATATTACAAAGTGGTAGTAATTAAAGCAGTATGGTTTTGACATATGGTATTGACATAAAATAGATACATAGATCAATGAAACAGAATAGAGAAACCAGAAATAAAGTCACAATTAAATGGTCCGTTAATCTTTGATGGAGGAATGAATATACAATGATAAAAAGACAGTATCTTCAACAAATGGTATTGGTAAAACTGAACAGCTACATGCAGATAAAGCCATGCACCATGCACAAAAATAAACTCAAAATGGATTAAAGACCTAAATGTGAAAACTGAAACCATAAAAATCTTTGAAGAGAGCACAGGCAGTAACTTCTCTGACATTGGCCATAGCAATATTTTTCTAGGGGAATAAAAGCAAAATTAAACTATTGGGGTTATATCAAAATAAAAAGTATCTGCACAGCAAAGAAAACAATTGACAAAACTGAAAGGCAGTCTACTAAATGGGAGAAGATATTTGCAAATGACTTATTGAGTAAAAGGTTAGCATCCAAAATATATAAAGAATTACTATAATTCAATATCCAAAAAATAAACAACCCAATTTAAAAATGGGCAGAAGACATGAACAACCATCTCTCCAAAGAAGACATACAGATGGCCAACATACACATGAAAAGATGCTCAACATCACTCATTATCAGGGAAATCCAAATCAAAACTACAAGAAGGTATTACCTCCCACCTATTAGAATGGCTCAAATCAAAAACACTAGAAACAAGTGTTGGTGAGGATGTAGAGGAAGAGTAAACCTCCTGTACAGCTCGTAGGAATGCAAGCTGGTGCAGCTGCTGTGGAAGACAGGATGGAGGTTCTTCTAAAGGTAAAAATAGAAATACCATATGATCCAATAATCACACTACTGGCTATGTACCCCAAAATTATAAAAACATTAATACAAATGGATACATGCACCCCTATGTTTATTGCAGCATTACTTACTATAGCCAAACTGTGTAGGCAGCCCAAGCATCCATCAATAGATGAATGAATAAAGAAAATGTGGTGTGTGTGTGTGTGTGTGTGTGTGTGTGTGTGAGAGAGAGAGAGAGAGATGGAATAGTATTCAGCCATTAAAAAGAATGAAATCTTGCATTTTGCAACAACATCGGTAGAGCTAGAGAGTATAATGTTAAGCAAAATAAGTCAGTCAGAGAAAGAAAATACTATATTATCTCCGTCACATGTATGAACTTCAAAACAAATGAACAAGGGGAAAAGAAGAGAGAGAGATGAAACAAGAAGCAGACTCTTAACTCTAGAGAACCAGCTGATGGTCACCAGAGGGAAGTGGGTGAGAGGATGGATGAAATAGGTAATGGGGATTAAGGAGTATACTTATCACGTCGAGGAAAATAAAATAAAAATTAAAATTAAAAAAGAATGTTAAAAAAATACTGATACATATGGATGCACCTTGAAAAGACGTTAAGTGACAGAAGTCACAAAGGCCACATATCATGTGATCCATTTATATGAAATATCCAGAATAGGAAAACCTACAGAGACAGAAAGGAAATTAGTAGTTACATAGGAGTGGAGGTAATGGGGGGCTGGGGTTGGCGGCTAAAGGGAATGGGGTGATCTCAAAAGGTGTCTCCTATGCTAATCCATTCTATCACTAAGTGGTATCTATCTTTCTTACTTGAATGTTTACATTTTCTTGCAATGTTTTTTAAAGATTTATTTATTTATGTGGCAGGGTGGGCAGAGGAAGAGAGAGAGTCCTGAAGCAGATTCCCTGCTGAGCATGGAGCCGGCACGGGGCTTGATCCCAGGACGCTGAGATCACGACCTGAGCTGAAATCAAGAGTCAGAAACTTAACCAACTTAGACACTCAGGGACCTCTGTAATATTTTAAAACTTTATTTTTTCACTTTTATCTTTTTATCTTTTATCTTTTGTTTCTCACTTTTATCAACCTAAATAAGGGTTAAAATATAGCTCGTATAGAGGGACCTGATTTTAAATTCAAAATTATTTTTTACTAGGGATTACATGATCTCAGGCACAGTCTATAAATAAAATTGCATTCATTTGAAACTTCTCCTTTTTGTAATGACACCATAAGTGATTCAGATTAGCTGTCCACTGGTGATATCTAAATATGCTAAACAAAATGTTTAGAATCTTCTTGAAAACATCCAAGAGTTTAGCCAAAATCAACAAGGCAAAATAATTTTCCTTGACGGCATTTGCCAGTCCTGGGGAAGAAGTTACGAAACTGAGTTGCATTTCTGCACCCTCCTAGGGAAGCAGCTATGAAGCTTGGGGCGTATCAGGGATAATAACAATAAGAAACCATCCAAACACCTGAGCAGGAACCTGGGGGCATGAAATAGAAATAAACCTACCCTAGGTGTCAAAAAAACACATTTATCGCTAGGTATCCAAAAACTACATTTATAAAAAACACGTTTACCAAAAATGTATTATCATTATTATATTACATTAATTATATATATATATATTATATATACAATTATATATATTGTGTTAAATAATTGTATTAAAATGTTTGTATTATAGTATGTCTTGTAATACATATACAGGGCCACAGTCAAGTTTCAACAGATTTCAGTAGCTAACTCATATAAAATATGTTTTCTGACTTCAATGCAATTAAGCTAGAAATCAAAAACAAACATCTAGAAAAACATCCCATGTATTTGGAAATTAACAGATATTCTAAACAGTTGACAGGTCAAAGAGAAAAACGGAAAACATTTGGCCTAGACAATAGATCTTGTAGAATGCAGTTAAACCAGTTCTTAGAAATACATAGCTTTAAAGCATATATTTTTAAAATAAAGCTGAAGGGGCTCCTGGGTGGCTCAGTCAGTTAGGCATCTGACTCTTGGTTTCTGCACAGATCATAATGTGACGGTCATGAGATCAAGCCCCACCTTGGGCTCCACACTGGGCGTGGAGCTGCTTAACATTCTTTCTCTCCCCCTGTCACACTCACTCACTCACTCGCTCTACATAAATAAAAAATAAATAAAGCTGAAAGTTAAGGAGCTAAATCTCCACTACAAAAAGCAGGATAAAAAAGGTAAAATGAAGGTAAATAAATCTACATGAAAGGAAACAATAAAGATAAAAATGTGAATGAAAGAATCAGGAAAAAAAATGGGCAAAATGCAGCAATTCAATAAAACTAGTTATTTCATTGACACATCTAATAAAATTGAGAAATCTTTAGATAGACTATGAACAACCCAAATTTTGATCAACAAGTAAATGAATAAATAAATTTTGATATATACAGTGGAATGCTATTCAGCATTAAAAATATACTGTAAGTATACATAACATTAATGAATCTAACAATAGGTTGAATGAAAGATGTCAGCCTTCTGCAAACAAGAAACAGACTCTTATCAGGCACTGAATTGGCAGACACCTTGATCTTGGGCTTCCAGAGCTCAATAACTGTAAAAATTACATTTCTGTTGCTGATAAGCCTAACAAACAAACAAACAAATAAACAACAAAGACAGAAAATAAGGAAAAAGGGGAGGGAATACTGTATAATTTTATTGAGGTGAAAGTCTAAAAAATGCAGACTCATCTATTGTGAAGTTGATTGGTGGTTGGCTGAGGTGGAGGGTAACAGGGGTTACAAAGAGCACAAAGAAAATATTAGGTGTGATGAATATGTTCACTGTATTGTGGTTATGGCTTCACAGGTGTATACATGTGCTAAAACACATCAGACTGTACATTATGTATAATTTACTGTGTCATTTATACCTGAAGTTATTTAAAAGAACAAACACATGAATAAAAATGAAAAGAAACAGCACTCCACAGAAACAGACTCAGGACTGCAGATAATTGAATCACCAGACACAATTTTTTTTTATTAACATAGATGTATTATTTGTCCCAGGGAACAGGTCTGTGAGTCATCAAGATTACACATTTCACAGCACTTACTATAGCACATGCCCTCCCCAGTGTCCATAACCCAACCACCCTCTCCCTCCCTGCCCCCCACCCCAGCAACCCTCAGTTTGTTTCCTGAGATGAAGAGTCTTTTATGGTTTGTCTCCCTCCCGATCCCATCTTGTTTCATTTTTTCCCTCCCTACCCCCCACAATCCCCCACTCTGCCTCTCAAATTCCTCATATCAGAGAGATCATATCATTGTCTTTCTCTGATTGAATTCTTTCACTCAACACAATACCCTCTGGTTCCATGCACATCATTGCAAATGGCAAGATTTCATTTCTTTTGATGGCTGCATAGTATTCCATTGTATATATATACCACATCTTCTTGATCCATTCATCTGTTGACGGACATCCAGGCACTTTCCATAGTTTGGCTATTGTGGACATTGCTGCTCTAAACATTCGGATGCACGTGTCCCTTCGGATCACTACATTTGTATCTTTAGGGTAAATATCCAGTGGTGCGATTGCTGGGTTGTAGGGTGAAATTTTAGAAAAGCCACCAAAAGCACTAATGAGATAACACAAAATAAAGGATACCCTGGCTGACGATACTAGACTATCACAATCGAATAACTCCAAGAAGAATTGACTGAGGCTTCCACCTGGTAACCAAGTCTAAGTGACTGATTAAAACAACAAATGGGCAAATTAGCCAAGACCTAACCCTATAATTAGGCTGGACACAGGAGTTTAAGTTTGAATTTCTTTAAACTGAGTAACAGATGAGCCAAGACACTCTAAATGGGCACCACACGGGAGTTAAGAGGAATTTAAAAACAGAGTACACAGCTTTCCAACCATCATCATGGAAGGGGGGAACAGAAAACAAATCTTTCTCTCTTTTTTTAAGATTTTATTTATCTGACAGAGCACAAGGAGGGGGTGTGGCAGGCAGAGGGAGAGGGGGAAGCAGGCTCCCTGTTAAGCAGAGAGCCCGATGCCAGGCTCAATCCCAGGACCCTGAGATCACAACCTGAGCTGAAGGCAGCAGCTTGACCCACTGAGCCACCCAGGCGCCCCCAGAAAACAAATCTTGACATACAGCTGGTATTTCCTTCAAAACTTTAGCCAAATTATGAAGCCAAGTGGAACTAGAGATAAGAAGTTAGAAAATTTCTGAAAGCAGAGTGCTCTTTAATCTCACAGTGTTCACAGTGTAAGAATTAAGTTCCAAATCCTCCACGGGGCGAGGTCTCAGTGAATACATGGGGCTGCCTTCACTCAGCTTACTGGATAAGACCATGGGTAATCTGCCCACTGTGTCTACCTAGTGGAGGAAACTGTAAACTCACCGTGGAGGATGACAGCATCATCCAGAGGCTTTACTAACTGTTCATACACAATGTCTAGGATGTAATAGGTGTTAAATAAATACTAATAAAATAGTGGATCAGGTCTGTCAAGAGATAGGACCAAAGGACTGAAATCCAAGAGAAAAAAGATAAACAATAGAAACACTGACAAAAGGATCAGATTTTGGAGTTAGCAGAAAAAGGACTTTAAAATCAATATAATTTCTATAGGAGAGGGAAAAAATGAAAATGGTTTTAATGAGATGGGAAAAAAATAGAGAAAATCACCAGTGATTTAGCATCTTTTGAGGAAAATCTAATAGATATTCTAGGGATAAAAAATATATTACTGAAGAACTTGATAGGTTTAATGTAAGATCAGCAGAAAGGATAAGACAATTAGAAGAGGTATCAGTAGAAATTATGTAGACCGCAATGCAGAAAGTAAAAAGATGAATATAGAAGAAATGGCAAGAAACAGTGAAAAAGACTAGTAGGCATGAAAACTGGAATTCAAGGACAGAAGAGAGAAAATGGAACAGAAGCAATATTTGGAGAGATAACGGCAATGTTTACAACTGTTAAAAAACATTCGGTGGGGGAGCCTGGGTCACTCAATCCTTAGGGTCTGCCTTTGGCTCAGGTCATGTTCCCAGGGTCCTGGGATAGGAGGGAAGCCAGCTTCTCCCTCTGCCACTCCCTCTGCTTTTGTGTTCCCTCTCTTACTGTGTCTCTCTCTGTTAAATAAATAAATTAAATCTAAAAAAAAAAAAAACAAATTAGGTAGAAGTTATAGTATCATATTATGGGGTTTATAACTTGTAAATACAATGTGACAACATTACCCCCCAAATAATGGAAGTAAAGAGAACTAGAAGGCTTCAAACTTGCTGTATTTTGTGAAATAGTATGTTAAATCTAAGTGATATATTAAGGATACATAATGTGATCCCTAGAGTAGCCACTAAAGAGGAAATTTAAATTGAATTATGAAATTTTTGATTAACACATAAAAAAGCAGGTAAAAATACAAAAGAACTAAACACAGATGGGACAACTAGACAACAAATATTAAAATGGTAGACCCAAATAAGTCATAGCAATCATTAATCTGAATGTAAACAGGAGGAGCCTGGGTGGCTCAGCTGGTTAAGCAAATGCCTTCAGCGCAGGTCATGATCCTGAAGTCCCAGGGATCGAGTCCTGCATCAGGCTCTCTGCTTGGCAGGGAGTCGGCTTCTCCCTCTGACCCGCCCCCCCCCTTCTCATGCTCTTTCTCTCTATTCTCTCTCTCTCTTTCAAATAATTAAGATCTAAATAAATAGATAAGTAAATAGATAAATGTAAATCTAAATTCTAATTAAAAGGTAGGGATTAGGGATGCCTGGGTGGCTCAGTTGGTTAAGCAGCTGCCTTTGGCTCAGGTCATGATTCCAGCGTCCTGGGATCAAGTCCCACATCAGGCTCCTTGCTCGTCAGGGAGCCTGCTTCTCCCTCTGCCTCTGCCTGCCATTCTGTCTGCCTGTGCTCTCTCTCTCTCTCTGATAAACAAATAAAATCTTAAAAAAAAAAAAAAAAGGTAGGGATTATCAGCCTGGATTTTAAAAGACCCAACTAAATGCTTTCTACAAGAAACATATAAATATAGAAATGGATACACTGAAAGTTAAGAAGTTAAAAGTCTATTCAAACAATCAGAAGAAAACTGTAGTGACTATAACTTCAGACAAAATAAATAAACCTCAAGACAAGGAGAATGACCAGAGATATAAAGAAACCTTTATGATTAAAGGGTCAATTCATCAGAAAGATACAATATATATATGCTTAAGTCAAACATACAATCATAGTTGGAGTCTGTAACACTATTCCCTCAGTAATTAATAAAATAACAAACAATAAAATTAATAAGGATGTAGATGAGCAACATTACCAACCATCTTGACTTCACTGATATTTTTTTTCTAATATTTTATTTATTTATTTGACAGACAGAGACCACAAGCAGGCAGAGAGGCAGGCAGAAAGAGAGAAAGGAGGAAGCAGGCTCCCTGCCAAGCAGAGAGCCCGACATGGGGCCCGATCCCACGACCCGGGATCATGACCTGAGCCAAAGTCAGAGGCCTTAACCCACTGAGCCACCCAGGCGCCCCATTGACTTCACTGATATTTATAAAAAATACCATACTCACAACTGCAGAATATACATTTTTAAGTGTACATGGAATATTCATCAAAATAATTTTGCTGAGAAAAAAAGATAACTATGCTGGGACAGAAAACAGGTCTCAAAAAATTCCAAATGATTGAAATCTTAGAGTATGTCCTCATAAAAATAGAAGAGTATAAAATAAACTCCGTTGGGGCACTTGGGTGACTCAGTCAGTTAAGAGACTGCCTTCGGCTCAGGTCATGATCCTGGAGTTCCAGGACTAAGCTCCATGTCAGGCTCCCTGCTCACTGGGGAGCCTTCTTCTACCTCTCCCTCTGCCCCTCCCCCCTTGCTTGTGGTATGTCTCCCAAATAAATAAATAAAATCTTTTTAAAATAAATTAAAATCCTTGGTTAAGTATAGACCCCAAAATCCTCAGCAAACTAATTTAGCTAATTTAATTCAGCAATATATGAAAATAATAATACATCAAGACCAAGTACAGTTAATCCATAGGAAATAAGGTTGTTTAACATTTGAAAATCTATTTAGATTATTCACCATATTAACAGAATAAGGAAGGAAACACACATAATCATCTCGATAGATGCAGAAAAAGTATTTGGCAAGATTTATCACCCATTCATGGTATTTTTTTTAAATTCAAGCAAATTAGAAATAGAAAGCAACTCCATCAATTTAATAATGGACACTATTCAAAAATCTACAAATAATACTAATAGTGAACACTAAATGCCATCCCCTTAGGACCAAGAACTAAGCAAGGATGTTTACACTTTCTACTTCTATTCAACATTGTACTAAAATCCCTAGACTGTGCGATAAGGCAAAAAAAGAAATAAAAGATATAAAGTCTGGAAAGGATAGTTGAAATGGACTCTATTTGCATACGTTTATTTACATAGAAAGCCATAAGAAATCCATTAAAAATTACTAATACTGATAAATAGTTCATGAAAGTGCCAAGACTACAGGGTCAATACACAAAAATTAACTGTTTTACTATACGTTAGTAACAATTGGGGAAAAAAATGTTCAGGAGGAGGAGTTAAGACGGCAGAGGAATAGGGGGACCCTAAGCTTGCCTTGTACCTCGAAACCAGCTAGATAAATGTCAAATCATTCTGAACACCAAGAAAATGAAATGCTTAAAATTTCACTTGCAATAATGTCAACGAACATCAAATAGCTGAGACTAAATTTAACGAAAGAAGGGCCCCTATATGGAAAACTATAAAGCATTGGCTTGAGAAATTAAAGATCGAAATAAATGGAGATTATGTGTGTATGTAATATATGTATATATATACACACACTATTCATGAATTGGGAGACTCAATATTGTTAGGATGTTCTTTTCTAGGCAATCCAACAATAAAGCTATTTTTTTTTTTTAAGAAATTGATGAGCTATTCTAAAGTGAAAATGCGAAGGTTCCAGAATAACAACAAATCTTTATTAAGAAGAAAGTTGGAGAAATTATACTACCCAATTTCAAGTCATACTACAAAGCTCAAGTAATCAAGACAATGCTGTTCACATAACAGTAGACAAACAGATCTATGGAATGGAATGGAGAGTCTAGAAATAATTTCTAGAGAGTCTAGAAATATTTTCAACAAGAATGATAGACTTTTATATCCAAAAATACAGTTAATTCCTGAAATGGCATACATATATTAAAGTCCCAATAAAAATGGCATTAGGAAGGGCACCTGGGTGGCTCAGTGGGTTAAAGCCTCTGCCTTCGGCTCAGGTCATAATCCCAGGGTCCTGGGATAGAGCGTCACATTGGGCTCTCTGCTTAGCAGGGAGCCTGCTTCCTCCTCTCTCACTCTCTCTGCCTACTTGTGATCTCTGTCTGTCAATTAAATAAATAAATAATCCTTAAAATGTTTTTAAAATGGTATTAGGATACTCTTAAACCAAGTATGTTGGACCAAAGTTCTTAGCATATCCCAGATTCAATGGATTCCATATTTTGATGAGTAAGCAACAAAGCATCAAAGCTTCCTCTTACATAAATTGTGGATTAAGGATTTCTAACATCCAGGAAAAAAAAAAAAAAAAAACCTTTTTAAGTAAACTAAAATGTGAACACCCAAATATCTTCCCCTTGCAATTGCAAGATTCCGTCAAAAAATCAGATGAAGTCACACCTATTTACTTCTATGCAAGCCTGTCCCAGTGGTTTGATTGGCCTATCCACTTATCCCCAGGTTCCCTGCCATTGTCTTTCTGAAGTTGATACCCATCTTTAAAATGAAAATGTCCTCTGCAGTGAAAGCTGAACCCATGCAGAAGCATTCCTAATGCTGTCAGTGTGCTGATTCCTTTGAGAGAATTATATGGCCAGGGAAATGAAACCGCAACACTATTTTTACTACCTTTGGTCTCAGGAAGACGATAAGGATCTAACGAAGAAATTGTGTATCACTCAAAAACTCCGAACAGTGATATCAACAACTTGTGCATTCAATACTACCCTATAAAATTACAAAGCTTAATTACTAAGGAAACTAAATGACCCATTCAGGATTCTGATGGGAATTATCTTTGTGAAATAAGTAACTTTTAAGATAATAAAAGCAGTCATCAAAGAATGTTCTAGAATGACAGATGGGACAAAATTTATAATTACAAACAAAACACAGGAAAAAAGGCACCTGATTATAAGGAAGTACTAAAGCCTTTAATGACAACTTCAAAACAGTGTTGCATATTCTTTTATGGAATGTTGCCATCAATCTCCACGCCTTGCTAATTGTCATGTAAAATTGGGTTCAACGGTAGACTATGAAAGCTTCTAAATTTCTTTGCCAGGAAGGTTTCAGAATCATTCTGTCTGCTGATGCCCCCTTCAACCATTGGATTACTAATATAATCAATGATTCTAATAATTAAGCACTACAAAATTTTTCCACAACTTGATGGACAATTGGATAGGTCTACTAATTTCAATATTTCTACACATGGTAATAATGACTATTCTCTCTTTAATTCATTTAACATTCACTATACCAAGTCCTCCTGTTCCCTCTTCTACATTCCTGATGAATATTCTGCTTTTCGGTCTCCTCTTCTGCTAATTCCTTAGTATTAATTCATATTCCCTAGCATTGCTCCTTAGTTTCCTTCTTCCCCTTTACATTCTCTAGATACTCCCATTCATATACCTTTTTTCATTTTCATCACCTAAGTGACCCCTAGTTCCCTATTTCTAGCCCTAGGTTCTAAAACCACATTCCCGCCTGTGTACTTATGACACATCTCCACCAGACAGCCAAAAAAGCATTTCAGATACACGGCTCAAGGGAAAACCATATTCATCATCCCCTCCCGACTTGCTGCCTTTCCTTGGAACCGAGATTTCTACTGCCAGTTGCAAAAATGACACGCCCATGAGTCAGCGTGGGCTCCTCTCTACTACCTTCCTCATCCCATAAACTGAGAATAGTCTCATCTCTTTCACACGGCGGTAAGAGCTCCCAGTCATGGTCTCTACTTGCTCTTCCGTCTTCATCTTCTCCTTCACCTCCCTAAGAAATCTTTTATTTAAATGTCATTCTAATACATTATGTTAATAAAAAATAAAAAATTTTTAAAGTCATTCTATGCACACAACATGTACTTTTCCTTTACTACTGTTAAATTCTCTTCCTTACTAAACTGCAAATTCTATAGTCTCTCAGACCTCAAGCATCTGTCTTCTTGGAATCTGAGAATTTGTTTAATATTGTGTTTATTGATGATAGAGATCAAAGTATCAGTTTGGTACTAGGGGAAAATCCTTGCATTGCTGCTCATAAGCTAGTACAGCAAATAAGACTACAAATAATTACAATGTTGTTCGCCAAGTACCAGGATGAAATAACCACAGGGCGCTATGGGAGCAGAGGAGGCATACAATCATGTGCTAGCACTATCAGTTTTGCTTGGACTGGGACTCGTAGATAAGTAGGAATTGGTCAGGTGAACCCGTTAGGTCAGAGGAAGGCATTCGATATCAAGGTACATTCTGGGAACTGCCAGTGCTGGAAATGAAGGGGTAAGGTATAAGGCTGGAGGGAATCACATTATGAGGACCTCAAAAAGGCGAGATAACTGGCAGCCCTAAGGAGGGCACATTACAGAGGCCAGGTCAGAGGCAAAGAGACCTCTTGGAGACAACTGCATTATGCCTTGCAAGAAATGAAAGCCTTTAAAAAGCAGTGGCAGGGAGATGAGATAGCAGGGTACAGAAGAAATCCTTGCTGCAGATACAAAGTAACACATTTAATCTTCATCATAAGCCTAAGAGGTGATGTTCGTATTTTTACACAAGAGGACTCAAACTCCTAATATATTACTTGCTCAAAATGACATAGCTTACAAGCAGGAAGAGCAGAGATTCAAACTTCAAAGCTCATGCTCCAAAGTAGCATAATGTGTCAATATCTCAAATGCATGTCCAAGTATAAATCAACAAATGTTTTTACAACTAATTCTGGCCTGTTTGACTTACCAGAATTAATTCCTAAATAAACTTCCTCTTCCCATAGAGAAGCATAGCAAGTGTAGAGGAAGGAGATAGACTCTAGCAGGTTTAAGGTTACATATGGTAAGATTATTATTCCAGGCTGTCTACAATTTTAGTAGTATATCAAATTCTAAAGTTATTTCATGGACAAATTTATTTACACATTCTCCCAATTAGTAATTCTGCATGGGCCACAAGGTCTAAACATAATCTTATTAACCTGTAAAACATCCATTCTGCCACTTACGGTACTGGGCATGTAAAAAAACAAAGTACTGATCTAAAGATAAAGTGAAAATGTTTAAAATGACATCACTATTCTTAAGCAATATAGGCTTCACTGGGTGGTGAAAGATTTCAAAACTTATTTGCCTAACAAACATGCTGTATGTTATAGAGCACACACGTTTGGAAAACTTCAAAAACTGCAGAATAAACCTTTAATAATTGTGTTAAGCCAAGTGAATGCATGGCTCCTTCAAGGTTTCCCTTCAGTGATCAGTGAATGGATTTCTTTTCTAAGTTACTTTTCCTTAAAAAAAAAAAAAAAAAAAATTATCGGGCACCTGGGTGTCTCTGTGGGTTAAGCGTCTGCCTTCAGCTCAGGTCGTAATCTCAGGGTCCTGGGATCGGGTCCCACATTGAGCTCTCTGCTTGGTGAGCCTGCTTCCCCCTCTCTCTCTCTGCCTCTCTGCCTACTTGTGATCTCTCTGTTAAATAAAAATAAATAAAATTTTAAAAAACTATCTAAGGTTAGAAAAGACCAATTCCATATATATCCTACACACAAAACCAGTCTGCCACTTTGAAGTATGAGTATTAATACAAGCAACATGGAAGCCCTGAAGTTCTTTCATTCTCTAATGTTTAAAAGGAGAGGGTTCAGTTGCCTAACTCACTCAATTCCAATGCTTTCTTTTTATTTCAGAATTGAAGATTTACTTTAGACATTAAGGGGAACATGGGATGGTCTTTTTACCTATTTTAGGTAAAAAGCCCTCCACCCTCCATACCCGGTGACTTTTTTTTTTTTTTTTTTTTTTCAGTATTTTCAGGTGAATTAATAGCAGCTATGAATAAAATACTCTGGCCCAATGT
This sequence comes from Mustela nivalis, assembly GCF_964662115.1. Taxonomy (NCBI): domain Eukaryota; kingdom Metazoa; phylum Chordata; class Mammalia; order Carnivora; family Mustelidae; genus Mustela; species Mustela nivalis. Next base: position 37,730,280 of record NC_139033.1, on the reverse strand, counting down.
GCAATACCCACCCTGCTTTGGGAACGCTGCAGAAAACAGAGTATCCATCTTCAAGTGGCAGACTGGTTTCAATTCCTGTGGCAACTCCAATGGATGATATAGCTCCCTCCAATACGAGATTGGGGGATAATTTGGCCAAAACAGATCATAAAGATCTGCCAGGAGCATGAAAGAGCACGTGTTACTCTTGACCTCAGCCTTATGCTGCAAGACTCTGTACTCAAATACTTTTGTTTCTACTATGGGTTATTTCATTACTGTTTCAAATCAGATAATGCATCCTGATGCGAAATATAACAAAAAATGTAAATCAAGGGAAAAGTTTTGTGGGGTGTTTTTTTTCTATGTCTGACAAAACAATTAATAACCTAATATTAGTTTTCTAGAAAACACTATCTCAGGGATGGTTTTGGTTAAAATATGTTACATTTCCAGATGCTTTTTTTTTAAATCTGGAAAATTCAGCGCATATGTGTGTGTGTGTGTGTGTGTGTGTACACACATACATATACTGTTTTAGGAGAAAACAGCATTTCAGCTTGGTGATTTAAGTAATATCAACTACGTATGTTTATTTGTAAAATTTCCCATAGCGAAACGTTATAGTTACCTAAAAACATTCATTTTTCACTACTTAACAATTTGAATAATCATGGAATGTTTGGATAATGCAACCAGCTGAGTTATAGAAAAGTCACATAAACAATATAAATCTGATACCCAATCCTTTACACGTAAGAAATTACTTTCACTGGGTTTTCAAACTGTCAAGTAGAAATAGGATGAGGTTAGCAATACTTAAGAGGAGGCACTTGAACAATTACCCAAAAAGGTTAAGTGTACAAAAGTGTAGAACAAAACTTTTGGTATTAATTATATGCCTAATTTCAGACGTAATTAATCTGAGATGGTCTATATTAAGGAATGTTATGAACTTTATTTCTTGCCCTTCCCCCTCCATTTGACCCAAGGCAAGTAACTATGAAATACATAAGTATATAGACATCATCACAGACCAGTTAATAGGCTTACATAGAGAAGAACTAAACACCATGTAATGACACAGGGCATTTTAGAAAGTGACTATTTTAACACAAAAACTTCTGCATAATTTTTTCCATAAATGCATATAAATACATTGGTCTCCCAAAGGTAAAAATGCTGTCTCAACCACATTCCTATACAAAAATGCCCTCAAAGGTATTAACTGAATCAAAATAGTCTATGTACTCTTTTCAAACACTGAATTTTTTATTATTCAGAGATATTTAAATTAAGTTTTAATTTTAAAGAGAAATTAAAAAATTCAATTTACCAATACTTTCTAGATTAGTTTTAAGATTAAAAAGAGTAGTAAGGAACACGTTTTGTTTTGCTAGCCTTTTGTGAAACACCTTTCAAACACACAATTTGGCAAACTTGTTTTTAACTTTAAATCATGTTCTCTGTATGTTAACACTGCATCTTTTGGCAGCTAAGGTGATAAATACTTGATTAAAAATATTAAGTCCTGTTGCTGCATGAATTCCCAGTACTGTCTTTTCCCCCATGGTCAGATTTCAACAGTAAGGATAATGGCTAACTCAAATTTTTAAAGGTCATCCAGAAGGGATTAAAATCTGTGGTCCCATTAACAGTTTTAAGTGAGAACAGTTAAATCTCATTAAACTTGTTTATTTCTGGTAGGTTATAATTTCAGTACTTTCTATAGCCCGCATACCCAAATGTTTAATAAACATGAATTAGTACTCATTTTAACATACTTAGCTATTCCAAGTCCATTTATCGAAATCACTTGCTCTGTGTATGTGTATGAGCACAGCACACTCACTCCTTAATTCCTTAAGACAGTCTTGCTCCCCTAAAGAGAAAAACTGGCTTTCAATCAACATGCTACCAGACTAGACTAAGTCTCTTCGAAAGTCAGAAGTGGGCCAATTTTCAGATAAATGAAAAGAGAAAATACTTATTTAGAATGACAAAAATTAAGCTTGGCAAAAGTAGTGACTTTTATTTACAATTGCATGTATCAAGATTACAATAAAAACACTAGTGATACCATCCGAACAAAAGCAATGATTTATTGGTAATGGCAATGAATGGAATATTGACAGTCTCTGATGAGAATCAAGCAATTATCCAGGAGCTGTAGATCTGATTGCAATATGGTCTTCCAGTGTCTTTTGTACCTTAGTGACTTTCTCCTTTTTTGCCAACTACCTAGAAAACAAAAATAACTTTACATGTACATCTGATTTAGAAATATGCGTTATTTTCAAAATAATATTACCAATTGGTAATCACCTTTAAAACCTGGTATTAATTTTCATCCCTGGTTTTTGTTTTGTTTTGTTTTGTTTTTTTGCATGCAGTGTATTTTCACTGTTGAAGCAAACTGTGACCTTCCCTTTCCTCCCAGCCTCAAGGAATTAAAAATAAAACACATGCAGGCTATTTTGGGTTTCCCAAACTGTTTAAAGGAAAAGCAATGCAATTTTTCAAAACAAGGTTGACAGTTTAGAGAAGTTAATAAAAGGATGATGCTATATGAGTGAAATATATTTGGAAAACTATTTTTAGGCAATTAGAAATCAAATGTCGATCACAAAATACTCTAGAATCAAGAGTATGCTAAACTCATGTCGAAATGCCCAAGATGACAGGTTTCTAGACTTTTCTCTCAATATGTAGATATGCAATGAAAAGAGATTAAAAATGACTAATTTTGCCTAGCTACTATTTTTAAAAAACCCTGGCTGCCACAAATGTACTATAAAAAACATAAAGAATAAATCTTGTTTCTGTCAATGATTAGAAAAATTCTCCATGAGGGCTTTAAAAATGTCCTAGTTGGTATAAATGTGACAGCATAAAAATATAAGAATAAACCTGGTTTCAACCAACAGTGCTAGAAAACAAAATTCTCTGTGGGAAGATTCTAGAATTATTTAAGCAAATAACCTGAAGTTTATCATTAGATAATATAGTCTCACAGCAGAAATGCCTCTAAAGAAATCTACTTGCAAGCTACTGAAGATGTATTTGTATACAAAGATTTCTAAGGGGTGCTTGGATGGCTGTCAGTTAAGCATCTGCCTTCGGCTCAAGTCATGACCCCAGGGTCCTGGGATCAAGCCTCGCATCAGGATCCCTGCTCAGTGGGGAGCCTGCTTCTCCTTCTCCCTGCTCTCCCCGTGCTTGTGTATGCATGTGCGTACTATTTCTGTCTGTCAAATTAAAAAAAAAAAAAAAAATCTTAAAAAAAGATTTCTATGTTTATTTATAAATGTAATTTTCATACTTTAACTGATTCTGCTCCAAATGGTAGTGTGAATCAAGCAAAACTCATGAAGGTCTTCAGTACATGTCTTGTCAAAAACAGAACATGGCTGGGTCAATGCCATTCATGAGAGAAGATTATAAAAACCCTTCCACTTAATTCCCAATCATATGATGTCAGACATGCCATTTTCCTGACCTTGAGGAAAACCAGTTCCATTACTTTAAAAGAGCTCCTCTCCAATCTACAAAAACCGTATGTTAGAAAGCCCAAAAAGCCAGAAAGACACGAAAGAGATAGTCTCATAAAATATGTGGATAAGAGTAAAAAAAATCATGGTTTAAGAGCCAAGGGTGGGCCTTCTTAAGAAAGGAAGGAAGGTTGCAATATTTGTATCACAAATGAATTTAAGCAGATAAACACTGAAAGCATTATTGATCATTATTATCACTTGGGAACACACAAAACACAGAGCTATTAGATTAAGCAAAAGAAAACAAAAACAACTGATATTAAAAATTAAAATTTTAGCAGATGTGATACAGAAGACACAAATCTGCATACTGTTTCACAGGTTGATAACTCTCAACTTGCCAATGTGTATTCTCTGTAAAAAAGAAGAAATTCAGCATTCCAATATGGATTTTTCTCATCCCAAACATAAAGAAGTATTTTATTCATTTTTAAGTGTATATTACACCTCAAACAATCATCTAGGTACATCAAAATTAGGTGTCAAAAATATTTATCCAGTGAAGAGTCCATTGATCTTCTATGTTAAGAATTTAAACCAGCCTAACACATTCAGTCCTTCTTTCAACGCCTTGAGTTCACTTGGGTAGACAAAGCAGTGGATGTGCCCATAATTAATCAGAAAAGACTTTGGTGCTGCAGTTCCATTGAGAAAAGAAAATCCATGTCTTCTAACTAAAGCTTATTCAATATATTACACTAGTTCTAGTATAAAAGAAGTTAATGAAACTGTTCATATCTAAAATGATTCTATAGTTCCCAAAAAATAAAATTTAAACTTTAGATTGGATTAAAACATCCAACAACTAGTTAAGTCTGAAAGCATTTACAACAACATTTTATTGCAATATGATTCCTCAAAATGGTAGTACAAAAATGAAATATGAGAAAGTAAAAAAATTAAAATAAAATAAAAGGGGAGCAACATGGTATGATAATAAAATGAAAGCACTTAGTTGCAAGCCCAAAATAAAAAGCAATCAGAACGTAAGGCCAAATGAGACACATGGCTAGAATAAGATCTGAAGAAAGAGATGGCTGAGGAAATCTAGGTTACAAGGCTGATCCAGATGACAGAAGCTGAAGAAATCTTGCACCAACAATGGCGAGAACATGGGAAGGGTGAGAGCAGACAGGTGCTAGATGAGCAGAGAAGCAAGGAGGGGAGTAGAGTGAGATAAAGTCAATCTTTAGATTACTTCATTTTAAAAAATCTTCTGTTTTTAGTTCATTTGAGTTGCATTAAAAAAGCTGAAAAATAAACAGACAGAAATGTTACAAAAATAGCTGATACGGTGAATGGCCAGTTTAGAAGTCTCTTTTTATTACAGTGATAGAAAATCTGCTCTGCTTTTCACATGCACCTCATTCCCTAAGAAGCAGAAGCCCCTTCGATTTTGCTCATTTCTGTGACCTTACATATTATTATTTTTGTATTAGACTAAAGTAATCCATGTATAGAGCATATTTTAGCAAAGAAAATATCTACTTCCAATTAAGATGGCAAGCTTTTCATGCTGCAACACAAAGAATCCATTTACAACAACAAATAGCTGAAGTGTGTATTATAATCTGTGCGCAATGCCTATAATAACCAAAAACAGACAAGTGGGAAGTATGTTCTAGTCTACCACATCTTAAAAGTACAACCTTTAAAGTTGTAATAGCATGCAAAAAGGTCTAAGATTTCTATCCACATCCAAGATTCATTAGCATTACCTTAGCTTCTGTCACCTTAGTGACATAAGGAGAAGATCAATGACACTCTGAAAACTAAAATTATCTAGAAACAACTCAATATAAAATGTGAACTGAAAATGCAATACAATTCTATCATTCTCTAAACCATTTTTATAGCTTTCTTCATTACAGAAAGAGGTATCAAAATGTTCCTTTTTGTGCTGATAAAATACATGCTAAATCTATTTTTGAAATTTTAAATTCTAATGACTGTGTAATTCCTTTGAAATTCAGACTAATTAAATAAAGTCCTACACCTTCCCATTTTCAGGCCCAAGCTCCTATTTTCTACCTGGAGTGCCCGCCCACTATCTTTTCCTCCACTGCCATCCACTTCTACTCTCCAAGTCTATTTAGTTCAAGACCCTCCTCCCTCCACAGAACATTCTTGTCCTCTCCCAACCATTCCTGGGAAGGAGATAGCACTGACCTAGGAAAGTATGAGGATGCCCTGTAAAGGAAGAGACCTGAACTAAGGTTTGATTCATTTTGATCAACTTTCCAAAGTTTTTATGTTACCCTATAAGATAAACTTACTATACACAGAGATTATGATCACACCTAGCACAGTACTACAGGGACAACAAGTACCATACCATGTATTTATTATTTCCTTTTCTAGAAACCAAACTCATTTATAATTTTTAGTAAGCAACTATCTATACAAAATCTAAAGTGGCCAATTTCAGTTAAACAATAAATATTTTTTTATTGCAGTTTCCTACACCAATGTTGTTAACTTAGCAAAATGCAAAGAGGACTGAAATATTAGCTTGCTTTTGAGGAACAATTCAATGAATGACACAAGTCTCATTCAGAAACTAGTAAAAGGAAATGCAATGTAGTATTAACATACATGAGATCATTCAACCACTTAAAATTTATCAGACACTAAAAGCAAGGGACTAACACCAAGAAAGGAGTCCATGATAGTATGAAATTATTCTCAAAGTAGTTCTCAGTGTGGTCTAGCTGGGGGGGTCCCTGACACCCATTCAGGGAGCATTCAAAACTATTTTCATAATAATGCTAAATCGTTATTTGCCTTCTTAATCTCATTGTCTCACAGGTGTACAATGGAGTTTTACAGAGGCTACATGACCTATGATATCAAACCAGACTGAATGTAGAAGCAGGCATGAGAATAAGAGGGTTCTATTAAGCTAGACAGTAGAATAATTTGTAGGGCATAAAACAGTGCTCTTCTTGTTAAATTGGTTTTTATTGGAAAGTACGTATTTTAATTTAAAAATATTATTTGTGTTAATATATTAAGGAGTTTATGATTTATAAGTAATTTTTATATTTTTCAGTTTCATTTCTTAAAAGGTAAATATTAGACAAATATGGCCTATATTAACAAAAGCTCTTTTTGGTCCTCAATAATATTTAATAGTATAAAAGGGTCCTGAGACCCTTTTGAGAGTAGTTTGAGAACTACTGCTCTACAATAATGTTAAGATAAAAAAAAGTATTTAGTTAAATGAATACACAGCCAAATTACAAAACAAACACAAATACTCCCAAGCAAGCAAAGTCTAATATCTTTGCCATCCTAAAGACAGTCCAGAAAAAGTAGTCTGGTCAGTCAAAAGAGCAAGAGAGGAGCTAGAAGAGAACGTGTGAGAGAGAGAGGGAGGACGTTCAAACCAAAGAGCTGGAGAGAGATTCTTGGGTGGATGATGATTGACATATATTAGAAAAACTGACTGAACGGCAGGCTGGTAAGAAGACGGTCAAAATGAAGCAGTGGTTACTTAAAGAGAAAAATGGAAATCAAACAGCAGGAGCAGAGGTGAGAAGCAGGGAACTTGAGCTGAATTAATGGTATACAGCTTATAGTAGATCTTATGAAGGAATTAATCTAAAAACAAACTATGCAAGGCAGTTAAAGCCAAATCCAATGACATTTAATTCCAACAAGCAATCTAACAAAGCAGGCAGCCAAAATGTCTTTGGTGCTCACAATTTTCCCAGTACAGCATATCTCATATCATAAAAATGGAGATGTTTAATCTCTGCTTCTTCTGACCTTCTGATCTGTCTTACATATGGCAAACATTTGACATGACAGATCTAAGTACATTATTGTCCTATAGTTCCCAAAAGTTAATTATGAGACAGGAAGAAATAGTTGTTGGAAACTGACCAGTTATAGTATCTATGGTCAAGGTTATCAATTTTGTAAAAACCAGTATACAATTTTATAAGCTTATCCACTGTTATGCAATTTTATAAATTTTTCTGTAATCGAATTAAAATATGATCTGTAGAAACCACCAAAAAGAGTAAGAATTTTCAGGATGCTCCATGGCTTCACCTCCCCACCAAACAGGGGTCTAAACTGTTCAGCTGGGTGCCTCTTCCTCCAGGCACCGGCAGCCCTAGGGAAACTTTCTCCCATATAATCACCTCTTTATCATCACCTCCGGTTCTAGACTGTCAAAGGCAGCCACAGAAACATGGGCACAGCTACCTTTCCCCTGCTGCTGCACATTCAATCTGTGCCCCGTAACTAGGTTCTGTACTCAGAAAGCTCCTGGACGCACTTCCGTGATCTGTGGTTGTAATACGCTATATCTCCCTAAGGAACTGTGACCAAGTAGCAGTTGTTCCATGAATGGACAAAATGTTCTCAGTCCTAAGGGTCTCATATATCTTAATCTCCCACAATCCTTAGGACTGTGTCCACAAAACAAAACAAAACTGTACATATACGGGGGCGCCTGGGTGGCTCAATGGGTTAAGCCTCTGCCTTCGACTCAGGTCTCAGGGTCCTGGGATTGAGCCCTGCATCAGGCTCTCTGCTTAGCGGTGTTCCTGCGTCCCCCTCTCTTCTGTTTGCCTCTCTGCCTACTTGTGCTCTCTCTGTCAAATAAATAAATAAAATCTTTTAAAAAATGTACATATACATACAAATGCAATCTGCTTGTTCACTGATAATTTCTTTACTTGTGCCAAGTGGTCTTTCAGAACACAGACATGGTTTAAAGGCATCTCAGTGTAGTAAAACTGAACCCATTCTTTTTGATTAAAACATCTGATTTTAAATGTTTTCATCGGAAACAATAATAATCAAAATCTTGGTATCAGCAAAACTCTTAAACATTCACTAATAATAATGATTTTAACTTACTCCTATTTTGACATTCCTAACTACTTTCTATAACCAACCAATTATTTAGTTAGTTTAAAATACTTTCTTTTTATTATAGGTATACTACACTTTCATTACAGATAAGGTTTTTTTTTTTTAACTGAGGTATGGTTGACATACAATGTTCTATTAGTTTTAGGTGTACAACACAGTGATTCAACACTTCTATACATTTTATACTATGCTCACTTATTTGGATACCATTTGGATACCATTATTAATGGATATCATTTATTTACAGACACCATTATTTGGCTACCATTATCTGGTATCTTATTTGGATACCATTTATTAATAGACTCTGTATCAGGATTTATTTTTATTAGAAATTATCTTTTAGTTGGATATCTAAAAATGTGATTAGGAGAACCCACAGTTAATTTTAGGTTAACCTAAAATTTCATGACATGGTTACGATTTTGATCTTTATGAAATTACTTCTTTAAAATTGTATTTTTACTTCCCCTAAATACCATTTAAAACAAACTTACTCGTTTGAAGTCATTCATATTTGTTGCCTGGACTGGAGTACCAATAAAAGTAAAATATGAAATTCTTGTTGTTTCTTCTTCACCTTGATTGGACTGAACAAATATCTACACCCCCCCACCAAAAAGAAAAAAAAATTACATTAATAATTGTATCCTTTTTTCACAAACATGTTTAACTGATATTGTTAGATTATTAAAGAAAATACCTTTCATCCTTTGTAAGGATTAACAAACTACACTTAGACTAGTGCTCCTATAGGCTATTAATTGCACTGTTTGCCCTGCTATCCTCATCCTCTCCAGGGTATCATGGCAAGACACCCAAATACCAAGTTCCAGATAATTCTGTGTGAGGGTGTGGAGGAGTCACAATTAAATTCTTTACATAGAATGTACAAAGAGTATGAAATTATTGCAGTGGGCAAGCCACTGCTGAAATTTTATTAAAATTGGTTTTTGGCTGAAGAAAGTCTCTACAGTTACTTCTTTCTGATACTAATTCATTCAAATTCCTAAAATATTAAAAGAAAAAAATAGTATTAGAAATCAGCTCCTAAAACTATACTATAATACAGCCTGCATTCTTTTTAAGCTTGACTCTCTATACTTTCTATGTAAAAACTCCCCTCAGCATGTAAGTAGACAGCAGCTTTACTCACAGATTCTTTTTCAATATACTGGATTACAATATGCTTTAAAAAAATAAATAAAAAAAAATAAAACACAATACTCTAGATACTGTCTACACTTAAGAACATTGCCTCTTTTGATTTTGACAACATAGCTTCATTCTCTGATGGCATTAATCAGTTTTTGTTGTTTTTACAGGCAAGCACAGATTCATATCAAACTGAACTTATCAATTAAAACTTCCAAGTCTGGAGACACCTGGGTGGCTCAGAGGGTTAAGCATCTGCTTTCAGCTCAGGTCATAATCCCAAGGTCCTGGGATGGAACCCCACACTGGGCTCCTTGCTCAGCGGGGAGCCTGCTTTTCCCTCTGCCTGTTGCTTCCCCTGCTTGTGCTTTCTCTCCCCATCCCTCTCTCTGACAAATAAATAACATCTTTTAAAAAAAAAAGAACAGGGACGCCTGGGTGGCTCAGTTGGTTAAGCAGCTGCCTTCGGCTCAGGTCATGATCCCAGCGTCCTGGGATCAAGTCCCACATCAGGCTCCTTGCTCCGCAGGGAGCCTGCTTCTCCCTCTGACTCTGCCTGCCACTCTGTCTGCCTGTGCTTGATCTCACTCGCTCTCTCTCTCTCTGACAAGTAAATAAATAAAACCTTAAAAAAAAAAAAAAAAAAGAACTTTCAACAAAATTTCTAAAAAAACAAAAACAAAAACAAAAAACTTCCAAGTCTACAACAGGTAGACTATTAAAGCAACTCTCCATTTATCTATAATGCTCTTTGAAAATTAGCACATCAGCTTATATTTATGGCTTTTAAAATTCACCTACTTACTTTGATTACACTTTCTAATCAAAACTGTCATGGCATGCTTTCTATGACTTAAGTCACTGACTAAAGTTTGACTGAGATAACACACAGCACATACAGACTAGAGCCTATCACAAGATAACTATGGACAATGATTCTCAATGACAGAGGAGATTATATCAAGATGTTTGGATTGAAAGGGCTTTCCCAATAAATACCTTGCTTCCATCACTAAGTAAAGCAACTGGCATTAATTGAGAATATGCTACAAATATAAGTCAGGAAAATATCTGATAACTAGTATTCTAGTTTAATATAACCATTGTCATCCATTTCATTTGGGTAGAATATTTCAAATACTGAAGTCTCTTTTATAATCCTTCATCTTATTACTAAGTATATTCTGTGAAAAATCCAGTGAAAACCTCTGAAAATGAATACACTAGCATTCTTTACTTTACAAAAACCAAAATCATTTCATTAAAACAAGGAAATCACAGGGCGTCTGAGTGGCTCAGTCGGTTGAACAACTGTGTTTAGCTCAGGTCATGATCCTAAGGTCCTGGGATCCAGCCCTCAATGCAACTCTCTGCTCAGTGGGGAGCCTTCTTATCCCTCCCCCTCCGCCACATCCCCTGCTGTGCTCTGCTCCATCCGATTGCTCTCTCTCTCTCAAGCAAAATAAAATCTTTAATAAATAAATATATAAGTAACAAGGAAATCACATTAGTTTAGCATGACTTGTTTGTTCTCAGTGATTCTGTGCTTGTTCCCACTTTTTTCCCTAGGTATTCCTCTATGCTATTGTAACTCTCCTACTCCCTCCTCTGAAAGACTGGGTTGGGAGGGGTGAACGGGAGGAGGGGGTGTTTGGAGTACATATGCTTGGTTTCACTATTAAAACTCACAAAAGCAATTTAAACTGCTAAGAAGCAGCTAACTTCTTTATGTAAATTAAGATAATGTAAAAGTATCTTTTTAAAAAGTCATTTTTACTGAGATCATGACCACAACACTATTAAAAACCATACACTTTAGAAGAGTAAATTGGATTTTATAATTGTAACATTACTCATCATCCGGGATGAGGATAGTGTACAAATATCTTTAGTTTAACTATAAATATTCTAGAATAAACTTTTAACAGAAGCTGCCAAATATGTATAAAGTATGTAAACTGACAAATTCACAATTTTTTAAAAAATCAATTTGTCCTTTCTCTTTAGTGCACATAAATTAAAGAAGAAAACTTAATTAATTCATTATACATTTTTACTCAAAGTCAGGTGGACAAAAACCTACTTTTTAAAAAAAAGATTTATTTATTTGACAAACAGAGATCATAAGTAGACAGAGAGGCAGGCAGAGAGAGAGGGGGGAAGCAGGCTCCCTGCTGAGCAGAGAGCCCAAAACCCGACTCTAAAGGATCATTTAAAATCACCTAGGATATGGGGCACCTGGGTGGCTCAGTGGGTTAAAGCCACTGCCTTCGGCTGGGATCATGATCCCAGGGTCCTGGGATGGAGCCCAACATCTGGCTCTCTGCTCAGCGGGGAGCCTGCTTCCTCCTCTCTGCCTGCCTCTCTGCCTACTTGTGATTTCTCTCTCTGTTAAATAAATAAATAAAATCTTTTTTTAAAAAAATAAATAAATAAAATAAAATCACCTAGGATACTAAAGGTATCCTAGCATGAACTGCTACCCACAAACTCATTAAATACAGGTGAAATACTACTTACAGTTACACTGTTAACATTCTGAAACTTAACATAACGAAGTGGGACAATGCCATCTTCTTTAATATCATCCTCTGTTAGTTCCAGAGCTTGAGTTGGTTCACTTCTTTCTGCTTCTTCAAAATCCATAGACCGGGGTAGATTGATAAAAATTTTTACATATTTAGGACCCTGACCTATAAAATGGTAGAATAAAATTAACTGATAAATCAGCCTTGCAATACTTTCCTCCCTTCACCATTACATTCACACTATACAACCAGTCACACTCCCAAATACATGCACATACCTACCTAAATCTTTAGGAACTTTTGGAAATTCTGAGTATTTTCATAGCCATTTTTCTATAGACATTTTTTAATGCCTGCCAGCAGTATGCTAAGTTCTATGACTATTAGATTGAAACACATATGTACATTTGCAAACACATACACACACACAGACTTCCTGCCCTCGACTGTAGAAGCCACAGTGTGATAGATGCACTCCTACTAAGTGAGGAGGTACAGGGAAGGCAGCCACGCAGCCCGACAAGGTACCAGTTACCGTCTGAGCTAGGTCTTGTACTGCCAACAACTGGTACATTTGTTATTAAGGAGAAACGCATTACCAGTGACAACATTGAGCTAAAAGAAAATTAATTATACAAATTGCTGGGGCACCTGGGTGGCTCAGTGGGTTAAGCATCTGCCTTCAACTCAAGTTATGATCCCAGGGTCCTGGGATCAAGCCTCACATGGGGCTCTCTGCTCGGGGGGAGCCTGCTTCTCCCTCTCCTTCTGCCCCTGACCCCCAGCTTACACTCCCTCTCTGGTTCACTCACTGTCTCTTAAATAAATAAATAAAATATTTTTAAAAAGTTATACAAATTACCAAATTTCGCCTTAGGAATTAAGATGTGCTAAGCTGTTACATCACATTTAGAGAGAATGCCTTGGTCCCTTTAAACTTCAGGGTACAATCCAAAACCTGCATTGGGGGGCTAAGTAAGGAATCTTTAAGATATTCATATTGCTTATTCATCTCTGGAGCAACTGCTTTTACAGAATTCTTGTATTTTCACAATAAAGATACAATTTTATTAGTGAAAAATATTAATACATACAAATTTAAAACAGCAAAATTAGAAGAGAATGCTACCTAATAAATAGGGTGCTTGCACTTTCTTCCAATCAAAGAAAAATCCTACTCCTCACTACCGGCCAACACACAACCAAAATAAATCAATAGACAGGAAAAAAAGGAGGGAGATGAATAAGGAAAATCCCTTATTTATTTATTTATTTATTTATTCATTCATTCATTCATTCAGCCAGTCAGTCAGTCATTTATTTTTTAAAGATTTTATTTATCTATTTGACAGAGATCACAAGTAGGCAGAGAGGCAGGCAAAGAAAGAGAGAGGGGGGGAAGCCGGCTCCTGCTGAGCAGAAAGCCCGATGTGGGGCTTGATCCCAGGACCCTAGGATCATGACCCGAACCGAAGGCAGTGGCTTTAACCCACTTAGCCACCCAGGCGCCCGGAAAATCCCTTATTTAATAGAAAGAGAAATACCAAGTCTGGAAAATCCTGTTTACAGCATCATAGTATTTATAAATAAGTTGTAAAACTAGTAATAGTGAACACATAGGAAGATTCAGAACCTTTTTTATCATCTATAACAACGGAGTGTGAAATAAATCCCTCCCAGTTCTGATCCTGAAACATGCTACTTCAAACCTGGAGTCTTACAATAAGAATTGGAAGAAAGACTTTCTTTGTTTTTAGATTACAAGATTAATTTTAGAAATTTTACTTTTAGAAATAAGATAAAATTTTATTTTTCTGTTCCTTTTGGTTTCTAGTAATACCACATTATTTGCACATTCGTTTATCTCCTTGCTTTGTTCCAGAAACAATTTCACTCTTTCCAAAACAAGGAATATCTACCTCTATTATTTAATAAAAAGTTTTACACATGAGCTTAACAGATCCACAGAGCAGGAAGTTAAAGAAAAGCTGTCCATTACTCACCATTATCTGGCCCTTGAAATTTCATTGAATAAAGCTTAACAGGTTGATTAAACGCCACAGTAATAAGCAGCTGTGAAGAAAATAAAAAGTTTCATTTTAAAAGGGCTCTTGAACACCTTGAATACACACAACAGCTATTTAGACTTAAAACTTAAGTCTAGAGGGGCGCCTGGGTGGCTCAGTGGGTTAAGCCTCTGCCTTCCGCTCAGGTCATGATCTCAGAGTCATGGGATCGAGCCCTGCATCGGGCTCCCTGCTCAGCAGGGAGCCTGCTCCCACTGCCCCCCTGCCTGCCTCTCTGCCTACTTGTGATCTCTGTCAAATAAATAAATAAAATCTTAAGGGGAAAAAAATTGTTATTCATATATTTAAAATATTTAAAACATTCAAATATTTAAAAAATTTAAAATAATTCAAAGACAAAATATTCGATTCATAAAACCAATGTAATATAAAAAATCAGTAAGTTGAAAGTAACTTGACTAGACTGACATTTGAGAAATACAATCATCTATTATTCACATAAGGGAATGACAACAAAATTTAATGGAATAAATTAAATTAAATTAAAAATTGGCATGGGGGGCACCTGGCTGGCTTAGTCAGTAGAGCATGCAACACTTTATCTAGAAGCTGTGAGGTGGAACCCATCACTGGCTATAGAGCCTACTAAAATAAGGTGGGGGCAGGGGGAAATGCATATGAACCTAATGTCTTGTGACCTGTGAACTGACAAGCAATTTGTCTCCCAAAAAATCAAACAAAATCCAAATTAAAATTCAAACTATATATTTTAGCATATAGCTTAACATTTTATAGAATGGTTTGTCAAGCATCTACCCACATCATTTGACAATCTGAAGACAATGCAGAGTATATGAAGAAACTAGCCCTCAAATGCACTCTATTTGGTCCAAAACTCAAGTGAATAAGACTTTTAATAGCTCTATAGTAACCTCCAAACCTCCATCCTAAACTTATTGGACTTAACTGAATTTAGAAGGCCACATAAGGGAACTAGGATATGAAATGCTGTCAGGTTGCCCTCTCTCTCTCTCTCTCTATCAGAAACCATGAATCATTTGCTCTATCTTCTTTCTAGGGGAAATCATGTCTGATGTACATATCTATGCTTCCACCTTAGAAGGAAGATTTCCCCGTCAGCAGAACTTCCAGCAGAACTTCCGGGAGGCTATGGTCAGTCAGCTCTGCTGCTATGCATCATCACATTCCATTCAGGGCACCATTTATAAGGACACAACTGTGAACAATATTCTTAAAACTATTCAGTAAAGTAGTTATGATTAGAGTAAAAGTGGAATTTGGATTTATGATTCCAGGATCACTGTGATCTGTTTGCCTCAGAAAATACCCAGACTATTTCCGTTGGTTATGTAATTACTTTTTATACTTGACCTGCAATAGTGTGTCAAAAAATAATAAGCATGACATGTTTACAGAAACTTGAACCACAGGAGAAAAGAATGGAAAGCTAGAAACAAATCAAGTCAATAAGAATATGATACCGTCTTCCTAAAGTCTGCAAAGAAGAATCATTTACCTCCTTTAAGAAAAAGAAGCATGATCAGATTATGTTTTCTTTAAGATTTTATTTATTTGAGAGAGAGAGCAAGGATACACATATTTAGATTGAACTAAAAGACAATTTCTAATAAAAATAAATCCTGATACAGAGTCTATTAATAAATGGTATCCAAATAAGAAGGGGCAGAGGGAAAGGAGAAGCAGACTCCCCATTGAGCAGGGAGCCTGATGCTGGGCTGGATCCCAGGACCCTGGGATCATGACCTGAGCTGAAGGGAGACACTTAATGGAGTGGGACACCCAAGTGCCCCAGACTTAAGCTTTGAAGAGTAACTTTTGTGAACATGTAGAAGATGAACTGGAATGGGAACAAAGCAAAGACAGTGGATTAGAAAGTAAGTTAAAGAAAGTCAGAGTCGGGGTGCCTGGGTGGCTCAGTGGATTAAAGCCTCTGCCTTCAGCTCAGGTCATGATCCCAGGGGTCTGGGATCGAGCCCCACATCGGGCTCTCTGCTCAGCAGCGAGCCCGCTTCCTCCCTCTCACTCTGCCTGCCTCTCTGCCTACTTGTGATCTCTCTCTGTCAAATAAATAAATAAAATCTTAAAAAAAAAAAAAAAAGTCAGAGTCAAGATGAAGATAATGATGGCTTCACTAAGGCAGTACTATACTTCCCTGTGACAACAATTCAGGGAAGTACAATACAGGTTTACCTCTGGGAGTGAGGACCACACACATGGGAGGGCTCATCTAGTTAGTCTCTATTTCTCAGGTACAAACTCAGTTGGGTGAGTAAAAAACATGGAAGACAGGTCAAAAATGAACATAGGACTTAAGCATAGTGAAGGCTCAATTGAGTAGTGGAGCCAATCCAAAACTCCGAGGTTCTGTGTAATGTACCTGGCAGCTTGCAGAGAACAGAGAGCGAAGGTGGGTCTGCACCATCAAAGAAACTGAAACTTATAAAAAGGAAAGGAAGTGGTCATGTGCAAAGGAGAGACATAAAACCATGGATGGAAACATGATGATGAACCCAGAGCGGGCATAAATATTGATGATCCCAAGAAGCTTTAATTTAAATATCAATTACCTGTTCATCACAATCAGATTCCAAGAAGGTCGTATCTTTTCGTAAACAGTTGTCAAATCCATGCTCATCACTTTCATTAAGACATTCACAGCCAGCTTTGTTAATAAAAGGCATTAAATCCATCTGAAAAATATTAAACCAAGACTTTAGGCAAAGTATTTGAATTTGGTATAACAATCTAACAAATTAACAATCTAACAAATTTATGTTTGGCATAACAATGTTTGGTATAACAAATGTTATGTATAACAATCTAACAAATAATGTAAATATTCTTTATTAATGTAAATATTGTAAATATGTGATTCTCTCTAGGCAATTTTAAAGAAAACTTCTCTTATAAAACAGTTTCTAAAATTTTTATAATAATTTTTTCATGTGAATTTCTGACCAAGATCTACTACTATTAAAGCTAAATCTAGGCTTAGCTCACTTGATAAGGTATCAAAAACTAAGTCTTTAATGAAAAGATTATAAAACGTTGACTTGTACTTTTTTATTACCAGTGTTTCACAAAGCTAAATATGCAAATTAAAATATCCATAAGATCCAAGAAAAGCCTGCCTCCCTCTTCTTGTGGTCATGTACTCTTAAACCTATATTCATAAAGAGTTTACATATAAGATGAATAACAAGGATTAAAACATTTGTTATTATGGAAAATTTCAAGCATATATAAATAATACAGTGAACCTCACGTCCTCAACTCCCAGCTACAATAATCAACTCATGGCCACTCTTGTTTCTTCTTTACCCTGCAAGCAGTCCCTACCCCTGCTGTTTTCAAATAAATCTTAGGCATTGCTTCATTTCTTTCAAGAACATTTCATTGTGTTCATGAACATTGCTAAGAGATAAGGACTCAAAAAATCCTCTGGGACGCCTGGGTGGCTCAGTTGGTTAAACATCTGCCTTCAGTTCAGGTATGATCCCAGGACCCTAGGTCCAAGCCCCACATCAGGATCCTTGCGCATTGGGGAGCCTGCTTCTCCCTTGCTTGTGATGCACACGCACGCTCTCTCTCCAGCTGACAAATAAAATCTTTTAAAAAATCCTAAATATTGGGGCACCTGGGTGGCTCAGTGGGTTAAAGCCTCTGCCTTCGACTCAGGTTATGATCCCAGGGTCCTGGGATTGAGCCCCCCATTGGGCTCTCTGCTCAGCAGGGAGCCTGCTTCCCTTCCTCTCTCTCTGCCTAACTGTGTTTTCTGTCAAATAAATAAAATATTTTTTAAATAAATAAATAAATAATCTTAAATATTATCACAACTGAAACAATGAGTAATACTTTATTATTAGCAAATATCCATGTTTGAATTTCTTCAGTTGTCTAATAAATGTTTTACAGTTGAACTATTAGAATAAGAATCCAAAATCCATACACTGTAGTTGGTTAATGTAGCTCAAATCTCCTTTAATCTATGGACATTTAGCACCCACAGATTTCTAATATTCTAGATTTTGCTGGCTGATTGCTTCCATGTGGTTGTCATTTAACATTTTCCTGTCTCCCGTGTATGCGTTAATAGTCCAACACAACACCAGAGATGTGACAGTGGTCATCCCCATGTTGTTTCTGACTTTAGTAAGAGTGCCTCTGGTGCTCCTCCATTAAGATATTACTGATTCCTTTAGGAATAAATGGGCATTGAATTCTGTTAAATGCCTTTTCTGCATATAAGGAGATCATAATCTTTCTCTTCTAGATCACTGGATTTTGTTTACTAACATTGTAAGAGCTTTACAACAATTGTTCCTAATTGGAACTGGTCGGTAGCTTTTGTTATACAACACTGTCTGGGGGACTAATGGCATTATATCTGACCTAACTACACACTGACATATTCTAGAAATATGCAATTGGAAATAAATATCACTACCTATGTAATCAACTTGCCAATAATGAGGAAAGAATAACAGAAAAACCATCAGACAAATCCAGATTGTGGGACAGTCTAAGACAGACGGTCCAACCTGCGCTGTGCAATAAGATAGCCATTAGCCACATGTGGAGATTTAAAATTGATTAAAAGTAAATAAAATTTAAAATTCAGTTCCTCAGTTGCACTAGTCATGTAACAAATGCACAATAGCCACATGTACCTACTAGGTACTGACTACCATATTTGACTGGTACCAGTTTAAACTTCCAAAAAAAGGCTGTCATGAATGGAAAAAAAAAAAAAAAAAGACATGTCTCCAGAACACTAAAGAGAAACAACTTAAATGTAATGCATGATCCTTGACTTGATCCTAGACAGGGCAAAAATAGCTATAAAGACTATTCTGGAAGGGTGCCTGGGTGGCATCTCTCTCTGGCTCAGGTCAGGATCCTGGGGTTCTGGGATTAAGCACCACATCAGGCTCTCTGCTCAGGCCTGCCTGCTTCTCCTTCTCCCTCTGCCCCTCCATCCGCTTGTGCTCTCTTTCAAATAAATAATAAAATCTTAAAAAAATATATTCTGGGGGCGCCTGGGTGGCTCAGTGGGTTAAGCCGCTGCCTTCGGCTCAGGTCATGATCTCAGGGTCCTGGGATCGAGTCCCGCATCGGGCTCTCTGCTCAGCGGGGAGCCTGCTTGCCTCTCTCTCTCTCTGCCTGCCTCTCCGACTACTTGTGATTTCTCTCTGTCAAATAAATAAATAAAATCTTTAAAATATATATATATATATATATATATATATATATATATATATATTCTGGAGATAATTAAGAAAATGTGAATGTAGGCTTTAAGTATCAGAGATACTGTACATTGTTAAATTTCTTAGGCGTGATAATGGTATCATGGTTATGTAAATGAATGTTCTTGCTCCTAGAAGCTATAGGCTAATAAAATATTTAGAGATGAACCATCACGATGTCTATAGTTTTAAATGATTCTGTAGAAGGTAAAAGTGGATAAGTACATATCGAGAAAGCAAAAACAGCGAAATATTTACAACTGATGAACACAGGTGAATGGTTATATATGTGTGTTTGCTGTACTACTGCTCTGTCAATTGTTTTGTTTAATAAATTTCACCTTTCTTTTTTAGAGGGGGAAAATCTAACATAAGACACACGGGAATTTAGAAAAACCTTTCTATGCTTCTAGTTTGGGTTAATAAAAGATCTTACTACACAAATTCGGGTCACTTAAGGTTTCATTTCATTTTGATGAATGATGACAAAATCTGTAAACCAAAATCTACAGTTCAGAGGTCAGAATACTAAAATACACATATAAACCTCAAGATTCAGAACATATGCAAATCCAACTTCAATTCCAGAGTGCCCAGTACTCAAACTTCTGGGAGAGAGGAAGACTTGATTTTGATGGCCCTCTCACTGCCACTTAGAGCCACACTAGGTACTCTTAGCAAATATGGAAAAGAGAACATTTTAAACTTTCCCGTGCTTCAATCAACGCTTTAAAAACTAGAAGTCATTACATTCACAAAAATACTGTCTTACTTCTGAATAAGAACTATTATGATTCTTAATGTTTTGAGTATCACATCTACATTTATTGCAATATTTCAAACCCCTCTGAGATAGGAGTACCTCTCTTACTCTGGCTTCAATCAAATTAGGAGTTCCAAAACTAGTATGTATAAACTCAGTAACTTGTATAACTTCTTAGTGTTAAGACATAACTGAAAGTCTTTAAAACCAAAATTTTATTTTAAAATTGTCAATACATTTTTGTAATACTAATACTTAGACCTACTTAAGGCTTTCATTCATTGACTTACTCCCATTTAGTTTCTATTTGTCTTGTGAGAATGATGACATTCTCAGAAACACATTACCAAAATCTTAAATATTTAATAATCTTGTAGACATATAGTTCAAAACTTTTAATGTTTTGACTGACACCTGATGGAAAAAATGAAAATGTTCTTAATAGCCTTTCACACCGTATGCATAACATCTGCATGGAAACTAAATTTTTTTAATTTCTTAAAACTTCATTTTTTCCTGCTTATTTCCTACCTGAGGTCATAACACTGATAATCACACTTAGCTGATGTGTAAAGAAGTATCCCTCTAGCTAAACAACAGGACTGTTGAGCTCCTAAGACCTTTTCATGCAAAAACCCTTAGTAAATACAGGGGAAAAAAAATACAAAGATGTAAACACAACAGTTTACAAGTCAAATAATTTCCAAAATTTTCCAAAAGGTGTCACAAACCTGACTTATAAAGCACGCTCATACTTTCTAACTGCATATTACAATTCCAAATTATTACATAACAGTTCTATTTTAAATAGACATTAACTGTCTCCCTCAATTAATGCCAGTACAACATGTTAAACACACTTTTTGAAGACACAACCCTCAGTCCCCCCCACACAAAAAGACTTTCTCATATGTATCTGACTGGAGTAGGAGAGTCTCCTTATTCAGCAGGAATTTAAGGAACTTTACGTAAAAAATGTGTAGTCCATGACATCGATCTGCTTTACTGTACTTGATACACATTCTTTCATACATCAGCTTTAACTAGAGGTAATCACTATTTTTTAAAAAGTTCATTTTTTATCTGTAACTACAATGAACTTTATAACAAGAAAATTAGGAAAGATATATACAAATATATATTTTAGTATGCAGGATTAACCAATTTGTATAAATGAGTCAGTTACCATGAATTACTTCTGAATTTTGGTCCTTCCTGAATAGCTCTTATGATACAGATGCTGAATTATAACTATTTGTATTATGCAATTTTCAAACACTTTTAAGTTCCTAAGTCTTCAAGTTTTTAGTTGAATAATAACTCTCAAAACTCAGAAAAACATATCCAATAGCAAAGTCACATATGAGCCGAAAACAAAATAAATAGGTTTTTTTTTTTTTTTTAGCAGAAAGAAAGAGGTGCCATAAAAGAAGGGATACATTAAAAAGGAGAGAAAAACTAAAAGAAGCGGCAGGAAAAGGAGTCCAGCATATAAGGATCACACATTAAAATTTACATGTCATTTTAAATTGTCAAAACCTGAAAAATTTTTCCAACGCACATTTCTTCACATTTTTGGGAAAAAAATATGTATGTATAATTTTAAAATTATGTATAAATAAATCATACATTATATGTAATAAAATGAAAATTAAATGTATATATAAAAATATATACATTAAAAATGATTAAATGTTTAAAACTGGCTATTAAGACAATTCAGAAAGTAGGTTTAAAAAAGAAAACAAGTAGCGAAAAGAATTATTTAAGAAAAATTGTTTCTCATGAGGGCTTAAGATTATAATGCATACAAGAGAAGCAATACCCAATAGTCAGCTAATGAAATTACTTTTAAAGATCTTATTTGAAAGTATTCTTAACTAGCAAAAGATAACAGTCAATATCATTTTAACCAAATAATGAGAAGAGATGTATCATGATTTCACTTTTAAGTCTACCTACATAGCCTTTTGGAATATCTGTGTCCTCATTGCTTCCAGGGTCATTTTCTAAGTGCTGCTTGATTTTTTCTTCTAATCCAACAGCATCTGCTCCTTGATACTGATCAATTCTCACTTTGTTTCGAAAAAACAGAAATGTAGGTGTTGCTGATATATTGTTGGTGGCAGCTGTTCCCTAGAATTGGCAAGTTAGATACTGTTAATGATTAAAATTTACCTTAAACCACGCTGAATATTCATTCTACATCTCTATAGAAGTTAAATATCCAAGCATGAACAAAACCACATAAAATAATTTATTCCCAATTGTTATTTAAGAAAAAACAGACCTACTACACACATTACACAACTACATTACCTTCAAATTCCCAATGAAGAACAACATGCATTTTTATCAATTTAGTGTTAAACACTTAACCCCCTAGTAGAACAATTAGCTTCCAATACAGAAATTATGTTTTATAATACCACCAGGCAGAGTTTTCACAAGTACATGCTGTTTCTTAAATGGAGAAGCCCAAAAGGGTATTGACATGTCAATGCTACTAGGAAAAAATACAGATCTGAACAACAGTAGCCCATCTCTCCATGAAAATGAAGTAACTTTACTCAACTCTACACATAGAAATGGCTTCTGACCTCCCATCAAATACACTGCAACAACTACCTTTTACAATTCTGTTCCAACTCCACTATATTATAAAACTAAGTACTGAGTGGAAATGAGCTAATTAACCACTGACTCATGACTTAAACTTTTCATAAGTGTAAAGAAAATAGTAAAGCAAATATGTGACCTCGCATATTCAAATACTATGAAGAGATATCACTACATTGTTTAAAGAAAAAAAAAGCATAAAATTTACATAGAGATGCCGTCTCTAAACCTCAAAAAATTTTTTAAAAAAGACAACATGATTGACATTTTAGAACAGTATTGTCCAAAAAATATATAAGACATAAATGTGGGCCACACATGTGATTTTAAATTGCCAGTATCCCAGCATTTTAAGCAGCCAATATAAAAAAGTACAGAGAAACAAATGAAATCAATTTTAATAATATATTTTAGTAATAATTTATATATTTTATATAAAAATATATAAATTTTTATATAATTTATATATATTTTAACAATAATTGCATTGTCAACACACCGTAAAAAAAAAAGTGACATATTTTACATTTTTTTCATACTAAGCCTTCAAAATCCTATGTGTATTTTACACTTACAGCACTTCTCAATTTCGATTTGCCACATTTCAAGTGTGTAGTAACCACATGCTGCTAGTGGCTATCATACTGGAAATAAAACTCCAGAACAGAGCTCCAGAGAGACAGTGAATACAGAAATAAGGGCCAGTAATGGGAGTCCAGTAGTATGCAACAGAAGTACTAAGCAATATTACAGGATTTAAACCAAACCCAAACTACTTACTACAAACTATTGTAACATTTACAAACTCTTTTCACACTCAGAAATGTATCAAAGACAAAACCTCACCAAAAAGAGGATCCACACAGCTATTCCTTAGTAAGAACCAAAAACAACATTTTCAGTGTTGGAAGGAACCTTGAAAATTTTTTCCCATTAATTTCCTCCCTACTTCCACATATGCAAACATAGAACTGTCACAGAGCCATTCAGACTAAGTAATCAGGGCAATCTCCCAACAACACTGCTGCTCAATGGACGGTAATTAACACTTTCAGGTTTCTGCTGAGTATGCAGCTTTGAAGCTATGATTACAAACTAACCCGATCAATCCAATTCTAACTACAATCACAAATTCTCTGCCATGGCTTTCAAATCAAACAATGCCTCAGCAATAAAAGATACTATTCTCAATTTGCAAAAGATAATAAAAAAATCTAAAAAAAAAAAGGACTTCCAGGGGACTGATTTAGTTCAATAGCTCATTAGTTTTATGTCAGAAAGATATTAACAAACCCAGAAGCAATTAATACTGAACTACCCTTTTTAACTAAAGCAGCCACAATAACATTTATAATTCATGTCCATATAACATTTCCCCATCTTCAAAGAAGTACTATGTGCATAAAGAGAGAAACAAAGGATAACAATGTTGAATTTCAAACCAATGAAAAAAAATTTTTTAAAGGACTCCTTTCTCTTACCTGACACTGATGTACATCAACTTCCAAAAAAACTGCCTGTGGATACTTATTACTCATAGAACTGAATGCCGGGGCAATCCTTAAACATGGTCCACACCTGTGAGAAAGGTAAAAAAACATGCTTGATAAAAAACAAAAAGAAAAACAAAACAAAAAACTCACAAAAAACTGTATTAATTTATACTCTGAAGAATTTGTTAAAATATGAAATTAAACAAAATCTCATCATCTTAGCTTTGGTCTTTCTAGTCTCTTCCACGAGATTATTTAGATATACTTGCATCAATATCACACTGTCTTAATGACTACAGATTTATACTAAGTTTTAAAGTCTAATAATGTTAAGTCTTCTGTTTTCTCACTGAGAAAAATTAAAGATGGAAATAAATAAAAGGAGGAATATACTATGCTTATAAACTGGAAAACTCAACAGTGTCAACCTGTCAATTCTCCTAAATTTGACCCTTAGAATCAATGGAAAATCCCAGTAAGTTTTATTGCCCAAGTTAACAAGTTTAAATTCTAAAATTTATAGGGAAATACCAAAGATAACCCAAGCCATTCTGAGGTTCAAAGCTGAGAAAATTACATTACTGAATAATAAGAACAATCACAAAGCTTTGTAAATTAAGAGTGTACAGTATCAGTAAAAGAATAAACAAACTGACCAATGTAAAAGAATAGGTCCAGAAACAAACCAATCCTACACAGAGTACCTATTTATCAAACATTTGACAGAGCACTGCAGCGGGGAAAGGATGGTCTTTTCAATAAGCAGTGCTGTCTCAAGAGGATACTCACATGGGAAGATAAATGAATCTTGGCCCCCATACCTCACACCATATACAAAACCAATTCCAGATGGAATTGTTTTTGTCATAATAATGGATGACAGATCTAAATATGAAAGGTAAAACAATAACAGTTTTAAGAAAAAAATACAAAGGATATTTTCAAAACTCTGGAGTGACTTCTTAAAACACAAAAAACAGGGGTCCCTGGATGGCTCAGTGGGTTAAAGCCTCTGCCTTCAGTTTAGGTCATGATGGGAGCCTGTTTCCCCCTCTCTCTCTGCCTGCCTCTTTGCCTACTTGCGATCTCTGTCAAATAAATAAATGATATCTTAAAAAAAAAAAAGGAAAAAAGGGAATAATTGATATATTGGAATATACTTGATAAATGGGAAGATATCAAGACCTTGTGTTCATCGAGATACCATTTAGAGAGTGAAAAGACCCCATAGAGTGGTTAAAAAAAAAATCTGTGAAACATATCGAAAGGCTTATACTGCTAATATGTAAAGAATTCATACAAATCAGTAAGAACAAGACTGACACCCAAAAGGAAACTGGGTAAACTCTTAAACCAGTACATGACAAATGAGGTTATCCTAACAGTCAATAAATATGAAAAGATATCTGACTTCATCTGTCACTAGGGAAGCTTGGGAAATGCAAATTAAAACCTCCACCGATATAGCTAAAACAAACAAAAAAAAAGTATAATAGAGCATTACCAAGAATATGGAGCAACTGAACTGTTTCATGACTATGCAAACTTTAGGGGCATAACCACTTTAGGGGTAAAGAAAAGAAACTGTCAGTATCTGCTAAACAAAGACCTATGCCTACCTCATATGCATGTCTAAAGTATAGAAACAACAGAAACATCTACATATGTTTGCCTTAGGGCATTTGAAAAAAATAATGATACTAGTAATATTTCTAATAACCAAAAGTGGAGACTACTTAAATTTCTATCAACACAGAATGAGGAAATTAATTGCAGCTACTCATACTGTGGAATACTATAATGTCATGCAAAGCCACAGATTAATTCACAAATAATACTGAGAAATGTGGTGCAGCATATGATTCCATTTATACACAGTTCAAATACAGACAAAACAAATCAATGGTACTATAAATAAGGACAAAGGTTATCTTTCTGAGAGTTAAAGACAGGACAGGGTCATGGGAGATATCAAAAGGCTCTGTCTGTCCAGAAGCTGATTACATGGGCATGTGTGTTCAGTTTACAAAAATTAACTAAGCCATACATTTATAATTGTGCATTATGTTGTATCTCAATAAAAATTTAGACAAAAATCTTAGCAACAGCAGACAGGAGCACAAGGAAAAGCAAATTCTGAATCACAAAATGTTCAAACTCACTAATGTTCATCCCCAAGCTGTGATCTCTCCAGTCTTCAAATTTATTTTTTTAAGATTTTATTTTTTTTTTAAGATTTTATTTATTTATTTGACAGACAGATCAGAAATAGGCAAAGAAGCAGGCAGAGTGAGAGAGAAGGAAACAGGCTCCCTGCTGAGCACAGAGCCTGATGTGGGGCTAGATCCCAGGACCCTGGGATCATGACCCGAGCTGAAGGCAGAGGCTTCAATGAACCCACGGAGCCACCCAGGCGCCCTCCAGTCTTCAAATTTTAATCAGTATATTCATCCCATGCCATCCTTAAACCTCATACCAAAAAAGCTAACAAAATAAGCAATTAAGTTCTTTAATATTAAGCTTGGTACTTCTGAAAGTAGATTTTTGGATCTTCTCCTCAAATAAGTCCGGAGACCCAAATTATAAAGAAAAAAATATTTACAGTCACTAAACCTATGTTTGTTAAGATACTTTTCCTTATCAGTAAGTCTTAAACATTACAGATGGGAGTACCAACTGTTAGATCCTTTCTTAAGGGCCATTAATCATGATTTGTCCATTTTAAATGAACACAACCCAAGATTCAACAATCTCATTTCTATACATCCATACTACCTTAAGGTTAACTCATTTTCGCAATATGTATAACAAAGTTCAATGCAATGTTTACAATGATAAAAAAATTAGAAACAATCTAAATGGCAATCAAGAGAAAAAGAGTTTAATATGGTATGACACATACATACCAGGGGATAAGGATAATCTGTAAATCTGTACTGTTTACAAAGATGTGTATATATATATATACACATTAGGTGTGTCACACAATAATCAGTTAATTACTTCTGCAAGGTAGGACTGGAAAAGGAAGAGAGTTTAGGGGAGACTTTAAATTATTCATAATTCTGTATCTTTTTTTTTTTTTAGGATGAACAGGTACCTTTATTTTAAAATATTAAATAACTCAAGATTAGAGAATTAAACACTAACTGCATTTAAACGGGTGTCCCAAATGTAACAGAGCTATCTATGCTACACTACAATACACTCATTCCTGGAAAAAAAAATCTCCATTACACAAAAGCATGCATTCAAAATAAGACTTATGGGAAAATTGGACTGAGGCAAACCATTTAAATCGATATAACTTTGTAAAAATATCCCTAAGAAAAAGGAGTAAAGTACTCAGGAAACACATTGACAGTTGGGCAGGTGGCTCAAACCTAGAGGCTACCTCAGGGAATATTTTAAATGAGTAACAACGGATGTGTGTATTTCAGGTGCTATGATAATGCAGGTGGAAGCAGAGCTCCAGGCCCTGGGGCTGTGGGAGGAAGCGCAACACTGACAATGAAGTCCTCTTGGGAACAAGTGTTGGGTACAAGTGCTTCTGTTAAACTGTAATAACTCTCTTAAAATAAATGTGGAAGAGGGGTGCCTGGGTGGCTCAGCTAGTTAAAGCCTCTGCCTTTGGCTCAGGTCATGATCCCAGGGTCCTGGGGTCAAGCCCCACATCAGCAGGGAGCCTGCTTCCTCCTCTCTCTCTCTGCCTGCCTCTCTGCCTACTTGTGATCTGTCAAATAAATAAATAAAATATTTTAAAAAATAAATAAATAAACGTGGAAGAGAGCTTGCCTGTATGGCTGAGGGTTGTTCTTCTTCCTGCTAAAGGTTCTATTTCCATTTCTGTTCCTCACTGCCTAGGAAAAATAGAATACGAACCAACAAAACTTCCACACTATACTGACATCATGCTCACCAGGCATGTATGAGCTAACAAGTGTTAAGAAAAAAAGAAATTCTTGTATCTAAAATAAATGTCCTAAAACAACTGTTCCCTTTCAAACTTTAACCTTATCTAGATCCTCTGTTTAATTTCAGTTAGCCATCACAGGTTGTAACTGTAGTCAAAAATCAAAATAAGCCCTGGAACACAAAAGCCGAACGGCATACTTTCACACTATAATCACTCAAATGAAACTGGTTAGTTATTTTAAGATGTTTGCCTGCTTAACATTAGCTTTAAGAATAAACTTAAATTTCCATTATTAGCTAAGCTCCTGAACAAGTCACTTGATTGCTCCACATAAAATGAGAAGGAACTGGATTCTCTAGCACCTTTCTCATAGCTAAAATATTATGCCCCAGGGACACCTGGGTGGTATAGTCAGTTGAGTGTCTGACTCTTGTTTTTGGCTGAGGTCATAATCTCAGGGTTATCAGATTGAGCCCTAGGTCAGTCTCCATGCTCAAAGTCAGCTTGGGACTCTCTCCCCCCGCCCTCTGCCCCTCCCCCACTCCTCAAATAAATAGTATTTAAAATATTATGCCCCAAATACAACTGAATTTCATGATCATACTTTCTTCTCTTGTGCAATCCTTGACACTCAGCCCTCAAATAATACATCATCACAGAGCCTCTGAACTTGTAAATGTGACCAGAGATCATCTAGTCCAGAGGTTTAAAAAAGAAAGTGAAGAAAAAGTTCTTTTTCTACCTCTGAACCTCTCTTTGACAGAAAGGTTAGCTATTAAATCTAATATGTGAAATGCATATATAAGGACTCTGACTTGTGCTTTCTGAGAAAAAGAACACAGCACACAACTCTCTAGCTTTCTGCAATACATAAAGAACAAAACCCACAAAACTAAAACATTAAAACTAATCTAACCTAACACAATTATTGGATAGGTAAAAACTGAAGACCAGGAAAGTTAAAGGACATGCCCAGGATCAGACGCTCTAGTCAATGGCAGGGCCACAACAGAACATTTAATTCCTAATCCAATTCAAGATCAACTTTCTTTGAAAGCACCAAATTAGTTTCATAAGTAAGATTTTTGTTTACCGTCATAATATAAACACATTCTACTTCATGAACTTGCCACTCTTTATTTGCTAAAGCAGTCAGTGCCCTGCCTTGAGCAGTAACATATGTAAACACATTGCTGATAAATGGTAAGGAAAATGTACATGCTTTCTGAAGAGATATTTTAAAAGTCTATTTTTCTGTAGGCTGTACCTTTAAGGTAGGTAATATCTACATTATTTTATTTCAATTAGGGCAGGCATAATCATAACTGGTCCAATTAATAACACAAAATGGCTAGCGTTCACTGAGCATTTACCATATGCTATAGAATTTACAAAACCCTTAAATTCATTTAAGCCCTACAACTCATTCCAAAGTCAAGAACAATGAGGTACAGTACTAGAATTTGATCACAAAACCCAACTCCTGATAGCTATTCCCAAAACCTCATAACAGTGGCCTACACACTGCCTTTTGTTATTTCTAAATTAACTGTCAAGATTAAAACTATATGCTCTATTAAATAATTCAGACAGATTCTATTTTGTGAAGTTCAAATCCAGGCAAAACTAATCTGTGGTATTAGAATTCTAGTATGAGAAGAAAGCATAGCAGGGGAAGAGGGAGGCAAATTCTTGATCTACAGGTTGGTTAAAACTTCTCAAAGAATTCACAAACGATTTGTGCACATTTTTGCATGCATATTATAGTTCAATAAAAAAATATACTTTTAAGGAAAATTCTCTATGTTCTCTGAGGCCTTGCCATGCACTAGCTATCTTAAAGCTACCCACCTCTCTCATTATCTTCCTGGTGCCTAGACTACTGAACTTGCTATCTCTGTAATTCAATCTGCAGCAATAATGCAGCACATACTATTTTCACACACATATATATTATTTAAACCAGCTACCATAACCATTAGAACCCAACATCCTAACATACACTAACATTCTTCCCAGATGGTAACAGTAACACCTAACCAAATACAAACTAGGACCTGTTTTAACAAAACTGAATATGGTAAAAATGATACATTCATAAATTCAGTATCAAAATCATTCATACTCAATATAATTTCTCCTACATGTGGGATATAAACAAACACACAAATGAAAAAAAACAGAAACAGACTCATAATCTCAGAAAACAAACTAGTGGTGGTGAGGAGGGGATTGGTGAAGGGATCAAGAGATATGAACTTCCAGTTTTAAAAAAGTCATGGGGCTGGAAAGTACAGCATATGGAATACAGTCAGTAATACTTAGTAACTGTATATGGTAAAAGGTGGTAACTGTACTTCTTATACCCTGAAACTAATAAACTATTGTATGCCAAGTATATTTCAATTTTAAAAAATCATACTAAGTTTTACGAGGAAGAAATATATTTTTTTAGCATTGGGGCTTACCCAACAGTGATAACAAAACTGGCTCAGCTTATAATCACTGAATGTATCTGAGTATATCTAAACAAGTAACGGTTTGGAAATAACGGTTACAAAAACAGGTTACCACAGTATGTAATTCACATATATAATTTCATTCTCTAAACAATACTGTTATGTTACATATTACTATTCCTATTTTACAGTTAGGGAAAAGAATAGAGTGAAAAGAACTGTCCTAAATCATAGGATTAGTTTGCAAGCAGCTGTAACTAAATAATTCAAGGCAAAATATATTTAAAAATATCAGGCGCTGAGCAATATAGAGATGAACCTGCATTTCCTTTCTACTTAGGCTGGAAAGAACAAGAACAGCACTTTACAATCCAAACTGCATTCAGCATTGGGACCTTAAGTTATTTAATCTGGACTTACCATCATTTTTAAAATGGGGATCATTTCAAAGATTACTTTGAGGATTGAGTAAGTCAATATAAATGTTTAAATAGGTCTCTTACAAGAGTAGATAAAACAAAAATGTTGACTGTTTTAATTGTTAAGAAAAAAATATATATATATTGGAGAAGGAGGCCAAGACCATTCCTGGGGGAAAAGACAGTTTCTTCAACAAACAGTGCTGGGAAAACTGGGTATCAACATACAGAAGATTCGAGGTGGACCTTTACACCATATACAAAAATTAACTCAAAATGAGTAAAAGTTCTAAACTTGAAAACTAAAATTACAAAATAATTTAATGAAAACATAGGGGTTAAATCTTCATGACACTGGATTTGACAACGATTTCTGGGATATGACACTAAAAGCACAAGCAACAAAAGATCAACTGGACATCACCAAAATTTAAAGACTTGTACATCAAAGGACACTATCAAGAAAGTGAAAGGCAACCAATAGGAGAAAATATTTATAAATCATATATCAGGTAAGGAATATCCAAAATATATAAAGAACTCCTACAATTCAGTAATAAAAAACCAAAGTCATTCAAAATGAGTAAAGGACTTGAACAGATACTTCTCCACGGAAGATATTAAGCACAAGAAAATATGTCCAACACACTAGTCATTAAGGAAATGAAAACCAAAACCACCAGACCACTTCACACCCATTTAGGATGACCATTAAAATATAAAAAGTGTTGGCAGGTATGTGGAAAATCAGAACTCTCCTGCACTGCTGGGGTGGGAATGCAAAATGGTGCAACCACATTCCACTCCCAGGTATATACTGAAAATATACTGAAAAGAACTGAAAACAGTCACTCAAAGAAATCCTTGCATACCAATGCTGATGGCAGTATTACAACAGCCAAAGGGTGGAAACAACCTAATGTCCATCAACAGATGAATAAGCAATATATGGTGTATACATACAGTGAAATATTATTTAAGTTGAAAAAGGAAATTCTGAAACATGCTGCAACGTGAACCTTGAAAACATTATGCTAAGTGAAATAAATCAGAAACCAAATGACAAATATATTTAATTTCACTTACATGAGGTACCAAGAATAGGCAAATTCATAATGACAAAAAGAAGTTACCAGGAGTGGGAGTTTTCGTTTAATGGATACTTACTGGTTAACGCTTTTATCTGAGATCATGAATAAACTCTAAGAAATAGTGGTGATGTTGGTACAATATTGTGAATGTACTTTATACATTAGAAATGGCTAACGTGGTAAATTTCATGTTACATATATTTCACTACAATTAAAAACCTGAGTGCTCACTCTGGTAGCAGTTTTATTTTATTAATGAAATATTTTATTACTAAAACTGGAATGATACAGAGATTAGTACAGCCACTGTGCAAGGATAACATGCTAATTCGTGAAACATTCCATCTTGAAAACAAAACAAAACTCTGAAAATACTGGAGAGCCACAAAGATTTTTAAACAGAACAGTGACAACCTGCATAACATTATATTAAAATTGATAGGTTAGATATAACATTGAAGTGGAGAAAAAGGAATAAGGCTTAAAGTCGGGTTGGAAAAGAAATAGCTGTTGGAGAAAACTATATTCTTGGCCTAAAATGGGACATTAACTTTGATCTAAAAGGTTTCCTACATGACCTACTGGATACAGTTGTTTGAGGGTCTAATACTGATGCCCAGTTACCTCAGTGGCCAAAATGTTAAAGAACTTTAAAGCAAATATAACCTTATCAGATTTATAAATGTTAGCTATAAATATACTTTTGAACTTGAAAGTTCTCTAAATTCATTTGCCAAAAAAAATAAATTTTCATTGCATCAAAATACCTTTTTAAAAGTAAATAACACAGTGCTTCACCAATCAATGCCTGTAATTGTTTATGAGTAAATGTTGCCTCACTGTTAATGGAAGTGTTGCCTTAACAGCAAAGTTTCCCCACTTCTCTCATTTCAATTAATAAATTTTTGATCACTGTTTGTCATCTGTTCTGCTATGGTAAAGGGAAAAAGAGAGTGTTTTATTGGGGGATGAAAGTCTACACACTCCTATATGCTAGAACTAGAAAAGTGAATTAAAAATGAGATTTACTGTTAAAATCATCTCTTCCCTTTTCCAATTTTGGCCTAGGTACCTAATAAATGTATGGGTATCCCTCCATATTAAAAATATAGACATTACAAAACTGCTAAAGCTGGGAAGACACATTTATAGAATTTGACATTACTTTCAGACATGTCCTCATGATGAAATTTTTATCTTCTTCAACTTAGTAAATATGAAAGTCCACATGTCAAATTGGTACTATATGCCACCCTAGAAAATCCAATGTACTGTTTTCAATTCTGTATAAGAGAGATTGGTGTAGGAATAAGTCCTTAATTGTTTTCATCTCTATCTGCATCCCCCCCATGACTAAAACTATCTAATCCTAATGCCACTATTTAAACATTCAACATTTACTGAATCATATTCAATAGCCACGAATCATTTTTCACCCTGATTCAAAATACTGCCTAATATTTATAAAGTTACCTGGACAACTAAATGTGTTACTTAAATAGTGAAACCTGTAGTAGATTTCTCCAGGTTTAATTGTAAGTAACTCGGGGGAGGGGGTCAAGATAAATCAAATGGAGATCTTTAATACAAACGTAGTGATCCAAAGGGGTGCATGCACCCGAATGTTTATAGCAGCAATGTCCACAACAGCCCAACTGTGGAAAGAACCTAGATGTCCATCAACAGTTGAATGGATAAAGAAAATGTGGTGTGTGTGTATATATATACAATGGAATACTATGCAGCCATCAAAAGAAATAAAATCTTGCCATTTGCGATGATGTGGACGGAACTGGAGGATATTATGCTGAGTGAAATAAGTCAGAGAAAGACCATTATCATATGATCTCCCTGATAAGAGGAAGCTGAGAGGCAATGCTTGGAGGGGTTTGAGGGGTAGGAAAAGAGTAAATGGAACAAAATGGGATCCGGAGGGAGACAAACCAGGAGAGACTCTTAATCTCACAAAACAAACTGAGGGTTGGGGGGCAGGGGGTTGGGTTATGGACACTGGGGAAGGTAATGTGCTATGGTGAGTGCTGTGACGTGTGTAAACGTGGCGATTCACAGACCCCTGGGGCTGATAATACACTAGATGTTAATTAAAAAGACAAAAAATTTTTAAAAAAATTTTGTAATGGAGACCTTTAATCCTTCTAAGTTAGAAGGCACTGACATACACAAGCGAAGGTCAATAAATAAACACAGTCGCTGAAATCTTGGTTTCGAAGGGCTAGTTCCAACATGTCATTCTGACACAGGTACACTGCAGGCTCAAAACAGAAAATCCACGAGCTCTGCGACCAATATATTACATTGAGATTTACCCAACCCAGTTAAGCATCTTTCAAGATCCCTGTCCTCTTAAGCCATCAAGTCAAAAATGAAGTCAATTTGGCCAAACCCAGATGTCTGGGTATCTAGATTTCCTATATACTCATTCTAATTTCCGTGATCAGAAGTAGCCGCACGGGGCACCTGGGTGGCTCAGTGGGTTAAAGCCTCTGCCTTCAGCTCAGGTCATGATCCCAGCGTCCTGGGATCGAGCCCCACGTCCGGCTCTCTGCTCCGCAGGGAGCCTGCTTTCTCCCCTCTCTCTGCCTGCCTCTCTGCCTGCCTCTCTGCCTACTTGTGATTTCTCTCTCTCGGTCAAATAAATAAAATCTTTGAAAAAAAAAAAAAAAAAAAGAAGTAGCCGCACATAAGGGAGCCTAAGTTAGTAAGTTACTAACCAAACGAGTAACAAAACAATTAAGAAAATTAAAAAGCACCCGGACTCAACATTAATTTAAAATGCATTAAATGAGCCTCGGGCCTAAGCACTACGTGGATTAGTTGGATAGACCCAACTGAATCTTTTAAAGGTTTTACAGAAATGCAGGTGGTGAAGCAAGCCAAAGTGTTGGGCAAATTAAGATTTTAGGATTTCTAAAATGCAAGTGACAGCTGGCTCCCCGAAACGAACGGGGCAGGCGAAAGCAGGGGCCGCTGTAAGAAGACTACCACAGGCTAGAAGGGGGCCATCCCCAAGTCCAGAGCCCGTCCGAGGATGCAGAAGGGACGGGAGGCGATCTCCTGGACTATGGAACGCGGAGGGCCAGGCCTCCGTGCCCTCCAGAGACTCCCCTGTGCACAAACCGGGACTCACACCCCAGAGCTGCGGCCTAACCCGGCAGCGCGTGGGGCTGCGGCCAGCGCCGGACATTCCCGAGCAGGAGACCGCAAGGGAGTCGGGACCCGGAACAAGTGAAGGGAAAGCAGGGACGGACACCCAGGGCCCACAGGGCTCGCGCCCGACCTCACCCTCGCATGGTGAACTTGACCACGGCGAGTCTGGAGCCCGCGCCGCTCAGCTCCGGCTGGAAATCTGGGTCGCTCCCGACCGGCTTCACTCCCACCATTCTTAGCCCGGCAGGGCGGCCGCGACGCCACCGGCTTCAAAACTGAAGGAGAAGACCCGGGAGAGGAAGGGGAGAGGCTCAGAGAGGCCGAGGCCTGAACGCAGGAGGTGACGACCGCGGCGCCTTCTCCGGGACTCTCAGTGCCGAGTCACGCCAGGGAGCGGAGCGGCCGAGGGGGTGGGGACGGGAGGGGGGAGGGGAGGGGAGAGGCGAGGAAAGGAAAGGCGTGCGGCACCCAGGAGCCACCGCGCGACCGGGACGCCGGCGCTTGCGCACGATGGCGTCATTTCCGCGTCGTCCGTTTTGGCTCCCACCGCCCAATCCTAAAACGCGACCCCTGGCTCCACCCTCCGCTGCGGAACCCGACGCCGGCGGGAGCGGCGCAGGCGCGGGAGAGCAGCGGGTCGCAAGCTCAGACTTGCAGTGAGATGCAGAAGTTCCTGTGTTCCTCCGCGGTTCCAAGACCTGCGTCTTCTATGGAGTATCCTGGGGGGGGGGGGGGGGGGGGAACTCGCTTTAACCCCAGAGGTTCGTGGCTAATGTTTTAACCCCTCTCCCTGGAAGGGCTAGAAGAAGTACTTTCGTCTCATATTTGGGGCGGATCGCCACACTAGATAAAAAGAGACTTTAGATCTATTGATTTACGGATCTCATGATGCAAGGGTGCTTTCTGCGCTCGTCCTCAAGATAGCAGCACCTGTCTTTAAGTTGTGCCTGAAAAAAAAAAAATGAAAGCACCATCCTTCCCCTGGAAACACAGTCTTAGTGATAGAAACCAGCAATAGAATAACATGTTTGTAAAGGAAACGGTGGGGACAGATGAGACAGGAGGATGGGGCAGAAAATCTTGCTGGAAATTGTGGCCCGTGAGCTGATTGTTGATAGAAGAGAGCCAGATGGTGAGAGGTGACAGGAGTATTAGAGGCAGAAGAACCAGCAGTACCGATTCGTGGTTTGAAATGGCTGCTGCTGCTAATGATGATGATAAGAATAGCTAACAAACTGTGCGCTAGACAAGATACGGGCTCTTTGTGTATATTAGTTCATTTAATCCTCACAACAACCCTGTGAAGTAGGTTCTCCTATTTTATGGATAGCTTCACTTTGACGTAGTAACAAGTCAAATCATCATTCGAGGGACGCCTGGGTGGCTCAGTTGGTTAAGCAGCTGCCTTCGGCTCAGGTCATGATCCCGAATCCCACATCGGGCTCCTTGCTCCGCAGGGAGCCTGCTTCTCCTTCTGACTCTGCCTTCCCCTCTGTCTGCCTGTGCTCGCTCTCGTTCGCTCTCTCTCTCTGACAAATAAATAAATAAAATCTTTTAAAAAAAAAAAACTTTAAAAAAAATCATCATTCGAGTTGAGGTAGCCTTGTAAGGACCTATTTAGCAAGAGGCTTCCATCAAGGTTAAAACAATAACATTGTTTAACCCTTAAACTATCCCCTGCTCCCTTTCCCCTAGGGGACTTACTTAAAAATAAGTCGGGGAAACCAGCTCCTGGTAACAAAGCCCAGATACAAGGGTGGGTCAGGCCAGGTGGAGCCATCAGATCAGTGTGGGGTTGCATACTGTCTCCCTAGCTACCAAGGAGTATGGGCCCCTGCCCTTTGGGAGCCTTTTGGGCGCTAATTCTAACCAAGGTGTGATAGGCTAGTTGAAATGGCTGCTAGAGTAAATTGTAACTCAGTTGGTCACCTAGCATCACTGTGCAGCTTTCTCTGTGTGTTACAATCTCATTGGTCACCTGTGCGTTGCCAGGCCTGGTCGTATGGCCTTTCCCTTAAAAGCTAGCCTGTGAAACAGAGAAAGGTCGCCCTCTCTGTAAGAGGCGTGGCCCTGGTGGGTCACTTTGATTCTTGCTGCTTGGCGCGAAATAAACCTTTGCTTGACCTTCGCTTTATATCAGTCTCGTTTTTTTAATCACGGACCCATTATTGGGGCATAACAGTCTAACACTAGTGTGTTCTTTTAAATGACAGACTATGACAAATGATTTGCTTTTGGATTTAGCTGGGGTGATGAAGCTGAAGAGGAAGGTAGACGTCTCTGATCAGGACTAGCTAAGAAATTTGTATTTTAACGTGAATGCAAAGGAGTAATCACTGCAGGGCTTTTTTTTTTTTTTTTTTAATTACAAAAAAGTGTCTACTGAGGTAGCAGTGAGGAGGATGGAAGGCAGTGAGACAAATTTAGGTTACTGTAGGAATCCAGGAAGTGAGTTATGGGAACAGCTGAAATGGAAATGAAGAGGACATGATATCCTTGAGAAACAATTAGCAGCTACAAATCACAGGATTTGGTGACCAATTGGACCAATGTAGAGCAATGACAGAGGAAGGAGTCTAGGATAGTGGGGATATATCAATCCTGGGGCTCTCTGTACTGAATTAAGATGCCAGTAGAACATCTAGGTAAGGAGGATAGCAGATAGTAGGAAGGTTGAGTCTGGAACAAAAGAAAAAGGAGTAAGCTAAAGTCGCAGAAAGTATGTAACTTACTCAGTTAGGCAATTGTACGGCTGCTTAGCCCTCACCATTGCACCC
Source organism: Mustela nivalis (assembly GCF_964662115.1). NCBI lineage: Eukaryota > Metazoa > Chordata > Mammalia > Carnivora > Mustelidae > Mustela > Mustela nivalis. The sequence goes on along the minus strand of NC_139033.1, from coordinate 37,692,151 downwards.
AACATTATACTGAAACAGACTTTATATATTGCATAGACACTTTTAGCAAATGTTATTGAGATGATGATTTGCTGAGTGTTTTTTCCTCTATATTTTACAAATCTTTTCTATAATTATAAATAGTATATATAATAATAAGAAGAAAGAAGGTGCAGCTGGGGGAAAAAGTGCTACACAAAATTCTACAAAGAAAGCCCAAGTTTCTGCCTTACCCTATTAGTAGTAACTTTAAAACAAAATGATATTCACAGTTAATTGGTCTCCTGTGAAATTTAGGTAATGTTTAAGTAATTAAGGAAAATGAGCCTTTGATGGATGAAATTTTCCCCAAAATGTTATTTTTTCTTAATGTGTATTAAAACCCCATTTAGGGGCACCTGGGTGGCTCAGTGGGTTAAGCCGCTGCCTTCGGCTTGGGTCATGATTTCAGGGTCCTGGGATTGAGCCCCGCGTCGGGCTCTCTGCTCAGCGGGGAGCCTGCTTCCCTTCCTCTCTCTCTCTGCCTGCCTCTCTGCCTACTTGTGATCTCTTTCTCTCTCTCTGTCAAATAAATAAATAAATAAATCTTTAAAAAAAAAACCCATTTACTGGAATTTCCATGAAATTTTTAGAAAGCACTTACCATTAAACGTCTACAAGGATGACTCATGATTATTTTTAAAAGGATGATATACTTTCTCAGTTCCTGAGATGACCATATTCAGAAATGCAGAATTCACAGCACATAAACTCCCTCCACCCCATCCCTCTCTTGGCGGGCATCACCCTTAGAGGACGTAGTTTCCCAGGGTTTATTTAGCTTCAGCCTCAGAATTCCATTCAGCCCCACCCACAACCAGAGTCAGCAATCAGGATAAAACCTATTCATCATGCCCCATCTTACTGTAACTGTTCCATCTTGAAATCCATAGATCTGGAATTTCAGTGAGCTCATTAAAATGGGGGTTTCCAGGGTCACACCCAGAAATTCTGATTCAGGAGTGCTGGTGCATGGCCCAGGAAAGTGAATTTTAACAGGCATCCAGAGTAGCTGATGCAAGGAGTCCGTATTTTGAGATCCATTATTTGATGTCTACGATCACATAGAATTTAAATATGTACAAGATATTGTGATAATGCTTTGAAACACCTTTCTTCCAAGGACGTCAAAAGGCAGATAAGACACTACTACAAAAGCCAATAATACAAGGCAAAATGTGGTAAGTGCCATGGTAGAACTACAGATTACGTACCATAGTGGTTGAGAAAAAGAAGAGAACATTTCCAGCTGGAATGAGCAGAGAAAGCTATATGAAGAAACGTGTTCTAATATTCAGGCCTGGATAAAAATAAGAAAGAAATGCATAAGTTTCTTCATTCACGGAAATGAGTCCTGACTTTCCTCAACTTGCCAAGAATATAGTGTGCTTTAGACTCGCCCATTTTTATCAGGCTCAGCCAGTCACTAGAGGCAGGCTTTCTATCATGACTTGGAGCTGCCATGGGTTCACTTGGCTGACTTTACAGATAGAAATGCTAGAAATACATCACCCTTGGATTTCTCTCTCTCATAGCCCTTTGCCCACGGTAGGTACAAAATAAATACTGGCTTAATAAATGAATGGCTAGGAAGCATAATAAGTATGACTCTCTGTCTGAAACGTGCAGGGATACAAGAAATATTACTTTGTTGTATAACTCAGTTTCATGTTGACTCTGAACCCTCACCCTCCTCCTGTATCCAACTAGAACAAAAACAACTTTACCTCCTCTCTGCCTGCTTCAGAAATGGTACCAAATTTCTGGATTTAGAGTGGGAGTTGGACTTTAGAGTGTAGATGTCTAGGAGCACAGTCTCTTTCTACATGCTATCTTGAAATCTAGCCCTTTCTGCTTTATGTGACGACCTTACGGATTGGGACCCTTTGTTCAAAGCTGCCTATGGGCCCATCTGCCATTTCTCCCCAGGGGATTTACTTCTTCCTTTCTCCCTTCCGTAAAGATTTTCCCTCATTTTCATTAAAAGCTTTATAGTTTCAGCTTTTAGGTTTATTTGATTCAGCATCTACATTTTTGAACCAATTTGATTCTAATCACTTAGAAGTATTCTCACGATAGTAAAGAAAGGCACAGTTTTCCAGTTTTGTATATATTTTAGCTTTTGTTAGGGAAGCAGTATGCGATAACCATAAAATCTCTAACGTAAGTTTTTCTTTAAATGTAGTCCTCTTGTAAAAATTGGAGGAAATGCCAGTTTCTGGTTTTTTGAAGAGCAACAGCAAGAATATAATGTAGATAGAACTTTTATTCTACAAAAAAAGTCCTCATAAATCCCTCAGAGATATAACATACCTCTTTATATAACTGAATTTGTAGTTGCAGAAGCCCAAGAATACAGATTTATTGATAAATTCCATAAACCATATGAAATCCCTACATTAGCTTATCACCATCATAATTATCCCAAAATTCTACAGAAAAATAACTTCTGCTTGGGCCACTTGGGTGGCTCAGTCGGTTAAGCATCTGACTCTTAGTTTCTGTTCAGGTCATGATCTCAGAGTTGTGAGATGGAGCCCTGCACAGGGCTCTGGGCTCTGGGCTCTGGGCTCTGGGCTCAGGGAGGAGTCCGCTTCCCTCCTTCTGTCTCCTCCTCTGTCCCTCTCCCTCCTCATTCTGAATTACTCTCTCTGTCTCAAACAAATAAATAAATCTTTAAAAAACAACTTCGGCTTAATAGCTTACTGTTACCTTATTCCTGAAGAAGTAGAAAACATTTTATATCAGTTTATTCTTTAATCAACTGAATAATTTCTTTTAAAAATAATTTTAGATAAGCTTTGTTTTATTCTTAAAGTCTTGAGGGAAATACATAATTTATGTAATATAAATATTAAGTAGAAACGACATCCTGCTTCATAATTCCCAAACCTTTTCCTTCTAGGTGTGGGCTGTTGAATTTGAAAATTGAATGTCATTTCCCATGGCTGTCCCTAGGTGGCGCAGTGTCTTTCAATCGAAGGGGTATGATTTCCCCTTGAATATCAAATGCTTCTTTAAATAATTCTCTCAAGTCCCCAGACAGACCATTTGTCCCACTAACACTATATTCCTTAGTTTCCATTGCTAGGCAATGTCTTGGAAGAGAGAGTTTTCTAGGCAATCGTGGAGTGACCCATCACCATCATAAATCTCATCTTCCTAGAACATACTGAAGAAAGTTGCTAGCAATTCTGAGTCAGTTTTGGGTGTTTCCCAGAAATGTAAAATAGTTTTTTTTTATTCTGAAATTTATATCTGAGGTTTAGAAGTCATTAAACTGCCTAGAGTTGCTGCTAAGAAGGCCAGATAGAAAGACTCTGAGATAAAAATCCATATAACCCTTTTTTTTTTTTAAGATTTTATTTAATTATTTGACAGAGATCACAAGTAGGCAGAGAGGCAAGGAGAGAGAGAGGAGGAAGCAGGCTCCCCACCGAGCAGAGAGCCCGATGTGGGGCTCGATCCCAGGACCCTGAGATCATGACCTGAGCCGAAGGCAGAGGCCTTAACCCACTGAGTCACCCAGGCACCCCTAGAGTTAACTCTTCAAAGCTGAAAAACTACACATGCCTACACATAACTATGTTTTCACTTAACCACTTGTAAAGAGAGGGTTTTTTTTTTTTTTGCTTTTGTTTTTTTGCTTATAGTGGTATAGTAGATACTGTCTGACTAGGATGTACAGGTAGAGAAGAAATGCCTCCCAATAAAGACTTTTGCTGTATCCAAAGCACCCTCTCAGGCATGCCCTTGAGCAAACACATACACCAAGCATACACAACATCATCAGCCCATTCCTGAGTGGCCCTATTTACATACCCTCGGTACCTCTGAGGGCCAGGCACAGCAGACATTCAATAAAAATAAAATGTATGTTAGCTTCCACCCAGTAAGGAAGTGATTATTTACACAATGTTAAAAAAGAAATCTATCCCACCAAAATTCAGAATATTGGATCAGAAAAAAATCAGGAGGATCAGACATAACTGGTAGAAAGTACCAAAACACACCACTTCTCAACACAGCATTGCACTCATGGTAGATGTATCTGTCTCCCTGCCAGACTCTGAGAAATTTGACCATAGAACCAGGTTTTGGCACTACCTGAATGCCCAGTTCAGCATAGCACCCAATACCACTGGATGCTGAATAAATTATGTTTTCCACCTTGCCAAATTATATTTAGGACAAGTAAAAGTGCTATTTCATGAAAGTAGAAGCAGGTTAAATTACTCATAGCCACTGCCCCCCCAACCCAGGTTATTATGGAATTAATGCCAGGCATCATATAATTTCATCTGTGTTATTTTAGCCTGCATGTCTAGAACATAAGGATTCCTTTAAAAATCACCTTCATAACCAAAATACCATTATCACACCTAAAATGTTAACAATGCTACCTTAATATCATCAAATAACAATGTAATGCTAAAATTCTCCATTTTCTACTAATTTATTTTATGACTTATTTGAATAAATATCAAAATAAGGCATTTACATTGCATTGGTTGATATCTGTCTCACATCCTTTTTTTTGAAGATTTTATTTATCTGAGAAAGAGAAAGAGCGAGGTGAGGGGCAGAAGAAGAAGCAGACTCCCTGCTGAGCGGGGAGCCTGAGGCAGGGCTTGATCCCTGGGACTCTGGGACCATGACCTGAGCCAAAGGCAGACCCTTACTGACTGAGCCATCCAGGCGCCCCTGTCTCCTCATTTTTATTAAAATTTCTTTATTGGGGCACCTGGGTGGCTCAGTGGGTTAAAGCCTCTGCCTTCGACTCTAGTCATGATCCCAGGATCTTGGGATTGAGCCCCACATCGAGCTTTCTGCTAGGCAGGGAGCCTGCTTCCCCACCCCCCCACCGCTTGCCTTTCTACCCACTTGTGGTCTCTGTCTGTCAAATAAATAAATAAATAAAATCTTTAAAAATTTTTTATTTCTTTTTTCTAAATTTTTATTTGAAATGATTCAAATGGACAGAAAAGTTCATCAGCAACAGAAATAGCAGAGGCAGAAGTAGGAGAAGAGGGAGAAGAAGGGGGCACTTTCTTGCCAGCCACTCACTGAGGACTCACCAGGAAGAGTGCGCTCATGACTAACTTTGCTGTGCTCAGATATCTGTCAGGGCTGCCTCAAGAACAGGTAATCCCAGCTGGAGAGCTAAGGAGACCCGGAAGAAGCTGGTAACCGAGCAGTAAGCAAATCCTCTCCATGGAGATGGGAAGTGGCTTTTCCTAGAAGAAAAATCTGGGCAGTGCATCTTTGTGTCTTCCATGGCCCACTTTGTGACACCTGGGTCCTCTTCTCAGCACAGGATTGAAGAACAACTCTCCCTGGGCTGTGGTGGTCCTATCAATCCAGAGAGGAGAGAGAAGAGAGAGATTAGGAGGACAAAGTACAACCATTGTTGCTACAGCCTGCAACAAGTTACTCATCACACCTTTCTTTTTTTCTTTTTTTTTTTTTAAGATTTTATTTATTTATTTATTTGAGAGATAGAGAGAAAGAACAGGGGGAGGCACGGAATGAGAGGGAGCAAGGGTTTCTAGAGACTCTGCTGAGCACAGAGCCCAATGTGGGACTCAGTCCCAGGACCCTGAGATCACACCTTAAGCTAAAACCAAGAGTCAGCTGTTCAACCGACTACACTACCCAGGCAGCCCTCACATCCTTCTTTACTATCCTAATTTCCCCCTTGTTGATCTTGGTAGCTTGATGAGGCGCCCCCAAACACTTATTTGTGAAGAGTTCAAGTATTCCCAACTTTAACGCCTTCACTCTTTCCTAGAAGGTGTACATATGGAGCAAATAGAGGTATTCCTAGAAAAAGATATCCTGTTACTTAGAAGAAATCATTTGGTTTGGAAGAAGTCATGAGGTAGGAAAAAAGGAGAAGCCTCACCAGTTGACTTTCATGTCATGTGACTTTCATGTCATATGAGAAAGTACAAAGGGAAGCTCTTAAAGAGTTATAATTACACAAAACCATGCAAAGAACACTTACTAAACTTCTCAGCTGCAACATGAGAAAGGGTGATGACTCTAGTACTAATATGAAGCCCCCAAGCATGACATGACTTCTAGGCAGATGAGTCCACTAAGGAGGGAACAGAATTAGCAGTATTAGGCCCTGGGAGGAATACCAAATCACAGATTTACAGTCTATAGGAAAATAATAACAGCACACATGAAACAATCTGGAAATGAGAGTAACAGTGAAGCCAGTTAGACCACCAGGCAGAAATCTCCTTGCCTTTTGGAGAACTAACTTGGAACTTAGAAGGTGCAGAAGTATCGGTGTGTTGTAGGGTAATTGTTACTAAATTCTCAAGACAGGGTAATACTTAAAGGGTTTTTTTTTAATGCCCATATCATTAAAACATAGCATGTTGAAATTTTTGACCCTTACTCCCATGGGTTCTGTTTATGGCTCTTTTCTGGTAACAGCTATACATTTTTGGTGAAAACAACGATGAAAACTATCTTTGCCTCAGTACCTCTTCATCTTTTCCAATTGGTGTACATGATGCTTTCCTGCTGGACTGATTTTTTGTAGCTGACACACCTTCCAGGGATAGCCCAGGGAGCCACACTCTGTCCAGTCTTCTCTCCTTGAGTGCATGTGAAACCTGTCATTTGCTTCTAACCAGTGGAATACGGCAATCGGTGATGGGCTGTCACTCCTTCATTAGGTTACTATCTATAGATTTATCTATCTCTATCTATAGCTATAACTATATAACTCCATCTTTCTTGCACCTCTAGAGAGGTGTTCTTTGCTGGCTTTGAAGACACAAGGTGCCACGTGAAAGGCCTTTGTTAAGGCTCTAGTGACAAGGAACTGTAGGTGGCCTGTAGAATGTGAGGGTCCTTAGTCATTTGTCCACAAGGACAGGAACCAGATTTCGATTCTTCCCTAATTGAACCTCCACATGAGATTACAGTCTGACTGACATCTCAGTTGTCACCTTGTGTCATCACAAGCAGAGGACCCCGTTAAACTGTGCCTAAACTGCTTTCCTATGGAAACTGCGAGGCAATAGATGTGCATTGTTTGAAGCCACTCAACTCATGGTAATTTGTTATATGGCAATAAGAACAAATATAATGTTATAAGCAAAACCACCACTCTAGGTATTGGTCAAAAGTCTTCGGTGGCTTTTCACTTCCTTTGGAATAAAGTCCCAAAAGCTTCTAAGGGAATTCAAGGCCTTTTCTTATCTGATCTTATTCTATTTTCCCTATGTTATTTTTTTATTAGTAGGTTTAGGCCCAATCTGAGAAAGACCGTATCAATCAAGGAGAGTTCCAGGGCAAAGACTGCCATTGAAGGGCAATCCTTATGGGGTAGAAATAACTAAGACTTTTTTTAAAAAAAGATTTTACTTATTTATTTATTTATTTATTTTTAAAATAAATTTTTTTAAAGATTTTTATTTATTTATTTGATAGAGATCACAAGTAAGCAGAGAGGTAGGCAGAGAGAGAGGAAGGGAAGCAGGCTCCCTGCTGAGCAGAGAGCCCCATGCGGGGCTGGATCCCAAGACCCTGGGATCATGACCTGAGCCGAAGGCAGAGGCTTTAACCCACTGAGCGACCCTGGCGCCCCCAAGATTTTATTTATTTATTAGAGAGAGCGAGCGAGAGCACTCATGCATGAGTAAGGGGGAGGGGCAGAGGGAGAGGAAGAAGCAGAGAGCCTGATAAAGGGCTCCATCCCAGGACCCAGGGATCATGACAAAGCTGAAGGCAGATGCTTAACTGACTGAACCACACAGGTGTCCCATAACTAAGTCTTAATGCCACAGTTTCCCTTTACATTTGCTTTATGTCCCCTGTGTTTCACTTTCAAATAACTTTCTGTTCATTATATATGTGTCTATATTCATGTGTTATATGTATACACACACTTGTATACATTTCAAAACTAGCAACAAAATTGTGTTGCTTTCCTAGTTCTTCCTGTTCCAAATCCTATTTATTTTCGTAGCCCTTCATGAAATCTCATGTGGTTCACCTTCCTCATCTCAGCCTACAAGTAACTCACCTCTTCTCCACGACTCTTTATGTGCTCCTTATTTCTTGTACTGTGCTGTATGGTAGCCACAGGTCTTGGGGGAAATTTGCCATTCATTTTAGCAGCCCAACGCCTTCCAATGTTTAGAGAATTCCTCATTTTGTGAGCCTTGGTGGGAAGCAGAGCCTGCTTTCTTGTTTGCTTGGCTTTGCTTTCTGTTAAAGTTCAATAAATAGGTGTTGAACTGAATTTTTCAGTTGCATAAATCTTTTAAGATTTTTGTATAATCCCTCCAGATGACAGGAATAAATAAATAATTTACTCAAAAAATATACTCAGGATCAACTTACTGAAGATACAAGTCTTTTTTTTTTTTTTAAGATTTTATTTATTTATTTGACAGAGAGAGACAGCAAGAGAGGAACAGGGGGAGTGGGAGAGGGAGAAGCAGGCTTCCCACAGAGCAGGGATCCCAATGTGGGGCTTGATCCCAGAACCCTGGGATCATGACCTGAGCTGAAGATCACGACTGAGCCACCCAGGCACCCCTGAAGATACAAGTCTTAATTTTAAGGAAGGTTATGCATGTAAAATATATATGGGCATATAAAAATGTGTGACTTTTTGTGAAACAAAAGCGTGTTATTCATTAATATTTGAATCTTTATTTTAGTCCTGTGGCTCAGGACATTGCATGCATTTATATATAGACTTTGGCAATACGTTTTGTAAACTTGGCAGAGAGGGGACAGAGTGTTAGTAGTCTGAAGGCTTCTCATTAAACTTCCTATTAACCTTTGTATTCCTAGGAAAGTATTTGAAACATGTAAATTCAATTAGTATTTGTTGAGTAAAAGTCAACTTTATCTAGGAGGGATATATATTTTTTTTAAGATTTTATTTATTTATTTGACAGAGATCACAAGTAGGCAGAGAGGCAGGCAGAGAGAGAGGAGAAAGCAGGCTCCCTGCCGAGCAGAGAGTCCGATGCGGGACTCGATCCCAGGACCCTGAGATCATGACCTGAGCCGAAGGCAGCAGCTTAACCCACTGAGCCACCCAGGCGCCCTAGGAGGGATATTTTATAGATTTCCTCTACAAACCAAACAAGCTTTAATGAAGCCTACAATTATCCCCTGGTAACCACTCTGTGCTTCCCATATTTCCAAAAAGTTCTTATAAATTGTAAAGGGGTTTATGAACTTAACAGTTTAAATGTATTCATCATCACAACAGCGTGAATGAGTATATTGAACCCAACTGTCCAAGGAATTAATTTCTTCTATTTGACATAATTTCCCTGCTCTTCCTTAGCCCCCATGTGATTGCAGGGCAGTTAGTAAAAAGTTGAAGAAAATTTTTTTTTTTTAAGATTTTATTTATTTATTTAACAGACAGAGATCACAAGTAGGCAGAGAGGCAGGCAGAGAGAGAGGAGGAAGCAGGCTCCCCACTGAGCAGAGAGCCTGATACGGGGCTCGATTCCAGGACCCTGAGATCACGACCTGAGCTGAAGGCAGAGGCTTAACCCACTGAGCCACCCAGGCGCCCCTATGATCGAGTTTTTATCATGATGGCAGCAGAGCTGGTCTCTACAAATAAATAGGAAATGACACCCGGGACATAAAGGACACTAAATTGGCTAGTTAGGGAGAAGGAGGTGTGCCCCCCAGAACTGATGGGTCTGCAGTATGCTGCTAGGAGGAAGACTATCTAAGCTGGAAAGAAGGGGAGGAAGAAGTTTGTTATTTGCAGGAATAATACATTGACAGAAAGCCTTTTGACTAAACCAACTCTTAGGTCTCTTCTGACGAATTAGTAAGAAAATGATCCTGTCTCAAGGAGTTGTTTCTGCTCTGTTCTAATCGCCTAGTCAATCTCCTAGTCAATCTCCTGCTTCAGACTCATCCAATAGGATTTTGCCACCCAGGACTCAGTCCAAAGACCAGCAGCAAATAGCATTACCTGGGAGCTCCTTAGAGGAGGAGGAAGGATTTCAGAAACCCACTTTAGACATACTGAATCAAAAACTTATTTTCACAGCCTCTCCAGGTGATTCGTTTACACAGCTTACTTTTGAGAACTGCGATAGAATTCTTGTCCCATAAATGTGTTAGTGAGACTATGAAGGACAAAGATATGAAATGCTTATTTTTTTTCTATCTTTTTAACAGAACTGACCATTGGCTACCAGCATAGCATCATTTTCCCCTTGGCTATTGTTCATTCAACAAATATTTGGGAGGCAGATGGCAAGCATAATAAGTAATATTTATTGAGCTCGTTTAGCCTCCTAGATAGCCATGAGGTTATGATGCCTATATTTTATATGGGGCTTGAGGAGAATGAAGGGAAGAAGCATCACGCCCCTGATGACAGTAACATTGCGCAGTGGAGGCCCCGGAATCCCAATCGGAGCCTCTCCAAATGCAATCTCACGCTCCACTAGGCTCTACCGCCCACGCAGCGAGGATACACTCATTTCCACTCCTCTACAAGAATGTTGCACAAGGTCAGACTTCTAGCTCAGAAGCCGAGTTCTTCCTCTGGCTCTCTCTGTCGTGGGCGACATCTAAGTTCGAGGTCAGAGGGAAAAAATAACCAAATTTCTGAGCTAACACTTTCCAAGTGTCTGGACGGAGTCGCAGGGCAGAAGAGTAAACTTGCAACATCCTGGAAACACCTAGACTTGCCATTTCTTTTTTTTTTTCTTTAAAGATTTTTTCCTTATTTATCTGACAGAGATCACAAGTAGGCAGAGAGGCAGGCAGAGAGAGAAGAGGAAGCCGGCTACCTGCAGAGCAGAAAGCCCGATGTGGAGCTCGATCCCAGGACCCTGGGATCACGACCTGAGCCGAAGGCAGAGGCTCAACCCACTGAGCCACCCAGGTGCCCCTAGACTTGCCATTTCATTCTTCCCTCCATCTTGGTCCTCCCAGGCTGGGCACTGGAGGCGAGACGAGAGCCTAGACGACACTTCCCGTAGTAAAAATGGCGACCGTGCACTCTTTGCCCACAGTCGACACCGTTCGGTCTCCTTGGTAACGGGCCAGCTTCTCTGGCTCCAGCCTCGGCCAGGCAAGTATGGAAATGATGATCATTTCCCGCCCCCTCATTTTTGCGACAGTTGCAGCGAAAGTCACGGCAGTAGGGTGTCAGCTGATTTACTGCAGCGGCGGCAGCGGCAGCGGCAGCAGTGGCACCGTGCAACCTCCGCGGGGGAGACGCCTGCTGGACTCGGGTTGTGGTTTGTCTACCCGGATTTGAGCACCCCACATCTTCCTCACATAACGTCCTCGCCTAGTCCACCTTTGATCGGGCGCCCGCGGGTGGTGGGACGGACAACATTGCGGCATGAGCTGAAACTGTGACAGGTGAGGGGGCTTTCAAGCTATCCCAGGGGGAACCCCAGCGTGGGACGTGCCCGCAGTGGAGGTCAGGGGCCGGGGGTCAAGGGTCACAGACCATTCTGGCCGGGGGCGGCGCCAGCTGTTCGAGCGCTGCTGATGGCAGTTCTGTTCTTTGCCGAGCCTGCAGGTTCAGGCCCACAGCTTGACGCCTTTCCCCGGAGCGGGGTTCAGCCAGGGGTCTTTGGGGGTCCCTTGGCCTGGTGAATGACATTTTTTTCAGGTGACACTGACTTTGGTTTTGAGATGGGACCGCCCTGACCTCAGTGGCAATCCAAAGAGTGAGGTGGTTTGTGATGATGAGTGGGTGGTTATTGACAGCGCCTTCGGGAAATGTGTTTGCTTTTGGGTGCGCATGGTCTTTCCTTACCTATTGGTACTCCTTTCCAGTTTGCCCTTGCCTAAGGTGCTAACGTCTGTTAGAGTTTCATCTTTGAGGTGCCACCTACCTGCCCTCCGTCCCTTTGCCCTAGGATTTGGTCTAAGGATACCTGCTCCTCCCACTGACTTTTGCGTCCCAGCATTCTGAAGCCCTATGTTTGGAGTCAGCATTATCCTGCCCTTGGTTCAACGATTGCATTTAATGTTTTGATTCACTTGCTTTGTCAGTTTCTCAGATCTTAGGCAGAATTTGCTGGTTCTTATAGCTTGAAATTATGACAGGTACGGTTGCATCTTAGACAGCATTGGCCATGTTGATGCTGCGGATTTTAGGATTCAGTGAGAGGAACAGCTTGCTTTCATTGTAACATTTGCCATAAGCCAAAAAAGGCAGGCTATGACTCTTTTAGATGCTTATTGCTTAGGACTTTATGGATAAGATGGCAAGAATCGTAGTGTGTGAAAGAGAAACTGAGTTTTTGAAATTTTGGTATAACAGATTTTCTTGTTTTATAAGCTACTTGTGACAGTGGAAGGGGAGAGCAGTTTAAAAGTAAAAATAGTGGGCCGCCTGGGTGGCTTAGTGGGTTCAAGCCTCTGCCTTTGGCTCAGATCATGATCCCAGGGTCCTGGGATCGAGCCCTGCATCGGGCTCTCTGCTCAGCAGGGAGCCTGCTTCCTCCTCCTCTCTCTCTCTGCCTGCTTCTCTGCCTACTTGTGATCTCTGTCAAATAAATAAATAAAATCTTTAAAAATAATAATAATAAAAGTAAAAATAGTGTATTGAAAGACTTTTATTTACGAAGAATCCAAAGCTACCTTGATTTCATTGAAAATAACAGATCTTAGTTATTTCAAATTGGGAAAACAATATAGATAGTAAATGCCTTGTTAATTTCAGCAAGAGATTATTATAGAGAATTTATATGCTTAAATATCTCTCTTTATTTCTAAAATACTCCAGAGCTCTACTTAAAACTAGACCATATACACTTTCTCTTATTGCTACCTGTACATGCTAAATTTGGAAAGAGCTTGAGAAGTAAATCAAAGGGACTGGGCTTTATTTGAATATCATTGTGGGAATTTATATTTTAAGTAGTGAGTCTTATATCTTATAATTTCCTTTTATTTTTATCTTGGAGGTTAAGTTCTGTTTTGAAGCAAAATGAGTGATTTATCTATGTAACAGGCTTAGCATTGAACGCTTCAGTGAGCTAGTTTTGGTGCCTTTGTCTTGAGAAGAGTAGGAAAACAATTAGGTTCAGTAGTGTGCTCTCTGTTAGGTCTGAGTCTTTAAAGTTTATTTTGGGCCTCAGGTGAAGAGGATTGAATTACTTTTTCTCAATTCAGTGATCATCATTAACTGTTCAAGGCGTGTCTCTGTTTTTTTTTTTCTTTTTTCATTAGCTATGTTTTATTTCCAATTCCCACACCATTCCCTTGCTCATCAACCCATGAGAAATCGTTTTAATATGCATGATGTGTAACTTTATGTTTCTATGTGTTATTAAATGCATATTGTTTTAGATGCCCACATTTTTTAATTTTTAGAGATATGGCATATTTTTATGTTATATATTACATATCAAGTATGTTATATAATAATATTGTATATTGGAAATTTTTTCTCTTCCTACCATGTTTTAAAGATCTATTTGTGTCACTGTCCATTGCATCTGACTGCTGATAGCATTTCAGAGATTATATGCATTACAGGTTTCCATCTACTCTCCAATTTGTCGATACCCGTTTTACCTTTATTTTCCTACTGCCATAGAAAATTCCATAATAAACGTATGTCCAAGACTTCTGGATGTGAGATTTACATCCAGGAATGTGATTTCTGGATCATAGGGCATTTCATATATTTTATCAAAGGACTGCTAGATTGTGCTTCAGAACAAACTGTAATGGTTTGTACTCTTGCAGGGATTTCTGTGTCCTTGTAGCTCCACTGTTGCTTAGTGTTATCCAGCGTCCTAGTTTTTCCAGGCTAATTGATACAAAGTAAAATCTCATTTTAAATTACATTTCACTGTTACTAAGGAGTTTGAGCATTTCTTCATGTGCATTTTATTTTTTGGCTTTCCCTCTTGTAAAATTGTTCATCCCTTTCTCATTTTTGAGGTTTCATTCCTTTTCTTGTTGATCTGCAGAAGCTCTTGTATTTTCTTAGAGACTAGTCTGTTGAATATCTTAAGTATCCATTTTCCTATTCTATCATTTGTAACATTTTTCATGATGTGCTTCATTGAACAGAAATCTTCAATTTTGGTGTAGTCACATTTTTAAAAAATTGTCTTATAGTTTGTGCTTTGGGGGTTTTAAGAAGTCTTTCCCCAAATCAAGTCATAAAGTTACTCTTATTTTATGTTCTACTAACTTCATAGTTTTCCTTGAAATATATAGGACTTTAGTGCATCCTGAGTCTTTTTCTGTCACAAGTAAGAGGTTCAGTTTATTTCCTGCATAGTGTGCCAGTTTTCCTAGTGGCATTCTCTCCTTTCCCCTTGGATAAAATGCTACACTCCTTGTATATCAAGTTCTCATACATACTCTGAACACTGTATTGTTTTCCTTTGATTTATCTGTTTGCTCTTGCTGTGACACCATGTGGTTTTCACATAATGGCTTTGTATTAATATTTTTCCCCTACGTGAATAATTCTTCCCATTTTGTTTTAGTCTGTGTTTGAAATAATTATAGATCACAGGAAGTTGCAAAAATAATACAAAGAGGTCTGGTTCCCTGAATGGTTACATTTTATATAACATTACCCAATTTCCCCCATGGTAACATTTTTATCCAACTATATATAGTACAATAGCTAAACCCAGAAATTGACACTGGTACAATGCTTGACAATGGCTCAAGGCCATTTTATCACCTGTGTAGATACCTGTAACCATCACTGCAGTCAAAATAGAGAACTGTTCCATTACCACCAAGATCTCCTTCCCGCTACACCTTTTTAGTCACATCCATCTCCTTTCAATCCCAACCTCTGCTCAGTAATCAAGCTTTCCATCTCTATAATTGTATCTATATAGGAGTGCTGTATAAATGGAATTAAACAACATATGATTTTTTGAGATTGAGATTCTCCCAAATTGTTGTGTGAGATAATTTTTTAGATTCCTCCAAATTGTTGCATAATTTGAGTAGTATTCCACGGTATATGTGTACTGCAGTTTGTGTAAGCATTCACAGGGATATTGGGGCTGTTTCTAGTTTTGGCCATTATAAATAAAGATTCAGTGAACATTCTTGTACAGAGTGTGTGTGTGTATACAAAGTTTCATGTTTTCTGGGATAAATGCCTTGGAAGGTGATTCCTGGATGGTATGATAAGTGTATGTTTAGTTTGTGAAGAAACTGTCAAAATGTTTTCTGGAGTTACTGCACCATTTTATGTTTCCACCAGCAATGTACTAGAGATTGAGTTTCTTTGCATCCTTGCTAGCATTTGGTATTATCATTGTATTTTTATTTTAGCTGTTCAGATGTGTAGTGATACATCTCATTGTGGTCTTAATTTGTCCCTCCAAATGGCTAGTGATGTTAAGTGTCTGGTAGGGCAAGTTCTCCATTCTTTGCTCATTTTCTTTTTTTCTCTTTTTTAAAGATTTTGTTTGTTTATTTGGCAGAGTGAGAGAGCACAAGCACTGGGAACGGTGGGGAGAGAGAGGGAGAAGCAGACTCCCGCTGAGTGGGGAGTTCTATGCGGGGCTCCATCCCAGGACCCTGGGATCATAACCTGAGCTGAAGGCAGACACCTAACTATCTGAGCCACCTAGGTGCCCCTCTGCCCATTTTCACGGTTGGTTTAATTATTTGTGGATTTTTACTCTTTTCTATAAATATTTGGAGCTAGAATTTCTAAAACAACACAACTAGAATTTTAATCGAGGATACATTGAATATATAGATTTATTTTGGGGAGAATTGACATCTCTGTAATACTAAATCATCTGATTCAAGAACATTGAATGTTCTCCCATTTATGACCGAGCAGAATTTTGTTGTTGTTGTTGTTTAAAAAAAAATACTGTGCCTAGGGGCACCTGGGTGGCTCAGTGGGTTAAAGCCTTTGCCTTCTGCTCAGGTCATGATCCCAGGGTCCTGGGATTTATCCCGGCATGGGGCTCTCAGCTCAGCAGGGAGCCTGCTTCTCCCTCTCCCTCTGCCTGCCTCTCTGCCTACCTGTGATCTGTCAAATAAATAAATAAAATCTTAAAAAAAAAAATACTGTGCCTAGATTCTACTTTAAAGTAGATTATTGTAGGTAGAAGACAATGCTACTGATTTCCATACATAGATTATATCTTTGTTGTGTTCTACTAGAGAGAGATCAAAATACATAATATAAATCTGGGAATAATTTTAGTGTTTGTTAGTCCTGGAACTAGGTAGTGCCTTTATTCCTGATTTATCTGTTACATTTCTCTGTGACACTTGTCTGTTTTATGGGACAGATGATTAAAGTAATTGGTTAGTGAGGTTTATAGGTTCTGTTCCCATTTTGTCCCTTTCATTGTTGCCCTTTATACAGAGTTCATAGTCTTAGCTATATGCAAGCCATTGATCATAGGCAGAACCAACTGAGAGTTTTTCTGTGGCCCCGTGGAATTCTGTCATCAATAAAAGGATACCTTATGTTCCTACTTATAGATACTATAACTATGATGTCAGCTTCGAATATGAACTCTATTCATGTGGTTCATCTGATTACTTAAAACAACTTTGCTGGTAGAAATTTTTGTTGGAAGGAGAAGCCCGGTATCATGACTGCATCACTTGGAAGGTCCTTGTCCAAGTGGAATTTTTATTTTTTTCTATTAACATATATACTATATTCATGAAATATTAAATGGTTTAAATAAAATTAGGCATCTTTTCCAAAATGTGTTGGTGATGTTTAATGAACATTTAGCCCCGCCGCCCCCCGTTGCTCATAGTTGCTTGAGTTAGTGGGAATCAGAAAATGATGGAACAGTAAAATGTTAGGGCAGTGGTGAGTAGTTGAGGGCAGAGAAAATTTCTGAAGTGCCAAGGGTTATTTTCTAGGTTAGAATTGAAAATTACAGGAAATACATGGCTTTTTAAACCACTGTCTTCCATTCAGTTTGGCAACTGTAACTTATGACCTTTCAAACTCACTCAAGGTATTTTACTGGTGTTTTGTCTGTACATATTTCTCTCTGAATGTTGGTAGTTAATATATGTCAGTGATAACAGATTGATAAGAGTGTGCCAGTTACCTTCTGTTCTCACATTCAAGTTATTTATTTGGCTGTCTTCCTTAAGGGCTCTTCTTCTCTCTAAACGTTACAAATACAAACAATAAAAACCACCATTAGGGGGAGTGAAAAGTTCATACTAATAAAATATCACTTTACTTAGTTTAAGAAACAGTTTTGTGACTCATTAGCAGGCCTTTGTGAGTGTAATAGGGATTAAAGTAAACCATGTCAGCTAATTAGCTACATAGGTCCTATGGTATGTCTGGCTTCATATGTGTCACAGATAGAATGAAAAAGGCTACAATATAGGAGCAACTTGCAGCTGGCAAAAAACAATTAGTGTGTTAAGGATTTGATTAGGGAGACTTATATTAATTGCTGACATTGTTATAGAAAAAGTAATTGATAAGCAACTCTTCTTTGCAATCCAAAGTATGTAAGATCAAGATGGATTTTAATTTGTAACTTTTTAAAAAACCAAAACAAACACACTTTATTCAGTACTTGGATCATTTATTCAACAAATATTTGGGTGCCTGCTAAGTGGCAGAAGTTCTAGGCACTGGAAATACAGTATATAGAACAATAAACAAATCATGGAGTTTATGTTATAGTGGGGAAGCCAGATGACAAATAAGCAAAATTTTTGGAATGTTAAAGGATTCTAAGTGCTTTGGAGAAATAAAATAAAATACCGTGGGGATGGTGGATTTTACAGTTTATGTTGGTCAGGGAAGGCCTCCCTGAGATGACATTTTAGCAGAGACCCGAAGAGAGTGAGGGAGTGTACCTTGACGACCTGGGGGACACTTCTGAGATAAGACCCTGCCTGATGAATTGAAGAAAACCAAGAAGCAGAGTGGATGAAGAGAGAGAGCAAGGAGAGGACTACAGCCTCACTCGTGTGGGATAGGCGGTTGAATAGTTTGGCTTTTACTCAGGGTGACACAGGAAGTCACAGGAGGAATTCTGAATAGCTTTGTGATATGATGTGATTTTTTTTTTTTCCCCCAAGAGTGTCATTTTGCATGCTGTGTTGAGATGGTGAAGGGGACAAGGGTTGGAAACGGGGATACCAGTTAAGAGACTATTGTATTATCTATGATGGGAGTTGCTGGCAGTTTGAAATGGGGCGGTGGTAGTAAAGGTGTAGAGGAGTCTTTGGATGCTAGATAGAGTACTCTTTGAAGGTATTGCCAGTAGAGTTCTCTGATGGATTGGGAGGTGGAATGTGTGAGAAGAATCAAAGATGATTCTAGGATTTTGGCCTATGAAGCTGTAAAAATGGAGTTGCTATTAACTAAGATGGTGAAGATTGGGGAGGAGCAAGTTTGGGGAAGAAGAGCAGGGACTCACTTTTGAACAGGTCAAGTTTGAGAAGCTAATTAGCTATCTAGAGGGACATACTGAGTAGGAAGCCGGATAGGTGGGTTTGGAGTCAGAAGAGAGCCCCAAGCTGTAATTGGGAATTGTCAACATGTAGTTGGTATTTAAGCTTTTGAGGCTTGGTGAAATCCCTGAAGGAGGGAGAAAGGGAAGGAGTGATGCTAGAAAAGGAGTCCAAGGACTAAGCTCTTGGTATGCCAGCATTTAAAGGTCAAAATGAGGAAAAATGGAGACTAAAGCTAGAGATGTATCAGGAAAGTGTGAAGACTTGGAGGGTGAGAGAAGAAGTGTTTCAAGGAAGAAGAAGTATGAACTATGCAAATGCTGCTGATGGGTCAGGAGAGATCGGGATTAGGACTCGACATCAGATTTAGTGTTGGAGAGGTCACTGGTGACTTGTCAAGGAGCAGTTTGGTGACAGGCACAACACTTTTCTGGAGTCTCTAAGAAGAAGGGTAATGTTAAAAATGAGGGCATTCTGACTTGGAAAGAGGTTCCATATTTCCTTACCATTTGCAGCTAGTCAACGGAGGAGCTGGATTAGTCCCTCGTCAGTATGACTGTCAAATCTCTGACTTACCTGGCATACTGTCCTGATCCCCAGAATACTGGGAAAGTTCCACTTCCAGTTTGGAAGAGCTTATTTGTTTCTACCTGGGTAGTTTAATTTGTGAGGAATGAGAAACTTTGGTGCTTAATATAGCTTTGATGATGAAGTGAGAGAAGGGAAACATGTAGGAATAATTGGAGACGCAGATGAGATTAGAGGCGAGTGGGTCAAAGTTGGTTCTACCAAATGGGGCCTGTTTTACCTATAATGTAGGGGCTTGATAGGCATAGTTTGCTTTTAGTTTAATCAGTAACTCTTGAAACTGAGGCAGTTTGGTGATAGAGCATAAGTTGAATTCAGACATCCTGATTGCAGCTATAGAAATTTAGAACATGACTCATGTCTCAAAATCTATGAATCATTTAAAAAATTGTGATATATTTTTTGAACAGATAGCTCTACAGTTCTTCAGAACCTGACTCTCGTGCTTCAGGGATGTTTGGCAGTAAGAAATAAGTGTAGTCTTCTGTTGCCGTCTGCTTGTTACACATGTCCTTTTGAAACAGAATATTAGAACTCTCTTAAAAAAGGAGTCCTTAAGTGTCATGTTCATTGGGAATTGTTTTCTTGCCACTCAAATAATAAAGTATGATCTTGTCAAGCTAGTGACAAGCTTAGTGTTCAGAAGGTTGTGTCCCTCACAGCTCTTTAATCCGGAAACCTTTTGTTCTGAGTAAGCAGCTTGGTAGTCCTTCAGCACATGTTATGACCTGGCTCTCTCATTGCATTCCAGTAAACAGTCTTTATGACCTGGTTCGGTTTTCTTCAAGTCTTCAATAAATTGGTAACAAAAATGCAGCACAATGAAAATTCATAATCTTAATGATTACTTCCTTCATCGCCTTGTATTGTGAATTTGACTTGAAGACACTCCTCTGACAAATGATGTAGGAATATTCTATGAGAATCTGAGCAAGCCTTTACAGACTCTTCTTTCTTTCATTGTAACTGTGGCAAGCTAAGTTCAGCTACTTACTGTATAGTCCCTGTAACTCATGTTCCCCTGAGGAAGGCGGGTAGTGTAGGCCTCCTCTTGGTCATGTGTGCTCGTTCTCCTGAGACAGAATTTGAGTTTGTTATTTACAAATCTCAGGGGCCTGCCTGAGGGATCGGAAGTGCACGTACGGAAATGTTGTTGTGCCCCTTATGAAAATGCCTGCGTTCGTGGGATAGAAATACGTCTTTTGCATTTGAGAGTTTAAAAAGTAATGTCGAGAGATTAACATTGATCTCATTCTAGATTTTTCACATATTATTCTGTTTTATAGCTTTTAGAAATCATGTGAGATGTCAGTATCATGTGGGATATTGCAGAATAGGGTGGTCTTGTCAGAGTATCACTCCATAGCTTATTGATGGCTTTCTTTTTTTTAAGATTTTATTTATTTATTTGACAGAGAGATCACAAGTAGGCAGAGCAGCAGGCAGAGAGAGGGGGGGAGGCAGGCTCCCCGCCGAGCAGAGAGCCCGATGTGGGGCTCAATCCCAGAACCCTGAGATCATGACCTGAGCTGAAGGCAGAGGCTTAACCCACTGAGCCACCCAGGCACCCTGGTTATTGATAGCTTTAAAGGAGGGGGAAAAAAAAAAACAGTCCAGTGGAAATATCTGGTAGTCAGCATCTTAACCAAATGGTGTGGGACAATGCGATGTTATATCTGTGGTGATGTAGTGTGAAGTGTGTAGCATCACTTACTAAGTATTCTTGCCAGAGATGTTTTACTTGAGCCTAATGATGACTTTAGATCTAAATTCCGGTTTACAGGAAAATAGGGAATAGAAAAACAAGGTAAATGACATAAAAAAAAAGATCACACAAATCTATAAGGTGTAACATTTTGTAAGCAATTGATTTTGTTTTGTTTTTTAGAGTTAATGTAAAGTAAGGAAATTGGGAGTGTTCTAGAACTAAAGACTAAAGAGACATAACAGCCAAATTCAATGCATATAACTTGAATATTTACTGGTTTAAAAAAAGCTACAAAAGACATTTTTAGACAGTTGAAGTAATTTGTGGACTGGACAGTTAGGTGCTATTAAAGAATTATTATGGTGTTGATAATGACTGAGCCACCCAGGTGTCCCTCTTCTGTGTCTTTCTGGGCCTTCATATATCTAGGCAGAAGAAAGCTGAAAAAATAGGAAGAGGATAATTGCAAGAAAACTGAAACAGAAACCAAAGGGAGAGGGTTGGGGATTGGCAATTGTTCAGTCATGTCAAACTAGCAGCCTTACTAATGTCAAAGCATTCTCTTTTCTCAGGTCTCTCCAAGGCCTTGCTTCTCTCTCTTAGTACTGGAGAGAGAGTGTCCCTGGAGTGTCCTGTTAGAGAAATCAGTGATCTCTTCGTGTATTGGGAGATCTTGAGATCCTTGGATCTTGTTTGAGGATCGAAACTCAATTACATGAGGACTTTTGTAGCAAGGATGGAAACAGTGAGTCAAAGATCACAGGTTTCAAAGTGTTGATTGTGATTAGAATGTCAGAGAGAACTGGATTTACAACCAGAGGCCAGGGACAAAGGAGGGTATTTCGGACAAAAATGGCATGTGAACACGTTTGAAGGATGAAGGCTAATTTAGTAGAAATTAAAATGGTTGACAGGAGGATAATTAAGGGAGTAAGATTCTTGAAAGAGTCCAGAAGGAGTCAGATTTAGCAAAAAAAAAAAAAAAAAAAAGATCTTCTCTTGCTTGGCACAACAGTGAGAGCTAAGTAAAATGCTAGTTATTGTTATTCTCTGTTTACTCATTCAGGAGATACATTCTGACCACTTGTGGAAGTCAGTTACTATTCTAGGTGCTGGTGAGCCGCTGCAAATCCTGCGGAATGCAGTTTACTTGATTATGATTAAATAACAAAGGTGGTAGGTTTACATAGGTGATCTGGTTTTACCCTTGAGGAATACAGACTGTAATGGAACATCAAATTTTTAAACAAATAACTACACACAAGGCTAAGTGTTAAGTACCTGTATATAGAATATGTAGTGAAAACATGTTTGCAGAAATAGTGGGGTTTGGGACAGAGCACTCACAGCAGAGAACTAGCATTTGAAAGATTATAGGCTGCAGATAAATTCTTGTTAAACGTTTTTTGGAAACTCCATGTGTGCACATATGCATCTTTAAAACAAAACCTGGTGAATCAAATAAAATCATTGTATCTGTTTATTTATTAAACTACATTTTGGAGTACAGTGAAGTATCCAAAGGTGGGAGGAAAACCATAAAACTGATGATTTATCTACAAAATTAGTATTAGTTTAGATGCACGTGTGGATGTATACAGATTCACATCTATCCTTTTTTGGAGCTCACCATGGGAGTATATTTTACACACTGCACTGTACTTTTTCTCCCACTATATATTTTGGAGATTATTTCATATCTCACATTGCAGTGTTCCATGGTAAGTTCTGTCATAATTTGATTGATGGACATTAAAGTTTTTTTCAATATACCCTTTAAAAATTAGAGAAAATTTTAGATTCATACAAATAGAATAATGTGATGAACCCTCTTGTGCTAGAAAGAGCTTTGGCACTTATTTTTGCAGCCTGGGTTCTCTGGTGAGCAGACTTGGAGGTGGAGATTGGCACTAATAAACCTTTATTAGGGAGGGCTCTTGATATCAGTACCCTGGGAGGGGTGCTTGGGTGGCTGAGTTGGTTAAGCTTCCAACTCTTGATTTCGATTCAGGTCATGGTCTCAGGCTAAGTGCTCAGTGGGGAGTCTGCTTGAGATTTCCGCCTCCCCTAACTGAACCCTGCCCCCAGCTCACACTTGTGCATGTGCTCTCTCTCTCTCTCTCTCTCTCTCTCTCTCTCAAAAAAAAGGCCAACCAAAATGCCCACCAAAACACGGAGGAGGGGTTTGTGCAGGGGGTGGGGAAGCACAGGAAGCAGGTTCTGCCAAAGAGAGAAGTTGAGTTGTGATGAGTCTCAGTGGAATCTCAGTTGAGCTGGAGGGTGAGAGGAATTCTGAAGATAAAATGACCCTTTAGGGCTATCTTGATTTGAGGGGGCCTGGTTTTTATGTCCTTGAGCTGATTAGTCGCTGGATATGGGCTATCCTATGGGAAGGGATGAGAGCTTGGGCAAAGGATCTTCCTTTGGCTAAGGCAGTCCTTAGTGTGGGCAGACAACCAAGGGCTCTCAGCAGCTGGGTTTTAAGTCCTTAACTGCCAAAGGAGGTCTGGATGCAGACCATCCCTCACACTCATAGTCCTGTTTCACCTTTATCCCTTTCAACATCTCCTCCGCCCCATTTCTCCCTCTCTCCCCCATATGCTGCTGAGCTGAGACACATTATTTTATCCATGAATACTAGAGTTCTACTTACCTTTGAGTAATGTGATTTAGAAAAACACATTCATTAACTAGGTTGACTGGACAATGACATTTTCTGGCATATGGAAGTTTGCAGTAAATGAAGATAATACAGAGTAGTGAAGAGTAGGGACTCCTGGCTGGCTAAGAAGATAGAGCATGCAACTCTTGATCTCAGGGTTGAGCTCAAGCCTCACGTTGGTCATAGAACCTACTTTAAAAAAAAAATAGTGGAGAGTATTTATTGCATTAGGAATCCGGAGATCTGTATATGCCTCTGAGCTCTGAGATCGGTTTGCCATATGATTTTGAGATAATTGCCGATGGACCTAAATACCCACCAAAATAAAAATTGTTAGATGGTGTATGGGCTATAATCTTTCCATTTTTAAATTAGGAAGCCAGTTTATTTATTTATTTTTTGTCATCTATAAAAGCCTTTCTTTTAAAAAAGCTTAAATGTCAAAAACAAACAAAGCCATGGGACGTAGACCCATTTTCATCAACTTACAGTGACTTGATTTACTGAGGCAGGCAAAGGGTGATTGCATTTTTGCTGCTCTTGTAGAACACTTTCTGTTGAGTTCTCTGCTCCCATTTAATGCAGATATTTTCTGAGTTGTAATTTCTCAGATACGAGATGATGCGTCTCTTCCACTTTTGCCTCATTTATGTTATCACTTCCCTTCCTTCCCTCATGCTTCCTCCCTCTTTCCATCTCCATTGACTGTTAGAAAGTAATAGTCACATGTCTTTGTCTACAGCCTCTGGCCTTACATATCACATCAAACCCCATGATTTACTATTTTTCTTTATTGTCTTATATTTTCTTTTCCTTTCAAAACTTGTAATTTTAGCTAAGTTTCTTATCTCTGTGCACTCAGGCTAGTTGTAGTAGCATTGTATTTGTTTCCCTGTCTAGTGTTTTCCTCCATGTTAATCTGAAATTTATACTATGTTGCTGAGTTTTAGCATGTCGCTTCTCTATTTAGAGAACTACTTATAGGTCACTAAGTCTCTTTAGTCTGATCCTGCTCAAGACTAATGTGAAACCCTGTAATATCTTCTCCCTTCTCAAAACCTATAGTTAGTAAATTCTGGTTAGGTGTAGAATAATTTGTCACATGTATTAGAATCTGATGTCTTGATGACTTTACTGGGCATCTGTATCATAATAATAGTCCTTTATGTAGAGGACTTTTAGTATTTCAAAATGCTTTTTCTTTTCTTTTGTCCTCATAGTGCCCTTTTGTAGAACCTATATCAAAATCTATGTTGCATCTTTATCAACTTGGTGCTCTGAACACCAGATCCTATCTATTGTATCTCTAAACAGCTCTCCTCTTCATCTTATTATTGCTGGTCCCACCACTACTACCTTGCATCATACATTTATTAAAGACCTTCTTTATGCCGACATTATGCCAAGCATTATGTGGTGAATACACAGGTGTGGTTCTTGATCTTAGGGAACATGAGCATAAAGAGTAGCAGGGGAGAGTAGTAGTCGTTTGTTCATTAAACACAAAAATGCAGAAATAAGTAATGGAGATTGGGATAAATTTCAGTATCATCATTTCTTACCAGCAGTAGTGCAGTAGCCCCACTGGTCTTCAAACCCAGAGTTTTATCTCTATCCATGGTATTGCAGCTAGAGTGATCTTTCTGAAAAGCAAATTCAGATTCAAAACACTTGACCTGTTTCCTATTGCTGTCAGGTTAAACTCCACATTCCTTCACATGGCTGATCAAATCCTTTATGATTTGGTGCAAATCGACCTATTGTTTCTTGTCTCATCATTTGGCCTTTGTGCTCTGAATGCCAACTCTACTATTTTCTCTGTCGAGAAAGAATTGAGCTCTCTTACCTATGGGATTTAGAACATGTGATTCCCTAAGCTTCTTCCTGGGTTAATTCCTACTCATTCTCACCATTATTTCTTCCAAGAGTCCTTCCTGGAGCAATTAGAGTGTAGGTTAGGATATCTATCTTTTGTGTCTTCATAGGTCTTGAGATTTCTCCTATATCACACTCTGTGGTCATTGTTTGCTTGTATGTGTATGAGCCCCATTGGATAGTTGAATTGTGTCCATTTTATCTGTTGCTGTAATGGCCATGCTATAGGCACAAAATGAAAACTTGGGAAGTGCTGCTTTCAAATGTATACTAATTATTGTTATTAGGAGACTGATTTTAGTTTGAAAGCTGTTAAGTATCACGTAGGAGTTTGTAGCATTACTTGTAATAAAGTCATGCAGAAGTGAATTGCCATATTTGCAGATAATAGAATTGTGTCTGAAAAGCATATATAGTAGTTCTTTTATGTTATAGCAGAAAGTCGTTGAAAGATCATAACCTTATTAAAAATCCAACTGTATAAAATATGAAATGGCAGTGCTGGAAGAAACCAGTGGCTGTGGAAGCAGAATCTGAAGATGTAGCAAAACCTGTCTTTTTAAAAAATTATTTACTGACCATCTTCCATGTGCTAGGTATTTCACTAGTTGCATTACATGTATGGTTTCTCTCAATCATTAGGACAGCTTTCTTTCTTTCTTTCTTTCTTTCTTTCTTTCTTTCTTTCTTTCTTTCTTTCTTATTTATTTATTAACATATACGTATTATTAGTCCTAGGGGTACAGGTCTATGAATTGCCGGGTTTACACACTTCATAGCACCCACCATAGCACATACCCTCCCCACGGTAGGACAGCTTTCTTGAAAGAGGGTATAATTGGGGCACCTAGGTGACTCAGTCGTTAGTAAAGGTGAAGCCCCGCATCGGGCTCTCTGTTCTGCGGGAAGCCTGCTTCTCCCTCTCCCACTCCCTCTGCTTGTGTTCCCTTTTTCACTGTGTCTCTCTCTGTGAAATAAATAAATAAAATCTTAAAAAAAAAAAAAAAAGAGGGTATTATTGTCCATCTTTTACACATGGGGAAGCTGAGACCCAGAGGGGTAACTTTTCCAAGATTCCACAGAAGAGCCAGAATTTGAATACAGTTCTGATTGTTAAGTTCGTTTGGTTATGATTATTTTTATTGTTGTTGACTGAAGTACAGTTATATTTCTATACAGAATGAGAAATAGAGGAGATTCATTGAAATAGAGAAATACATGAAATTAAAGCAACCACCTGAGATGATTTAGAGGTAGACATTGAGATCCTTGCTCTTTGATTTTTTTGACTTCAAAAGGATTCAAAATTAATTTTATAAACAAATCTTAGGGAGAAGCTTTAGAATTGGTATGATCAAAGACTGCATGATTAGTGGCATAGTGAGTGGTAGCATCCAGGACTCCTGATACTTGACTGTGAAGCTTGATCTGTTAATTTTATTTAATAACCAATCTCAATTTAATTTTAAGCATGATTTTGTTACAAACATGAATGAAAATTGAGCATTTCTAGTATTCTTCTGCTTCTAGAGGCATCTAGTCTTAGCCCCTGTCTATTTATAATTTGAAAGCTAACATTTTTCTTTGATCTATTAGTGGCAAAATATGAATATATTGTACACAATATTTTAGGGAGTTAGATAATTTTCTTCAGAGCTTCTATTAAAGTTATATCATTAATATGACATATCATATTAATAATTTGTTTAATCACTTTTGCTTTGGGCCTTTTCCATGAAAATAGGAATTTTTAAAAATCTCAGTCGTATTCCAGGACTTGTTTCATTCCCATTTAATATAAAACTTTTTTGGAACATGTTTAACTCCCTTCATATGCTAGGTGATAGTGTTGTAAACAAGGAATGGATTATTAGCTAATTAATAGAGTAGTTGAATGATGATGGTTGGAAAACTGCATACTCTGTATTTAAATTCCTCTTAACTCCCCGTGTGGTGCCCATTTAGAGTGTCTTGGCTTATCTGTTACTCAGTTTGAAGAAATTCAAACTTAAGTTCCTGTGTCCTGCCCAATTATAGGTCCTGGCTAATTTGCCCATTTGTTGTTTTAATCAGTCACTTAGACTCAGTTACCAGGTGGAAGCCTCAGTCAATTCTTCTTGGAGGTATTTGACTGTGATAGTGTAGTATCGTAAGCCAGGGTATCCTTTATTTCGTGTTATTTCATTAGTGCCTTTGGTGGCTTTTCTAAAATCACACCTTACGACCCAGCAATCGCACTACTGGGTATTTACCCGAAAGATACAAAGGTAGTGATCCAAAGGGACACATGCACCCAAATGTTTATAGCAGCAATGTCCACAATAACCAAAGTGTGGAAGAAACTTAGATATCCATCAGCAGATGAATGGATAAAGAAGATGTGGTATATATATACAATGGAATACTATGCAGCCATCAGAAAATGAAATCTTGCCATTTGCAATGATGTGGATGGAACTAGAGGGCATTATGCTGAGCGAAATAAGTAAATCAGAAAAAGACAATTATATGATCTCTCTGATACGGGGAATTTGAGAGGCATGTTGGGGGGGCAGTGGGGGAAAGGGAGGGAAAAATGAAACAAGACGGGACTGGGGAAGGAGACAAACCATAAGAGACTCTTAATCTCAGTAAACAAACAGGGTTACTGGGGTGGAGGGGAGGGATAGGGTGGTTGGGTTATGGACATTGGGGAGGGTATGTGCTGTGGTAAGTGCTGTGAATCGTGTAAGATTGATGATTCACAGACCAGTACCCCTGAAACAAATACATTATATGTTAAAAAAAAAAATGTTTTGAAGCATTTGTATTTTTGATGGACTGAGATTCTAATTTTTTTCCTGTATATATTTCCTTGTATTAAGAGTGTTCACACATACAGTGCTCATATAATGAACTAAAGATACCTTATCCTGTTCCTTTGATTTCTTCTCTGTTCTTTTATCTAAGCTATATATTCACATGGTATATAGGGTCAGATAGATCTAGAAGACTTTATTACACCAAAAAGCATGAGAGAAAAAAAAATATGTTGAAAACGCAAAGGTTGGGGGGGTAAAAACAAACAAACAAACAAAAACCCAAATGTCTATAGCCTAGTGATTGAGGATTATGTGAAATTTTAGGTAATTCACAGGCCATCCATTGGTTTGGTTGTAAGTGACAAATACCATGGAAGGAAAGACTCTCTGTCTCAGTGTAAGGTAATGAATGAGTCTCTAAAATGGCCCAGGTTATTAAATAAATACCAGTGACTAAATTATAGAAAGCATCTTATAGATCATGTTTCTTTATTTTTTCTAAAGATTTATTTATTTATTAAGATTTTAGTCATTTACTTGACAGACCGAGATCACAAGTAGGCAGAGAGGCAGGTAGAGAGAGAGGAAGGGAAACAGTCTCCCCGCAGAGCAGAGAGCCCCATGCGGGGCTTGATCCCAGGACCCTGGGAACATAACCTGAATCGTAGGCAGAGGCTTTAGCCCACTGAACCACCCAGGTGCCCCAAGATTTATTTATTTATTAGAGAGGGAGCATGCACTGTGTGTCTGAGAGTGAGGAGAAGGGCAGAGAGGGAGAATCTTCAAGCAAACTTCCCACTGAGTAAGAGCCTGTTGCGGGGCTGGATCCCATGACCTATGAGATCATGACCTGAGCTAACACCAGGAGTCAGGTGCTCAATTAACTGAGCCACCCAGGTGCCCCAAGATCATTTCTTTATAATGATAGTTTCTTCAGTACATGTTCCAAGAAATTCCCGTTAATTATTACACCATAACCAGATTTCTAGGTTTTAAGGAATTAATACTCATTGTACTGTATCTAGTCAAAATAAGTACTAAAAATAATATGTCTTTTCTTTGATTCAGAAATTCAAGTTAGAATCTCATAGTCTCTCAAATTTTCATGAATAGAATTGTTTATTCTGTATGCTAAAGGGAATTGTAAGCTCTTAATAAAGGTTAGTAGTATCTATGTTCCAAGAATAATTTGTTTCAATGGAGAACATGTTACTGTACCTTTTTTTTTTTTTTAAGATTTTATTTATTTATTTGACAGAGAGAAATCACAAGTAGTCGGAGAGGCAGGCAGAGAGAGAGAGAGAGGAGGAAGCAGGCTCCCCGCTGAGCAGAGAGCCCGATGCGGGACTCTATCCCAGGACCCTGAGATCATGACCCGAGCCGAAGGCAGCGGCTTAACCAACTGAGCCACCCAGGCGCCCCCATGTTACTGTACCTTAAAAAAGCTTGTCAAAATTAAAAGTGTTCATACATTAGGTACATGTTCATTTTAGTGTATATGAAATTAATTTTATTTATATATAAATATGTATTTAATACACATACTTCACAGTGTTTCTTCCTTGTCGCTGGTGAGTAGATGTTTGTACTTTAAGGAGAAAATAAATTTTTTTTGTTCTTTCTTCCATGTAATTCACTTTTTTAAATTTTCATTTACATACCGTGTGATTAGTTCTAAGTGTACAGTGTAGTGATTCATCATGTCCATACATTACCTGGTAGTCATCACAAGTATACTCCTTAATTCCCATCAGCTATTTTACCCATCTTCCTACCCATCCCCTCTGTCTAGTAACCGTCAGTTTGTTCTCTATTAAACTTTTTATTTTCTAGAAGAAAAGTGTTACTCTCTCAAAAAAGTGATAGGAAGAATTCAGAACCTTCCAGGAGAGAGCTACAAAATTATTTGATTTCTATTTGATTTTCTTGTTTGGTTAACCGTGTTGGACCAGGTTATTTTCATTTATATTGAGAAATAAGAGCGGTGAAATCTTATCAAGAAGCTGCACGTACTACGTTGACCATACATTCCTTTAAGAAGTAAGATTCCATTATTTATTTTTTAAAAGATTTTATTTATTTGAGTGAGAGAGAGAGCAAGAGAGCAGGAGTGGGGGTGGGGTGGGGGGGGAGATGACTCCCCACTGAGCAGGGAGCCCAACTCGGGGCTCGATCCCAGGACTCTGAGATCATGACCTGAGCTGAAGGCAGACGCTTAACCAGCTGAGCCACCCAGGTGCCCCCAGTAAGATTGCTTTTATTTTTATTTTTATTTTTTTTTAAAGATTTTATTTATTTATTTGATAGCAAGAGATCACAAGTAGGTGGAGAGGCAGGCAGAGAGAGAGAGAGAGAGGGAAGCAGGCTCCCTGCTGAGCAGAGAGCCCGATGCGGGACTCGATCCCAGGACCCTGAGATCATGACCTGAGCCGAAGGCAGCGGATTAACCCACTGAGCCACCCAGGCGCCCCAAGATTGCTTTTAGAATACACTTTTGCACTAGTAATATTTCACTGAAACTGGAAGAATCAGTGCTCCCCAGATTGATACATGAATTTGATGCAGCTCTAGGCATAATCATGACTCATCCGGCTTTTCTGCAGACATTTACAAGCTGATCTTTCAATTTGTGTGGAAGTTAAGAGGACCTAGAATATCCAAAGGAATCTTGAAAGTAAGAACTAGCACACTTCAGTGCTGAAAGGAAATATTGATGTGTTCTTTGGATGTGGAAATTTCTTTAATTCTCTTATAAATTCAGCAGGACTAGCTTTTATATATTGGACTTGTATAAAATTGAAGTATACATACATTTTACAGTGACCTACCTAAACCATCTTAAGTTTGTCTTTCACATGTTAATCAGCTCATGATGAATTTTAACTATCTTCTGCTGGTGTGTGAAGGGGCTTGGCCACAGGATGATGCTTGTATTTGTTTCCTTGTCCTCTTCTCCCCTCCAACAAAGCCACCCCTTACTTGTAGGGTCTTAACATCTTTCCTTGATGGAGTTCTTTGTCTTTCTTCGTACCACATATGTTTGCCATGGATTTTATTTTTACATATTTGGGGGTGTAGTATATCTGTGCAGTGAGAAAGATCATAATATTTATGTATAAGAAAACTTAAAAATGGGGCGCCTGGGTGGTTCGTTGGGTTAAAGCCTCTGCCTTCGGCTCAGGTCATGATCCCAGGGTCCTGGGATCAAGTCCCGCATCGGACTCTCTGCTCAGCAGGGAGCCTGCTTCCTCCTCTCTCTCTGCCTGCCTTTCTGCCTGCTTGTGATCTCTGTCTGTCAAATAAATGAATAAAATCTTAAAAAAAAAAAAAGAAAACTTAAAAATTGTGGTCTTAAACTAATAGAGCTTATTTTTCCTATATAACAAAAAGTCTAGCGTAGGGTAAGGAAGTATTGTAAAGCCTGAGCGCTCTTATTTTTTGAATTAGCCCCAGCATCATTAAGGATGTCTCCATGTCTGGCAAGAGAGAGCAGAGCCAGTGTCAAAATGTCCTTGACGGGTCTTTTCTGCCTCCAACTTTTGAACATGCCCCAAGCCCATTTCTCCACACTCTGCCCCCAACTTTGACTTAATAACCTCGTATCCAGGAGGTTTTAATATCCGAGACCCAGGAGCACAAATCCACTTCTCCACATGAGTCTTACAGGTAGGACTTTGTCTCTGCCCCTGCCCCAGTGGCCCAGCCATGATCTGAAACTGTATGCACCTGGTTTTTCTCAATACCATCTTCCGGTTGACCACTAAGCCCTTTTGATTATTATTTACTTAGAAGTTGTTTCTGTTTATTCTGCATTTGATTGGAACCACCCTAATCCCAGTAGTAAGACATCCATAGCAGCTACTGATTCTGAGTCCCACTACAGTTTCATGTTTCATTTCAGGTATCCTTTATGATTATTTACCTTCTAAATATTTCACTTAACAGGTACTTTCTAGGGGCATCTGGGTGGTTCAGTCAGTTAAGCGTCTGCCTTCGGCTCAGGTCATGATCTCAGGGTCCTGGGATGGAGCCCTGCATCAGGGTCCCTGCTCAGTGGGGAGCCTTCTTCTCCCACTGACACTCCCAGTGCTTGGGCTCTCTTGCTCTCTCTGTCAAATCTAAAACAAAACAAAAAAAACCAAACCCCCCAAAGCAGGTACTTTATGTTTAGATCTTTTTTTTTCTTAAGATTTTATTTATTTATTTTTAAAGAATTTATTTATTTGTTTGACAGATAGAGATCACAAGCAGGCAGAGAGGCAGGCAGAGAGAGAGGAGGAAGCAGGCTCTCTGCTGAGCAGACACCCCCTCCCTGATGTGGGGCTTGATCCCAGGACCCTGTGATCATGACCTGAACTGAAGGCAGAGGCTTTAACCCACTGAGCCACCCAGGCGCCCCAAGATTTTATTTATTTATTTGACAGAAGGATCACAAGTAGGCAGAGGCAGGCAGAGAGAGAGGGGGGAGCAGAGAGCTGATTAGAGAGCCTGATGGGGGGCTTGATTCCAGGACCCTGAGTTCATGATCTCAGCCAAAGGCAGAGGCTTAACCCACTGAACCACCCAGGCACCTCTATTTAGATCTTTTAGTATACCAGCCGAGAAATAACACTGGGCATAATTTAAGGACTTTTGACAAGGGTATGTTTTACACACACACACACACACACACACACACACACACACATATGGGTTAGGACAGGTTAGTTTTTACTGTCTAATTTCCACTGGAATATAGCAGTGAATTTTGGAATCTGGTTCCCGCTGCCCCTGTCCCCAATGTAAGACAGAAGATAGTAACTCCTTACCTTTGTTAGAATTTCTTACTTTTTCCTCAGATACTCAGTTAACTAGCTGATGTAGTATCTCCTGGGAAAGACATAGTGAAATTCTTATTTTTTATTTCCTGAGGGGTAATTGCTTTTGGATAATTAATTAGTTTTAGGTTATGTTCTTCTTTTTTGTTTTCAAAGATTTTATTATTTGAGAGAGAGAGAGAACACGCACACACGCACGTGGGCCTGGAGGCAGGCAGAGGGAGAGGGAGAAACAAACTCCCTGCCGAGCAGGGAGCCTGACGTGGGGCTCCATCTCAAGGTCCCAGGATCGTGACCTGAGCCAAAGGCAGATGCTTAGCTGACTGACCACCAGACGCCCCAGGTTATATTCTTTAAAAGGATATATTCCTGTTGTGGGTTGAGTTATGCTCCCCTAAAATTCCTTTGTCGAAATTCTAACTTCCAGTACCTCAGAATGTGACCTCATTTGGACATAAGTAGGATTTTAATGGAGGTCATCAAGCTAAAATGAGGTTATCAAGATGGGTCCTAATCCAGTATAACTGATGTCCTTATTAAAGGGGGTGGAAATTTGGAGACAGATGTGCCCACAGGGAGAATGCCATACGAGCATGGAGATGGCCTTCTACAAGCAAGGAGAAGGGCCTGGAGTAGACCCTTCTCTTCACAGTGAACCTGCCTACATCTGATTTCAGATTTGAAGCCTCAAGAACTGTGAGACAATACATTCTGTTGTTAAAGCTCTTCAGTTTGTGGTCGTGTCAACCTTAGGAAACTAATCCAGTTCTGTATGAAAATCCTTCATTGCCCTTAATGAGAATTCTTCTCAAATTCTTGTTGACTTGTTGACTGGGGGGATGTGGGGTATTTGTTTTTTTTCCTAAATCTTTATAATTATTTTAGTTCTGGAAAGTTTGAGTTAGAGATTGATATGTTTTCTAATGATATATTATATGCCTTTGTCATATTATGGATGATTACTTTCACTTGTTTTAGGGGCTATGAAATGCATTATTCTTCTAGGTTTCGTTGAGTTGCCTATTCACTCAAATACCAGAATGCTCTTCCCTTTTGCATCAGAGCAGGCCCATCTCCCCATAGCACACATATTCCTTAGTCCTGAATCCCTATATTGGATTTTCTTTAAGCAAAACAATATGCACTGAATATGACTCTTCAAATATAGAGAAATGGTGTTCTTTCCAGATCCTACCATATTGTCTTCAGTGCTGTGAGCTTTTTTTTTTTTTTTTTTTTAAAGATTTTATTTATTTGACAGAGGTCACAAGTAGGCAGAGAGGCAGGCAGAGAGCGGGGAAGGGAAGCAGGCTCCCTGTTTCACAGAGAGCCCGATGCGGGGCTCGATCCCAAGACCCTGGGATCACGACCTGAGCCGAAAGCGGAGGCCTTAACCCATTGAGCCACCCAGGCGCCCCTGTGAGCTTATTTAATTGAGATAAATCTTTGGGTGATATTGGGTGATATAATTTAATACTGAATGTTTTCAACATGGAAAAATGAACTTCTTCCAGATTCCCTTTTTAAGAAAGTCATTGTTGGATATGTTTTTCAGCCAGGAAACATGCTGTACCTGTTTTATTAAAATTGGTTCAGTGCTCTGTTTCATTTTCTGATATCAAATAGAAATACGCAAAAAAAAAAAGAAATGGAAATAATTGTATTGTGGTAGCCTATGAAATGGTGGACATGATATATATATATATATAAGGTTATATTAATAGGAAGTGAACTTGAAATTTTTTCCTTAAGTACATCCCTTTTACTAGTAGCAAAAAGTGAAGTTTTGGGGGATGTAAAATGATGAAAGTCATGTATTCTAATAAAAAATAAAAGATTTAAGTAATATAGATTTTTAGAGTTTTTACTTGCCTCATTTTCTTTCCAGTGAGTTTTTTTTTTCCCCACACTAATACCTCCAATTCTAGTAGAACACCTCAGCACTTATTCTCCTCTCCCACCCCCCCAATATTTTTAACCTTCCTCTCTGGCAGTATTCTTCAGGGATTTTTCTTATAAAAGGTAACAGAAAATGGCGTGGTAGAGAGAGAGTGTAAGTGCATGAGGAAGGAAAGGGCAGAGGGAGAGGGAGAGAGAGAAGCTTAAGCAGGTTCCATGGCTGAGCCCAATGCAGGGCTTAATCCCAGGACCCTGAGATCATGACCTGAGCTGAAATTAAGAGTGGATGCTTTATGAAAAAGAGCTCCACATCACTCAGCATCAGGGAAATACAAATCAAAACCACAATGAGATACCACCTCACACCAGTCAGAATGGCTAAAATTAACAAGTCAGGAAATGACAGGTGCTGGCAAGGATGCGGAGAAAGGGGAACCCTCTTACACTGTTCGTGGGAATGCAAGCTAGTGCAGCAACTCTGGAAAACAGCATGGAGGTTCCTCAAAAAGTTGAAAATAGAGCTACGCAATGACCCAGCAATTGCACTCCTGGGTATTTACCCTAAAGATACAAATGTAGTGATCTGAAGGGGCACGTGCACCTGAATATTTATAGCAGCAATGTCCACAATAGCCCAACTATGGAAAGAACCTAGATGTCCATCAACAGATGAATGGATAAAGAAGATGTGGTATGTATGAATGTATGTGTGTGTATATACATATATACACATATACACACACAATGGAATACTGTGCAGCCATCAAAAGAAATGAAATCTTTACATTTGCCATAACGTGGATGGAACTAGAGGGTATTATGGTGAGCAAAATAAATCAATCAGAGAAAGACAATTATCATATGATCTCCCTGATAAGAGGAATTTGAGAGACAACGTTGGGGGTTTGGGGGGTAGGGAAGGAAAAAATGAAACAAGATGGGATTGGGAAGAAGATAAACCATAGCAGACTCTTTTTTTTTTTTTTTTAAAGATTTTATTTATTTATTTGTCAGAGAGAGAGCAAGCGAGAGCGAGCACAGGCAGACAGAGTGGAAGGCAGAGTCAGAGGGAGAAGCAGGCTCCCTGCGGAGCAAGGAGCCCGATGTGGGACTCGATCCCAGGACTCTGGGATCATGACCTGAGCCGAAGGCAACTGCTTAACCAACTGAGCCACCCAGGCGTCCCCATAGCAGACTCTTAATCTCACAAAACAAACTGAGGGTTGCCAGGCGGAGGGGCTAGGGAGAGGGTGGTGGGGTTATGGATATTGGGGAGGGTATGTGCTATGATGAGTGCTGTGAAGTGTGTAAGCCTGACAAGTCACAGACCTGTACTCCTGGGGCTAATAATACATTATATGTCAATAAAAAAATAAATAAATAAATAAATATTTAAAAAAAACCAAAAGCCTGGGATGCTTAACTGTCCGAGCTGCTCGGGCACCTCACCCAGTGACTATTCTTTAATAGCAACTTTAGTTTTAGTTTTTCTTATTAATTAATTAATTTATTTATTTAGTAAGGATTTTATTTATTTGACAGAGAGGGATACAGCAAGAGAGGGAACACAGCAGAGAAGTGGGAGAGGGAGAAGCAGGCTTCCCACTGAGCAGGGAGCCTGATGTGGGGCTTGATCCCAGGACCCTGGGATCATGACCTGAGCTGAAGGCAGACACTTAACGACTGAGCCACCCAGGCGCCAGGTAGTAGTTTAAAGAAGTCTTGTTGGAAGCAGCTAACAATAAGATCATGGCTATCAAACTAGTTTTCTTCACAGAAAATGGTTATTCCTTTAAGAATTTCTGAAAATTTCATGGGACCGTCTTAGCATTCTAAAGGGTCTATGATTATACATACATCATTTGTTGTCACTTAAAAGTTTGGGGCAGAAAAAATCACTACAGTGACCATTTCTGATTGACCGTTTGTCAAGCCCTATAGGTGACCCCCTAGTGTCTCATAGGAGCTGGCAGTCTTTTGTGGAGCCCTATTTGATTATTCCATTCTTCATTTCTCTCTAACTTCCCTGAACTAGTATTTAGTTTTTAGCCATACAGTTTATAACACTTAAATCTGGTTGTTTTACCAACTAGATCTTGATTTTGTCATATGAAGAGTAATTCCTTGTATTTGTGCTCTCCTGTACTCCCATATACACTTCAAGAGAAATCCTTTTCCCTGAAGTTTCAGAATTTACAGTAAAAGACATTGATGATCTTGAGACATAATAGGTTTGTAGTAAATAGATTTGATTGAGTTTTCCACTGAACATCCTCTTTTTATTGTTTAGCACACTGTAAAACAGCACTGAGTTTTTCTTGGACATTGGCATCTATTACTGTTTTGGAGACCTAACAAATTTCTAGACCTTATATGTCACTGGTAGCATAGCAGAGTGAATAAGATCTTAGGTTTCGAAGTCAGGCCTCCTGGCTTTTGATTTGGGCTCCATTACTTTGCTTTTCACCTTCTGACTCTTTCAGACTCAGTGTCTCTATCTGTGAAAAAGGCATGACCATAGTACTTGCTGCATGATTTATTGTAAAATCTTAACTAAGATTTTAATTAGATTATATATATATAAAATGAAATTTTATGTATTTTCATATAGGTGTATTATATATATATATATCATATATATTCAGGAGAATTTTTGGCACTTAGGATGCTCAACTTGGATTCATAATGCAAATGTAAGTTTTAGAAGGAATTATTGTAATATTTGACGTTATTCTTTTTCCAGGTTTGAAAACACAATGGCAGGAAACAGCCTTGTCCTACCCATCGTTCTTTGGGGTCGCAAAGCACCAACACATTGCATCTCAGCAGTACTTTTAACAGACGACGGGACCACAATTGTAACTGGATGCCATGACGGACAAATATGTCTCTGGGATCTTTCGATAGAATTAGAAGTGAGTATTTGAAATGCCTATTGTATGTTTTAGACACAAGGAGCTTCTTAAGAGAAAACAATAGTCCCAGAGTAATACTTGCCCTCGTAATATATTTTCTGTGAAATATGTTTTGATTCAAATTGCTTTTATGCAGGTTGATAATTTGTATTATTCATCAGAATTGACTTCTGCTGGTTTTTGGTTATTTTCAGTTGTTATATTTACCCTAAGTGGCTTAATATGTTATATTTAAAACTTTTCAAAAGGTGTTTATCCAAATACTGAAGCAAGCTTCCAAAAAAGAATTAAAAAATAGTTTTGGACATTTATACCTTCTAGAATGAATGTCTCGAAGAGAGCAAAACTTTTTATAAAGCATAAATTCAGTTGTATATATGGCCATTCTTTCCTACTGTGGAGTGCCCAGGGTGTTGTGCTCCTAGGCCTTCACAGTGGACAGACTAGGGAAGTAGGAGTTGGGAATAGACACACGCACACACACACTTCAATTCTAGTTATAATAAATAAATAGACTAACATCTCCAATTCTAGTTATAACACCTCAGGATTTATTCTCCTTTCCCCCCATATTTTTAATTTCCCTCTCTGGCAATTTTCCCCAGGGATTTTTCTGTAAAGGGTAACAGAGAAAATGGGGTGGTGGCCAGCATGGAATATAGGGCAGGCAGGTTGATCTTTTAAGTAATATTTCTTGTTTTTGTTACAGCCTTATTGAGATAAAATTTACATACTGTATAATTCACTCATTTAAGGAAATTGTGTCATACACACACACACATGCACGCGTGCGCACGCGCACACATCTAGAAATACTATTCAACCATAAAAGAATGAAATCCTACCATTTGGGATGTGGATAGACCTCAGAGGGCATCATGCTAAGTGATATAAGTCAGACAGAGAAAGACAAATACTGTATGATCCCTCTTATATGTGAAATCTGAAAAAAAAAAAAAATATATATATATATTTAAAATGAAGCTCATAGTGAACAGATTGGTAGTTGCCAGAGGTAAGAGTGGGGGTGGGAAAAATGGGTGAATTATTTTTGTTTTTTGTTTCTTTAGTTTAAATAAATTGAATTAAAAAAATAAAGTGTAGGGGCGCCTGGGTGGCTCAGTTGGTTAAAGCCTCTGCCTTTGGCTCAGGTCATGATCCCGGGGTCCTGGGATGGAGCACATTTGGCTCTCTGCTCGGCAGGGAGTCTGCTTCCACCTCTCTCTCTGCCTGCCTCTCTGCCTACTTGTGATCTCTGCCTCTCAAATAAATAAATAAAATCTTAAAAAAAAAAAAAATAAAGTGTACATTACCAGAGTCGATTTTACAACATTTTCATTACCTCAGAAAGATACCCTGTAATCTTTAGATATCATTCCCTCCCAAGGCAACCACCAATCTGTTTTCTATCTCTTTTTAGAATGTGCAATATATGTGAGGATGTTAATTTGATATGATAAATATCCCATATCCCAAATATAACTCCTCTGTAGGTTTACCTGTTCTGGGCATTTCATATACATGTAATGATATGTGGGTTTTTGTGACTGGCTTTTTTCACTTACTATAGTATTTTCAAAGTTCATCTGTATCGTAGCGTGTGTCAATGTTTCATTTTTTTAAAATGACCAAATTATATTCCATTGCACGAGTATACTAAATTTATCAGTTAATGGGCATTTGGGTTGTTGCATTTTGGCCTTACAGAATAATGCTGCTGTGCATATTTGTTTATGAGTTTTCGTGTGGGCATACGTGTTTGTTGCTCTTAGGTATACATGTTGGCATAGAACAGCTAGAGCTGGAAAAATTCACACACTTGAATGACATGTAAAGCCTAGGTATACATGTTGAAAAGTAGCTGAGAAGTGTCATGAAATGTGATTCACCTTCAGGATTGATAGCGAACTAAATATGAATCATCAGTGTAGTCGTGAAGAGAAAAAAAACCACACACATTTTACTGGAATGATTACAAGCAGTAAGACTCACTTATGAGAGCTTAGAAACAATTCTTTCATGAATTTTGCTGCATAGATTTTACTAGAGTGTTATATTTATTTAAATTCAAGTAAGAGGGGAAAAAAGTGGGGGGTGTGAGGAGTGTTGGGGGGCAGGAGTGGGGCTAAGAGAGAAGTAGATCTTTTGAAAGATATTAAGGGAATTGGATTATTTATCCAGGGTAAAAGAAAGCTAAATAAAAGTTGGGCTTGGTTCTTGACTTTAATATATGTTTCATTCAGAGCAATTTGTTAAAGCCATCTTTTTCTTTCTTTAAATTCTAGAAAACTTCTGTATAATGAATTGAATACATTTCTGTTCATTAAAGAAACATGTTGATTTATGAAAATATGAAACCTTTCTATTTTTAGTTGACTTTGTACTTAACGAAGATAGAGTTGAAAATATAGTTTCAGGGGCATCTGGGTGGCTCAGTGGGTTAAAGCTTCTGCTTTCAGCTTACGTCGTGATCCCAGGGTTCTGGGATCGGACCCCGCATTGGCTCTCTGCCGGCAGGGAACCTGCTTCCACCTCTCTCTCTCTACTTGCCTCTCTGTCTACTTGTGATCTCTGTCAAGTAAATAAATAAAATCTTTAAAAAGAAAAGAAAAGAAAATACAGTTTCACTTATACAGTTCTTTTGTTATTCTTGTTTTTTTTTTTTTTTTTTTTTTGCTTTCATCTGAAAATGGGTGGCAAAACCATATATTCTGGTTTTATTTTACAAATGTTCATTGTCAGTATTTATTTATTTACTTTAAAAATTTTATTTATTTATTTGACAGAGATCACAAGTAGGCAGAGAGGCAGGCAGAGAGAGAGAAAGGGGAAGCAGGCTCCCCGCCGAGCAGAGAGCCTGATGTGTGGCTCGATCCCAGGACCCTGGGATCATGACCTGAACCGAAGGCAGAGGCTTTAACCCACTGAGCCACCCAGGCGCCCCCATTGTCAGTATTTAGAGATACCATTGTTTTTTGGTATTTTGAAGGTTTTTTTTTTTTTTTTTAAGATTTTATTTATTTGACAGAGAGAGAGATCACAAGTAGGGAGAGAGAGAGAAAGGGAAGCAGGCTCTCTGCTTCACTCTTGGTTCCAGTAGTATTTTTCTAGATTTTTCTAGATTTCTATTTGTACAAGGGTCAACTGCATTTTATTCTTTTTGATTTTATTTTAAATGTGATCACTTTCTCAATTTCTCTTTTAGGTATTTTGTTGTTAGTGTATAGAAATGCAACTGATTTTTGTATGTTTATTCTGTATCCTGGAACTTTACTCAATTTGTTGATTAGTTCTAGCAGTGTTTTGGTGGAGTCCTTAAGATATATAGGATCATGTCATCTGCAAACAGAGAAAATTTTACTTCTTTTTTTCTGATTTGGATGCCTTTTATTTATTTTGGCAATATTTATTAGGCAATTATTGCCTCATTGCTCTGGCTTAGACTTCCAGTACTATGTTG
Organism: Mustela nivalis; assembly: GCF_964662115.1. Classification (NCBI taxonomy): domain Eukaryota; kingdom Metazoa; phylum Chordata; class Mammalia; order Carnivora; family Mustelidae; genus Mustela; species Mustela nivalis. The sequence continues at coordinate 37,650,964 of NC_139033.1, read as the reverse complement.
AGTAGCAGTAGCAAGAGTGAATATTCTTGTCTTACTCCTGATCTTAGAAGAAAGGCTTTCAGCTTTTCACTATTGAGTATGTTGTTAGCTGTGAGCTGGCATATATTGCCTTTATAAAGTTGAGGTATATTCCTTCTACATTCATTTTGTTAAGAGTTTTTAATTATGAAAGGATACTGAATTTTGTCAGAAATTTTATTGTCTGTATTACGATGATCATGGATGTTTATACTTCATTTAACATTTTTTATTTTTCTAGATTATGGTGGGATTAAAGTCTAGTTCTAGTACTTGGTATGGCTGAAAGTGGACTTTCTTAACAAAGCCATGTACATTTGAAATAAAACTTTTGGTTAAGTTGATTTTCTTGGGAGAAATTAAATAATTGACCAAGAGCATAGTTTTTAGTGGAAGACTGCTGAATCTCTATATGGAGGTGGGGTTGGATGTATGAGAAAATTTTGGCTGCATGGGAAATTTTCTAGGCCCATTCTAACTAAAAACAATGGTTGATTCTTAGGTAATTAAAATAGAAATTTAGTCTTTGAGGAAAAAAAGGCATATTATATAACTAAGCAAAAAAAAATTTGAAATTTTCTCTTAATTGTAGTTGTACGAAAGATGACTAGAATGAATTTTATTTGGAAAATCTCTTCAGTTGTTACATACCAGAACAGTATCCATACTCTTCCTGTGGAATATTTAATTTTGAACAGTTTAGCTTTACTAATAAATTAGGATAAATTGTTTGTAAAATGGTCACCAGGATGGGTACAAAGGGACTTTGTTATATTCTATTCTTTTAATTGGGTATTGAGTATGTGGCTATTTAATGTATTCTTTATGTCTTACATACATATATTATAAATGTTATTTGCATGTATTAAATATTTAATTGAAAAATATATCCTGAAATCACCTAAGGCCCTGAAGTAACCTACAATAATAACATGTCACTTGGAACAAAGTGGATAAATTTGGGGGCTGATTGCCAGTATTTTAGAATAGTGGGTATTAAGCCATTTTTTCTGTAAGAAACTGTGTCACTAAATCATTGCTCTGTGAAGGTCATTCTTCATTCCTGGTAGTTAATGTTGCTACCAGCATTTGGGAGAGTGCCCATCCTCTATTTTTTTTTTTTTTTTTTTGAGTTTTGAGTGTGTTAATCTAGAGACTCTAAATATGTTTTCAGGTCAATGAGCATATTATTTAAAAAATGAGTGGGGTTCAATTATTTTATTACTGATTCACATTCTTAATCTGATTCTTTAGTACACTGTAGCTTAGTGCTTAAGACTGCCCTTGTTTGACCTCCAGCTCGGTCACTCTCTGTATGTGTTGAGCAAACAGTGTTATCTTTTGGTGCTCCAATTCTGACTTCAGAATTTACCTGGTAGGATGATTATGAGCATTAAATAGGTGAGTTGTTTTCTGTTGTAAACTGTTGTTTACTCTCAGTTTTTGGTGTTTTGAGCAATTCTTCTCAAATCGGTATCTGTATATTTATATTGAACATTTCACAGGAGTCCTAAAATTTAATTTTTAAAAATTTGGTACTTATATCAACATATTGTGTATTTCTAGGTTAATCCTCGAGCACTGTTGTTCGGTCACACAGCCTCAATCACCTGTTTGTCTAAAGCTTGTGCTTCTAGCGACAAACAGTATATCGTGAGTGCATCTGAAAGTGGGCAAGTATTTCTTATTCACTTTTTTCCTCATAAGTCTTTATTGCAAATAATACCAGTGTATTAGTGAATAGAGAATTTTTTTCTTTTGAATTATCTTTGAAATAAATGCTTCAGTTGTTTGAACTTAAAGATATTTGGAATATGGTTTTATAAATGTTTTACCTATATTAATGACCTTTGTAATACTTTTATCATAATTTATGATTATTTTTTTGCCTTGCTTTTGAGAAATTCAGTATACCTTATTAGTTAAAGCTTAATCACTAATGCCCATGGTCTTTTTACTGAGTTAGCAGACAACTGAATGATGGATAGGTTAGCATAAATTTGGAAGATGAAGGTATGCAAAGTTCATATACTAATGTTCATACATGAGGTAATTATATATTCCTGAGTCTTAGAATATAGCTTGCCTTTAGAAAGAGAGAAATCATTAGATAATAGTTGTAGGGTTCAGAATGAAGAGTTTTAAACTTTTCTGGTGCATAGAAAATTATGTACATAATATGTTACTGGGGGGAGTTGGGGACCTAGAAGAGAAATATCTAAGAAGTTATTCCCTCCCCCATTAATCCCCAGTTTGTGAACTTATAAAGAACCTTATGTAATGATAACAAGAAGGGGCAGCATCAGGTAAAAATATAGACCCTTTTGGTCAATTAAATGATAATTCATATTAGCATGCATATTCTAAATAAGATTGACCATCCTTTGAAAAAAATTGTTTCATACCATGTGAAATATATGAAAGGGTATCTTGAAGAAAGCCCTGAGAATATTAGCATCACTCATTTTCCTAATGTTGATTTCTGTTAAATAAAGCTTATTTCTTTAAAAGACAGAGACATATTGATATTTCTAATTTTGGATGTCCTATCTTTAGTTTGAGGTAGAAGGTTTTTTTGTTATGTATTTGATAAGATGTGTGTAGTAAATACTGGATTAAAATTGGAATATTACATTTAATTCAGATAGGTTTGGAATTAAGTTGACCTCAATTTTTGCTTTGCGTTGTGCTAAATTTTCTACCTGTGCTGATAACTAATGGAAAATCCTGGTGGTTTAAATTAACACTTTATTTCTTGTTTTTGTCACTTGACCCTGGTATATCATTTGGGGCTCTGTTTCACTATTATCCTACTTGGAGGTTGAGGGTGAAGAGAGCAACCACTGACAGAAGCAGACACTGTCTGGAATGGAGGGAGAAGGAAAGTTCTGGAGGCCCTTGGGTCAGTTGTGGCCAGAACTACTCACAAGGTCTTACCAACCAAAAGGGAGCCAGGAAGTGCAGTCCTACCCTGTGTCCAGAAAGAATGTGGATCTAGGAGGGGATGGGGGGCTTGGAGGGGAGGTGGGGATGGTGAGTGAGGACCAGAATTTTTCACAAACAGCAATAATGATTATATACTACTTTTCCCTGAAATATATCAGTTTTAGTGAAAGATTAATATTAAAGCACTGTGACAAAGTTTGACAGTACTTCTAAAATTTAGATTTAAAGTTAGCTATTTTTGTTTTATAGAGAGATGTGTCTCTGGGACGTGAATGATGGCAGATGTATTGAGTTTACAAAATTAGCCTGCACACATACAGGCATACAGGTTAGTATCTATTTCTGTAACCGCCCAAGTCAGCACAACTTATTACAGGTATACAATTAAATGTTTTTTAAACATTGAGCCTAAATTTTTATATGAAAAATGGGTGGAGATGAGTAACAGGACAAGAAGACTACAGTTGGGGTAATACAAGTATTCCTCATCAGATGGCATAGTGGGGACATATTTAGTAGAGGAGACTCACGAGGAAAGGTCGGGAGGAGCCAGTTACCACTGCCATGGTAACTGATTACCCAAGTGAGAGCCCCTTTATTAGTTTGATCTGTCCCCTAGATCCTAAGTAATGAATTCTCTCCTGCTAAAGCCTTTGTGGTTCCGTTCAAGCGTGACACAAATGGACCCACTTTACAGGTCATACCTGTTTATTACTTGTGCAGTTGGTCCTTGGGTACATTTTTTTGACTTTCTAACTGTTGAAGAAATGATTATTTTATGTCTGCCTTATACAAGAATTTACATAGGAATCTATAGTTTCTGACTTCTATTCCTGCTATCCCTTCTTTCTCTTTCATAATCAAGTTTTTTTTGTGCTTCAATTTATGCATCATTTACTCTGTTGAATATTGGGAAAATCTCACGTCCACTGAAAATATCATTTATGTTCTGAATGGGGCAGGAGAGGGAAGAGAAGAGAACTTTTGCTGAGCACTTACTGTGTAGGCATTTCTTTTATGGTGTCTCATTTAGTCTTCCCCACAGCCTTACAAATGAGATAGGAGTATACTATTTGACATAGAAAGAAGCTGAGACCCAGAGTGATTAAATGATTTGTCCCAGTCTCACAGTGAGTCATTCTTGGCGCCAGGATCCCAAATCAGGTTTATCTTTCTCTTCTTTCAGTTACATCATACTGCCTCCCTCAAACAAATACAGTCATTTGTAGGGAAAGAAAACTTGTGCCAACAAAAATTAGAAAAGCGATAGAAAATGTTTCAGGGTGAGGTGGTGGGTTGTATAATAAAGTCTTTTTTTTTTTTTTTAAACTTTCTTACCCTTGGAAAGGCCTTTTAGAAATTTCTTTTTCAGTGTTGTTAGAATGTATGCTTTCTATTTAAGGGGCATATGTTATTTATTTTTTATCATATGATGAGTCACCAAGGTCTATAGAGAAAATGGATAATAAATGATATACGGTTAGTGACTTTATATAGAGAAATTTATTTTGTGTCTTGAATTCATTGGAAATAAACATTTTAACTGTTGTATAATTCCATGATTTAAAAGCTTTTGGTTTACATTTTAGGAAAAATTCTTTGTTTATTCAGCTTATTTTTAGGGCGTGTTCTTTCTCAGATCCTGTATTAGGTCCTGCATTTAACTTGGCAGCCATCTCTAAGTAGAAGAAGCTCTTTGACAGGTTCACTAGTGTGGGACAGTTGGTTCCTGTGTCATCTTCATTCTCTCAGGTTCAAGAGCGAGTTGTTTGTATAAGCGGAAATGGTAAACCTTGGTCACACTGGCACTTACTGAAATCACAAGGAGATGCCAACTTACTGAATTATCACATGGGCGATCCCTTTTTAATATTTGGAAAAATTGTTTCTCCATTCAGGATACTTTATTTGCTAGTATGACAGTGTCTAGGAAGCTGAATTTAGTGTCAGAAGATTATTTGAGAGTACAGCTTTATTATTTTTTTTTATTTTAATGCAATGACAGTTATACTGTATACTTTTTTTTATAGTGTATCTTTAAAGCAAAAGGTGAGAGTCATTTATCAGGCAAGGGAATAAAATATCCCTGTCCCCAGGAGAGAGCTCTTCTCCTGACTGCAGTGCGCATGTCTCTCCTGGCTGGTGTCAGGTGGATATTGGCAGAATTTGTTTCTGTGCACCCATCTTTTCGTCCTCGACCCTCTCCCCTTAGATGAGTCAGGGATCTCTACTGTCGCATAATCATGTGAGAGTGTCTGGCAGTCTCTGGGACCTCCAGGTTGTGTGTCCTGTTTTGGGGATCAACCTTCTAAGATCTAGAGCTGCCCTCTGTGGTCATCTGTGTTCTGTTAGACCCCCCTCTTGGAGTCTTAGTGGTGCCACCTTGCACTGAGTTAATGTGCTCTGTGATCAGTGTTTATGTTGAAGAAGTTGTGATTCTTGTTATACAGGGTACCCCATAGTTGAGGGAAGACTGTATTTCTTCACACGCATGTTGAACCCGAGAACAGGACGTATGTATACATACGTCCAACAGACTGGACCAAGGGTCCTTAGTTATTTCCCCTATTGTAGAATGGTTAGAGGATTGCCCTTTGTGCTCAGTCTAGCGTTCTGTCACGTGATTTGTGTGCTTTGGGAAGTAGTAGTCTGGTTATTAGATGTCTTCACCTGTTAATAATCTTCTAAGAGAATTATTCCACTGGGAGAGTCACCTTTTTTTTTTTTTTTGAAGCTAGTGGGAGGCAGGTCCTTTGAGAAGTTGTTAGTCTTGTTTTGCTAATTATTCTTCCTCTGCTCTTTGGTTGATAGAAGCCTGTCTTTTCCTTTTGAATTATATTTGGGATGAGTAACATGTAGCTCATGATTGTATTCGCTCTTCCTCTGTTTATCTTCCACGAAGTATAAATGTGGATTATGGGGATGATTTACATGGTTGTCTCATACTATAGTCTGAGATAACACACTCAGATTACTTAGAATTTCCTGCTCATTGTAACATGTTTGAATAGCAGTCATCTTCTAAATTTTATTTGGTCATAACTAGTAATTATAAGCCTCTACTCACCTATTCCCATTCTAAAATTCATATTTTAAATTCACGAATTCTAGGGCGCCTGGGTGGCTCAGTGGGTTAAGCCGCTGCCTTCGGCTCAGGTCATGATCTCAGGGTCCTGGGATCGAGTCCCGCATCGAGCTCTCTGCTCAGCAGGGAGCCTGCTTCCCTCTCTCTCTGCCTGCCTTTCCGTCTACTTGTGATTTCTCTCTGTCAATCTACTTGTGATTTCTCTCTGTCAAATAAATAAATAAAATCTTTAAAAAAATAAAAAAAATAAAAAAAAATAAATAAATTCACGAATTCTAAAATTCATATTTTTTGCTTTGTTTTGTGAAAAGATTGTTTTTGCTTTGATCTGTGAAGTTGATTTTATGGAGGTGTTTTATGAATTCATTCAACAATTCTGTTTTAGATGCTATAGGAAGGTTAAAAATGAAGAATTACTGTGACTTCTGCTCCAGAATTATTCAAAAGGGAGGATGTTAGGAAGAGTAATTTTTGTGAGATATTTTAAAATATCAATGTAATTTGGGGGATTGTGTATACATACGTAGACACCTGTAATAAGTGCCATATAACACCTGTCTGGTACTGGGGAAATTGAGTGCCATAATAAGCATGATGAGTGCTTGTGAATCGAGTCTCGGAAGTAAAGGAGAACATTTAAAAATTCTTTTCCCTTTTAGTTCTACCAGTTTTCTGTTGGAAATCAGAGGGAAGGAAGGCTTTTATGCCATGGCCACTATCCTGAAATCCTCGTTGTGGATGCCACCAGCCTTGAGGTGTTATACTCCTTAGTATCAAAGATCTCTCCAGACTGGATTAGCTCCATGAGTATTATCCGATCCCACCGAACACAAGGTCAGTGTGTGATGCCCTTTAGGGACTTGGGAGCCCTGACATGATAGGTACTTACTATAGAGTTCTGTATCATATATGATATATTTCATAAGCATAAACCATAAGTTTGAGGGAAGGAGTGGGGGCATCTGTGGTTGACAGAGTCGATGGGGGGCAGATCAAGAAGGGCCTTGTGTGCTGGCTAGGGAACTTGGGTTTTGTCCTGTAGATCAGGGATTGGTAGACTTCTTCCATGAAGGACCACATACTAAATATTTTAGGATTTGCAGTCCATGTGATGTGTTTCAATTACTCTATTCTGCCAGTGTAGCATAAAAGCACATAGTGTATAAGTGAATGAGCCTGTGTGTGTTCTATTAAAATGTTATTTACAAAAAACAGCCAGTGTGCTCAATTGATCCATGAGCGATAGCTTTCTGGTCCTTGCTGTAGGTGTTGGACAGCCTCTGGTAAGAATGCTCGAAGAGACTCAAGTTTTATTTTATTTTTTTAAGGATTTTATTTATTTATTTGAGAGAGAAAGTGACCATGAGGTGGGACGCAGAGGGAGAGGAAGAAGCAGGCTCCCCACTGAGCAGGGAGCCTGATGTTGGGAGCTCGATGCCAGGACCCTGAGATTAGGACTTGAGTCAAAGGCAGATGCTCAACCAAGTGAGCTACCCAGGCGCTCTGGGACTTGTGTTTTAAGCATCACTTTGGTGGCGTTGTTGAGAATGGTTTAGATGGGAGAGAATTTTAATACCCCAGTTGAGGGTGGTGCAGGTCTGAGGTCCAGTGGTGGCTGTGAAACAGAGTAGATGGGTTTGCAGCACTTCCCAAGGGCTTGTCTGCAGGGTATTGGTTCTGAAATTTGTTAACAGGTATTAGTGAAAAAGGAGGGCTCTGTGGTCACATATATTTGAGAGATGTTCAGTGAAATAAAACTGAACAGGCTTCTGTAATCTGGGATCTTCTTAAGTAGAGGCTTTTTAATGCCTGTTAGAGAATTACTGCTTTATTCAAGAGCATAGCAGTGAAAAAGAGATTCAACTTCATTTTCCAGGCAATAGGGAACTCATTATTAGTTCACCTATAATCTTAGTTACAAGCCATGTTTTCTTTAAGAAAGGACTATATTTGTGACAAGCAGTTTGCATATTTTGAATTTTTGCACGATTTCCATATGAGATATACATGTACTTACTCTGGTTGGAACAGGATAGGCTGTCACTGATGAAAACTTTTGTGCTGTGCATGCACTTCTAAATATTACCAGTTTATAAACTTGCAAGAATATTAATCTGCATTTACCGTATTCTAGTCTTTGGATATTTGAGAATTTTAGCTGTATTGGGATATTCCACTTTAATATAAATTGACAAATTTGTGAGCAGTTGTTGTGTCTCTGGCCAGGCTCATGACTTGTAATCACTGCATCCCCGAGCCTTACGCTGTCTGGAGAACTGTGTAATACAGGGAAGTTTTTAGTTAAGGACAGCAAATGGTTCTTTTTTATAGTAGTAATAACTCATCTTGACTGACATACTGAGTGCTCTACCTGTGGTATGTCTTAATTCTCGTCGAACCCATTAAGCTCAGTACTGTTGTTACTCATTTGTATTTGCTTATTGAACTTAAGACAGGTTAGTTAAGTTATCCACAGTTTATCGGGTAGTTAGTGAAGAGATTTTCAAATCCCATTTCAAATCTGAGCCCTCATCCAGGGCTCCCTCTGGAGCCCGGGTGAGAGTTTCATGTATGTTTCATGTATGCTGTGATGGCTTTCTTACCTACAGCTTATGCATTCTGTTTTTAGCTCATGTCTTCTCTTGATCACAGTCTATGCAGGGTGTAATGTGCCATAGAATGTCTAGAAGTCAGGCAGAGTGGGTGGGACAGCGGGGAAATGAGTGTCTTTAAGATGTCAAGTGAGTGTGTTAATCCATGACAAATACTTAAAAGTGAATGTTGAAGAATAAAAATTCTTTGTTAAATCATCGAGTAATCATAGTGATCAGGAACATTTGAAATGATTAAAAGCCGGTTGATTAGAAATAAAAAAATTGAAGTAGCTGCAAACACCTTTTCCTTGAATTTCAAATTTGTTTCAAAATCTGGCTTCTGTTATTTCATGAAATATAGAATTATGCTCTTACACCAGTTAAAAAGCATTATTATTAATACAAGCCATGTTACTATTTGCAAAAAAGTATATTATATTTATAACCTTGGTTTCTTGGTCCCTCTCGACTTAGAGGACACTGTGGTCGCACTCTCAGCAACGGGCATCTTGAAGGTCTGGATCGTTACCTCTGAAATAAGTGGCATGCAGGTGAGAAGGATGCTCTGTTCTTACAGAGTCTTCAATTTTAGCAACGATAGGCCCCTCCTCTTTTTTCCTCAAGGGCCAGGAGAAAACTATTCTTTTTCAAGAGCCTTATTGACATAGTATTAGAACATTCCCTAGTATGTTGTCTCTGTAAGTGTATTATGTTTTTGCTTTTGATGGCAGACATCTGCTCTTTTGAGGATATGAAATAGAGAAATATACTGTACAAGATATAAAGTAGAGAAACACAGAAGAGCTGGCATTTTCCTCAGTTGCCTCTATTAAAGTTAAGAGATAGTTTGCTTGAGGGAAAAAAAACAAAGCAAACCAACACAAAAAGTACATAAAGCCAATTTTAGTTCTCTCTCTGTTGTTTGGGTTTGAATTCCTTGTAACTCTGTCAGTAGGAACGGTGGATCAGTATTCCGACAGTATCGATGCTAATCTCTACAGCTACTGAATTTTCACACACTCAGGTTGGAGGAGGACCTGGAGGAATTGATTAGTTTTTTTTTTAACCTAGAAGGACATATAGATACAGAATTTAGGATTGACTCACTTTTATCATCTGTTATTGCCACGGTGTTGACACTGATTATCATCAGCATTTTAATCTTGAGTAACTTTGTGTCAAGATATTGTGCCTGGTTGTGTTTGGAGAGTATTTTTGTTACCTTCCTTCTTACATGAGAGGTTAAAATGGTGAATATATCAAGTGATACCTTTCTTCCATTTTATTTATTTTTATCATTGTATGATAATTTTAACCGACAGCCAAACCATTCCTAACGTTTTACATATCTTTTTCTTTTCAGGATACTGAGCCAATATTTGAGGAGGAGTCCAAACCGATTTATTGTCAGAATTGCCAAAGCATTTCTTTTTGTGCATTCACACAAAGGTCACTTTTGGTTGTGTGCTCCAGATATTGGAGGGTAAGATAGCCACATAAGTAAGAAGCTGTATTTTTACCCTTCGAGGTGTTGGTTTATTAGACTTCCAAAGATAATTATAAGGAAGAGCTTGGTTTAAGAATATTTTAACCCTTTGGAATTCATACGTGATTTTGATATCAAATTTGTAGGGGTTGGGATTTGGTTATATATCGTTAACCTTTTTTGTTCTGAGTTATAGAATGATTCTATTAATGATTATTATTTCATTGATCTTAATGTCTACCTTTTGCTACTGTTTCAGTCATTATTTCCTCAGCACAACATAAGCAGCGGCGGTGAATTTTCTGCAGGCTGACCTATCTTTGTAGTTTGTTGTTACTCCCAATGGCCATTCTGTTCAACTTGTTGGATTTGGGAAGGCTTTCCTACATCACTGGAGAGCTAATGATGAAAAGAGTTTGTTCCTTCCATCTTGCTAGACTTCAGTATTTCCATAACAGAAAAAGAACCAGCATGTTTTGACCACTTGTGCCTAGCGTATATTTCAAAGCTTTCCATGTATTGTTTCTTTAAATCCTCACAGCTCTCTGAGGGGTGGTGTATTGATCACCTAATCCTGCATAACAGATTACTCCAAAATTTAGCAATGTAAAACAATACATGTTGATCAGTCCCCCTCTGGTTCATGTACCACAGCCCGAGCTGTGGGTGTGCAGTCTGGGCACGGCTTAGCTGGGCGCCTCTGGCTCGGGGTCTCCCACAGGCTGCAGTCAAGGTGGGAGCCAGGATCGCAGTGTCCTCACAGGAATCCCGTAGGGCGGTTCTGCTTGCAAGCTTCCCCACCCACTGGTTAGCAGGCTTTACGTCCAGCTGACCGTTGGCTGGAGACATTGGTTCCCTGCGTGTGGGCCCCTCACAGTCTGGGAATGGTCTTCCTTCAGAGTAGTAAGCAAGCAAGAGGGGTTGTAGCCATGACCCACCTCTTCTCGGGACTGCAGTGTCTCCATTTCTCCCCTGGTCCATTGTCTAGAAACGTCACAAAATTCCAGCCCGCTCAGGGTTGAGGATTACAGAAGGGTTTGGATACCAGGTCGGGGCAGTCGCAGAGGCTGCCGGCTGCAGTAGGAGCTACCACTTTCCTCATTTTGCATATGAGGCTCGTGAGGTGTAGGGGGCACCGAAAGCTTGACTGAGGGTGTTCAGGTGCTGGTGGAGTTGCTGGGCATCAGCTCTGCCAGCCTGAGCTCAGCAGCTGCTCTCCTTACTGCCGGGTGACCCTGCCTCATAGGGGACAGGCTGTGACTGACCAGACACGCCAGGGCGGCGGGCAACACCTTAACCTTACCCTTGCCACCACTACTGTTGCCGAATAAGATTAGAGAGGAGAAGCTAGCAGCAGCAGTTACAGTGAGTACATGGGATCCTTCCTTTGTTTTAAAAATGAAAGCGCATGCAAATAGTAATGAACTCGGAGTGTAGGAGGACATAGTTTGACACATCTTTTTCCCATCGTACTTTTCCTTCCCTTCTGCAGGGGCAGTATCTAATGTCATTTCTTGTGTGTTCATAATAAGCGTTCTGTTCTCACATAAGTACGTGAGAGCAGAACAAAAAGAATCCAATAAGAAAATGGACAAAAATGTTTCATAAAAAAGAAAGCCGGTGGCTAATAAATGTATAGAAAGGTGCTCAGCTTCATTACTCAGGGAAATGCATAGTAAAACAACATTAAGATAGTACTACCAACTGAATAGAATGACTTTTCTAAATACTTATGGCCAAAAAGAAATCTTTTATGGGTTCTAGCAGTTTGTTAGATGTTCTAAAGGGCTCATCACAAGCTGAGCTTTAAAAAAAATTCATTTTTCCTAATATTTGTATAATTTTACTTTGTATATCTTCAGATATTTAGTATATGTGCTGCTGAAGCGAGCACTATCTTCAAATATTTAATCTGGAACTTATTTTGTATAAATTGCAAGGTGTAGATCCAATGTTGTCTTTATTCCAGATGGACCCCCAGTGCCTGGTGCCATTTGCTGAATAATTCACTTTTCTATTGTTGTGCCTTTATAATACATTCTGTTCTGGTAGTTACTGGAATCTGTTTCTGGACTTGTTGATTTTTCTGTTCATGCATCAGTACTGTATTGTTTTCTTTTCTATAGGCTTTACAATTTGTTTTCTCAGATAATAAGGCTGGAGGGTGGTCTCCATTCTTAGTTAGACTTGTTTTGGCTATTCTTGTAGTGTTAATGTAATAAGTGATTAATATAGCAAATCATGGTAAATTCAGATAGGATTTGTTTTAATTTCAAAAAGGCTTTGTATAAGCAGTTTGCTTTTTATTTAAGGAAAACTAAAATAAAAATTCTAAGCCATTGAATTTTTTAGCCCTATAGAATACATTTTTACCAATCATTGAAAGTGGTAGAAAAATTATTCTAGGAATATGAGATCAGGATTTTGAGTCCTACCTCTAGCACTTATTGGGGATGTGATCTTGAGTGGGTGATGGAACCCTCATTTGGGTCAGTTTGCTGTCTGTAAAATGGAATAGCAATTCCTGCCTCCTGCATTCAGAAGGCTCTTAAGAGATAGTGACGTAAAGGGACTTTATAAACTTTGATGTATCTTACAGATGCAAAGCGCCAGATAGCCTGTGTTGCTGACTTGACTTTTGTGGGGGGGGGGTACAGGGGACTTGACATTTATATGTGAGAATTATTAAATAATAAAACTCAGTCTTTTAACTTCCCATTTACTGTGCATCAGCCCCAGGATGAAATAAAGTAAGGTAATTCCCATATTAGTAAAGAGATATTCTGATGTCTAGGTTTATTAGAAATAGTGTTACTGGATGTAGAAATAAAACAGGAGTCATAACATGCATTCTAGAGGCTGGTTCCCTGTGACTTGGAATTCTTGATAGAATATTCCTCCCTTTAGGGGCGCCTGGGTGGCTCAGTGGGTTAAAGCCTCTGCCTTCAGCTCAGGTCATGATCCCAGGGTCCTGGGATCGAGCCCCGCATCGGGCTCTCTGCTCAGCAGGGAGCCTGCTTCCTCTTCTCTCTCTGCCTGCCTCTCTGCCTACTTGTGATCTCTGTTTGTCATATAAATAAATTAAAAAAAAAAGATTATAGAATATTCCTCCTTTTAGGTAAGAAGGGCTAAGGATTCCCTGGCCCTATGTAAGGCAGCATGCCTGCCCTTATCATATGCCTGACCCCAGAGAGGCACACAGCTGGGTCCCTTGTTGTGTTTTTTCTGGTGAAGTTGACCGAGCCCCATAGCTCACTGACACAATGTCTTTAACTTGAGGTAGTGAATTTTAAAGGCCTGAGTTTGTTAAACGTATTTCCAGAAGTTTTGCTTTGATTTTAGTCTGTTTTTTAAGAGATTTTGTTGGAGAAGGAGAGGGAGAAGCACTGAGCAGGAAGCCTAACAGTTGGGGCTCCATCCCAGGACCCTGGAATCATGGCTTGAGCTGAAGGCAGATGCTTAACTGACTGAGCCACCCAGGTGCCCCTTGTTTTTAGTTTAAATGTCACTGTATCTTACTTAAATGACACCAACGTGGATTAGATTGGGAATTTCTTGTTCCTTGTAGGTATTTGATGCTGGAGACTATTCCTTGCTGTGTTCAGGTCCTAGTGAAAATGGACAAACGTGGACTGGAGGTGACTTTGTGTCAGCAGATAAAGTCATCATTTGGACTGAAAATGGACAAAGTTATATTTACAAACTACCTGCCAGGTATTCAATCAATAATAAGTTAGGACTTTAGTCAAAGCAAAGAGTCTGAATTCAGGGCCTAACTCAGATGTATGAAAATGTTAAAAATATAAATGATTTAGGTAAAAAACTTCAGAACTTTTTAAAAATAACATATAATGTATTATTTGTTTCAGGGGTACAGGTCTGTTTCATCAGGCTTACCCAGTTCTCAGCACTCACCATAGCACACGCCCTCCCCAGTGTCCATCACCTGCCACCCCAACCGGCCCACCCCCCTCCACTCCAGCAACTTCCCGTTTGTTTCCTGAGACCAAGAGTCTCCTAAGGTTTTTTTAAGTTAGATTTATAATTCTAGTTTCACTTCTAAGTACAAAAATTAGGTGGCTCTTTATTTGAAGCAGGGTATTTTATTTATTTTTTATTTTGAAGTTGGGTATTTTAATGATATTAATGCCTACATTAGATTCACTCTAATTTGAAAATCCATATTTTGTCTATTGTCCAAAAATCCTCCTCATATGGTATGATAAAATATTTGATGCCAGTATATTAATTGGTTGTTATATTTTCTCATTTTCAGTTGCCTTCCAGCTAGTGATTCATTCCGCAGTGATGTGGGGAAAGCAGTTGAAAATTTAATTCCTCCTGTGCAACATAGCCTCTTGGATCGAACAGATAAAGGGGTAAAGTTCTTCAGGTCTCATTTATAATTGATATTGACACTGAAAATTTTTCACAACTGCATCTGTCGATGTCTTTTGGTTGCTAAGAATTTGAAAGATTCAGGGCATTGTGTTAAATGTCATAAAACATGATATGGTCATTTATAAGCACAGTTGTAAAATTTGCATATCTTAATCATATATGCTTTTGGTGTTCACATTTCTCTAAGAATACAGATGATCTTATACTGATTACATAGAATAAATGACTTTTTGATAAAAGATTGATGGCATAAATTTACGCTATCATGCAATTGTAAACATAGTGACAGGTATAATTTTAGGAGGGCAAAGATAATCATGGAATACTGCTGATTGTAATAGTTCATTACTTGGATAAGGCATTGCAGTATATCTCCAAAATCATATAGTGGTTTTTTTGTTGTTGTTGTTTATTTGTTTATTTGACAGAGATCACAAGCAGGAAGAGAGGCAGGCAGAGAGAGAGGAGAAAGCAGGCTCCCGTTGGAGCAGAGAGCCCGATGCGGGGCTCCATCCCAGGACCCTGGGATCATGACCTGAGCCGAAGGCAGAGGCTTTAACCCACTGAGCCACCCAGGTGGCCCAAAAATCATACAGTGTTTTAAATTATCAGGCATTAGAAATAAAGGATAAAAGAAATTTTTTCTCTATAAAAACCACAAAGTTTATTACGATTTCTTTTTTTTTTTTTTAAGATTTTATTTATTTATTTGAGACAGTGAGTGAGAGAGAGAGCAGGAGCAGGGAGCCTGACATGGGACTTAATCCCAGGACCCCCAGATCATGATGAGAGCCGAAGGCAGGTGCTTAATCGACTGAGCCACCCAGATGCCCCTGATTTCTAAAAACCTACTTAATATCAATTTAAAATTGAAATGCAGTGGCACTTAGTACTAGGTTTTCGTCTCTATATTTTTTGAGCATTAAGGACAAAGCTTTGGTTTTCGAAGTAAAGTTTCCTTTACTTATATTTTGGGTTTGCACAGCTTTTTCATTTTAAACATTTTGTTCCTTCTTTATGTGAAGGGATGTTGAGGGGAAGGAAATTTCTTTTTTCAACATTTTGAGTTGGCAGAATTTATATATCTCTGTACAGTTAAGATGCTCTATAACCTATCCGTCATTCTCCTCTAACTTGAATGCCCCCTTCTCTCCAGCCACATAGTCACTTCCAGGTAACCTAAAGGATAACGACTTGTACAAAAAAACATAGAGAAAAAGCAAAATGGGCGCCTGGGTGGCTGAGCGGGTTAAGCCTCTGCCTTTGGCTCAGGTCATGATCTCAGGGTCCTGGGATCGAGCCCCACATCAGGCTCTCTCTGCTCACCGGGGAGCCTGCTTCTCCCTCTCTCTCTGCCTGCCTCTCAGTCTACTTGTGATCTCTCTCTGTCAAATAAATAAATAAAATCTTTAAAAACAAATAACAAAACCAAACAATATACATACTATGTTTTTTAAAATACCACCTCCCCAGTATGTTTTAAGTTAAGAGACATATGAGATACTCACACTGTGGAATGCGGAATACTGGTTTTATAGCTGCTGCAGCAACTTCTACATGTTAGGGATGTTGTTTATCGGTTACAACATTCAGTAATTTTGTGACTTTAAATCACATAATTGATTATGCTTAATATATATTATTTCTATAGGCTAATAATTTTTAGGAATACTAACACTAAATACAGTAAGTAGGTTTTTTGTTAACTATAGTTGACATAACTGAAATTTTTTTTTTTCTGCTTTTCAGGATAAGATTCTATGCTTTAATATTCAAGTATTTGTGAATTGATAATCTAAACTTTAATTTTATGAGTCCACCCCTATTTAGTATTTTCAAATAAGTGATCTCACTGAGGGCATAAAATCAGAAAAAAATTTGTTTTAAAAAAAAGTATACATAAGAGCCTAATAAATGGTGTTGTTCCTAGTGGTTTATAGTTAACATGTCAGGCTAGGTTCAAATTAATTATATAAATGTGATCAAGTAAAATGTCATGCTATTAGTTGAAAATATGCTGCTTTAAAAAATGGAGTCTTCTACTTGTACAGTTTGGGTAGTTTTAATTTTGCTGCTACTCTTAGTTACTACTAATCAGTGATGGACAAAAAGCTAGGTTTAGCGAGTTCTCCCCTTTTGACCTTTAAAGTGGAGACTTTTCTTTTTGGTAAAGAGTGGTATATCTTTGTATTAATTGATAGGAGACAGTTAAATAAATTGCACTGTTGTGGTGAGTGATCAGTTTTTCTAAAGTAGAGAAAAAATATAAATACTAATTTTAGAGAAAGACTTTAAATGTAGTTTTCATTTCTTTGTATGTTTGTATTTTATTGGACTTGAATATTAGCTGATGTGTAATTAATGCTGTAAAGTTATATTACATTGTAATGTAACATAACGTTACATTACATTGTTGAAGATTCATGCTATAATTACTTTTTTTTACTCTGGTTCTGAGGCAAAGCACTTAACATCCTTATCTGAAAAAAAAAGTTAATATGTGAAATATTTTGATTAGTAGAAGGGGCTCCTGGATGGCTTAGTTGGTAGAGCATGCGATTCTTGATCTCAGGATAATGAGTTCAAGACCCATGTTGGGTATAGAGATTACCTTAAAAAAAAAAAAAAATTAAAAAAAGACCAGCTTAAAATATTTGACCAATTTTATTTTTCCTTTGGCAGTTGCTGATTTGTCCTCCTGTTACTCGGTTCTTCTGTGGATTCAAGGAACACCTCCATAAACTATTAATTCAGGGTGATTCTTCAGGAAGATTGAATATTTGGAACATATCAGACACACCTGATAAACAGGAAGGTAAAGAAGACAGTAATAAATCATGTGTAGCAATTTCTCAGTTCTTTTAATTTAGCAATCTAAATATTAACCATTGCATAATAAATTCATAGTGTATACGTCATTTTATTTTTCTTAGAATTATAGTGTTTTTTTTTAAAGATTTTATTTATTTATTTGACAGAGATCACAAGTAGGTGGAGAATAGGTAGAGAGAGAGAGGGAAGCAGGGAGCCTGATGTGGGGCTCGATCCCAGGACCCCGAGATCATGACCTGAGCTGAAGGCAGAGGCTTAACTCACTGAGCCACCTAGGCACCCTAGAATTACAGTTTTATCACAGTCACCCTTCCTTGATATATATTACTGAATCAACTCTAAGTACATTTATTTTAATGTTTAATTTTTTTCTAACATGGACAATTTTTTTTTTTTTTTGGATACATAACAAACCTCCACAGAGCTGAAAATGACAACTTCTATTAGTTTGCAAGAGGCATTTGATAAACTGAATCCTTGTCCTGCTGGAATTATAGATCAGCTGAGTGTGATTCCCAATAGTAATGAGCCTCTTAAAGTAACCGCAAGTGTGTACATACCAGCACATGGACGACTTGTTTGTGGCCGTGAGGATGGAAGCATCATTATTGTACCTGCCACACAGACGGCCATAGTACAGCTGCTGCAAGGGGAACACATGCTCCGCAGAGGTATACGGAAGGTCTAGCAATGTCTAAAGTGTTCTGCGAACTCTGTAACCATGATATTGACAGTGTTTTCCCTCTTTGTAACAAGTACAACAAATCGGCTTAGTTGTTAGTGTGCTAGGAGTTGGTAGAATTTAATACCAGTGCAGATAAGAAATACTTAGTACCTATTATTAGAATACGTATCATGTAATGACTGTATCTGACAAAGTATCTGATTTTACCTCTTGGTGTATGTTAATAGTTTCATTTATTTTTAGTTATCTTTATAGCTTACTAAGTAATAACCACGTTAACAGTAATACTGCCAATCTTTTAGAATAGTGCTGTCCAGTAGAAATATGTATATATGAGTATGTGATTTTTCTATATTCACGTTAGCAAAGAATGAAGCAGATGAAATTAATTTTAATAATCTGTTTTATATAACCAATATAGGAAAAGTATTTTCATTTTAACTTTTAGAATTGAAAAAATTTCAATTTTACAATATAAAATCAATGGCAAACAATATAAAAAATTATAGATGAGATATGTTACTTACTTGTTTGTGCTAAATCCCTGGACTCGCCTCTGTATTTTCTAGCACATATGAATCTGCCCTAGCTACATTTACATGCTGAGCAGCCTTACGTGGCTAGTAGCTACTGTATGGGACAGAGTATTTTAGAAGATAAAGTTAGAGGTTTTTTTGATGATAAAATTTATAGCTATTCTGACAATTCATGTTTGCTTTTATTTGTTGAAATTTTGTAAGACTTTAATTTTCCCATTTTAAATCCAAAACCTCATTCGCAGGTTGGCCACCTCACAGAACACTTCGTGGTCATCGGAACAAGGTCACATGTTTGCTGTATCCTCATCAGGTCTCAGCTCGTTATGACCAAAGATACCTGATATCTGGAGGCGTGGATTTTTCCGTCATAATTTGGGACATATTTTCTGGAGAAATGAAACATATCTTCTGTGTGCATGGTGGTGAGATTACTCAACTTCTAGTTCCACCTGAAAACTGTAGTGTAAGTTGATCATAAAAGATTATTTTATTGTGGTATCCCAGAGAGTTATATTGCTGTTAGGAGTAGAATCTAGAGTAACTTAAGGAAAATGTGACGAAACAATTAACAAAACTTTTTCAATTTTAAAACTGGATAATGTTAATATATAATATTTAAGTAGAATTATAGTTATTTACTATTGGGCACAGAAATAGAAGATGCACATTATTTTTCCCTTTTACTTCTAAATAGTATGCCTTGTCTTGGAAACACAGTAGCAGTTTAAAATACGTTTATTGAAGTTTCAGTTTTTTGTGTTAAAGTAGTTTACATATTCACGAAGATCTTCTGCAATCTCATTTTCACCTCTATCTGAGCAAAAAGATAGTGAATGTATACTTTGGTAAAGACAAAATACTCATCAGCTTGTTAATAGTGTTTGTTTAAATAAACATTTACTGTGACAAGGGAAAGCCATAACAGTCACTGATAATGATACTGGAAAATTTTGTACATACTTTTGTGGAAGCAGATTGCTTTCTTCCTGATGGGTGTGTAGTGATATCAGAAAACATAATAATTTTAAGAATATGAGGTTTGAGGAGGCTTTAGGACTGATAAATAACAGATCCATAATTTCTTCTTAATAATTTCTTTTACTGTTTGTTAATCATGAACTTTTTCGTGTGATCCATCACCTTTGTGTGCACAGTCACTATTTCCCAGCTTTCACATATGTGTGCATGTGCTCACACACACACACTGTTGTCTTACACACAGCTTTCATGTTTATAATCCATTCAGCTTCACAAGTTATGGTCTTACTGAAATGGAAAAGTGTTGTATTTGTGAATCTGATGCAGTGTTCACAAGGTTATTTCATTTCAAAACTGAAGAAATTTTCCTTGGCCTTTTTGCTTGCTTGCTTAATCTTCCTGATTACGTATTTTATCTGCTGTGTTCTGCCAGAGCTAGATTTTGTTTGATTTGATATTGGTGGTGTTGTAGGAAGTCCTAGTGCCAGTTGTCTTTTTTTTTTCTGCCAGACTTGAAAATTGTTTTTTTAATTTTTAAGTATTTATTTATTTGAGAGAGAGTGTGTGTGCAAACGCGAGAGTGGGGAGGTGCAGAGGGAGAGGGAAAGAGAGAATCCTCAAGGAGCTGTCCCACTGAGTGTGGAGCCGGATGTGGGGCCTGATCCCAGGACCCTGAGGTCATTACCTGAGCCGAAATCAAGAGTCTAAATCAAGAGCGGTTGCTTAACTGACTGAGCCACCCAACTGCTCCCAAATTCAGGTTCTTAATCATTCTCTTCCTTCTTTCTTAATCCTTCCTTTTCAAATTGTTAGATTCTTATCTCCATTGCTGTAAGAGTTGCTATGTGTTTATTTAAACAACCAGTCTTCTATTTTCGTGAAACAGATATCATCATAATGGCACTTGTGAGTTACAGCACTGTTACAGTCTATGCTAAGCTTCATTGTACAGTAGTTAGGCCCTATAGTGAAGCATGAGAATTTTCATCCCAGATTTTTGTTGTTATATAAAATTTTAAAGAAATGTATTTTAAATTATAAATATAACTAAAAGTAAAGTTTAGAGTGGTTTATATAAGATCATGTTTTCTCTTTAAATCTACATTGGTATATACTCTTTTTTTTTTTTTTTTTTTTTTTTAGCTTGTATGTTTGTATGAGAGCAGTCTCTGGTTTCTTTTTTAAAAACTTCAAGTGGACGGGCGCCTGGGTAGCTCAGTTGGTTAAATGGCCCGCCTTCAGCTCAGTCATGATCTTAGGGCCCTAGGATCAAGCCCCAACATCCCACTTAGTGGGGCGTCTGCTTCTTCCTCTACCTCTGCCTGCCATTCCCCCTGCTTCTGCACTCTTTCTCTCTGTCAAATAAATGAAATCTTTAGGGAAAGAAAAAAAAAACTTCAAGTGGATATATGTAATATAATGATTTTTTTTTTTGACTGGTTGCATTTAGAAATGCATTAGTGAGTAAAAAAGTACTTAGTGTATGCAAACAATGAATCATGGAACTCTACATCAAAAACTAATGCTGTTCTGTATGGTGACTAATGTAATACAATACAATAAAGAAAGAAAGAAGGAGAAAAAGAAGAAAAGGTACCTAGTACACACATGCAGCTGTATAGGGAACGGGGTCCTGAGTAGACAAAGGACTGACCCAGGTGCTCGTTGCCTGGCTAATAGGAGGAAGACACAGACAAGGAAGTCTGGTACTTGGAAAATAACCAACGACTTATAGATTTAACGGTAGAGATTCTCTTTTTTTTAATTGACATCCAAAAGTATGGGTGGCTCAGTGGGTTAAGCATCTGCCTTTGGCTCAGGTCATGATCACAGGGTCCTGGGATCGAGTCCTGCCTTGGCCTCCCTACTCAGTGGGGAGACTGCTTCTCCCCCTCCCTTTCCCCTCTCGTGCTAATTTGCTCTCTCTTCTTTACTTTCTTGCAAAAAAAAAAAAACAACAAAACAAACAAACAAAAAACCAAAAATCTAACAACAACAGTTAAGACAAACTTGCTTTTTGCTTTGTGATGATTTAACAAGTAGTGACTGCCTGGTTAATAACCATTTCATTTAGTTGGTGGTTTTAGGGGCATCAAGTAATGTACCTGAATGTCAAAGAGCCTAAATGATTAATAAAAAGCTAAGAATTTGATATTTGCTAAATGTCTAGCAAATGACTGTCTTGCTGATAGGTTAGAGTTAATGACATATAAAGCGTCCAGTGCTTGGGTTGTCCCTCTCATAAATTGATCTAGTATCATTTTCTTTTAGCAGAAAATATTTTTTAAAGTTGTGATCTGGTCATTGGAAGATTATAAGTATTTACCAAACACACAGTGATTAAAGATAAATATCAAAATGTTTGTTGTCTGCTTTTTGGATTAGAATAGAGTTTTGGTTTTTATCTTAGGTAGAATCAGAAAGGTAAGTTTTGACTTGTAGATTTTTTTTTTTTTTTTCAGGAAAAGATGTCCTAAAACAGAAGAATATTAGTTGTGTTTTAAAATTTACTTCAATTATAATCAAACATGTAGAAGGTTGATGATTTTCCCTTTATTTTGTAATCATTTTCATGTTTACCAACATATGAAAGGTTTTAAATACTAAGTGGATCATTGTGTCTTAGGGAAACGGTAAAGAAGGAATGAGATCCTATTTGTAGGCAGAAAGATGCTGCGGGCAGCTCTGAGGCAGACGGTAGACTCCTTCACAACTCCGGATACATGTCTCAGCGGACCAGGGACATGTGCTTCCTTCCCTGCATTTTAGTGTTTCTCGTCCTTTCTTCCTCCACTCCCATCATTTTAACCCCATGTTAGTATCTTTTTAACCAAAAAAACCTTTCCGTATTCTTGCTATAACATAGCATCAATTTGTTGCCTGGTGCAGTGGTTCTGTATACTTTATTTTTAGTAAATGATTTCAGTATTCTTTTATTAATGGGAGTTGTAAGTATTTAAAAATTTGACATAGATGATAAAGACTGCCTAGCTACAGTATTGTGTAGAGTACTTAAATTGAACAGATTGTTTTTACTTTACATTGAAGGCGTTTTTGTTTTTCATTTTTTAGATGGATTTACATTTTTTTCCCCCAAATAGTAAAAGTCCATTTAGTAGACAGAGCTCTTTGAAATTGAGTTTGATTCACCAAGTAGTCTCGATAACTGAGATCTTTTATATATATCATAGATTATTTTATTTTAAAGATTTTATTTATTCATTTGACAAAGGTCACAAGTAGGCAGAGAGGCAGGCAGAGAGAGAGGGGGAAGCAGACTCACCGCTGAGCAGAGAGCCCGATGCGGGGCTCCATCCCAGGACCCTTAGACCATGACCCGAGTCAAAGGCAGAGGCTTTAACACACTGAGCCACCCAGGTGCCCCGATACAGATTATTTTAAATAATTAACATATAATAAAATTTTTCTGAAGGTATCCTTTAAGATATGGACTGTTGAAGTAATTCAGGGTTGTATAGTGCTGAAGGATTATTGCGAGCAACTCAGAAAGCTTCTGGGGGCAGTATTACCATCTGCCACATAATGTGTTTAAGTCTTCCCAGAAATATAACCTTGTGTTTTAGGAGGAGGTTCAGGCAAATGTTAGTCTCCTACAAGGCCTACCTTATATAAAGGTAAAGGAGAGATACTAACAACATGCTGTGAAGGATAAGGGGAGGGGCATCTTCTAGGTACTCAGAGAAATAGGGAGCTTTGGGAAACTACTCAAAAACTGCTGTGAGCTTTGACTATCTGTGTGTTTTGATTTTAGGAGAGATGTTGAAACTTGTAATTTTGAGATCTTTAATATTAGGTTATTTGCCATCTCTGTTTCTTCTTCAGGTTATCGAATGTAAAAGGAAAAACTTCAGTTTGAGGTTTTTTTCCTTTTTGGTGGTTTGGTTTCTTGATGAAACAAAATGTGTCCTACATGCAGATGAATGATACCTGTACCTGTACTGTATATACACGTGAATGAAAATTACTCATGTGCTGTACATACACACAAGAGATATATATATACACATGCTGTACCAATGTGCAAAAGGCGTATATGCATGTGCCGTGAGTACACAGAAAAGATACATCTACATGTACTGTGTATATTTGAAAGAGAACATATATGTGTGCTGTGTATACATATGAAAAGCACATCTGGAAAGAGACTGAAGTGAAATGACTTAAATAGTATCTGAATTATACAACACAGCATACAGTTCTATACCATTTTTGTTTGTCATTCCAAGTTGTGTTTATTGTTTTTAAAAGAGTGGTTTTCACCTTCTGTATTGCTATTCAGAAGTTAAAGCTCTGAGGCAGTTTGAATAGGATTCAAATTTAAAGTAGAATCCTTATATTGTTACTCTTACTACTATTATTACTAAAATTAGATTGCCACTTTAAATACTCATATAGAAAAAAAATAAATAAATACTCATATAGAAGACTTTTTAAGGGGGCGCCTGGGTGGCTCAGTGGGTTAAAGCCTCTGCTTTCGGCTCAGGTCATGATCCCAGGGTCCTGGGATCGAGCCCCACATCGGACTCTGCTCAGCGGGGAGCCTGCTTCCTCCTCTCTCTCTGTCTGCCTCTCTGCCTACTTGTGATCTCTGTCTGTCAAATAAATAAATAAATCTTAAAAAAAAAATAAAATAAAAGAAGACTTTTTAAGGAAAATCTGTTTTTAAAATGGGCTTGCTAAAATTTTGAGTTTTTAAATTTTAACTTTTCATCTACACTGAGAATATTACTGTAGTATCTTAAAATATTTCATAAATAGGCATATAAAATGCAAGAGGTCTTAAACCTTCTTAGTGAAAAGCAAGTCTCCCTTCCCACCTGTTCTCTAACTGTGTGATTACCTTAACTCATCTTGGAATCCTGCAGAGATTTTCAATGCTAGAATGTTTTAATACTTGAGAAGTGTTGCACTTGAACTGAATCCTCAGTTATTATTCTAATAACTCTCAGTTATTAAAAAACTCATAAATCTAAGTTATTATTCTAATAACTGAGAAATTTAAGTAGAGTGGTTAGAGATAGAATGCTTTTCAGATTTGGGTAGCTGTCAGAGGTAGGCTTTGGTGAATATCCAAAATCTGAACTGGAGGCTACGGGAGGCCAAAGCCTGCACCAGATCCCCAGGGAGTTTGCAGAAGAGAGCTCTTGAAAGGGAAGGCAGATTTCTTAAGGCTTCTGGAATGCTGCAGCAGGAAACTGCCTCCAAGACTCTGGCATTAGGATTAGTACTTCCAACTGAGAATGATCTGACCTCTTCCCTTCACCTCCCTGCCAGCTTCCCTTCTTATTCATCATTCTTTTTTTTTTTTTTTTTTTTTAAACAATAGCTTCCAGTATGAGGGATTCCACTCTTCAAGATCCATTTCCACATATTTTAATTTAAGAGAAAGAAACCAGACTTTGTAAAAAAAAAAAAAAAAGTACTAAGAAAATAATTTTAAAATGTCAGAAATGCTTTAAAAAACATTTTCCCTAATAAACCAAACAGAGATTATTGACAGGCATGAAAATGCAGAAATTAAAAAATAAACCTAGTGACCCAGTAGAGTTTCCTGCCTATAGAATGGTGCAGATGTTTTTGTGTGGAACTCTCCACGTTTCCTCATTGAACAGTACTTGCAGCGGCTTGGCTGCGCCTGTGATGTGGAACCTTTGTGTGCGTGATACAATAAGATACCGTCTGTTTACATTTAGAAAAACACAAGTGCGTACTATGTGTTTATGGATGCACCATAGATAGTAAAATGTTCAAAATTGAACTGTAAAAGTAAGTACCAAATTCACATTCTCCTTCGCTTTGGGAATGGGGGGATGCATATGAAAGAGAACAAAAAGCATGACTTTGTTAAGTATTTTATTTACTTTTAATAAATATATATTTGTATTTATTTCCCTCATTGGTATGGGTGACTGGTTATCAGCTATGTGCTGCTAGTAGAACTTTATTCAAAATGGAATTTTTGGAAAACGTTTCCAAATAAATTTAGCACCAGTAATATATTTCTTTATAAGAGCAATAGGCTAACTTCTTTAATAAATTACTTTAAATACGATTACTTTTAATTTATATTATCTTAGTAAATTTGTATTATCACATAATCTCCAAAAGCATCCAGAAGGGGGCAGCATGGGTTTATGAAAACAGGAAAGCCCGGAATCTAACCTGTGTGTGCCTTCCCTTGACAGTGTGAAATCCCCAGCTCTTAGAGATAAGAGATATGATAACATGAAAGATGTATGTCGCTATACGTATGCTAGCAGAGCTAATGTTCAAAGCCATTAAGAACAATTAGCAAATTAGGTTTCTTTTTAATATATTGTCCTTTTTAAAAAAGTACCTAAAGCTTTTGCCTGAATTAGCTCTTATCTCACCTTTTTGAATTTGGGCTTTTGTTACTAATTTAATTTGAGTGTTGCATTTAAAAAAGTGTTTATAATTATGACATGGCCTCTGAAGCCAAGCAGAGTTAACTTTGGCAGTACAAATCAAGCAAAACCAGGAGGCAGAACTAACATTTTTCTAAAATACATCACAGTGCACATAATATTCTACTCTTTTTTTCCATTAACATTTAATTCTCTTATATTTTGAGGCCACTTTCATGTTTTTATGTATTCAGCACTTTTTGAAATTAATTTTTACTTTTTAAATTAACTTGTTATACAGAACACAAATATTTACTTTTTAAAAATTTAAGTTCAATTAGCCAACATACAGTATATCATTAGTTTCAGATGTAATGTTCATTAATTCATCAGTTACCTATAACACCCAGTGTTCATCACATCACATGCCTTCCTTCCTGTCCATCACCCAGTTACCCATCCCCCCATCTACCTCTCCTCTAGCAACCCTCAGTTTGTTTCCTATAGTTAAGAGTCTTTCATGGTTTTTCTCTTCTCTGATGACTCCCCATTCTGTTTTCCCTCCCTTGCCCTATGGTCCTCTGCACTGTTTCTTATA
Source organism: Mustela nivalis (assembly GCF_964662115.1). Taxonomy (NCBI): domain Eukaryota; kingdom Metazoa; phylum Chordata; class Mammalia; order Carnivora; family Mustelidae; genus Mustela; species Mustela nivalis. Next base: position 37,624,416 of record NC_139033.1, on the reverse strand, counting down.
TTCCACAAATGGGTGGAAACATATGATAATTGTTTTTCTCTGTTTGACTTATTTTGCTCAGCATAATACCCTCCAGTTCATCCATGTTGATGTAAGTGGAAAGTATTCACCCTTTCTGATGGCTAATATTCCATTGTGTGTGGGGTGTGTGTATATATGTACACACACACACACACACACACACATACATACCACATCTTTTTATCCATTCATCTGTCGGTGGACCTCACAGCTCTTTCTACGGTTTGGCTATTGTGGCATTGCTGCTGAGAACATTGGAGTGCAGGTGCCCCTTGGGATCGCTGCATTTGTATCCTTGGGATAAATACCTAGTAGGGCAATTGCTGAGTCGTAGGGTAGCTCTATTTTTAACGTCTTGACGAACCTTCATGCTGTGTTGCAGAGTGGCTGTTCCAGTTTGCATTCCCATCAACAGTGTAAGAGGGTTCCCCTTTCTCTGCATCCTCGCCAACATTTGTTGTTTGCTGTCTTGTTAATTTTAGCCACTCTGAGTGGTGTGAGGTGGTATCTCATTGTGGTTTTGATTTGTATTTTCCTGAGGCCAAGTGATGTGGAGCATTTTTTCATGTATCTATTGGCCATTTGTATCTCTTCTTTGGAGAATTGTCTGTTCTTGTCTTCTGCCCATTTCTTGACTGGATTCTTTTGTTTTTTGGGTGTTGAGTTTGAGAAGTTCGTTATAGATCTTGGATACTAGCCCTTTATCTGATAGGTCATTTGTGAATATCTCCCATTCCATAGGTTTTCTTTTAGTTTTGTTGACCTTTGCTGTGCAGAAGATTTTTACCTTGAAGTCCCAGTAGTTCATTTTTGCTTTTGTTTCCCTTGCCTTTGGAGATGTGTGTCTAGCAAGAAGATGCTCCAGCTGAGGTTGAAGAGGTTGCTGTGTTCTCCTCTAGGATTTTGATGCTCCTGTCTCACATTAAGTCTTTCATCCTTTTTTAGTTTATTTTTAGAGAACACAAATATTTTCTAAAGATGTTCTGGTCATCTTTCTGTGTCACTAAGTGGATTCCAACACCATTTTTAATGATATTGGGTTAACTTATTTTATCAGAAGTTTTAGAATGTTGCTTTAAAAATTTTTTCTCTTGTCGGGATGCCTGGGTGGCTCAGTGGTTTGGGCCGCTGCCTTCGGCTCAGGTCGTGATCTCGGGGTGCTGGGATCGAGTCCCGCATTGGGCTCTCTGCTCGGCGGGGAGCCTGCTTCCCTCTGTCTCTCTCTGTCTGCCTCTCCATCTACTTGTGATTTCTCTCTGTCAAATAAATAAATAAATAAAATCTTTAAAAAAAAATTTTTTTTCTCTTGTCAATAGTGAGAATACAAATTAGTATACCTAAATATTTTTGCACATCTGAAATGATTTCTTAAGTTAAATTTGTAGATGTGGAATTTCTGTATAAAAAGGCATATTGATTTTTAAAGTCTTTTGAGTAGGTGTTGCTAAATCATCCTTTAAAAGCCGAAGGATAGGGTTTTACCACCTATTTACCCTCATAATTCTCCATCATCTTTACTCTTTAAAGTCTTGCTAATATTCGGGCTTTTAAGTAGCTGTATGCAGAGTATGTATGAGTGAAAAGCACCAATTTTCATTTTGAAAGCACATGCATTAATATATCAATATTGTATTGGCCGTTCATTCTGGTTGGCTTACATTGTATTCTTTAAATTTCATGTTTTCCAAATTTTTACCACTGTCTTATTTTTTCAAGATAAATAATTAATTTTTCCTGCTATGAATCATGTTTATATATTCAGGTATCATAATACACCCTGTCTCTCGTGTAGGAAGCTGAAAAATTCAGTAATATACCGAGAGACTGTCAGTGTGTGGTTCCTTTGAGAGCAAAGAGAAAGACTGCATCCCTCTATTCAGGCGATGCTTATATTGTGCCAAACACTTTAGAGATTTAGATATTCTTCTATCTTGGAAAGGCTTTTTTAGCTCTAAAGTCATATCCTTGGGAGTAGAGAAGATTATATTGGGAATGAAGTTTAGGTTTTTGTTTTTATTTTTTTAAGATTTTATTTATTTATTTAACAGAGGGATAGACACTGCGAGAGACGGAACACAAGCAGGGGGAATGGGAGAGGGAGGAGCAGGCTTCCTGCTGCGCAGGGAGCCCAAAGCGGGGCTCAATCCCAGGACCTCAATCATGACCTGAGCCAACCCAGGCACCCCTGGAGTTTAGTATTAATAATAGAAGTCATTTGGTGCTAAACTTTGTGAATGAAGTGGTTGATTAATTTGACTTTTTATTTTTATTTTATTTATTTTTTTTTTATGATTTTTTTTTTACTTATTTGACAGAGAGAGATCACAAGTAAGCAGAGAGGCAGGAGAGAGGAAGGGAAGCAGGCTCCCTGCTGAGCAGAGAGCCCGATGTGGGACTCGATCCCAGGACTCTGAGATCATGACCTGAGCCGAAGGTAGCGGCTCAACCCACTGAGCCCCCCAGGCGCCCCTAATTTGACTTTTTATTTTGAGCTGAAGAGATAGTATGACATAGAGAGTATGACATAAAGACTAAATTTTTCTTGAGTAACTTAATCAAAAAGCAATTTTAAAATGAATTAAAATTTATCTTAAAATGGCAGAAATCCTTAGAAAATAATAATGAGTTTTTGAGATGACTGCTCAGTTAGCAGCAGTGTATTTTTGAATAGTCATTCGTTCAGCAAATATCTGAGTGTCTGCTGTATTCCAGGTACCTTCATTTGGAAGTTGACAAGCTCCAGTTCCTATTTTTTTGTTTGAAAGATTTTACTTATTTATTTTACAGAGAGAGAGAGTTCACAAGTAGGCGGAGAAGCAGGCAGGCAGGGAGAGAGAGAGAAGAGAGAGAGAGAGGAGGAAGCAGGCTCCCCACTGAGCAGAGCCCAATGCGGGATCTATCCCAGGACGCTGGGATCATGACCTGAGCCAAAGGCAGAGGCTTTAACCCACTGAGCCACTCACCCAGTTGCCCCTAGTTCCTGTTTGTTAGAATTTCATCTAATGTGGGAGCAGGCTGGGAACCACGCAGTTATAAAGCAGCAGAGTAGATGGGAAGCACTTTCTCAGGACTGCCTTAAGCATGAGTTCCTCAGGGAGGTCCTAGAATGGCCACTTAGTAGGCCAGCTGTGGGTGGTTTTGGGAGACTTTCAAAAAGGGCGATGTTAGCTTTATGGGTATGTGTAAAATCCTATGGTATGTGAACAAACTCTGTTTGTTGAGGAACCTTCTGTGTGTTTGGTGGAGGAGTCTGTAGCCCTTAAGTTCTTTTTTTAAAAATTTTTAAAAGATTTTTTTTTTTACTTATTTATTTGACAGAGAGAGAGAGAGAGAGATCACAAGTAGGCAGAGAGGCAGGGAGGGGGGAAGCAGGCTCTCCGCTGAGCAGAGAGCCCGATGCGGGACTTGATCCCAGGACCCCAGGACCCCAGGACCATGACCTGAGCTGAAGGCAGAGGCTTAACCCACTAAGCCACCCAGGTGCCCCATTTTTTTTTCTTAAGTTGTTTTTCTTAGTTTTCTGAATCTGTCAATGGCGAACACTGGCAGGAAGGTGACATATTTGTACATTACTTTGAAAAAAATGACCAAGAGATCAGAGTAATGGTTTTGTATGTGCTGCAAGCTAGGTGTATGTGAGACCATTTTGGGACTTTTTATTTTATCCTACTTAGGGAGGGTATTGGAAGGAACGATAAAATATGAAACTGTCCTGCAAAATAAACTGTTCATGATGTTCTTCCAAGGAGAAGTTGGACAAGAGAGTAAAGTGGAATGAAAATGGAATGCTACAAGATTAGAAAGGAAGAATGTATACTAAAAAGAACAAAAAATGCCAGTTAATGTACAGTAATTTTTTTGTTAGTCATAATCAGTGTTTTTTTCTCAGACATTGGTGAAGACTTTCCGAATTAGCTGGAGAAAACTTTCTACTGTTGGCACATGGAGCCTACAAGAAAGAACCCCCAGTTGTTCATATCAGGGAGAGCAGGACCTTTAGAGCCAAACAGACCTGAATCTGTGTCTTCATTTTGGGGTGACTTTTAGAAGTCCTTGTGGAGCTCTGGCAAGCTCTAGCACTTTACTTTCTGTCAAGTGTTAGTTCTAAGTTTGGAGGTCATGCCCAGCTTATGATAGGAACTCATTAAGTCATTATTATTTAAAGATTTTATGTATTTATTTGGGAGGGAGAGAAAGCGTGTGCACACGAGCAGGGGGTAGGGGCAGAAGGAGAGGGAGAAGCACACTCCTTGCTGAGCAGGGAGCCTGACTTGGGACTCGATCCCAGAACCCTGGGATCATGATATGAGCCAAAAATAGATGCTTACAGACTGAGCTACCTAAGTGCTCCATTTTATTATTTGTTTGCAGTTACCTACATTCTCATTTAGGTGATAAAGGTGTAAGTCTGGGGAATGTATTCATTCTTTCCAGCTTTGGAATGACTTTATGATAGATAAACTTTGTTCCTGTATCAGGAACTGCTTTTCATTTCCTTGTTTCCCAAGTATGGCCAGGTGGTTTTAGAATCTGCCCAAATTAGAGATGAGTTCCCTTTCTCTTTCCATCTATCTGTGTATCTTTTTATTGCAGGAGACAGTTTTCAGGATATCGGCAACTAATTCCCTAGAAATTGTACTTCTTGAGTAATGTTCTTTGCTTGCTCGCTGCCTGTACATTGGCGTTTTTACTTGTCTGAGTGGCCCCAACTGTGTCATTTCTAATGGAAAATTGGGGGCAGATTACAGAAGGGTATGACTGTTACCTGTGCAAAGCCTTTGGTAGCATGACCTCAGATGATCAAGGGGGAAGTTTGACTCTACTTACTGCTTTTCTTGGGCATAAATGATTGGCTAGGCACAACTTTCTTGCTTAATTGTGAACTCTGAAGGTTAGGTTTCTCTAATGTTCTTTGATAATAGACTTAAAGCAAGCCAGCATCGTTGTTAAACAAAGATGTGTATTTAGCATATATATTCTAATAATTTACTGCTAGGAGATACACATACTCTTTCAATATCTCTGCTTGGAGAAGTGGGGTCAGTATCTATTAACCCACTTATTTTCATGAGAAGGCAAAAAAGATATTTCATAGTTATATCAGATGTATAAATTCGATGTTTATTTCTAGTAAGGATACAGGTGTAATTGGGGTAAATAGGTTGAGGCCAAGCAGGGAGATTCAAAGTCACTAGGTCAGATAGATAGTGCTTTTCACCATTCTAAATGAGACCCAGAAAATGCTGGACAGGGCAGGAAAGGGCAGGACCAGCAGCCACTTGGAGTCGTACGTCAGTGCCCTCTAAGAAAGGAGGCCCTCTGTGACAGAAGACCTTAATCCTTGAAAGTGTGTAGCCCAAGGTTTGGGTATGGGTTTGGGCAATAAGTGGGGACAGCTGCCTGGGGTGCAGAGAGGGAAAAGGGCACTTGTGGCACTTGTGAGTTCCTTAAAAAGAACTCCGGTTATATTCAATCTGCAGATTTGACTGTCTCAGTCTCTAAGGCCCATAAATATGTAAGTGGAATTCAAGAAAACATTTTAATATTTTAAAGGCACAAAGTGAAAAATTACAAAGTAAATTCAGCGGAAAAGCAGTGTGAGGAAATACTCAAGAACAATGGAGGGTGGTCACTGGGTTGTTGGACTGAATCGTTTTATTGACATATTGTTAAGAGTGCTAACAACTTTATTAATGTAGCTTTAAGGTAATATTTGTGTGAAAGTGATGGTTATGCAGGTGGAACTATTCAGATTAAATTAAAGCAGAGATATTAATGTGAGGAGAAAATATTGAAAAGGAAAACCAATGTATCGAAGAATTATAAATATCTTCATGTTTCTTGGCAGATACCTGAATATTGGCAACTCCTTCAGAAACTAAATATAATTACATTTTAAAAAGGTAGAATTTATGGTGTATAATGACATCATAATGGTAAAAATAACATTAGCTACTGTTCTTTTTTGTATGCATGATATGTTAGTCACTGTGCTAATTTCTTTGTGTACATTTCGTTTAAGTCAAACAGTAATTCCGTGAGGTGTGGTTATTGCTGTTAACCACGTTATACAGAGAAAGGAGTTCAGAGAGGTTAAATAACTTCCCTCCATCACATAGTTAGCAGGTGGCAGAGCTGGAATTTTGTCCTAAGTAGTCCGACTTGATGTCCTGTGCTTATCCACCGAGCGTACTGCCTCCTAGTAGATGTCATTATGTATTTTAAAATAACTGTATTTCTCCAAATTTTGACTGTTGTTTTCATTATTGATCTATGTAAGTATATGACTTTGATGCATACTTACTTTTCAATTGCTAATTTATTGAATATTTTTCTTTCACTTTGTAGGACAAAACACAGCCATTCTTTTGAATTCCCATATTCTACTTTTCCTTTAGAGACTGTGCATTGCTCAGTTCTCTTCTACTTTCCCTTTAGTTTTCATCTTTGATAATTCAGCTCTGGAATTTTTTAGTTTTAAACTCCTTTTACCTCCTTTTCTTTATAATACATTATTTGCTTTTAAAAAACATGTTTTTAATTGCAATTTTGTAAGTTTAACACATAAGACACTGTGAAAATGTTTGACAGAAGAGATTGCTAAGAAGGGAAAAGGTTACCTGTTATCCTTGTACATACAAGAGAACCACAGTTAACATTTGGTATAATTTCCTATGGCCTTTAAAATCCACTTACTGTATGTTTGTGATTATATTGTAGATTGAGTTATTTGAGCACATTATCTTCATTTTATATCATAACAGATACTTTTCCAAGTCATACTTATTCATGAAAGTAATGATTGTAAAACATACCATGTTTATGTGAACATACCGTATTTACTTAGCAATTCTCCTACTTTGGTTATGCGAATTGTTCCCAATTTGACCATCTGTATTATACAATACGGTACTTACTATCTTTTTAAATTTTTTTATTAACATATAATGTATTATTAGCTCCCATGGTACAGGTCTGGGAATTGCCAGGTTTACACACTTCACAGCAATCACCATAGCACATACCCTCCCCAATGTCCATAAATTACTTATTATCTTTTTAAGTTTAAAAAAACTTATAATTATTCCCTTAGATAGATTCCATGAATTTTTTAACATTAGAACCTCGGAATTTTTATGTAATAGGCATTAACATTTTTAAGGTGACTGAGGTCTAGTAGCAAATTGTTTTCTACCCTCAGTTTCTGTCTCATTGCCCCTTGCTAGCATAAGAAGTACGTATTTACTTCCATGCCTTAGTTGCCACATCTGTAAAGTGGAAATAATAATTCTGCCTACCTCAGAGGATTGTTGTGGGACTCTAATGAATTATAACATTTGGTATGTAGCCAAATATTTAGAATAATACCCAGCACAAAGTAAGAACCTGATAAATGTTGGTTGTTTTCTATTACAATTTCTAAAATCTTTGGCTAAATTGATAGATGGAAAGAATATCTTATTGTTTGAATGTGCATTTCTTTGGTTACCAGAGATACTGAAGTTTTTCTTTGAAGATTTTAGTGATTTTTTTTTTTTTTTGAGACATCTTTTGTCCTTTGCTTATTTATTTTTCTTGGGAATTTTAGTACTTCTGTGAGTGCCTAACTTAACTGACATGTTAAGCATATATGCTTTCTGTTGAAATTTTCTTGTTCTTAGGTTATCTATCATTTTTCTATGTAGCTTCTTTCATATTTTTGAAGGTTGGAATCTTTCTCCATCCAGAAACGTAATAAAATTTAGTTTAAAAACAGTGGCTGGATTAAGAACAAATAACATACTTATCAGAAATAAGTTGTTTGTGGGTGAGGAAAGAAGAATGATGGATTTTTTTTTTTTAAGAGAGGCAGAGAGAGAGAGAGAGAGAGAGAGAGAGATGGGGGAGGGCCAGTGGAAGAGAGAGAATCTTAAGCAGGCTCCACACGCAGTGTAGAGCCCGATACACGGCTTGTTCTCACGATGCTGAGATCTTGACCTAAGCCAAATTGAGAGTCAGGCGTTTAACCAACACTGAGCCACGTACGCGCCTGTCTTACATTAAATTCTTCATATTTGGGCGCCTGGGTGGCTCAGTGGGTTAAGCCGCTGCCTTCGGCTCAGGTCATGATCTCAGGGTCCTGGGATCGAGTCCCGCATCAGGCTCTCTGCTCAGCGGGGAGCCTGTTTCCTCCTCTCTCTCTCTCTCTCTCTCTCTGCCTGCCTCTCTGCCTACTTGTGATCTCTCTCTGTCAAATAAATAAATAAAATCTTTAAAAAAAATAATAAATTCTTCATATTTTATTTGCTGTTTAGTTGGTAAGGAAGCAGTTGAAGAAAGATGAAATTCTAATTACTCCACTATTTATTACCTTTTATATATAGTGACTGAGTGAAGATGTTAAAATTTGTTTTTAAAAGTCTTCGTATAGAATGTAACCAATTAGAAGGTAAGTGTTTTGGTTGGACTCCATGGTCGTCTTTTCTAAAACAGCCCTTAAAGAAACAGCCTTCTACTTTTCTTTTTCCTTTTAAAAAAAAAAAAAAGGAAGGCTAAGCTATGGATGTCTGAAAAAAAATTTTTTTTAAGCTAGTTTCATGAAAATGTGGAAATGAAATTAATATTCCTAGGCTCTTTTTTCCTTTCAGGTAGAATATTTAAAAGTGATAAATGATGCATCTTAACTGCACATTTATGTTCCATATAAAGAGTTCTGGGAAGTACGAGAAAGAATTATTAAGAGAATAGCAAGATTGATTTACGACTGAAAGAAGCTGGTCTTTTATAGCTTGTCTAATGATGGGCATATTTAAAAGGAAAGACAGTAGTTAGTGATCAGATATTTAGGGAATACACAAAGAGAAAAATTGTTTGGGGGCAGTTAAGAGATTGACCCTGAAATGATATGAAGAAAAAGAATTGAATTCGGAAAACAAATTAGCAAAAGTAGGGAAAATGTATGTGTGTAATTTATATCGGGAACTGTTGGAAAGCAGAATCATCTCCCCAGAGAGGTAGTGGAAGGGGTAAACTAGCTGTCTCTAATTTCTGTAATTCATGGCAGATGTTTAGGAACAGGTTATATAAGAGGTTTCTGGGAATGGCTTAAAATGAAGTCTTGTAAAATGCATAAGGTCAGGCTGGATGACCTAGGTGGTATATTCTGACTCTGTCAGATTCTATGATAGTTTGTGGCATTCTGCTGCTCAGCACTAATGTACTGTGAGGATTACTTACTGGCACACTCAGTGAGACTCTGGTTGAGGATCAGAATTATCTGGAAAGAAAAATTGGCCCTGGAATATGTATGTTTTGGTCCATCATCTCCCTTCTTTTCCTTGGCCAGTTATCTTAATTTTTTTCATCAAATGAAAATACAGTTTTTGTTAAATATTCTGTTGTTTATTGTTGTTAGCCTCTGCTTTTAAATTAATTTTTGATGTCATTGTTACATTTTGTTTCTAGGGCAGAATTAGTCATATTTGGAGCATGAGTTTGAATAATTTTCACTTATAAAGTACTGGCCAAGTTGATAATAGGATGCTCAGTCCATGCTGTACAAATTCTGGGTTCCATAACAACACAAAATTTTAGATGGTATTCATGAGCTTCACTCTTCATTTTTATTTATTTATTTATTTATAAAAAGATTTTATTTATTTATTTGACAGATAGATCACAAGTAGGCAGAGAGGCAGGCAGAGAGAAAGGAAGGGAAGCAGGCTCCCTGCTGAGCAGAGAGCCTGATGCGGGACTCGAAACCAGGACCCTGGGATCATGACCCAAGCTGACGGCAGAGGCTTTAACACTGAGCCACCCAGGCGCCCCTCATGAGTTTCACTCCTTAAGTCAGTTGGTGGTAGTGGTTGGGGAAGTACAATCTGTGAGACAGTTCACTGGGGTAAAGGAACAAAATATTAAAGCTCTTGCTTATGTCCTTTTTTTAGCCTTAAGAAATCGCACCTGTGAACATGTAGTAGACGGTAGGATACTGGAGTCTCACTTGTTCCTTACGTCCTGTGACCATGTGTCACCTGGGGGAAGAGCACACCTGGCAGCCAGAGGAGGCACAGCGTGGCTCTCACCGGGCGCGCTTCTTGTCCGCTTCCTCACCCGCCCCCACAAAATGGGCAGAGAAATTGAGGATGGAACAGATTTCCCATGAAACTTAAATCTCTCTTCAGCAGCTGCATTATGGTTTCAGGCAGTGATCATTTGGTCCGTCTGACAGGAGGGCAGCCAAAAAATGTATAATTATATGAAATATGTATTTACGTCCAATAGTCCTTAGCAATGAAATCTTTTTAAAGCTATATATTGTGCTTTGAGTTGTTACCTAGCGCTAACATAATTAACATTAGTAAGACATTTTAAGAAGGTGCTTCCTTTCTCTTAAATTTGTTTATTTAAGCTTTGAGTCATTCTTTTATTTTTATTTTTTAGTTTTTAAATTTTATTTATTTTTTTGAGAGAGAGTGAGTGAGGCCACAAGTTTAGGGCAGCTTGGGGGGAGGGCAGAGAGACAGGCAGACTCCCCATGGAGCAAGGAGCCCTGTGCGGATGTGGGGCTTTCAGTCCCAGGACCCTGAGATCATGACCTGAGCTGAAGTCAAATGCTTAACCGACTGAGTCACCCAGGCACCCGAGTCATTCTTTTTTATATATGTATGTATGTATACACACACACACACACACACACACACACACACACACACACACACACACACACACACACACACAGTAGTGGGGGGGGGGCAGTGGGAGAGGGAGCAGCAAGCGAGCCGGAAGCGTGGCTCAATCCCAGGAGTCCTAGATCATGACCTGAGCCAAAGCAGACACTTAACTGACTAATCCACGCAGGCCTCCCTCTGAGTTGTTCTGTTAAAACATATTTTTTGTGCATGTTTTATAAGTACATGGTATATTGGCACAGGAGTGCCTATATAATTTGTAAATATATATACAACGGGAATACATCACCAAGTCTTTTTAACGAATAGGTGTGGGATCAAAGTCAGCATAAATGCACGAGGTTCACACTTTTTGTTGTTATTATTTTAATCACACAATTTAAATGTCTTCTGCATTATCCTGTTAAGTCACACTTAGGTGACTTTTTCCAGGTTGAAAACGGAGCAAAGGAAAGTAGAATGGAATTAATCAAATTATGGAATCAGTCATTGTGGGTGAAATAGATGTTCAATAACCAAGATCCCTGGAATTTAATAATTTAATAATAAAGGAATTGTGGTAATTCAATTCATTTGTGGGGAAGCTGGGTCTAAATCAGAGATAGGAGTTATTAAATATCCTTTAAGAAGTGCTTCTTTAATAATTTCGAGGACAGATAAGAAGAAACCAAGTTAATTGCATTTTAGCAAATCTTTTAAGTGCTTTCATTTAACAGATAGCTGAGAATTATTTATCATTACTCTGTTCATTGTTTGAATTAAAATTAATACCAAAGTGGTGCTTGAGAATGGTCTTTTTTCCTTTTACATTTAAATAGGCGAGACGTTTGCTTTGTTTATACCATTAATTTGTTTTCACACAGCCTGTGAAGGTAACCATCAACTCACAATTAATTAGTGGAATCAAAATTAATGAGGTTTTACTGTATTGGGCTATTTCCACTCTAGGCCAGTTTTCTTCACACGAGTTGGACTAGCATTTTTTTGAAAGAAGAAAAATTAGATTTATTTTAATCCATATTTAAAAAGCAGAGAACCATCTTTTCTCGTGAGTTAAGTACCTCTAATAACTACGCTTTCTTGGGCTTAGCAATATTGATTTTTTTGTTTTGTTTTGTTTTCAGTCTTGATTATTTTGGCTATTTCCAGACTGTTGCTTATTACAGTAAAGCTAGCGTTAACTCTTCAGATGCTTATTTTCATTTACGGGGACGATACATCATTTAGTTTAGACCAAACATTTTGTACGTGAAGAGGGGGATGGGATACATCGTTTGCCTATTTTCATCCTTACTGCACTATGTGAAAGAGGAATAGAACTGCTCTTCAAAGTATGTTTGTGTAAGTATATGTGTTAGAGCACATTATGTGGAAATGAAAAGCTAGAATTTTTTGAATTACAGTTACTTTTTCCCTTCAGAAAATTACATAGTCTACTTTTTAAAAGGAGATCCTTTGCTATTTGGTATTTGCTTTGTCCTTTATTTTTTAACCAACAAAAGTGATAACATGAATGTAGGGTTTTTAAGTCTTTTCTTGAGGATGGATTACATTTTCTTGAATTTTTGAAGTTACCCACCTGGATCTAAATGGGAGGGTGAAAGTTGAAACTTCCCCTGGGGAGCTGGTACCTGAAGATCAAGTTTGTCATAGAAATGGGGATGAATGTCTGCAGTCCTCTCTCTGCTAGGTTATGAACCTCTGTAGGAAACATTTGGCAGAGAGAACGTATCTGTCAGTGGCGGTCAGTACTTCTGTATCCCCTCAGACGTTACGATCTGCCCATAGCTTGTAGCTTGGAGAGCACCAAACATTGTGAAGGATACTAGTGGCAATTCACCTGTTGTTGAGTAAACTTCACCCTAACTCATGCCCCTTTGAAATGGAATGCCAAGAGTGCATGTGGACACTAATGAGATGACTGTGGACTTGAGGGCCAGTGATCAGCTAGCGAGGGATGTGGCATCACTTAAGCATCAGCTCATTTTGAAGTTGAGGAGCTTGTGAGTCAAAGTAGCAGAGTCACAAGTAGTGGCAGGTGTTGTGCACGGTGTGGCAGATTGGCGCTTGATTAAAGAATTTGGACAGATGAAAAGAAATGTTGTCTAGGAGCCTTTCTTTTTAGTAAGTTATACATAGAGGAAAAGATCCCTGTAAATGTTTATTTCCTGTGACGAGAGAAATAGGTAAAATGACCCACTTTTTCACAGATCAGTGTTGCTGAATGGTAATAGTAGTAGTTAACCATTAATGTATGAAAGCACCCCTTTTTGTGAGTTGAATGATGAATATGTTTGATAAATACCAAGTCATTACTAATGGTAATCTGTAGAAATGCAAAGCATTCATTGTATTAAACTGTTATCTTTGGTTGGCAATGCATGTCTGGTGGAACTCATAAATATTTTATATGATCTGAAATAAAGGTATCACAGATATCTTATTACCGTTTTATTCTAACATTCCCGTATTTAAATGATTTTTTTGTAGTTTACCACTTTATTTTGATTAATGCTTAATTCTAAAGGTAATTTTTTGTGCCATAGTCAACTACCCCTCAGTTCTTCTATCTTTTTAAAGGAAGAAATCATGTTTTATGTTACAGTTGAGCGCTTATCAGGGAACATGAAATAAGTAAGCTTAAATGTTTAGGAAAATTCTATCTGATGTTTTAATAGAGTTTTTTTTTTTTTTTAAGATTTTATTTATTTATTTGACAGAGATCACAAGTAGGCAGAGAGGCAGGCAGAGAGAGGGGGGACCAGGCTCCCTGCTGAGCAGGGGCGGGAGGCTCAGTCCCAGGACCATGACTGAGGTCATGACCTGAGCCAAAGGCAGAGGCTTAACCCACTGAGCCACCCAGGTACTCCTAATAAGGTTTATAACATGATCTTTCTGAACTTGGTTTTTTAACTCTTAAAATTAGTAAACATCTGCAATGCTGATTATAATGTTTAAATCATTGTATAACAAAAAGTGTGAATAAAGCTAACAGAGGATAAAAGGTTAACATACCTGAATTTAAGAACAAAATAGTTAAATCTTACTGTCTTTATTTTATTAATGTAAGGTTGATTTTGAGTTGTTTATAAAAATAAACATGATGGAGTAAGATAAAATAAAATGAAATGATGAAGAGAAACAGAGAAGAAAGTAGAGGAGGCTGAGTCACATTGCAGAAGTGTGTGTCCCCCTCCCCCACCGACTGTGCTGGGTAGAAAATTCAGGCCTAGGTGTCGTGTGGCCAGAACATGAAAGGAACCAGTTACAGCAGCTTTCCCCAAAGTATGTTCCTCTAAAACTCGGTCTTCTAAGATCACCCTGGTCAAATAAACATCAAGATGAGCAATACTGTATTCCCCTTGTAGAGAGAATTCTGTTCTCATCAGCATGTTAAAGGTTCTTAGGAGTTCCATGGTTAAAGTCAACACCAGTAATTTTTGTTTTCTGTGCACTTTTGTCCATACCTACCTCTTTTCATTTGTTCCTGTCAGCATTTCCCATTCAGTGAGATGTACTAATCAGTGTGGGATTGTTCTTTAGCTAAAATTGTTTGCTTAGGTGAAGATTTGAGAAGTTTCTCCTTTGGAGCCCACTGTAGAGTTACTGTGTATGCAATGCATTGGGCCTCGTCCTCAATATTACTCACAATGTATCCAGTGATGTGTGGCTGTTTTCATATGGTTTCACCTCAGTATGAGCTGAAAGACTAATCCAACAAATCACCGAAAGGTTAAGTTGTAAATAGCTTATACATTCTTAAAACTTTAAATACCTGAATTTTTAATTGTCTAGGTTGTGGTTTCCATTTTCTGCTGCTAATGAAAATCTTTACCATTCTTTGATTATTTATATTCCATCTTGGTTTAAAAGGAATTGAAGGGCACACACTAGAGATGAGCAGAGAATACACAGCAGAATGTTTAAATGGCTGTTGTGTTAGTGGAGGTGCCACACCTGCTGGTGTTACTGACAGAAGGTGGGAGACACACCTACACATACTATCAAATCCCCATGGCTCTTGGGAGGTGTGATTGTGGCTGAGGGACCAGGAGGGCATTGTTTTTGAGCAAAGGAGCAGGGAAGAACATGGGTCCAAAATGACAGAGTCACAGACAGAAAGAAGCACTGTAGCAGCTGTAGCAGCCAACAAAGGAAAGTTCATACTGTGGAAAGAAAACGCATAATAACAGATCAATTTCTTTGCAGCTTTGCCTGTGCCTGTACGGCGATCATGTCAGTAAGGTCATCTTCACATTTGAACAGATTTTCTAAGGCATCCTTTCCATCTTTAATCTAGGACTCGTTTAGCATCTCTCCAAGTATTGTCACGATGGAACTGGGTGTTTTATGTGTAATGGGAAGGAACCTACTTCTCAACAGAATTTAATGCTGTGGTTGGTTTTCAGCAGTGTTAGATGTACAGTTAATTTTGGTTTACGTTTTTGAGGACCAGATCCATTTTATTCTGAATTTAATCTAAATATAATTAAGGTTTATTCTTCTTTTTAGGCAAGAGTACAGCACTGCATCTGTTCTGTAGCCAGTGACCACTCAGTGGGACTCCTAAGTCTGCGGGAGAAGAAATGCATTATGCTGGCATCTCGTCATCTCTTTCCCATTCACGTCATCAAGTGGAGGCCTTCTGATGATTACCTGGTCGTGGGGTGTTCAGATGGCTCTGTATACGTCTGGCAGATGGATACTGGTAAGAATAAGAGTTAAGAGAGAGACTAGAAGATTAAATGGGTATATTTGAATTCTTGGATATTAAAAAACCTTTTATATAAAGAGGAAAAGTGACCTAAAATGTACAAAGTTGCTACTTTTACTTCCGATCGCTGCTTTTTCTATGTGTTCTCATCGTCAACAAAGACCTGTTTAAACATCCTCTCATTTTTTGTACTACACCAGATACTTCAGAGTAAATCTCTGATCTCTAAAGGAATGCATCTGAAGACAACATACAGTTTAGGACAGACAACAGACCAAAAAATAAATGATTTCTTATTAATTATATAATTAATGAAGTAAATTATGAGTAAGACTAAGGAAACTATTTTTGTATCAAGTTTAGAAACAGTGGAGGAAGAAAAAATGATCTTCTATTTGGACAGTAGAAAAGCAATATGGAGTAGTTGATTATAGGAGTTAATTGAAATTTTTTTTTAAAGATTTTATTTATTTATTTATTTGACAGGCAAAGATCACAAGTAGGCAGAGAGGTAGGCACAGAGAGAGAGAGGAGGAAGCAGGCTCCCCGCTGAACAGAGAGCCCGATGCTGGGCTCGATCCCAGGACCCTGGGACCATGACCCGAGCCAAAGGCAGAGGCTTCAACCCACTGAGCCACCCAGGTGCTCCTGAAATGAAATTTCTTAAGATCTAGAGAGAACATTTAGAACTTCAAGTTTCAGAGATTTTACGTAGGGGGCATAATATAGAACAAGTAAAATGTAGCTTAGAAGTACACACAATTATGTCTAATGTTTATACATAGAATCTTACAGTTTTCCCTGGGAAGTTTTTAAGTGTGTAACTAAATGTTTATTGTTTTAGGTTTTAAAAACACATTTTATCCTACCTTTACTCGAAGTCATCTTCTTTCAGTGATTAAAGCCCTAGTTGTACTGTATAATACTTCTACTAATTTGCTTTTCTTTTCTTCCTCTTTCTTTGTTTTAAATAGTCCTTTCCCAAATCAGACACTATACATATCTCTGTCTGTCCTGTGGTGCAGTAGGGAGTTCTGCTGAGTCTTTCTGTCACAAGTAGTCACAGCCCTCAGGGATCTGTCATTTATAGTCCATGTTTTAACTGGTAGTGTGTAGGCATCTTGCCAAGACGGAACATTCTTAAAGAGTGTCAGACTTCTTATCTTTTGCATCTAATTTTTCTTGTCTGATTATAAAGAGGGTCATGCTTTCTGTTAAAACTTAAAAGCACAAATGTGTTAGAAGAGAAGAGAGATGAACTGAAATCTCAGTGTTCAGTGATAAATACTAACATTCTCCCATACTTCTTTCTGGTCTTGTTTCTGTGCATTTTTAGAAACAAAATTGCTTCCATTACTGCATATGTAACTTTGTTTCTTTTGTATTCCTTTTTGTGATACCCTCTCTTCCAAGCAGCACTTTTCTGCTTGCTGGTTTTGTGCCCAATTTGTTTGGGCTCTGGAATCTGACTGCTTGGTTTGGATTTAAGACCAGCCATTTGCTAGCCGTGTGAACTGCGGCAGCTTAACTGGACTTTTGTCTCTCAACTTACTCCTCTGTAAAATGAAGATCATAACAGTACCGACTTTATAGTACTGCTGGGAGAATAAAATGAGATAATATTTACCTGGTGTATAGTAGACATTTGTAAATGTGTGTATGTGTATGTGAAATCGAAATTTGTGTGTGCATGCATGCACACGTTTTTATTTGCTACTAATGTTATTTAACAAACATACTGCTTTTCTTGTTATTTTGTTGAACTTGGGAATGTGATCTTACCCACATTTTGAAATATTTACTTTGAGGGTTATTATTAAAGAAAGTAAGTTCTACAGCAGTGACATTCAGAAAGCACTATTTTAAAATAATATAAAGGTTAACAACTGATATAGTGCAAATGTAAGAGTATGGTAAACTAGTCTAGGACTTTAAAAAATTAAAATAGGGGCACCTGGGTGGCTCAGTGGGTTAAAGCCTCTGCCTTCAGCTCAGGTCATAGTCTTGGGGTCCTGGGATCGAGCCTCGCATCGTGTTCTCTGCTCAGTGGGGAGCCTGCTTCCCCCTCTGACTCTGCCTGCCTTTCTGCCTACTTGTGATCTCTCTGTCAGTGTCAAATAAATAAATAAAATCTTTAAAATAAATAAACAAACAAACAAATAAATAAATAGTTAAAATAACGTTATAAAGGAAGAGAATGTCATTTTTCTGAATTTTTCAGATAAATAATTGATACTTGAATACTTCAGGTACTTAATACACATTTGTAAAAAATATGAATATGTGGGGCACTTGGGTGGCTCAGTCATTCAGTGGCTGCCTTTGGCTCAGGTCACGATCCCAGGGCCCTGGGATCGAGCCCCACATCGGGGTCCCTGCTCAGTGGGGAGTCTGCTTCTCCCTCTCCCCCCTGCTTGTGTTTCCTCTCTCGCTACGTCTCTCTCTGTTAAATAAATAACAAAATCATAAAAAAAAGAATATGAATATGAAATTCTGTGCAAATGAGATGTTACTGAAAGACAGTTACTTTTCCAGTAAGAAGATGATGAATGGCTCCCAAGTATAGGTGTGTAGGTGTCCTGGAGGGATTACTCTTATAACCAGGTTAGTGCAATTAAGCCCATTTTAGATTAAACACAATATATATATAATATTGAAATTTCACAATTATCTTACCTTCAAGAAGATTTAGGTAAACAGTCAGTGTGCCATTTTTAAATCAAAAGATAAAGAAGCAGAATTTATTTTGGAATTAACCATAATAGGAGATACACATTCTTTTTCCTCCTTGCTGCTTAGGCTTTAGCTAGTGATATAAAGGCCCCAGGGGAGAGAGTAAAGCACATCCTGAAGGTATTGACATTATTTATTTATTAAATTTATTTATTTATTAAATAAATAAAAAATGAAGCGAAATAAATCAGATTCAGCTAAGGTTTGATGTATGAAATGTATTTAAACTCTGAGGAGACACTTTATCCCTCTTCTTAGCATTTTGGGGATGTATTTTTACAAATGAAGATATATTACACTTAAAGTACTCATGCATAGTGTAATTTTTTGTTTATTGTTTTGAATTTTACTGATGTTTCTAGCTTAAAAACACTTAAAAATATCTATACTTTTATGCAGCATTTTTTTAAGTTTTTCCCTTCAAATGGGTAGTTTTTATTTCCAGTATTTATTTCCTAATGAAATAAAGTTGAAGCTGGTAAAATAAAATTTCATTAGAAAGAAGTCAAGAATCTTTTGTTCTTTACTTGTTTCATCTTTATTATATGTAATAACAATTAATAGTGATGCAGAGGCCAGGAAAATTGTTATTCCTTCACATCTTAGATAGTTAGAAAATTAATCAAATAACTAGCAACAAGATTTGGCCAGCTAGTGCTCTTAGGACTAATTTAGGATATATTTTTTCAAACTGGGGCTAGCTTTATTTGTTTTCCTGTTTTCTTTTTCTACCTTCTAATCCAACCCGTACTCTGCTGGAAAATTAATCTTAGGAAATGAAACAACAGCAACAACACTTGCTTCATGTTTGGTCTTTAAAAAATTTTTTTAAACACAGATTTCTGGGCTGTATCCCAGACATTAAGAGTTAGAATCTCTAAGGATAAGACTTAAAAGTCTGTGGCATCTGCATTTTTATTTATTTATTTAAGAAAGAGAGAGAGAGAGAGAGAAAGCTTGAGCAGGGGGAGAGGCGGAGGGAGGAGAAGACTTTTTCCTGAGCAGGAGCCTGATCCGGACGTCAGGCTCCATCCCAGGACCCTGGGATCACGACCTGACCCAAAGACAGGCTCAACTGACTGAGCCATCCACATGCCCCCATTACAGTCTTAATGAAAACAAAATAATTTATTTCCTATGGTCTTTAAGACCAGGCCCTTCACATTGTGGTACCTTCCTACCTTTGTCTTTTTCTCTGTTTCTTTTACACAGACCGGTTGCTCTATGTGAAGAATAATTCTACTCAAGAATAATTGGGCCATTCTCTATCACTTCTTATCTTTTATATCATCCATATTGTTGCTCATGGTTTTCACTCATTTGGAACATTATTTTTTTCTTTTTTTTTCCTTTCCTTTTTTTTTTTAAATTTAAATTTTAATTTTAAGTAATTGTACCCAGTATGGGGCTTGAACTCACAACCCAGAGATTAAGAGTTGCAGACTCCCCTGACTGAGCCAGCCAGGTGCCCCGGAACATTCATTCATTCATTCTCTCTCTCTCTCTTTTTTTTTTTTTAAGATTTTATTTATTTGTTTGTCATAGAGAGAGCACAAGCAGGCAGAGTGGCAGGCAGAGGCAGAGAGAGAAGCAGGCTTCTTGCTGGGCAAGGAGCCTGATGTGGGGCTCAATCCTAGGACCCTGGGATCATGACCTGAGCCGAAGGCAGTGGCTTAACCGACTGAGCCACCCCCAGGCATCCCGAACATTATTTCTTTCTATTTTTTTATTTGTTTAAATAGTCCCTTTTAAGGAGATTTGAATAAAAAAAAGAAAATATTGCATATTTACCCATCTATTTACCATTCTCTTGCTCTTTGTTGCTTTGTATAGATCCAAATTTCTTTTTTTTTTCTTTTTTTCTTTTTTTCTTAATATAATGCATTATTTGTTTCAGGGGTACATGTCTGTGATCTATCAGTCTTACACAGTTCACAGCGCTCACCATAGTACATACCCTCCCCAGTGTCCATCACCCAGCCACCTTATCCCTCCCACCCCCACTCCGCTCCAGCAACCCTCTGTTTCCTGAGACAAAATTTATATCTGGAATGATTTTCCTTTTGTTTAATATTTAATATTCCTTGTAGTGCAGTTCTATGCATGAGGAATTCTTTCAGCTTCTGTGTGTTTGAAAACTCTTTGTTTCATCTTTACCTTTTTTTTTCTGGTTGGAGAATTTTAGGTTGATAGTTTTTTTTGTTTGTTTGTTTTTCCTTTTAATACTCCACTGTCTTATTGCTTCCATTATTTCCAGGGAGAAATCTGTTGTCACCCTTAGCTTTGTCCTTTATATGTGTTGGGTCTGTTTTTTTTCCCAACAGCTTTAACATTTTTCTTTTTATTATTGGTTTTGAGAAGTTGGATTGTAGTTTTCTTCATATTTGTGTTGAGGGCTTGTCCTACTTCTTGGATATGTTGGTAGGTGATTTTCAACCAGTTTGGAAACTCTTTTGGCCATTATTTATTCAAATATGTTTTTGATCTTTCCCTGTCTTTCTTTTCTTTAGAGACTCTAGCTATGTGTTTACTCAACTATTTGAAATTGCCCATAGATCACAGGTTGTGTTTTCATTTTAAAAAGTATTTTTTTTCTGTGTTTTATTTTATATAGTTTCTGTTCTAGGTTTTCAAGTTTATTAGTCTCTTTTCTACAATGTCTAATCTGTCATTATTCCCGTCTAGTATATTTTTCATCCGAGCCATTGTAGTTTTAATCTCTGTAAGTGTGATTTTGGTCATTTGGTATCTTCCATGTCTCTCTATTCAAACTTCTTGAACATCGGGAATACAATTATAATAACTTCCAGTGTTGTTGTTTGCTATTTAAAAAATCTGTGTCAGTTCTGGGTTGGGTTTTATTGATTTGATTTTTGTCCTCACTATCATTTTTTTTTCTTGTTTTTTTCCAGAATAGCCTGAAGGTGGTTACAGGGTAGAAGCAGGGAGATTAGCTTTTATGCTATTGCCTCTAGGCAATAAAAGATGATGGATTGTTATACCAGAGTGGAGCTGGTGAGGAGTGTTTGAATTCTGGGTATATTTTGAAGGGAGATTGAATAAGATTTGCTGATGGTTAGATAAGGGACATAAAAAATGAGAAGGGTCAAAGATGTCTCCAAGGTTTTCATCCTGAGCAACTCAAAGGATGGAATTTTTTTCTAGACATTGAGAAGGCAATGAGAAAAGCAGATTTTGGAAAGAACAAGTGTTAAATTGTTTTTTTAATATTGAGTTGAATATTAGACATTCAAGTAGAGATGTTAATTAGTAACATCTAACGTTCAAGCTGGGGATATCAGAGTGGGTGATCTCAATTTGGGGATTCTTAGCATGTAGAAGATACTCAAAGTCATGACGCTGGATGTATCACCAAGAGGATGCAGGTAGATAATGATTGGGGCACTCTACAGTTTAGATATATTTCTGTGATGTGGAAGAAACCAGCAAAGGAGACTAAAATGGACTTTCCAGGAAGAAGAAAGCAAAGAGTGTGGCTGCCTAGAAGCCACGTGAAAACATGTGTTTCAGGGGGAAAGAAGAGGACCAAGTGCAGCTGGTAGTAAATCATAGTGAAATGAGAACTGAGAACTGAATATCGGATCTAACAACAAGGAGAGTAGGTTCTGTGCATGTTTGGGGTGAAATGTGATTTGAGTAAGTTCAAAGGAAAATGGGAAGAGGAGAATTTGTAGGTAGCAAATACAGATAGCTTTATAGAGAATGATATGAAAAATGGGATACCACCTGGAGAGAGATACGGGGGCAAGTGTGTTCTTGTTTTTATTGGTCTGTATAATTTTTTTTTAAACAGGTCAAATAATTGCATGTTTATATGTTGATGGGAATGATTGTATGCTGGTGGGAAGGATCTAGTAGGTAGGGAAACAGATGAAGAGATAGGGGACAGTTGCTGAAATGATGTCCATGGGCAGATAAGAGAGGGATGGACTTTAAGCTACAAGTGTGTTAGGTAGGCGTCTGGATAGTTCATGTGTAGTAATGTGAGTGGAGATACGCTGGTAGGAATTGGTAGAACTTCTTTTCTAATTGCTTTTTTCTTTTTTTTTTTTAAAGATTTCATTTATTTATTTGAGAGAGACAGAGAGTAGGAGAGAGCATGAGAGGAGAGGGAGAAGCAGACTCCCTGCAGAGCTGGGAGCCTCCTGTGGGACTCGATCACAACCTGACTCTAGGATCACAACCTGAGCCCAAGGCAGGGGCTTAACCAACTGAGCCACCCAGGCACCCTCTAATTGCTTTTTTCTAAATGAAATAGGAAACAAAACTTTTCACCCAGGTGAGGGCAGAAAGTGGAGTTTTGGTGATTGCAGGAGAGAGAAGTTCTGAAATAATGAACTTGGAAAGTAGGAAAATGAAAGATCTGTGAAAATGTGGTCACTATTAAGGACCCCTGAGATCAGTGGTCATGATTTTCAAGTGGATCTTTCAGCATGTTCTTCATTCATATCCATCCTCATTGTACAGGTGTGGAGTAGCTGGAGAGTTGGATTCGACCAAGGTTAGAGTTTGCTTGGCTGGTACAAAGAAGTAAGATGAGAACAGAGCTATGCCTATGAGGACGGACAGTGGAATTTTAGTTTATGGGACTTAAGGAATGAGGGACAGGGCAGGCATGAATGAATTTTTGGGCGTCAGTGCTGAGTAAGGAACTATTGGGTCAGAGAATTGAAGTAAAGGGAGCTGCTATTGGACAGTGTCATTTTTGAAATTGGGATCATGTTCGGATTTACTTATTGATAATGAGAAGATTATAATGTGACCATTGGCTGGAGTCAAGTGTAGGTAAAACTTATTGGAGTAGAGGAACTCAGAGAACCAGGAGATCAGAATATATGGAAGAGTCATATGTGCTGGTGATTTTCAAAACATTTTTGAACTCTTAAATCCTCTCAGAGTATACATACTCTTCTTTTTATACATACACAAGAAGTTGCAGGCCACAGCTCCCTCTTATGCTTTGCCTTCCAAAATACATTGGTCAGGACTCAACAGATTGGTTAGTAAAACACTGATTTGGGTTAATATTAAAATCACCAAGAATTAATTCCAGGACTACTATTGGAAAGAAAAGTAGCTAAGCCCTTTAAGGAAGGGGCGGGGCAAACTTGAATGACATGAATATAAATACTCAGCATTGGGAATAAAATACTTTTGGGTGTTTGGGTACTAGCTCAAAGACAATAGAAATCATGTATTTTGTTGACATTTAAGTTTCTGGTGTTCTCTGTGGTTGTTTTTCAAAATTGATTCGTCCTCTTTTAGAATGACTGGAGGAATGGCTAGTAAATCAAAATGAACTTCATCATCATTTCACTGTCCTTATTGTAATCTTCAGAAGATTATGTGCAAATCTGTAGAACGAGTTTTGGTGAAACGAGACCGTTCTCTGCCTGGTGTGGTGCTGTGTACTCTACAAAACACAGTGTACAGAAAAGCTGTCTGTGAAAGGAGGGAGTTGTGCCTTAGCTTAGACATGAAACAGATGTGTAGAGATGAATGGAAAGAATGGCCAAATGAAGAAACTTTGAAGTGGTCATAAGCTGGAGTAGCCGTTATTTTCATAAACACCCAGAGAAACATTTGATTGGGTATAAACAGTAAAAGTCAAGGCATTTGCAGACAGAATGAGAAGTTACAATTTTTTCCCTGCTTTGTGGTGACTTCCTAGAGAAAGAGGAGCTCCAGGAATTATTAGAGGGGAAAGAATGAAAAGTGGGGTGCCTGGGTGGGGCAGTCAGTTAAGTGTCTGCTTTTGGCTCAGGTCATGATCCCATGTCCAGGAATTGAGTCCTGCATCGGGCTTCTTGTATAGCAGGGAGCCTGCTTCTCCCTGTCCCTCTGCTGCTCCCCCTGCTTGTCCTCTCTCTCTTAAATCTTAAAATTAAAATAATAGAAAAAACGAATGAAAAGAACAGCAAAATTTAGCTGTTGTTTGTGATTGATAACTTAGAGGAAGGTGAAGTCATAGGAACTGGTGTTTGTAGTAGAGTCATAGTGTGGAGTATCCAGAAATCCCATCTTCTAAGTAGACAGTGGAAAAGCTTGGAGGAAGTTGTTGAGGTCTCCGCTCTGAACTTGGCTGTCTCTAGGAGTTGCAGTCGGGGTGTTACAGGAGAAGAAACAATAAAGGTAATGCTGTGTAGAGGATCATCAGGGGAGGGAAGCTCCAGAAAATGTTTCTGGGAGGCAGAGAGAAAAAGACTACACAGAAAATGTCTGCATTTTCTTTCCTGAAAGAATGACTCGGAGTGGGCATGGTGTCGCGTGTACCAAGTAGAAATGCGTATGTCTTCCAGGCGCCTTGGATCGCTGCGTGATGGGGATCACAGCAGTGGAGATACTGAATGCCTGCGATGAAGCAGTGCCTGCTGCAGTGGACTCTCTCAGTCACCCGGCAGTCAACCTAAAACAGGCCATGACACGGCGCAGCCTGGCTGCTCTTAAAAACATGGCCCATCAAAAGCTGCAGACTCTTGCAACTAACCTCTTGGCTTCCGAGGCCTCTGACAAAGTAAGTTTTGTATGTGGTTCATGTGTGTAATCCCCATCCCAGTCCACTTCACAACACGGTTTCGGCATGGCTTAAAGGAATAACTTTTGGGAGATGACAGTGATAAAAAATAAGTTGCTGGTTTTGTGTAGGTCTACGCAACATTGTTATTTGCCTATTTCAAGTATTTGGCTTCTTTCTTTCTTTTTCTTTTTTTTTTTTTTAAAGGAAGTTATTCTTACCACTTAAAATAGTTTAAAATGATTCCTACAGAATCAAGTGACTTGAATTTCTGAAATTAGAGCAAACATTTTTCACATAATCTGTCTTTTTGGTTTTTGCACAGTCTTCCTGTTGAAAGATTGAACACTAGCTAGTATCTCTAGGAAGAAAAAATAATAATTTAGGTACAATTAAGATGTTTGTAATTGTGGCTGCTCATTTGTTTTAAAAGTCAAAGATTCTGATTTTAGTAAGGTAAGGCCATTTAAGGATTTAGGAGGCTATTTGAGAATAGGCATGGCAGAGTCTCACAAGCACTGTATGACCCAAGCTGAGCCCCGCTTTCCCCTCTGATACTCACATAATGACTTCTGTCACTTCTTCAGTTAACACAAGATTATCCTATGAAGAGAAGAACAAATAATCCCAATTCATTAATCCCAGTTCATTGTTTCTAGTTTTATAGAGACTGGCCACTATTTGGTTTGCGATACTTGTGTTCTGTGGTATTGTTAGAAATCACTCGTCTCTGGTAATGGCTAAGTGAAACTTACAGTTCCAGCATTTCATCTAAGTCACACCATAAAATTCCCAGCTGCATCTAAGTATTCATTAGAATTATTAATGGATAACACAAATATTGTTACTTTCATTTTCTTATTCCGGATTCCTTTTTTTTTTTTTAAAGTAGTTAGACATGTGGCTAAATAACAAACAGGTTGAAAGGCTCATCTACAAACTTGTAAATTTTCCCATGAATTAGTGCTGAGTGCTGATGACATAAAATGCTGTAGGTGGTTCCAATGACCCATGTCCAAATGGCAGTAACATTTGATCATTCTGTCTTTCCCCAAGATAGTAAATGCTTTATTGGCTTTGTTGTACTGTATGTTTCATAGATCAGGATAATGAAATCCTTCTTCATTTTCTTTCATGCTTTCTGTCCTGTGCTCTGAAGTTTGAATAGAAATCACAGCTTAAATGCATTTGCTGTGCTTATAATTTCTTTTAAATCACATAGATGTCCCTAGCAGTTCAGTGTCCATAGCACATTGTCTGATGTTCTCTATAATTTTAATTCTGTGCCAATTTATAAAATAGTATATGCAAGGGCAGGTACATATGTATGTTATATAATTTTCAAATATATATTTTTCTTGTTGGTATCTCCTAAAAATAAAAATTTGGAAAATTATTTATACAACTGGAAAATTAAAGAAAAATAAGTGGTACAGTAACATTTATGAATGGCTTTTGTAAGTGGTCATGGTCCATTATGTGATTTTTACAATCTTGTTTGTCCCTGTTTTAATAGCGCATTTTATAGTGCAATTAGTGATAAAAGCACCAGATATCAGAGACACTACACTTATGTATTGTAAAATATATTGCTTGTGAACCTCCTCAGTCTTGTAGCAGTGGTAATTGTTGCCTGGCCTACAAGGAAAACAATTATAGGAGGGGGGAAAGGCTTAGGAAGCTGAGGCTGCAGGAGGGTAATCACTTTATGAAAAATGTATGTTGGCTGGACCATTAGGGATTTCTCTAACTATTTTCTCATGTTGAGTTTGAGTCTCCTTCTGAGGGGAATATTTAAAGAGCTGTCCTTTGGACGGCTTTTTAACCTCAGGAGAAATAAAACCCACCCAAAGTTTAAAAAACAAAACAAAACATAACTAAGAGCCTCTCAGTGGTGTAGGACTGACTCTGGGATATAGGAACTAAGTTTTTTCATGGGTCTCTCAATGGAAAGTGAAATCGTTATGGGGATACTGTATAGAAAGAAGCCCACCTTGTCCTTGTTAGACTGGTGTTAGCAGTTGGGTGATTTGTAAAGAACATGTACTGTATATTGCTTATTTAGTTAACTATGGCAGACACGTAGAGCCTTGCAAAAAAAAAAAAAAAATAAGGAGTTTTTTTTAAAAAAGATTTTATTTATTTGATAGAAAGCATGAGCAGGGGGAGGGACAGAAGGAGAAGCAGGTTCCCCACTGAGCAGGGAGCTGAATGCTGGGCTCCATCCCAAGATCCTGGGATCATGACCTGAGCTGAAGGCAGGCACTTAGCTGACTGAGCCACACAGGTGCCCCAAAGATAGGGAATTTACTCTCCTCCGATTCTTCTCTTTCACTAGAAGATCAAGAGGATGTTAATGGAATTATTCCTTATGACTGCATTGAATCTTTGCAAGATGTGTGTATTTAAACCTCTGTGTGTTTCTCTTATGACATGTATCTTAATTTCCTTTGTGTTGTAATAACTTATATACTTCTCTGATTCTCCCCACTGAAATTCAGCCTTCTTGCAGGCAGGGATTGTGACTTATTTATTGCTGTTTCCCTCATGACATCTAACAGCAGCTGTGCAGTAAAGATGCATTGAATTGGATGATGTGTGACAGAAAGCTCTGATGGCCTCTGCTTCAGCCTCTTTGCCTGGGTCTTCTCCCTTCCCTCCCAGTAGATTGTCTTGGCTTGATGGTCAGATCTATTCCTGTTCACAAGGCCTTAGATGTAAACATTTATTAAACACCTTTGCCCTCCATTCAGTTTCGCATTCTCCCTGTTGGTTTTGGTGAGTGAGGCTGTCCAGGCATAACTCATTTTCCTTCTTTGCTATCTCTGTATTGTCAGCAGTCCAACACATCCTGCAGAATCTATCAGCGAGGCCCTCCCCTCTACCTCTTTTCCTTATGGCTCAAGAGCAGGGTTGCTCACCCTCAGCACTACTGACAATTTGGGCTGGATAATTCTTTGTTGGGATGGGCTGTCCTATGTATTGTAGGATGTTGAGAATCATTTTTTCTTTACTCCCTGTATGTCAGTACATACATACAGTTGCCCAGGCATGACCATCAAAATGTTTTGAGTTATAGCCAAGTGCCCCATGTGGGGCAAAATTGTCTCTGGTTTAAAAACATTGCTGGAGAAAAAGGTTGAGAAATGGTAGAGATCCTATATCCTATATCTTATGTTTCCTTTCCTGTCCCCACCCTTGCTTCTTTAATCCCTCTCCTTTGAGGATAGTGAAGCCATCCCTCCAAACCTTATCTTCTCTGCCCCATGGCAGAATTAGCTCATGTATGCTCCTTGTGTTCAACACCTTCCTGATCAGACCTTTCTTTAATCACTTTATTTTATATGGGGTATTTTTTCTTTCTCTATATCTGTCTTCCTTATTAGATTTTGAGCTTCTTGAGGACAGGAGCCAAGTTTCTCATATTTTTATTTTCAGTGCTTTATGTAGTACCTGAAGCATAGAAAATACCCTGGAAACATAGTATGAAGTTAGTTTGGAGGTGTAAATTGGAATCTTATTGTGTTATCTATTTAAATGCAAAGCCAAGGACTTGCCTCAATGGGTAGCAGTGTAGTATTGGATGGTCTTAAAAAGAGATCTTTGTTTAAGAAATTTTGCTGTATCTGACATTTGTAGCTGCACACTTACAGATATTGCCATGGCAAATGAATTATGAGGCTGTTAGGTTGATATAGTGAGAGGTGGTAGGGACCAGGGTAGGATTAGGTAGAGGAAATATTGAAGAGGGAATGGCTTGGAAGCTCTTGTGTGGGTTGAATAAATAAAAATGATAAGCAAGAGAAGAGTTGAGACATACAAGCTGATTTCAGAGATCCAAGTCTGGTTGAAGGGAGAAAGGCGGAGAGGTTAGCAGGTGATACAGACAGTTCATGGAATAGGCTTTGAGATTGGTTGTCATAGGAGACATCCCCCTCTTGTTTGTAGTCTTGAGAGTTGGAATGTGTTCAAGGGGAGAAACATCCTCTAGGAAAGAAATGACATGAGAGTGAGATAGAGTGGGGGGGGGGATATTTTATCCCCCCAAATAAATACTGGAGTATAGAGCATGGATTAAACTGTAGTCCTATTTTGGGATGTCTGCTATCACTATAGTATTTCAAATATGCTGTTTTCCTTAATCTTTACTATAAATAGGTGAGTTAGTTATTATAATCCTCAGATTTGCCAATGATAAACCTAAAAAAACAGGTTGTTTGAATAGGCATCGCAGACTTTTTCTATAAGGCACTAGATAATAAAAATTTTAGGCTTTGTGAACCATACAATCTCTGTTGCAGTGACTCAGCTCTTGCCATTATAGTGTGAAAGCAGTCACAGACAATAGATAAATGAATGACTATGACTGACTTCCAATAAAACTTTATTTACACAAATAGGCAATGTGCTGGATTGGCCTCTGGGTCATAGCTTGCTGCACCCTGCATCAGGGAATGGTATTATTAATAACAAGGTTGTGGGTACAGTTCTGTCATGGAATAGTCTTTGCTTCATTTTTGAAAAGCAATTCATAGACGTGGTTAAGAACCTGGGTTCTGGTGAGGGGCGCCTGAGTGGCTCAGTGGGTTAAAGAACCTGGGTTCTGGTGACAGGCATATCTGTGTTTAAATTGCATTTCTGTAACTTGCTGCCTGTGGGTGACCTTGGACAAGTAACCTGCAATGGTCTAGGTCAAACATATAACCAAAAAATGGATTTTTGTAAAGGGAACAAAGGTCAGCAGTTGATCAGATACGTGGAATAACATTAAGACTTGGGGAATAAAAATGGGTGGAGTTTGTAACTAGGGAAGTCATTGGTGATCTTCAGGAGAGCCACTGTGGTAGAGTTAGTTGGGTCAGAAATCACAGTACAATG
Organism: Mustela nivalis; assembly: GCF_964662115.1. Lineage (NCBI taxonomy): Eukaryota > Metazoa > Chordata > Mammalia > Carnivora > Mustelidae > Mustela > Mustela nivalis. The sequence continues at coordinate 37,594,865 of NC_139033.1, read as the reverse complement.
AACTAAGAATGAGGAGGAGATAAAGTAGAGCAGGAAAGTGTGGGAGATGTTTGTTTTTGGAGGATTAAAAAAAAAAGTAGTACCTTCAGTGGTTGCAGGGGTAAGTGCCGAGTTTTACTTTGTTAGGAGCTCATTGCATGTTTTTGTGGGTGGAGGAGGTAGGTGGTGGAGCCATGGCAGAGAACATGGTGGTTGATAGTAGAGTTAACTGGGAAATTCACCCTGACTAAATGTTGTTTTCCTTTTAACTGGTAATGATGAAAGAGAGGGAGTTGAATATAACCAGGGTAATATTCAATAGAAGAGGAGCAAAGTAGGCTGTAATATCTGTTAACAGGAAGGAAGTAGTTTTAATCCCTTGAAGGCAGAGCCATCTTTATTTTAATGCCGTGTGACACCCAGCATAAGTCGTATCCTGGACTAGGAATTAGCAGATTCCTAACCTAAACATAGCTAGAAAATCATAGACAGCAGGTGGTGGGGTTTGAGGAATGCACGAAGAACTGTGTTAAGGAGATGGTCTGAGCATATCAGGTGGTCTTTTTGATGAACTTTCTCATAAAGCATTTGCCACAGACACTGGTTCCTGGTGAGGAGATCTTGGGGGATGCTCGGAGTCTATGGGATTTTACTAGTGAAGCTAGAAAGCCTTCACTGTCTTGAAAATTATTTCTTAAGCCTACTGTGTATAATTTTCTGTTTGACACCTTTATATCTTAGGCATTGTGTACCAATCAGAGTTGATTATTGAAAGATCACGAGGTTGAAGAAATTGGAAAATGACGAGGATGATTTATCTCTTATGTTACATTTCTCTCTCTGTTGTCTAATTAGTCAAAAGCCTTAAAAAAAATGAATGGGTTATATTTGCAAAGGTCAGTAGCTTTGTATTCTGTGTAACTAGGTGAGAGAATGGAATTTAGAAGTCAGATATAACTTACTGAGAACATGCTCTGTGTTTTCTGCTTACAAAACTCATTCTAAAAAAATTTTATACTGATTGAATTGACTTTATGATTCATTGTGAAAAGGGCACTGTAAGGTATAGACAGGGACAAGCCATATGATGTTATATACAGGATACCAGGCCTTGTCTAGTGAACCATTTATGGCCTTAGAAAAATCCTTGTGATATGTCTGACCTTTGAAGAATCAATTAAACTTGCTTAACATTCTATTCCAAAACTTGAATGAATATTTTAATAGAAGAATATGTTGATTGTATATTTATTATATATAGATTTCATTTTTGATTGTTTTAAATCGTTATTAGAACAAAAATTTTATTTTTGTTATTAGAACAAAAATTTTACATTACACTAATTGCTGTCTAGAAATAAAGGAACCTTAGTGAGCTGTCAGGTTTTTCTTAAGAAAACAAAGGTCTCTGACTATTGGAGGGGAGTAAACTTCATCGAGTGCCTATGTGATGGGTGGTTCTCTTTAATGGGGATAATAGTTAGAAACCACATCTGGAAGCTGCACGCACTCATTGCTCCTGGGAGGACATTGCATCCAAGCTGTCTCAGAAGACAGAGCTAGATTATATATGTCTGTTTATATACACACGTGTGTTCCTCTGTTTTCCCAAACATAGTAAATACCGTCGGTTAACCCTGTTCCCTCCACCTCCAATCAGACACCACGGTGTTTGTTCTGGCCTCTTTTCCTGACACATGTAACTCTCTTCTCCAACAGTGAGAACCTCATTCCCACTATTTTCAGTGTATTTACTGTCTTCCATGACTTACAATGGGGTTACATCCCAATAAACCCATTGTAAATGGAAAAATCTCTTAGGCAGAAATCTCTTAGGTTGAAAATGCATTTAATACACCTGACCCACCAGACACCATAGCTTAGCTCAGCCACCCTTACCTAGAACACTTAGACTAGCCTGCAGTTGGATAGAATCCTCTCACACAAAGCTTAGTTTTCACGGTGTTAGGGATCTCATGTAATGCATCGAATACTGCACTGAAAATGAAAAACCGAGTGCTTTGTGGGCACAGATGGTTGTCAGTGTGTCTGCTGTTGACCCTCACGCATGCTGGCCAGCTGGGAGCCGAGACCACCACCTTGGCCCACTGCCACAGGAGAGGGTGCCATGGCATGTCGCTGGCCCAGGGCAAGATCCATATTCACAGTTCCAAGTAGAGGTTCTACTGAATGTGTGTCACTTTTGTCCCATCGTAAAGTCAAGGAATCATACGTCAGGGGACATCTCTATTTATTTGTTCGATTTGCCCTTTATGTAAATAATTTCCTGGACAGCTCAAAGGTGTGTCAGCACCTTTTCCGCAAGGGGAAAGAAGCTTCATTTCTTTTTTGTCCTTAATATTGTCCCCTTTTTCGCTTTCTGCTTCTCTTGAGGCATTATTGCTGGTATGTTTTCACTCTTGTGTTTCTTTCAGTTGAGGCTTCATTGCTAATGTGCTGTCGTATTTCTTATTCTTACTGAGTTCAGTCCTTTCATTTCTGATTTTCCTAATCCTCATTTTTATTTTCCTTTCGCGTTATCATTTTAAAAATGTTCTTCAGCTTGTTTTGAAATAAGGACATTCATTGTATCTGCTTTTTGAGTGTGTCTGTTTTTTCCTTTCTGGTTCTTACTCTTTAATTAGCATAATTTGACCTTAACACTTTTCTCTTGTTGACTATTTTTTTTGCGAAGTAATCTTTCCTGGACTCTGAAAGATTAGTTTAGGTAGTTTTTCTAACTTCACAGAACTTCCTTTTCTGTTGTTGCACGTGGTTCAGAAAGACGGTGGCTCGATTTCTGACATCTCCCAACACCAGTCCCCACCTCTTTTTTTCAGGTGGGGAGAATTACCTGTCAGTTTTGATTGCATTCTTAGCAGTTTCTCATTCCTGGGGCCTTTTCCTGAAGGCAGCCCTGACCCAGCCGTGTTGCACGTGGACGGGGACCGCCATGTGCCAGCCCCTCAGACCTTGTTACCGAGGGCCCTTGCATTCCCTTGCTGTGGAGATGGCTAAACCTTTCCCACGGTCAGCTGCTGTTTTTAAATGGGCCCACTCTATTTTCCTGGTAAATATCGGTTAGCATTTTGGGGTTTTCCTATCAGATCTGTCACATATCTTCCTACTTCCCTTTCCTTCATCCTACAGAGGTGCCAGATACCAGATAGATCTTGTAGCTGTTGGTGGGTTTTTCCACCTGCTTGAATCTGGGGATTTCTGGATGTATTTTGTCACCTTGTTTTGTTGAAAATGTTCTCAGTACATTTTGTTTATTCTATCTAATTGCTCTGTTTCTATGTGAAGATTTGGAAAAATAAAATAACTATGCTGCCATCAGTGCCATGATCTTTTCAGAATCCCTTTGAGTTTCTGCATTTTTTTAAGTTTTTTTTTTTTAAAAGATTTTATTTACTTATTTTACACAGAGAGAGAGATCCCAAGTAGGCAGAGAGGCAGGCAGAGAGAGAGAGAGGAGGAAGCAAGCTCCCTGCTGAGCAGAGAGCTCGATGTGGGGCTCGATCCCAGGACTCTGGGATCATGACCCGAGCCGAAGGCAGAGGCTTTAACCCACTGAGCCACCCAGGTGCCTCTGAGTTTCTATTCTTTATGTTAATTGTAAGAGTCAGTAAGGAGATTTAGTAAAGGAGAAATAGTAGTAAACATTCATTTTTAAATCTTAATTTTATATTTATTATTGAACTAGATGAGGCACATCTGTGAATGTTTGTTTTCTCTATTCTGGATCAGTTGTGGACTTGAATTTAAAAGACTATTTATGTGAGAACATCCTTAACCTACTGGCAGGTGACAGAGTCCTTCAGTCTGGGCTGGAATTTTCCTCATGTATTGACCCATCTACTGCCCACACCCACAATCTCACAACGTAGTGGTTAGAGAGAATGACTTCTGGCTCTACACTGAACAATCAGTGACTTTTTTTTTTTTTTTTTTTGCCACTTCTTCCCTCTGTATTGTTTATCAATTGGTATCTAGACATTTCTAGAATGAAAAGTTTATAATTTAATATGAGGCTTTTGGTAAAGAGATTCCTTAAGGAATAATAAACTTAAAATTCTTTTGGAACCAGAAATATAAAATTAAAATAGTTAATATTATTGATTAGGCACAGGTGTATAAGTAAGGTAATTGGGATCTGTTTCTAAACATACATTATTACGTTGCTGTTATCAAAAGAAGGTCGAAGAAGTCCAGCTGCCCTGTCTCCCTCCTCCTCCTCTTTCCTTCTTTCTCTGTCCTCCTTCCACAATTCATTCACCCTGTTACATTAATCATTCCTCCCGTGGTTCACATTCCTTTCGTGTATTTGCGTCCTAACTCTGGTTGTTGTCTCTTATTCTCTCTTTATATTTACCTCACATTCAGCGTACTCTCGCACACATAAGAAAGTACATATATGCAGGTTGTGAATGCACGTGCGCTCCTGTGTGTGTGTGTGTGTGTGTGTGTGCGCGTGCATGTGTGTGTGCGTGCACGCGCGCACCCATGTGCATCTGCATCATGTGTGGATATTTCATCGAGTTTCGAATGACTCCTTTGAAGATTTCCGACTCAGGTTATTTTTGCACCAACTTTTTCTCCTGTTCCGGGGTAAGGAGTTTTAAGTTAATCTGAATACTGTTAAGGAATAAAACTAAGCTTTCAAAACTACATATTTAATTGAACTTACTACATTTTTTGGTGATTACAGGATTTTAAATTCTTCCCTTTTTTAAAGGATCCATAAATTAGGACCACATTTACTGTGCTCATTACATAACACCATCAAATAAAGGAGCTCCCCTTCCAGCTCCCCATAGCTCTAGTGCCTTATTGGCCCTCTGTCTTGCACATAATAGGTGTTCGGGGGACTTATGAATGGAATTCATAGTTCATATTAAATGTAATTTATCATATTATTTTGAACCAAGAAAAAAGTCTTATTCTGTGATGGTTTTATATTCAGAACACTTTTGTTTCTCCTTGGAAGTACTTTAACAAACCACAATGTACCTGAGAAGAAATTCAGATTGTTCTGCAAAGTATGTGAGATACAACAAAGGAGAAATTCCTTTTACCATCTCACGTAATAAATCAAATGGCAGACTGCTGAGAGAATACGACTAGTAGATAGATTTAACCCTACGACCTTCTCAACAGCCAGATCTTTCTAGCCCTTGTGTGTGATACTTTATATTTAACTCTTATTTGGGAACTTGAAGGTATTTTGAAGTCACTTGATAAAAATATAAAGATTTGTAGCTAAATACTAATGTGTTAGTACCTTGGGTAAGAAATAATTTCTTCTAATATGCTTGAAATATCTGTTCTTTATTAGACTATATAAAAGATGCTCAAACTTCTTGACTTTTATAGCCTCTGTTAGAAAATAATTGAATCAGTCTAGTTCAGTAAACATTTATTGACTACTAGGTACTGTGTTTGGCCCTGGAGAGCCAAAATGAATAAGACATGATATTTACCCTCAGGAAATATAATCAGATAAATACAATGCTGAGGAGTGAGTGAGATGGCTGAGAAATGCAGAAAGTATTGCAGAGACCTGGACTAGTCTGTGGTGATCAGGATTGGCTTCTTGGAGGAGGGGACATTGAAGAATGAGTAGAACGTAGTCCAGGTGATGGATGGAGGTGGATGGCAGTATGATCTGGCATGGCAGATGCAAAGAGGGAAGTGGGGAATACGATGTGTGTTCAGCATGGCTTCAAGATTGAAGAGAGGAGAGACAGGAAGTGGTGTGAAATGAGGCCAGGCCATGCTTACCATTGGAAGGTGCTTAAACTTTATCTTTTACCTCTGTGGCTTTCACATTAAAAAAAACAAAAAACAAAGTCACATTAGATTTCTTCCTTCAAAAAGAATTTTGTATGAAAGCAAATATCTGCAACAGATACAAGGGAATGTAGAGGAGAGTTTAAATTCAAGAATTGTGTGTAAGTGGTATTTGGCAGGATCTAGTGATTAATTAGGTGCAGACGGTGAGTGAGGTTAACTCACAGGTTTTCTGATTGGGTGATTGAATAGAAATTGGCTTTATCAAGTGTGATACCAAACATAGGAATAGGTTTTGTGCGGAATGATGATGAGTTGCTCCATATATGATGGAGGGGTGTGGTGTTGGATATACGGACTGAGCGATCTCCAGTGGACATCTGGTATTTAAAACCATGGAAAGCCATGAGATTATTCAGAGGAAGCAAATGGGCTGAGATAGACTCTTGGGATACTAACTTTAGGGGAGGAAGTGGAAACAATTCGAAGTGTGAAGAGTTTGAGGAGAACCAGGAGAATGTGCTGAGTTGCCAACTGAGGGGATCAAGAGTTTCAAGAAGGGCAGAGAGTGATTAGTCGTATCAAATGCAGCAAATGTTCACTATTGGCGGGGGTGAAATATGTTTGTTGGTAACGTCATGAGTACCCTTTTCCGGAATTGCTCCTTAGGATGTTGGGGACAGAAGCTTGAGTGTGGTGGGTTCAGGAGTGAACAGGAAGTGTGAAAATAGAAACCGCAAATGTGTAGGATACTTTCAAAAAGTTTGATAAGGAAAGGAGAAAGAACTGCTAGAGGAAAATGCCACTTGCAAGGGGTGAGAATGTTTGTGGATCAGGGTTAAAGAGCCAGTAGAGAGAGGAACATTCTAGATTAGCATGGGGAAGAGGTAATTGATGAAGCTAGCTTCCCAGGAATGAGAGGGTGGCAGATTTCAAAGACTGGCTTTGACCTAGAGGAGAAAGACTTTATTTTCTGAGTTTGGAGAGAGAGAGGGCAGACTGGATATCTGGGTAGATACATGTTTCTGCGTGTAGTGGGTGGAAATTGAAGAGAGAACATTCCTAAAACCTTCACGTTTTCTCAAGAGGCTATAGGTAAGATTGTCTATGGGGAGCAAGAACCTGGGTATGGACTTGATGGAGGGGTAGAGATGGGGGAGAGGGGGGAAATCAGGGTAGGAGGATTGTGAATTTGTAGTTGTTATGGGTTGTATTTAGCTGTAGTAAAAGATACAGGAAAAAGTAGAAGGTAAATTTTGCCACTGGTCCTGAATTGCAGTTCTATAATTCAGATGATAAAGGACACTGAGGATGTAGTTGTAAGAGACTGATATGATTAACCAGAGGTTCCAGCCTTTTTAGGGAAGGAGTGCAAAAGAGGATGAGGCTGATAGTTTTTGACAAAATTGTGGAATGCAGGGACTGAGTGTGTGTATGATAATGGTTCCCAAACTGGTGCAAATTGAGATCATCTGGAGATCTTTAAAAACTACTGATGTCTGAGGGCGCCTGGGTGGCTCAGTGGGTTCAAGCCTCTACCTTCAGCTCAGGTCATGATCCCAGGGTCGTGGGATCGAGCCCTGCATCGGGCTTTTTTTTTTTTTTTTTTTAAATTTTATTTATTTATTTGACAGAGAGAAATCACAAGTAGATGGAGAGGCAGGCAGAGAGAGAGAGAGAGAGAGAGGGAAGCAGGCTCCCTGCCGAGCAGAGAGCCTGATGCGGGACTTGATCCCAGGACCCTGAGATCATGACCTGAGCCGAAGGCAGCGGCTTAACCCACTGAGCCACCCAGACGCCCCAACGCATCGGGCTTTCTGCTCGGCAGGGAGCCTGCTTCCTCCTCTCTCTCTGCCCGTCTCTCTGCCTACTTGTGATCTCTATCTGTCAAATAAATAAATAAAATCTTTAAAAAAAAAAAGAAAGAAAGAAAAAACTACTGGTGTCTGGCCTCTTCTCATGGGCTTTGTGATTGAATCCGTGGGCATGCGGCCTGTGCACTAAAGTTCCCCAGGTGACTGATATGCAGCAGTATGTGGACCACTGCTCTGGAAGGTTGAAGAGCAGGTACGGTGGGAGGCCTGGAACTAGAGAAGATTGTGATCGGTGTGGAGATACTAACACTTAAGACTTCTGAGGTGAGGGCACGTTCAGGTGAAGTGGGCTGGAGCTGAGACTGCTCCAGAGTTGGGAGGGCAAGCATGGTTTCCATCTTTGGCACAAAAGACCCTGAAGCCCACTTTCCAGGTACTTCCTGCTTTTCACCCGGTGAGCGCTCTCTGAGAAGAGAGGGCAGTCCCTCCTGGCACGCTGATTGCGGAACAAACAGTAAGGCTCAAACATGTCTTACTCTTGTTCTTAGAAAATAATACTGCAAAACATTGTCGATGCAAATAAAAGCCCAAAATAAATAACCAAACTAATGGGAACTTATTTAAAAGCAAGAATAACAGCAGTTGAAAACCAGCACTTATGGTGTGCTGATATCAAAACATCTCCTTTATGGGCAATTCATACTTTAATAAGCAGTAGAATCTTTGTACCAATACTCTGCATTTTGTGATTGTGTGACATCTAAGTTCAGTACTGAAAGTCTAGAAAGCTGTAGGCCTCTATTAACTTCAAATTATAAATAGTAACTTATAAAACTAACACCTGTATCATAATTAGCCCACGTAACCATAGTAACTCACTTTATTACTCTCAGGGCTCCATGTTTAACATTGTGTCATTTGCCCTAGAACTTCAAATCCTTTTATATCCATTAGGAGAGCCTTCGTCCACCCAGGGCTACAGACCATAAGTTGAAAATCACTGACCTATGTGAATGGTGAGATCTTCCAGAATGAGGGGTGGCTGTTGGGGTTTGCGCCAGTGACAATGATTTTATTTTATTATTATTATTATTATTTAAGATTTTATTTATTTATTTGACAGACAGAGATCACAAGTAGGCAGAGAGGGAGGCAGAGAGAGAGGAAGGGAAGCAGGCTCCCCGCTGAGCAGAGAGCCCGATGTGGGGGCTCAATCCCAGGACCCTGGGATCATGACCTGAGCCGAAGGCAGAGGCTTTAACCCTCTGAGCCACCCAGGCACCCCGTAACAATGATTTTAAAGTTTGAAAGAACTTTTCCCATATGACATTCATAAGGTGATTTATATGTCATGGTGTTGTAGGCCCTACAGTTAACCTTGGTTGGAAGTGGATTAGTTAGGGGGTCATCTCTGGGAGGCAGTTTATTGCAGTGTCTGAGGATAGGAAGTGTAAATGGTTGTAGTGGTTGTGGTTAGAATTCTATACCATGTGTATCTATTTCTGTGGTGGTCCACACATCTTTCTCTTAGTTTGTATGAAGATGCTTATTTTTTGTAATTACACTCACACCCGGCAGTAGATAGTCTTGGTGAGAGTGATATTTTCTCAGGGCGGGTGGAAGTCTTCAAAGAGTATGTAGGAAAAAAAAAAAGAAATAATCATTTATGCTGATTCTGTCAGCATAAATCAGGATTTCAGCTTTTCACAGTGCACGTAGCTTGGTTCTCCAGTCTGTATTTCAGTAAGTGTAGTATTTGCTCATTGCTGGGACCAGAATACCCGTGTCTCCTTCACCCCCTCCATGGCTAGCTCCCACTCACCCAGCTGACCCTTGGTGCTCCCATGAGCCTCAGTTCTGTGACCACCGTCTCTGCAGAGGGTCCTGAAGTTTTCAGGTAATGCTGCCAAGGCCAGCAGTCCTTTGGATCTTCTCTGACTGTCTGGCATTTGCTTTATGTTTCTGTCCCTGTACTACTTCTTTGGTGCCAGTACCTGGGAACAAGGATATGTATTCGTTTACATGTGTGTTTCTGTGTGTCAGGGTTTCTTAACTTCAGCACCGCTGACATTTGGGGCCGGATCATTCTCCGTTCTGTGGTCCGTCTGGTACCCTGCGGCCTGTGCAGTGGCCTCCCCAGCCTCTACCCTCGAAATGCCATTAGCACCTTCGCCCACTTGTGACTCACAGTCATGTCTCCAGATGGTGCCAGATGTCCTTTGAGGGTGAGGAGTATGTCACCTCTGGCTGAGGATTGCTGCTCTGTATCCGACTAAGAGCTCCTCATGGGACTGTCGGAGATAGTCCTGCTTGTAGTTCTAGTGCCTGGCAAAAACTGTTCATTGAATCACTGTGAGTAACCCAAAATTTGAGGGTTGATTAATATGGAGCGGACTTGTCTCCGCCACCCCTCATCTCTAGAATCTTTACAAAACTAATGCTGAGAAGCTCTTGATACCCCAAAGTCTGGACCCTGACTTCTATGTCCTAAGCATCGACCCGTGTGACTGACTGGCTTACCTCTTGCCATCCATTTGTTTTTAGCTTTAAAAGGGAGGTAATAAGGTTGTAATGAAGTCAGATGGCAACATGTTTTCACACATTTATCACAATAGGTATTCAGCACACACTAGTTTAATGCTCTTGATTGAATGATAGCCTGATTTCATTCATTCAGCACACCTTGAGTACGTGCTGTAAGCTGGGCCCCGAGCTAACACAGCTGAAGAGTGCATGAATCACTTCCAAACCCAGCCTGTCCTGGTGTCCAGGGGTTCCTGCTCTCATGAGGGAGAGGGGGCAGCCATTCATCGTGGTGAGCTTTATTCCCCAAGGTAGGCAGGAACCAAGTGGGAGAGAGCCCTTGGGAGGTGGCTGACCTGATGCAATGTTGGGAAGGCTTTTCTGAAGAGAGTCATTCGTGCTCGCGTCAGCAGCATATATACTGAAGAGAGTCATTCGTGTGTAGGTTTGATACCAAAAGGTAAAATGGGGAAAGAGCATCCCAGGCAGAGAAAACACTGTACCGCTGTGGGTGGGGACAGTGAGTGGGCCGAGAGGGCATAGGGAGCCCTGGGAGAGGAGGGTTAAAAACAGGTTAGAATCTGCTTGAGTGTATTTCTGACTTTGGAGATTGTTCCCCACTGTGACCCTGGGTGGATTAAAGCTGTTTTCTTTTCTCCTGTTCATTTTGCCATTATTAGTCTTAGCTTTTCTTTTAGCAAGTTGACTTCCTAGAATATCCTCTCATTTCCTTCCATTCACAAATGTGTGAAGGATTTGGAATACCCAGGAGGATGCATTAGCCTAGGAGCACTTTTTTTTTTTTTTTAACAGTTTCTTTCTTTCCTTTCCTCCCTTCCTCCCATTCTCTTTCTTTTTCCTTTCTTTTGTTTCTGTCCTTCAGTTATTTTCTTTTTAAATTAAATTTTATTTTTTTTTCAGTGTTCCAAAATTCATTGTTTATGTGCACCACACCCAGTGCTCCGTGCAGTCTGTGCCCTCCTTAGTACCCACACCAGGCTCACCCAAGCTTCATCCTCCTCCCCTCCAAAACCTTCAGTTTGTTTCTCAGAGTCCACAGTCTCTCATGGTTTGTCTTCCCCTCCGATATATCCCCCAACTCACTTCTCTCCATCTCCCCACGTCCTCCGTGGTATTCCTTATGCTCCACAAGTAAGTGAAACCATATGATAATTGACTCTCTCTGCTTGACTTACTTCACTCAGCGTAATCTCCTCCAGTCCTGTCCCTGTTGATACAGAAGTTGGGTAATTCATCCTTTCTGATGGAGGCATAATAATGATCCATTGTTTCCATGTGTCTTTAACATTCAGTTGAGATAAAACGAGCTGGCTTTTGTTGTCACAGTTTTACCAGTGAAGGGAATAGGATGTGTTCACTGTTCACTGTTTGTAGCATCTCTCCTCTGTTGAGGAAACAGAGGAATTGATGCAGGGGGCATTAAGTGAGTCATATAAAGGCTTGTCTAATGGAGGAGTGGGGGTGCCCCAGCCCCCAGGGCTCCTGGTCTGGTGATTTTGGTGACTTGGCCATTTGGGGAGAGTTACAACTTAATCTCTTTTGTGCCGGTATTATGGAGCCTTATTATATTAATCTTCTAATCTCTTAATATATTAATACCATTTGGATATTATTAGTATTGAAACATTATTCAGTAAGACATGGCCTGTAGAAATATCTTTAGAAGATATTATCTCTATAGCAGGCATGACCTAAGTGTTTATACTTAATGTGTATACTTAACTTTTGAGTAATTTACATTTTATGTCATGTGACTTAAATTGTTTAGTATTAAACCTTAAAGCCTCTGAAATATCCTTTTTTGGTTTAGGCTTTTTAATATACTTGTTAATGAAAACACATGGAAGGAAGTGAAATAATATCGGCTCTGAGTATATTGTCATTCCTGCCGTCATAAAATCTCCTCTCCAGAATCAAATATTTAAGATAAGTGTATTGTCCAATTGTAACTTAGAGTCTCAGAACCGTGTTACCCTGTTAATATTAAATAGCAGCAGTGCGACAGCAGAGGGCACCAAAGATCGATTTCAGTCTTAGACATTTTCTCGATAGTTTCCCTTTTTTCTTCCTCCTTTCCTTCCTTTTTCTAATCCAGTTGACAGCACGGTTTGAACTGTGTGTGTCCACTTATGTGTGGATTTTTTTTTCAATACGGTGTAGTCTTGTAAACATTTTGTCTAGGATTTTCTTTTTCCTAGCTTTCTTTATTATAAGAATACACTATCTAATACATATACAAAAGTATGTGTTAATTGACTCTGTTAATGGTAAGGCTTCTGGTCAACAATAGGTTGTTCGTAGTTAAGATTTTGGGGAGTCAGAAGTTACTCGCAGACTTCCTACTGCTTGTGGGGAGAAGGGGGTCAGTGCCCCGGACATGAATGTTGTCCAGGGCTCAGCTGTACTTAAAATCGGTAACGCTAAAACCATATATTCTTATAGTAAGTGGTGGGGTTTTCCCTTGGCTAATTTTAGAATATTTTAAAAGCACATTAAGACGGGGCACCTGGGTGGCTCAGTGGGTTAAGCCTCTGCCTTTGGCTCAGGTCATGATCCCAGCATCCTGGGATCAAGCCCCGCATCAGGCTCTCTGCTCAGCAGGGAGCCTGCTTCCCTTCCTCTCTCTCTGCCTGCCTCTCTGCCTACTTGTGATCTCATTCAAATAAATAAAATCTTAAAAAAAAAACCACATTAAGACATCAGTGTTTTTATTCATCAGACCTTTCCCATTTAACATTATGCATCAGAAGTTCTTTTAAAGATCTTTATTTTTTATTTAATAAATTTTTTTTAAATTAAAAAAAAATTATTTATTTATTTGACAGAGAGAGAGAGATAGCAAGTAGGTAGAGAGAGGGGGAGGAAGCAGGCTCCCTGCTGAGCAGAGAGCCCAATGTGGGACTTGATGCCAGGACCCTGAGATCATGACCTGAGCTGAAGGCAGAGGCTTAACCTACTGAGCCACCCAGGCATCCCAAAGATCTTTTTTTTTAAAGATTTCATTTATCCATTTGTCATAGAGAGACTGCGCCAGCGAGCACACAAGTAGGGTGAGCAGTGGTCAGAGGGAGAAGCAGGCTCCTGGCTGAGCAGGGAGCCCGATGTACAGCTCATCTGTCTGGATCATGACCTGAGCCAAAGGCAAACTGTTAACTGACTGAGCCACCCAGGCGTCCCTAAAGATTTTTATTCAATAGGATATCCCGTCCATAATCAGGAGTAAAATTGTTTAATTTTTCTTACAAAAATATTCTTAGGTGATAAACCAGTTCTTTATACTGTGCTTAGGAAATAAAAAAATTATTAAGATCATGCATTAGAAATATGACACCTAAATAATTATTTTGTGAAATGTTTTATTATTATTTGTCACATACGTATTTGTATGTACATATATATTTGTCACATACATTATTTTAGGACTCAGTGTTGATATTTATAGAAGCGTGTGTGTGTGTGTGTGTGTGTTAGATATGTAACATTACCTAGTCTTAGTATCCTCCATCTCTGGTTTCAAAACAGATTCAGATTTTTTTTTTAATTATTTACTCATCTGCTTTACGCATTAGCATCAAAATCAGCTGGTGTTTTGTTTTAAGCTTTTATTTACTTGAGAGGGAGAAGGAGAGAGCAGAAGCTGGGGGAATAGGCAGAGAGGGAGGGAGAAGCAGACTCCCCACTGAGCAGGGAGCCCAATGCAGGGCTTGATCCCAGGACCCAGGACCATGACCTGAGCAGACACTTAACTGGATGAGCCACCCAGGTACCCCCAAATCAGCTTGTGTTTAATGCTCACTGGCATAAATCAAATTTATGTTTAGGTAGAAGTCTGGACTCTTTGGTATTATAGATTGGACTCCATGCTTTTTCAGGAAAAATAATTATTTTTCTAGGTAACTTTAGAAATAGTCATGAAAACTATGACATTAAAAAATGATTCAGGGACGCCTGGGTGGCTCAGTTGGTTAAGCAGCTGCCTTCGGCTCAGGTCATGATCCCAGTGTCCTGGGATCGAGTCCCACATCGGGCTCCTTGCTCCGCAGGGAGCCTGCTTCTCCCTCTGACTCTGCCTTCCACTCTGTCTGCCTGTGCTCGCTCTCACTCTCTCTCTCTTACAAATAAATAAATAAAATCTTTAAAAAAAAAAAGATTCAAAAATAAGTTTTAAATCAGGACCATTGAAGTGAATGATGCAAGAGTAAAATTATCGCCATCATTCTAAATTTCTCTAAATCATCAGATAAAATGACATATGCCTAAAATATCATTATAACGTTGGTTTTAGGGGACAAAGCTACGGGGTGTTTTAACAGACATGATTTAACCAAGCATGTATTCAAATATATAATAATGATAAATGTTGTAACAGGGATACATCAACATTTTCTCCTTTGTAGGTTGGAAGTTGTTTCCTTGTTGCTGGCAGTGCTGCTTATGGTGTGCGTGTGTGTCCATATGCTGAAAAGTACCCGGGCTTGAATAAGGAAGGATTCATCTCTTGATCATAGTTCTGTCATTTTCCTTGGGTTTTTCACTTGAGATACAATTTTATCTGCTGTTCTTAATGTGATTTCCACAGGTTCGCTTTCAGTGATGAGCAAGCAGCGCAGTAATTTTTTCCTTTTGGTGCATTTCTGTAATGTTTCTAGTGCAGTTCTTTATTTAGTATTTGAAATGGGTAAGTCTGTATTTTCCCATATACAGAAAATATAATTTTAATAGGCGTAGCACTTACAAAGGAGATATCAAATTTATCGGTCTTATTAGCTCTTTAAAGTACATTGTGTGTCTTTTGAGTTTATGATTTGAGTTTTACTAGCAAACTTGAGACCATTTTATTTAAATATATTTTATGATTTAGCTTTGCTTGCTGCCCTTTGTCAAGTAAGTTTTGAAATTAATTGCCTTAAGTCTAAAGGCTTCATTTTTTTCTAAGTGTCTTGTATATAATGGACACTCCACAAGTATTTGTTGAATTAAGCTTCTGCCATGATAATGTGAAAGGGGATTTGCAAACATGCATTTCAGATGTTCTTAGTAAAGGTAATAGAACAAGCATACTACTTTAATAGGAATGTTAAAGAATTTCCAGAATTAGGTAACCTGTACATGAAACTGTTAAGACTATAAGATGACTCAAATGTGTTAGTTTGTTCTAGATATATATATATATAGATATCTTGTGACTGAGCTAAAAGATCCTTGGAGTTTGGTAGATGTTTCGGCTCATTTTTCTTTAATCTTAGTGTGACATATTAGAATATCAAACGTGCCTGCGATCACCTCTGTCATCTCATGCATTCAGCTTAAGTGCTGCCCTCACAACTTTGCTGGATATCTGTATTTTGTTGTAATAAGCCTTTAAGTCAGTAGAATCCATTGACAGATGTTACAGATCATATGTAGGACTTGGGGATGAATCATTTTCTCCTTCTTTCTTTCAGTCTCACTCTGTTCTCATCTTCCTTCATTATTGCTGTCTTTCACCCTCTTTTCTGACTGTAGCATGCTCATAGATCCAGTTTCTCCATGGTGACACAATCAGCAGCACCCAGAGGTTGTGATAAAAGGAGTCACACACAATCACATCCAGATATCATGGCACCAGACACAAGATAACCTTTCAGTTGTCCAGCACATGGGCTGTCTGCTGGCGTACCTCCTGGAAAGAGACAGAACCAGAGCTGATCTCGGGGTGCTGAAAGGGGCACAGATGTGGTTGACATCAGAGGGGAGAGCTTAAAAGCTGACCTTGTGTCCTTACTCTTGCCTTCTTTTTTCTTCAAACCCCTCTTGCTGCCTCAGTAATTTCCTTACCAAACATGTTTGATTTTATATTCTTTGGTAGTAGTGATCTCTCTTTCTCCTAATAGAATTTTGTAGCTCTTTACTAGAAAGACAATATTTACTAAGGTATTGTGGTGGGCTCTTGATTTTACCTGATGCTGTTTTTAATCTATTTTCTAAACATAGTGACATGGCTGTCTACCCAAAGTAGATATTAAGATGATGTTTTATCTTTTTCTGTGACTTGACGAGCCCTAATGCCAAGAATAATGCCTAGGCCATAGCAGCAACTTCGTATGTGGTAGCTATCAATATCAATTTTCATATCAATAATATATTAGATATAATGTATTATAAACAGCTTTATGATTCAAATTAATGTCAGTAGGTACAAAGCGTTAAGCATAGTGTTTGACATTACATATTCAGTGTTTGGAAAAACAAATATGCAGCGCAGTGGTGTTAAAAATAAAAGGATGGGGTGTCTGGGTGGCTCAGTGGGTTAAAGCCTTTGCCTTCGGCTCAGGTCATGATCCCAGGGTCCTGGGATCGAGCCCCGCGTCATGCTCTCTGCTTGGCAGGGAGTCTGCTTCCTCCTCTCTCTCTGCCTGCCTCTCAGCCTATTTGTAATCTCTGTCTGTCAAATAAATAAATAAAATCTTAAAAAAAAAAAAGAATAAAAAAAAATAAAAGGGTAATGTATACATTCTTCATCCTATCCCGACTTCTGCATTCTCAGTCCTGTTGCACACTTTCATCTTCCCTCATCTGGATGGCTTCTGTCCTCCCAAATCATATTCGTGACTCTGATCTTTTCAGCCAACACTGCTGGTAGATAAACATCTATAAAATTAAATTTGGTTATGTTATTCCACTCTTTTAAAGCCTTTAGATGGTAGTTGTCAAGCTGTATGATAGCCTGAAGTTGTCTGGGGTTCTCGTTAGGCAGGTTCTGATCCCTTTAGGTCTATGCATACTGATTCAGGCCTGATATCAGGCCCAGGAACCTGTATTTTAACAAATAGCCTCAATGATTTTCAGAGAAGCACTGCTTTAGTGATTCCCAAGTTTGCAAGATAAAGTTCAAAAGCCTTAGTCGGAACCTCCGTGTTCTCAGTGAACCAACCCTTACATTCCTTCCCCTCGTCATCTGTGGCTTCATCAGCATCTGGCCTGTCGCATCTCTAGCCTTTATCCTTTTTCACATTTTGCTCTCTGTCTGCCCTTTCATAGTTACCCCTTCGGAGAGGCTCACCCAGGGTAGAGTTGGTGCTTTCTCTGCCGTGTCCCTTATTGTATCTTGCAATCCTCCTTTCTTCAAAGTACCATTCTTACTACATGGTCATGGTGTCTTTTCATGCCATTATGTATCTGTGAGGTTTGAGTTCCATTACTAGAAAATCATCTCGTTAGTCTTTGTATCTCCAGTGTCTTGCACAAACACAGGCGAATGTGTAACAAATGAATTAAATATGGGAATGAAATTCAGAAAGTCTTGACTTTTTTTAAAATCATATTTTGTAGGGGCACCTGGGTGGCTCAGTGGGTTAAGCCACTGCCTTCGGCTCAGGTCCTGGGATCGAGTCCCGCATCAGGCTCTCTGCTCAACGGGGAGCCTGCTTCCCTCTCTCTCTCTTTGCCTGCCTCTCTGTCTACTTGTGATCTCTGTCTGTCAAATAAACAAATAAAATCTTAAAAAAAAAATAAAATCACATTTTGTAGAATATTAATTTACATTACCTACATTCTTTAGGTTCTTAAGCTGGGATTTAGAAATTATTTCCTACCTTCCTTTAAACATGACTCAGTTCAGAACAGTGATTTAAGCAAAGGAGGCAGAATTAGTAATAATTATGGCAATAATTTTTGGAAGAGCAGCTACTTGAGACTTTTTTTTACATTTTTCTTTAATTGAGATATAATTGACATACAACATTACATTAGTTTCAGGTTTACAACATGATGATTTGTATTTGTATGTATTGTGAAATGATCACCACAGGAGGTCTAGTTAACAGGAAATGCTTCTCCAAGGATGGGTAAAGTATGACTTGAGGGGTTGTGCGAAGAATGAGAAAGCAGCATCTTCCTGGTATAAGCAAAGGCCCAAACATGTGACACTGCACGGTTCTGGAAGATACAAGTGTTTTAGGGACACCTGGGTGGCAGTTGGTTAGGCATCTGCCTTCTGCTCAGGTCATGATCCTGGGGTTCTGGGATCGAGCGCGACATCAGGCTCCCAGCTCCTCTTTGTGCCCATCCTCCTCCTCTTTGTGCTCACTCTCTCCCAAATAAATAAAAATAGAAAATTAAAAAAAAAATACAAGTGATTTCATTGGGCTGTAGTAGAAGATATGGGGGTTGTGATGAAATTGGAGGGAGCAATATACTTTGCCTTGCAAAGAAGTCTTTACTTTGGAAAGATTGTATCCTTGGATTCTAAAATGCCATTGAAATCCTTTCAGCTGGGTGCCTGGGTAGCTCAGTGGGTTAAGCCACTGCCTTCGGCTCAGGTCATGATCTCAGAGTCCCGCATCGGGCTCTCTGCTCAGCAGGGAGCCTGCTTCCTCCTCTCTCTCTCTGCCTGCCTCTCTACCTACTTGTAATCTCTCTCTGTCAAATAAATAAATAAATACATCTTTAAAAAAAAAAAAGAAATCCTTTCAGCTAGGAAGAAACATGATCGGATGGGAGGATGATTGAGGCAGCAGGGAGGGACCAGTTAAGGAGATTTATTACAATTTTATGATTGAAGAGTTGATTAGCAATTTAAAATAATTTTGAATTTTTTTTTATAATGTCTTTTGTTCATTCTGTCATGTACTCTGATAAGCTTACACAAGATGAGTAAAACATAGTTCCCACAGAGTACAGGAAAATGTAAAAAATACCCAACTATGTCAACATAGCCAAGGTGTATACGTTTGTGACATACAGTAGATAGAAAATTTTATGGGCGCTGGATCATTATGGACTAACTTTCCTTTGGAGAATTAGGGTCTTGATGGAATAGGAGGGATTAGGATAGAACAAAAAAGAATATTTTGGGCAAAGGAATAAATAAAAGGATTAATCGGTGGGAGACCCTGGTTACGGTATGAGAGCCAGTTCGTTAAAGCGGGAAAAATACTTGCTATCAGACCATAATGGGCCTTGAATGTTGTGCTGAATGATTTTGTATTTTATCCTGAAGCTTTATTTTCTGATTTTGAGAATAATATATCATGGCTGTATACCATTTAAGAAATGTAGGGAAATATAAAGAAAAAAGAAACTAGTCTGTAATTCCATTACAAAATGTAATGACCAGTATTTTCACGTATTTCTTCCCAGTGTTTCTCACCATGCTCAGATATATACTTAAGCATTCAATAAATGAAATCAGAACTATACTCTGTGTGTGCGTGTGTGTGTGCGCGCGTGTGTGTGTGATTTTGATCTCACTTAAAATTGGAACAGGCAGGGTGCCTGGGTGGCTCAGTCTGTTAAGCGTCTGCCTTTGCCCAGGTCATGATCCCAGAGTCCTGGGATCAAGCCAGCAGGGAGTCTGCTTCTCCCTCTCCCTCTGCTCCTCCCCCCCTCATTCTGTCTCTCTGTCCTTCTCTCTCTCTCTCTCTCTTTCGCAAATAAAATCTTTTTTAAAAAATTGGAACAGGAAATTTTGCCATGTGGTTAAATGTGTCCAGAAAGCATGATTTGTAGTGATTGCAGTATTTATTCTATTATATGGCTACACTTAAATTATTTATCTGTTTCCTTATTGTTAGACTCTTTAGGCTTCAATTTAAAATAATGGCTACCATTTCACTGCACATCTTTGCACATCTTTGTACATAAATCCATGTCTGTATTTCTGACTATTTAGGATAGGGTTCTAGAAATAAATGCACTGGATCAAACTGTTTAAAGGTCTCACAATGTATTTTGCTACATTGCTCTTCTAAAAGGCTGCTTTTTAAATTCATGCCTGCAGTGTGTGGGTTTGTCTTCCATTGTATTCCTGGATAAGTAGTTTTTAGTGTTTACTGTGCGCTAATTTTATGAATGGTATCTTGTAGTTATTTTAACAGGTATTTCCTTGACAACTAGTTTGAGCTGGTTTTCTCCTATGTTTATTGACTCTTTGTTTCTTTTACTGCAAATTGTCCTTGATCTTTATGGTATTCTCCCTCTTATTTGGGCATTAGTATTTTTCTCACTGATTTTAAGACATATTTATATAGATTATAATTCAGTCTTATTTCTGGCCCATTTTCCTATTTCTTATTTGCCTTTTAATATTTTTACAGTAGTGAATTTTATAGTAGTGAATCTTTAAGTATGTTTGGAAAGCCCTTTCTCATCTTGAGATCAGAGATATTCACCTGCATTTTGATTTAGTTTTTAATCTGTATTTTCCATTTTTCTTTATAACCCATGATAATGGCAGCTTTTTGGTGGAAGAGTGATGTGACTGTATTTGTGCTTCAGAAAGAAGTCTTGTGGCTCTGTGAAGTTACATTGGACTAAGGAGAGACTAGGGGCAGTGAACCCCACTGAGACAAGGAAATAAGGGTCCAGATGTGGTGACAGTGATGGGGGGGACAGAATGGAAGAGGAAGGATTCTCCACGGACAGCCTGGCAGACACAGCAGGTTCAGTGGCAGCGTGGACATGGGGACACATTGACTATGAGGTGCTATGGGACATCTAGATACAAGCAGTTGTTAAGTAGAGGATTGAAACTCCAGGAGGCCGGCCTGGCGATGATGGAAATTAGGGAGCCACAGATGTCCGTCCCGACATAGGAGGAAGGACGAGTTTTCAGGGCAGCTGACGGCTGAGAAGGGTGGTCAGAATTAGAAGGCTCACCAGGAAGGGAAGCTGGGAGAGGTGGCTTTTAATTTTTTTCTTTATGCTTTTCTCTCACTCCCCCAGCAAAAATAACGATGTCAGATACTGCAAAGAGCTCAAGGAAAAACAGGACTGAGAGTTTCCTTGGATTAGCCTCCTAACTTTCTCTACATTTGGCTAAAAGGGACAGTAGAGGAGGAGAGAGATCTGTAGAAGAGGGGGCACAGTCAAAGGATAACACTCTTTGTGAGAATCTAAGTAGATCTGTGCAAGTTCCGAACTGAGGGAAAAGAATCTGTGAATAGGCAGAGAGTGAAGGGAACGTGGAAAGAGGAGGGATTTGATGGTACAGCAACGGACGAGTCGCTGTGATAAATGGATTTTTCTTTCAGGCGGACCAGTAGTTCATTCTCAGAGAATTTGCATAGAGGTTACTGACATTTTAGTCTCTTCTATGAGTGAAAGGACTCTGCTTCAATAACAATTTTTTTTTTGTTTTTAAATAATTGACCATTTTATAATTGTTTCAGCATAAAATCCTCATAAATTCACATTTTTTATATTCTGCTGATTGGTGCAGTTCGTGCGTTACTCTTAATGGTAGAGGCACCGAATATGCATTCAAGTTCTTCTGTTTATTCCTCATCCCTGAATGTATGCAATTAAACACTTTATAGTTATGACCATTTAAAAAAAAATTTTTTTTTTTGCAGGGAAATTTGCCTAAATATTCTCATAACTCCCTGATGGTTCAAGCAATAAAGACGAACCTAACAGACCCGGACATACATGTGCTTTTCTTTGATGTGGAAGCGTTGATTATTCAACTCCTGACTGAAGAAGCCTCTAGGCCGAATACTGCGCTTATTTCCCCAGAGAATTTGCAAAAAGCATCTGGCAGTGCAGACAAAGGGGGCTCTTTTCTAACTGGAAAACGCGCAGCAGTTCTCTTCCAACAAGTGAAAGAAACCATCAAAGAGAACATAAAGGAACATCTCCTTGATGATGAAGAGGAGGACGAGGAGCTGATGAGGCAGAGAAGAGAGGAGAGCGATCCAGAGTATCGCTCCAGCAAATCTAAGCCACTGACACTATTAGAATATAATTTAACAATGGACACTGCAAAACTGTTCATGTCGTGTCTTCATGCCTGGGGTTTAAATGAAGTTCTGGATGAAGTTTGCCTTGATCGCCTTGGAATGCTGAAACCGCATTGCACAGTATCTTTTGGTCTCCTATCCAGAGGAGGTCACATGTCCCTGATGCTTCCTGGTTATAATCAGTCTGCTCGGAAACTGTCACATGGGAAAGCAGAAGTAGGAAGGAAGCTGCCTGCAACCGAGAGCCTTGGAAAGGGAACTTACGGAGTGTCCCGAGCCGTCACTACACAGCATCTCCTGTCTATCATATCTTTGGCAAATACGTTAATGAGTATGACTAATGCAACTTTTATTGGTGATCATATGAAGAAGGGTCCTACCAGGTGTGACCATGATAGTTTGATTTTATTCTCACATTTCAGGGAAAAAAAAAACCAGAATGAAACCTCTTTTATTTTTCTGTTTAGTATTTTTTTTTTTTTTTTGGTTTTGCCTACCTTAGCATTTTTGTATCATCTCAGTGTTTCCCCTTGAAATTTTAAAACACAACATGCATGATTTAAAGCATGTTTAATCTTTATTCAAACATACTACATAGCTATTTAAACTGAGTAGCTCAGTTCAGGTTAAGTAAGTGAGTTAGGGACTAGCTCTTAGAGTATAATCTTAGAATTGTATCCACTTAAAGTTTGCATTGACATTTAATTCAAAGTGTTATATTTGGTTGAAGTGCTTCTTTATGACTTACATGTAATGAATGATAGGTGTCTAGTAATTAGCTTCAGAATTTTGTGAGAATTTTGTCAGAATTCTTCAGTTGGGAGAGAGAAAACTTTTTTTAATTGTAAGAGAGTATTATTTTAATATTTCATGAATATTGAACCTGATTTGTTATTATCTATTTTCTAGAAGTCATGAAGGCAACTTTTTAAACTGTGGTTTTATTATCCTTTATTGAGAGTTGATCATATTGAGAAATTTTAAAAAATCAAATACTTAAGTAGTACTTACCTAGTGTCTGGTTCTGATGCTCTTAACCCTAGAAGGCAGGCACTGTTATCCTTTTACTACAGGTAAGAAAACTGAGACACAGGTTAAGTGATGTGTCTAAGGTCACACAGGTAGTTGAGTGGTGTTAAAAGAATTCACAGGAGACATACTGCCTCGGAAGTTCAAGATTTCTAATGCCGTATTACTTTTTTCAGATTTTAGAGATGTATTCTTTTAGACTCACTGTATTGTTCCATGAACTCATTTGGACCAATCATACAGGGAACGCTGAAATCTCAGCATGCTGATACTGAAGAATGAAGGACTAATTATGATATTTATTTGTCAGTGGTAGCACATTAAACTGTTCAGAAATATTTCTTAAATTAGTATAAAGCATAAATTATAGATATGAAATTTTTGCTTGCTATTTGCTAATCATTCAATTGATTAAAGTTTGAAAAGGAAAATGTTAATAGGTAAAAACAAAAAAACCCCGTCTTTTTGGAATGGTAAATTGAAAATGTTCTCTGTATGTTTCTTTTGCAATTCATTGAGGACTAGAAAGTTTAATATTTAAATGGTTCTGGAAATATGAAAGTATGAATGTATATATACATATATTTTCTTCTTTTTTTTTTTTTAAAGGCCACCTCGACCAAGCACCCCAGACCTTTCTAAGGCAAGGGGTTCCCCTCCAACTTCCAGTAATGTTGTACAAGGACAGATTAAACAAGGTAAAATTAAATCTTATTAAGTAATTGACCTGACATTTCAGCTGTAGAAACTGAGGAGGCATAACTAATGTATAATCATAACATTTTATTTGTCTCATATTGTTAAAAGAGAGAAAAGTTGTTATATTCCAGATGTAAATATGGATAATTAAGATGTCAGTTAAAAATAAATCAGATTTATTTAGAAACTGATAAATGAGCATATTTCACATAATTTTGTTGTACTGTCTTTGACCTAATTTTTATGAATTAGGGGCATCTTAACTTGACAGCACTAGTGTGTTAATCATGTGTATCTTGAGTTTAAAAGTTTTACCTGTTTTGTTAACTACATTTATAAATGTTTTAAATTCATGTTTTCATACTGTATCTATTGTTATTTGCCAGTAGTTCATGCTTTGTAATCCACAAGTGGAAAAACTTTCTTTTTATGTCATTATGTGTCTTAATTTTTTTTTTAAGATTTTATTTATTCATTTGAGAGAGAGCATGAGAGGGGAGAAGGTTAGAGGGAGAAGCAGACTCCCCATGGAGTTGGGAGCCTGATGCGGAACTTGATCCCAGGACTCCAGGACCATGACCTGAGCCAAAGGCAGTCGCCCAACCAACTGAGCCACCCAGCCACCCCTGTCTTAATTTTTGTCTGTTGCTTTGTTTTTCATTAGATAGAAGAGAAAATTGAGTTTTGCTTCCATTATTATCTTTTATGTCCATTATAAGAGTGGCAAATGAGGCAACCAGAGTTGGGGGTGGGGGGTGACTTCTGCTTAGAGAGCTTTCCTTCAGGCCTAGAGTGAATTCTGACTCTCTCAGAATGTGATAAAAGTGAAGAAGAAGCAAGCAAGAGATGAGATGATGAAGGTTCTGCCTGTGAATGGTGACTTCAGGGTCTTCTTTTTCCCATAGTTTCTGTTTTAAAGATTTAAAAAAAAATTTTTTTTCCCATCCCTAGGACAAGTACTTTTCTCTTTCTTAGCTTATTATTTGGTATTTACTTTAATATCTTTAAATAGATGCCTGATTTTCAGTTTTAGGCACTGCTGGCTTCTCATTCTGGGAGATGAACTCCCACCTTCTCTGCTCCTACTCCCAGTGTCCGTTCCAACCCCTCATGCTCACATCCTTTATTACCCTTCCTCTGATGAAAGATACAAACTCGTGTAAAATAATTTCATGTTACAGAAAAGTCTTGGTTGGATAAATTTTTGTACTTGTGTATGTGTGAAATACATATACAGAAAGGTACGCAAAACGGAAGTATGTAGCTGAGTGACTTTTACATGCTAAACTCCCTTGTAACTACATCCGTGGACAAGAGCTTGAACACTGCCATCATGCCCGAGGTTTCTGGGATGTTCACTCCCTGTCATTAGTGCCCTCTTCCAAAAGTTAGCTACTGTCTTGGCTTCTGGGAAATCACTTTCTTTGCTTTAGAGTTATACCACCCAAGTTTAAAGCCCTAAAACTGTAGTTTAGTTTTGCTGTTCTTTGAGTTTTATATGAATTCCGTCAGTCATGGAGTATATATTCTTTTGTTTTTGGTTTCTTTTATGAGATTTTTTCGACGATACTGCGTTTGAGATTTGCTTATTTCATTGTTTATTTTTATTGTTCTGTAATAGTCTGCAAAATGAGTGGACCACAGTTTCGTCATCCATTTTCCTATCAATAGACATTTGAATTATTTTCATTGTTTTTCGTAAATCTGCAAACGATCTTGCATTTGAATCCTAATGTACCTTATCAGTATCAGTACTTCTGTTGTGTATATAACTGAAAGTGGAATTTCTGCATATGTTTAGCTTTAGCAGATAATACTATGTTTTTCTAAGTGAGTGACTAATACATATCCATCAAAATGGCTAAAGTGAAAAAGATGGAAAATACTGGGTTGGCTAGGATATGGAGCAACAAGAAGTCTCATAGACCATTGATGAGCTAATGCTCAGCAGTGAATGTAGCTAACCCTGAATATATTCCATATCTTTCACTTGAGCCATTTTGGTGTATGTGCAGTAGTCTCTCAAGTGTTTAATTTACATCCCCCAATACCCATCAGGGTTGAATACTTTTTAGGTATGTTTATTGCTCATTTCTACATATGTTCTTTTGTGAAGTGCCTGTTCAACTCATGTGTGTCTAGATTTTTTTTTTTAATGACTTGTAAGTGTTGATCTGTCACTGTCCCTGATTTGAGCCCTTTGTTCTATGTATTGCAACTATTTACTTGCCTTTCGCTCTTATCTTTGAAATTCAGCATCTCTCAATTTCAGTGGAATCTAATATATCTATTTTTTCACTTAATGATTAATATTTTTGTGTCCTATTTAAGAAGTTACCTTGATACCTCTACCCTGATAATCATGAAGATACCCTTCTGTTTTATAAGCTTTATTGTTTTATCCTTTTTATTTAGATCTATAATCTGCCTACAATTCAATTTTGGGTATAATGGGAAGCAGGGGTCCTGATTTGTTCCCCACTGCTTTGCAATGCCATCCTTTTCATAAATAAAACATTTTTCTATATGATCTGTTTCTGGGGCTGTTTGAGCCCATTGACTTGCTTGTGTATTCTTGTTCCTTAATTACTGTAGCTTTATAGTAGGACTTGGTATTCAACAGAGAGAGTCTTCCCATCTTATTCTTTTTTTTTTTTTTTTTAAGATTTTATTTATTTATTTGACAGAGAGAGAGAGATCACAAGTAGGCAGGGAGGCAGGCAGAGAGAGGAGGAAGCAGGCTTTCCGTGAAGCAGAGAGCCCGATGTGGGGCTGGATCCCAGGACTCTGGGATCATGACCTGAGCTGAAGGCAGAGGCTTTAACCCACTGAGCCACCCAGGCGCCCCTTCCCATCTTACTCTTAAAGAATGTCATGGCTATTCTTGCTTCTTTGAATATCTCAATTGTCATTTTAGAGCTAGTTTCTCATTTGTTATAAAGACCTATTGTGATTTCAACTGCAGTTTTATTGAATTTGTAGATGAGTTTGAGGAGAATTAATATCTTTGTGGGTTCATTCATTCAGTATATTCCTGTATTTATTTAGATCTCATTTAGCTATTGTAACTCTTTTATAGTTTGATGTGTAGAGGTCTTATATACTATTTATTTAGATTTTTTCCTAGGTAAGGATTTTTAAAATATTCTTATAACTGGTATTGAATATTTTATTTTCTGTGCCTCTGGTACAGAAATGCAGATGATTTTTATATGTTGACCTTGTATCAAGCAGGCATGCTCTTCATCCATTATTTGTAATACTTTATTTGTGGATTACTTTGACTATATGGACAGTCATATGGGATACTTTTTCTATTCCCAATGTTTTCCCTTTAAGCTTTCATAATTATTATATCTCTTGTATGCTTTTTATAGGTAATTTATAAGAAATTAACTTTCCATTATTCCTTTGCTAAGTGTTTATCATCAGTATATTATCATGCTTTTTCTGTATCTATTGAGATGATTATATAATTTTTCCTTTTATTCTGTTTTGATGTATTATCATCTTATATATTGTTGAATTTGGCTTAATATTTTTTGTTTAGGAATAAGTTTTCTCTTCTTTCTCTTCCTATTCCTTTTTTTTTTTTAATAAGTAGCCTCGATGCCTACCATGGAGCCCAATACAGGGCTTGAACTCACAACATTGAGATCAAGACCTAAGCTGAGATCAAGAGTTACACACTTAACCAACTGAACCAGCCAAATGCCCCAATTTTCCTTTCTTCTAATGCTCTTATGAAGTGTTACATTATGCAGGTTTCAAAAAATGGATTAAGGAATCTTTTCTTTTTTTCTGTTTTCAGGTAGAATTTGTGTAAGATTGACATTCTTTCTTCCATGTATGTGCAGTAGAATTTGCTGGATTTAGATCTAGAGTTTTCTTTGTGGAAAGTTTTAAAATTCTAGGTTTAATTTCTTTCATTCTCATGTGACACTAAAGATTTTCTGTTTCTTCTTATGTCAGTTTCATTAAGTAGTACATATTTAGCGATTTTTCTAGTTCTTTTAAATTTGTTGTCCTTTGAAAAGGTACTCTTTCAAATTTTTTAATATATGTGATGATACCATCATTTTTGTTCCTGATGTTTTTAATCATTTGTATCTTCCCTCTTTTTTCTTGATCAGTCTCATCAGGCACTTATCAATCTTATTAGTCATTTTAATGAATCCTCTGTGCCTTTGTTTTTCCTTTCTAAGTGCATATTTTTTCCTGTCTCACTGAAATCTGCTGTTCTCCTGGTTTTTTTGTAGTTTAATATGTGGTTTATTTTTAACTTCCTAAGGTGGATGGTAACTTACCAATTTTTAGCCCTTCTTCCTTCAGAGTAAATAATGTTATCTGTGAATAAAGACAGTTTTGCTTCTTTTCAGTCAGTTTGAATTTTATTTTTCTTACCTTATTGCACAGGTAAGGAGTTAGAGAATGCTGTTGAATTGAAAAGTTAGAGCAGTCATGCTTGCCTCATTTCCAATACATGGGATAAAGCATCCAATCTTTATTAAGCATGATATTAGGGGCCCCTGGGTGGCTCAGTGGGTTGAAGCCTCTGCCTTTGGCTCAGGTCAATGATCCCAGCGTCCTGGGATCAAGCCCCACATTGGGCTCTCTGCTCAGCAGGAGCCTGCTTCCCTTCCTCTCTCTCTGCCTGCCTCTCTGCCTACTTGTGATCTCTGTCAAATAAATAAATAAAATCTTCTTCTTTTTTTTTTTTAAAGCATGATATTAGTTGCAGGTTTTTCTTAAATGAACAGAATGTTAAGTCAGGTACCCTCTATTCCTAGTTCACTGAGATTTAAAAATTATGAATGGATGTTAGATTTTTTCAGATGATTTTTCTGTAGTTGTTGAAATTAGCAAATGAATTTTCTCCTTTATTTTCTTAAGACAAAGTACATGAACTTTTGAACTTCAAAACAATCTTGAGGGTGACTGGGTGGCTTAGTTGGTTAAGAAACTGCCTTCAACTCAGGTCATGATCCTGGAGTCCTAGGATCAAGTCCCGCATCAGGCTCTCTGTTCGGCAGGGAGTGTGCTTCTCCCTCTGATCCTGCCCCTTCTCATGAGTGCTCTCTCTCTCTCTCTCTCTCAAATAAATAAAATCTTTAAAAAAATTAAAAAAAAAAACCCTTGAGATCTCATGTTAGACAACACTTGGTCATGATGAA
Source organism: Mustela nivalis (assembly GCF_964662115.1). Lineage (NCBI taxonomy): Eukaryota > Metazoa > Chordata > Mammalia > Carnivora > Mustelidae > Mustela > Mustela nivalis. The sequence continues at coordinate 37,566,113 of NC_139033.1, read as the reverse complement.
TTCTTCTTCTTCTTACAGATTGCTGGTATAATTTGCTAAAATTTCTTAAGAGTTTATGTTATGTTTATTAGAGATTTTGGTCTACAGTTTTCATTTCTGATAATGTTCTTTGTTCAGTGTTGGTAATAGAATAATGCTGGTCTCGTAGGAATTAGGATGTTATCCCCCCCCACAACACCCCCCCTTTTCTTTGTATTTTCTGGAAGGGTTTGTTTAGGATTGATTTTATTCCTTACTCATTTTATCTAAATTCACTATTGAAAGTATGTGGGCCTGGAGTTTTCTTAATGGGAAAGGTATTAAGTACAGATTTTTATTTTTAAAGATTTTATTCATGTATTTGACAGACAGAGATCACAAGTCGGCAGAGAGGCAGAGAGAAAGAGGGAAGCTGGCTTCCTGCTGAGCAGAGAGCCCGATGCCCGGCTTGATCCCAGGACCCTGAGATCATGACCTGAACTGAAGGCAGAGGCTTTAATCCACTGAGCCACCCAGGCGCCCCTTAACTACAGATTTAAATGCTTTAATAGATACAGGATTATTTAGATGTTTTATCATTGTTATTACATCTTTGGTGAACTTTGCTATTTTCTGTCAAAGTTATTGGGGAGAAAAGCTTAATATTCTCTTATTTTTCTTTTAATATCATATCTGTAGAAATTGAAATGGTACCCTCCTCTCATTTTTGTTATATATATTTTATGTTTTTTTTCTTTTCTCTTGAGTAGTCTGGCAATGGTTGTGGCTTTCATTATTCTTTCTTGAATTCCTATTAGTTTTTGCTTCATGTATTATACAACTCTCTTATTAGGTACATAAACTTTTTCTTACTGATTTTTTTTTTTTTTTTTTTTTTTACTTTTGTCATTATGAAATGACCTCTTTATCTTTGATAGTATCTTTTGCTTTGAAAATCTACTTTGTTTAAAATAATACAGCTAGTTCAGCATTTTTGGTTACTGTTATTGCATAGAATGTATTTTCTTGTCCTTCTACTTTTTCCCCATTTGGGGTCTTTACATTTAAATTGTGTTTCTTATAAACAATATGGCCTACTTTTTGCTGTAGTGTTTAAGCCATTTACATTTAATGTGGTTGTTGATATAGTTAGTTTGAATCTGTCATTCTGCTATTTTTTTCTCCTGTCTCATTTGTTCTTTGCTCCTTCTTTTCCTTTTTCTACTGTTTTCTTTTATGATTTCACTTTATCTCTTTTATTGATTTACAAACTAATTGTTTATTTTGTTATTTTAATGGTTATTTTAGAGTTTCTAGTCTACAGAGATCTTTAATTTATAGAGTACCTTCAAGTGATATTATACCATTAACATTTAATATTAAAACTAAAATGTTATACTTGCATTTTTTAAATTTCCTGAACTTTAGTCTACCTTTGTTTTGTATTTTACATTTATGTATTTTATAAACTCTTCAAATCAGTATTATTTAATAGTTAATTGTATTTTAAAGAGATTTAAATAAGAAAAGGAATACATTTAGCTATGTAATTACCATTTTTGGTGTTTTTCATTCCTTTATGTAGATCCAGATTTTTGTCTGGTGTAATTTTTTTTTTTTCTGCCTGAAGTAAACATTTCTTGTAGTGAAGGTCTGCTATTCTTTCAGCTTCACATCTGAAAACATCTTTATTTGCTTTTGATTTTGAAAGATATATTTTGTCTGGTATAGAATTCTAGGTGGACCATTTGTATCTTTCAGTACTTAACAGAATATTCTATTATCTTCTTACTTGCTTTGTTTTTTTTTTTTTTTTAGAGATTTATTTATTCATGAGAGAGAGAGAGAGAGAGAGTGTGCATGTGTGACCACGTGTGAGTATGGAGAGGGAGAGGGATAACAGACTCCATGCTCAGTGTGGAGCCTGAAGCAGGGGTTGATCCCAGGACCCCAAGATCACAACCTGAGCTGAAATCAAGAGTCAGATGCTCAACTGAGTGAGCCACCCAGGTGCCCCCTCATTTGCTTTGTTTTTAACAAGTAATCTGATGTCATCTGTATTTTCCTATTTAACATTAAAACATTATTTTTTTTTTTTTTTACTTTATTACTCTTGCTGTTTTAAAGATTTTCTCTTTGTTATTGGTTTTGAGCCATTTGCTTATGAAGTGCCTTGGTGTAATTTTCTTTATGTTTCTTGAGGTTGAGTTTATTGAGCTTATTATTTTTATAGTTTTCATTAATTTAAAACATTTTTCAACCAATATTTCTCCAAATATTCTTTCTATTCTCTCCTCTCTTCTCTTTAGTGGACTCAAATTATATGTACATTAGGTCTCTTGAAATTGTTTCATAGATCACTGATGCTTTATATTTGGATTTTTTTCCCCCTGTGTTTTCATTATTTAGTTTCTGTTCCAATGTCTTCAAGTTCATTCATTTATTCTTGGCAATATCCATCCTGGTATTAAAAGACGAACCAGTGTATTTTTCACCTCAGACATTATGATTTACATGTCCATAATTTTGATTTGTATCTTTTTAAATATCTTCATTATTTCTATGTAACTTTTTTCAGTATATTAGCTATAGTTATAATGATTGTTTATACCCTTATTTGATAATTTTGACATCTCTGTCAGTTTGGGGTTCATTTTTAATGCCCCCCCCCCCCCCCCCCCATTATGGACTGTGCTCTCCTGCTTCCTTGCATGCTTGGTAATCATTGTTAAATGTCAGACACTTGGATTTTACCTAGTTGGGTACTGAAGATTTTTATATTGTTATAAATTTTTTTTTTTCTTTTGTAACTTATATTCTGGATACAGTTAAGTTGCTTGGAAACAGTTTGATCTTTTTCTGGTCTTGTTTTTGATTTGTTTGGTGGGTTTAGAGTCATGCTCTAAGGCTAATTTCCCATTACTGAGGCAAGAGCTTCCTGAGTATTCTATCTAGTACCCCATGAATTATTAATTTTCCAGTCTGGCTGGTGGAAGCAACATGGTCTTTGGCATTATAGTTTCTTCACACACATGAACTGATCAGTGCTCTGACTATTCCAGGGGGATGTCTGAAGAACTTGATCTCTGAAGCTTTCTTCTCTCTGTCCAGTGGATTCTAGCTGCTCTGGCTTCCTGAGACTCTCAGCTCTGTCTCTTCAACTCAGGGAAACTGAGAGGCTCTGCCTCAAACTTCTTCCCATATCTTGGTCGAGAAACTCCCACAAAGCAATAAGCTGGGGCAATCATAGTGCTTGCTGTTTGTCTCCCAACTTCTGACTCTCAGTTGATCATCACTTGATGTCCAGGGACTTGAAACCATTGTTTTATGTGTTTGGTTGGGGGAGTTGTTTTAGATGGGATTATAAATCTGTTTCATGTTACTCCATCTTGGCCAGAAGTGACAGTTCCTCTCCCATTACTTTTAAAATGTTCTAAATGTACTATTACTTCATAAAGTAAAAATCCTTTATGTTGTATATAGTTTCAGTATTTTTAGAGCCATTACTTCAGAGAGAAATGGAAACAGGCTCACAAAAGTAAGAGACTTGCTTAAAATATGGTTAGTTATAGTGGTATGATTAGCACCTTTTAACTCTAAGTCTGTGCTTGTATTTATGTCCTAAATCCATTAAAAATATCTTCCAGCTTACACTGTACAAATCAGTGGCAGGGCATAATCTCCTCTATTTAGTTAGTTCAGAGCTTCATTGATGATGAGTTCCTGTTTAGGGGTGCCTGGGTGACTCAGTTGTTAGGCATCTGCCTTCGGCTCTGGTCATGGTCCCAGAGGCCTGGGATTGAGCCCATTTTGGGCTTCCTGCTCAGAGGGGACCCTACTTCTCCCTCTCCAGCTACCCCACTGCTTGTGTTTCCTCTCAACAAAACCTTTAAAAAAAAAATCAGTTCCTGTTAGAGATGGTATTTGTTTTCCTCATCATTACCATTGTTATTATCATTCATTGTAGTTGATGTTTCTTCTTGGATTACATTTTCTCCCTCTGTAATCCTAGCAGATACAAGCTGTCCAGTTTAATCTCTGACATTGTTGTGATGCATTTTGTACTCCATCACCATTACGGCATTGAACTTACTCACCTGGTCAGATCTGAGGATGTTACTTTGATTTGAATACTTTAATGCTGCTCCTCTCATAAAGCATCACGTTTTGAGAGCAGTGAAGAGGGGGAGAGGGACACTAAGAATTGAGGCTTTTTCCAAAGCATTTATTTAAGGCAGTAGAGTTAGGAATTTCCATTTGAAACAATACAGATGCTTATCTTTTAAAGCGAATAAAGATTAGCAATCTGTAGTGAGAATTACATTATAAAATACTTTAGGATGGCATGATGAAACTCACTTTCTATTTGAATATTGAAAATATAGAGTGATTATCTCTTTAATAAATATTTATTAAGCCCTTTTTTCCTCCAACTCTATTTGGTCGTTAGAAAAATTAGTCTGATGTATACTCTCTTGAGTAGTTTATATACATCTATCTAGTAAATAACTCAATGGACATAAACAACTAGCTAGTGTAAGAAACGGTAAGAGAATGGACAAAGCTCTGAGTTCTCTGACTACAGTAGAGCAGTGAGGGTATTACATTTTTGTCTTTCTGTTCAAACTAACCCCGGTTTGCTTTCAGACATTTTCCTCTTTCCTTATGTTTTCTTTTCCTGACTGCCACTACATTGCACATTGACTCACAATCCATTCCTCAAGCTGAATGCAAACATGAATATGCTCTTTTTCGATAAACTGTCACTTACATGTTGGCTAATACTTGTTCAACTGCAAAATAATCTATATGGAGTAAAGACTTTAGTTGCGGATTGGACCTTTTGTAGACGTTTGGGTCTAAGAATAAGGATGATATAGATAGTTCAGCTAACATAATTTCTAATAAACATTATCAGGGTATTTCATTGGAAAATAATTTCTTCACGAGAGCTTTATTTTGTCTAACAGTGGGCTTGTTCATTCAGTCTTTGCCAATCATTAACATTTACTGACAGTCATGTCAGTACTTTTTGATAAAGTCAGTTTTTATTTATTAGACACTTGATTGTGTACTTTACAAAACATCTCACTTGAGAAAGGGATCAGACTAAATTGTTGTTCATAGTTATACAGCCCTAAATGGCCAATAGCTTTAGGCTTATCTACATCCTGATACACTGTACTTCTCTTGGTCAGTTAGTAATGTTATGGCCTAAGACTTTGGTGTGTGTCTCTAGTGCCTATCTTGACTGTGACCCTCTGTCTACGTTAGTAGTTACATCGTTACTCAGTGGCAGGTGTGGAAGCAAGTCTAAGCAATTTAAATATGTAAGATTATGTTACAGTATCTGCTATTTTATTTTTCAGAAATGGGTTTAATTTAGGTTGTCTAAACTTAGAAGTAGGAGGTAGTCATTGTTAAATCATTTCAGGCATCATTTATACAAATTAATCAATAGTTTTTCACCATCCTTTTCTAGGTTCTATAGCAAGAAGTATGGAGTACATATATCAGGTCAATTGATGGACCTCAAGACTCGTTAAAATTTTGTGTTTGGACTTATATGCCTTTTATTTTAAAAAATTGGTTTATGACTTTGGTCTTTGGAAGCTCAAAGGGCAGGCATTTGTTCTCTTTGTTCTTTTTTATTCACTGATTTAGTACAAGTTCTTGGGAACAGTAGCTGAAGCATAGAAGGCACTCAGTAAATATTTGGATAAGTGAATCTATAGATACCTTCTCTTTATGCTTCTAGTGTTGATAAGTCAGTAACTCGGGGCTGGGTCTTTAAGGCTGACAAAACAAATCTCTGCCTTCAAGGAGCTTATGTCTAGTGGAGGAGATCCAGAGGAAAGTGCAGTTGGTGGTAACATTTTCATTAGTTATTTGCTTTTCCTACCAGACTCTGAGTAACTGCAAGCAGCATCTTTGTCTAATCTTTATGACTTTTTATATGCTTCACCCAACATCTGGCACATAGTAGGTGCTTATTGTTAATTAAATGAATTAGAAAATTTGAATAGCCTCCATATGTCTAATTCAAGTTGTTATTTATATTATCCCTTTATATTTCAATGTAATAAACTCTTCCCCCCCATGGTGCCTGGTCTTAGTTCATTTTTTTTTTTTTTAGATGTTAGTAATGAAGGAGGCCTTTTACAGAAGCAGGACTTTTAAAAAGTTTTTTAATTTTTATTTTTTGGACTCTGACTAGAGTTAAAGGCCAAGGTAAAATTGCCATTACATCTGAACTTATTCCAGTTCTGGTATAATCCATTGGCGATCTGGAGGTTAAATAGAGTTTTACTGTATTTTTCAAACATTATTAGCACTTTTGTATTTTGCCTTGATGTATGTCTGTCAGAATACTATCTTGGGCTGTTAATTCATTCTGGTTTATGGTAGGTCCTTATCTGTTCTACTTCCTGGAACCTTGTACTTTCCTATTGCCGTTAGACTTTTTGTGCTCTTCCGTCATAGCATTTTAAGGATATACTTTTTTCTTAGACTGTTTGATTAATGATTTATCCGAGTGCTTCATGTTGACTTAAAAGATGATGAGAATGCTCATCTCCCATAGACATAAAGGGCAGATGTTGCTCTAAGATCTCTACATTGAATGGCAGACCTAGTGTGGAATGCCTTCTTCTCTGTTCTCCCCTCTCAAAGCTTTGTGATTATCCTATAACACTTTAGATAAAGTGATTCATTATTAAATAATTTTATTTGTGTTAAACTTTGAAAAACTTCTTTACCCATTGCATTTGGTTTTACAGAAAACTTTCTAGATTTTTTTATTCTCTTCTGAAAAATGTATTGAAAGGGCTATTTGTTTTCATGTACCAGGAGGCTAATGAGTTTTAGACCAATAACTTGCTACCTAAAGTATGTTCACTTTCTATCCTTTGTATATTTAGCATGTCACAATGGCAGTAGGGAACAATGGAGTTCAGAGTCAGATTTCAAATGAAGACTGAAATAGATCTATTCAGAAACTGAAAAACCAGGGATGTTGTAACATCAAGTTCTATGTAGATGCTATTTAATGGAAAGCGTGTGGGTGTGTGTGTGTATGTTGTCACACAGTTCGTTTATCTTTGCCTATGATAGTAAGTAATTGAAGAGGCTCTTAGCTGCAAAATTTAAAGAACTTTCGTAGGTAAAATAATAGAACTCTAGCCACCTCTGTCATCTCTTGAAGCTATGCTGAGACTTTTGCCCTTAGGCTTGACTAACCTTTAGTAAGAGAAGTCAATTGATAATTGATATCGCAGCTTTTTTGTTTTAAGAAACCAAATGCTTCTTATGCTTCCTGCTATGAATTGTCAATATTCAGTGCTACATATGACTTCCTTCAGATTCATTATTGTCATTAAGCCTTGAGCTTTTTGTTTTTGTTTTAAATTTCTTTTGCTGACTTCTTTATATGTGGACAGTTTTAAAAGCTCAAGCAGAGTTAATTTGAATTTCTCAATTAGTTATAAAAGTAGTTCCAGATTCTGCAGTCTCAGCTGTGAGGTAGTCTGAATGAAGTATTTTTTGGTGGTGATGCCAAGATTTTTAAAGCATAGTAAATCTGATTCCTTGATCTGTCTAATAGTATTCTTGATTTTTGTGTATGTATGCTCACAGAATTTATTAAAGGAAAATGTAAATTCTTTTTCCTTATTCCTGTCATTCAAGCAGTAGTCCAAAAAAGAGTCTGTTTATTTACTTCATTAAAAATAAACTTATATATATTGAACATTATTCTGTTAAGAGCTATTGTACTTATTCTAGTAGTTTTCTCAGTAGCATTTCTAGTTTCCTTTATGCTTGTGACTTACAGAAGATGGAGTTTAATCCCACTACTTACTTGACAAGATTAGGATAATGATCACTCAGTATTGAACTTTTATTCATTTGTATTAAATTTCCTCAACTCTCACTCTACTGTCCTCTCACTTAAGAGTAAAATCAGGTATCACAGCCTTTTCAGGGATGATAATAATAATTTCTTTTTTTTTTTTAAGTGAAATTATGGAAAATTCCCAGTTGTTGGAAGCCACCAGAGGAACATTGTGAACAATTTTGGTGGCATGAAAGTTAAAACCTGAAAATTTACTCCCTGCCATCCAGGCTCGGCAACTTTTTTGCATGAGGAAGTGAATATTTGATAGGCCATAGTAACTGAATTTGTAATTAGAAATGATTTATAAAATGAAAAATTTATTTAATAGAACATAAAAATATTTAAGATTTGTTCACAAGATTACAGTAGAATTCTTATATCTTAGGAAATGTGCAGTTAAGAATAGCTCTGTTTATTTCATAAACATAACATAAAATTATTATCATTTCGTAAGGGACAGAAACAGGTCTGTGTATAATAAAAACAATTATAATTTCCCAGATGAGACTTTCATATGTGCAGAATGTGCTTCTTAGGGTATATAGAATTGGATTTTTTTTTTAATTTTTTTTTTTTACTGTTCATGTACTTTCATTTCTACTGGTTACTACCTCACACGTGCCTGATTGACATTATGATGCATTTGTGTGGAAATTATGAAAAGTTGTTTTCATGCAGCTGTCCTGCAGTTACAAAGGAACTTCACTGCATGAAAAACAAACATATCATTCAGGGGACAATGCTTAATCTGTTCAGGAGCCCAAACCTATTGCTGTTCAATGACAGAAGAAAGGAAAGGGATTAATTTGAAGATACTTGTGCATGACATATGGTAATTTCTCCATAGGAAGGAAGTGTCAAATGGTGACCTCTAAATCTTACCATTGACCTCCAGTTGTAGAATGTGTGTGCCATACGGTCTTTTTGCCTTTTCATATGATAATTGAAGCTGAAACATTTTCCTGGGTAATATGAATTTTTGGGGGGTGGGATGGGGTTGCTGCATGTATTTGATGAAGATTAGAACATTCATAGTAATTACTTTGAGAACACAAACATGGGTATCATAAAAATATTTTTTAAACTAAAAATGAAGCTATGTTAGGATTCATACAAAAGTTGTTTAGTATATACTTTATAAGTTGGCAGATTTTAAATTGTATTTTTATCAAAGGAGTGTGGAAAATTGAAATGATTTCAGTGGATGTTGGTTTGAGATATTAAAAAATAATTTACATATAAGGTTAGGAAATAAATCATTAGAAAAATGTAATTGGGGGGCGCCTGGGTGGCTCAGTGGGTTAAAGCCTCTGCCTTCAGCTCAGGTCATGATCCCAGGGTCCTGGGATCGAGCCCCACATCGGGCTCTCTGCTCTGCGGGGAGCCTGCTTCCTCCTCTTTCTCTCTCTGCCTGCCTCTCTGCCTACTTGTGATCTCTGTCAAATAAATAAATAAAATCTTAAAAAAAAAATGTAATTGGCAGTATGACGACCAACTTAAAAGTTTTCAGTATGTGATACATTTTAAAAATTGAATTACATTCTTGCTAATTCTTAATATGTCTGTCATTTTTTACTTATAGCCTTACTTGTTTTAGAACTGTTTTTGTATCAATTGGTACATCAATAAATTAGAATATTAAGTAGATTTTGGTTTTAAGAGGAATTTGAACTACACTGTGATTGCTGTTCGGTAAAATATATCCTTTCCCTGCCGTAATCCTCAACGATCATGCCCTTCTGATGAAAACATCATTTTTCAGTTCTCCATTTACTATATTTTGCCAACTTTGTTTTTCATTCTTCACTAATATTGAGCTTTTTTTCAGAAGCCGCTGTACCTCAATTCTCTCCTCTTTATTTCTTCTGTTTTCTCTGCAAGTTCCTGCTCCTGTCATTTCCGCTCGGTCTGATGCTGACCACTCTGGCTCTGACCCTGCTTCTACTCCTGCTTTACATACCTGTTTCTTAGTAAATGAAGGTATTCTCTCTCAACTTCCTAACAACTCCCTCTCAGTCTGTGCTTTATTCTGATATGACATGTTCTTTTTATCCAGTTTACACATTTATCTGCTTTGTTATATATGAGATCCTAAATTTTCCATTTTTTTTTTACTTTATTTGCTAATGTCAGTGATAAGGGCCAGCTAGGAAAATGTAATGCTGCTCGTGGCAGGTGTACACTGTGTTTCTCGTAACCTCCAATGCCATTAAAGAAGGGCAAAGATGCTAATCTTTGATGTGAAGTAGGTATTAAAAAGTGGATTGGTTTTCATAATGATGTTTGCTATGTGATCTCTGGTGTTAGAACTAATGAATCTGTTTTGCATGTTTCATTACTCTGAGGTTAGAGGGAGAGTGAGGGGTCTGTTTACATTATCATTAGAGAAGCCTTCAGAATGTTGATCAGCACCTATGATGATAAACAGAGGAATTCGCCTGTTTATCCTCCTTACTATTTCTGTTTCTGGATGAGGCAAAAATCCAAGGTGTAGTTAGGCTATCATATTATCCCGATGGAGTTAATGCTAGGTTAAAGTGTTTTTGGAACTCTGAAAATGTGAATGGAATCCACAAACCTTTTTTCCCCAAGAGCCACCATAGGGTTATTTATACTGCCTGGAAGCCTAACGGAACTTGTGAGCTCTGAGTTCTATCCACTGTCTTCATTATGGGCTCTGTCTTCACCAGATGTATAATATAAAAGGAAATTTTATAAAATCTCAAGTGTAATCCAGATTGATTCTGACTCTTCACTAGAAAGCAGTATTAACAATACATTCAAATGGAAAGAATGGCGTAGTATCTGAAAAGTACAGAGCCCATGTTTGACGTACCACTCATTTGGAGAGAAAACATGGGAGCACAAAAGTATAACTCATTTTTTGTTTGGCTTCCCTATCATAGACATGTGCTAAGGTTAGTGTGCTAGGACTGGATTTTAACAAAAATAATTCAGGTCAAATTTGTTAAGCTATTGTGAAAGAGTAATTTGTTAGTTCAAAAAAAAAAAAAAAGCTTTTGACTCTGGACCGTGGTGAGAATCACTGTCCTATTAAAATTCAGCTCATAAATAACACTTCACATGTTTATGAGACATGTAATTTATATTTACATATATGTGTGTGTATAAGTGTGTGTATATATATATATGTATATACTCTCTCTATATATGTATATATACCCTCTATTGAAAATAAATTGGAATCTAAAATGTGTGTGCTCATCATCTTAATCATTTAATTATATATTCTCAGTTGATGAGAATTTTCTTACTGGAAGGATAAATCTTTAGATAGGTGGCTTATCTGTTACTCACTTATTCTCTCTCTTCTCTCTGTCTCTCTTCTTTAAGCAATCCTAGTAATTATTTTGAATTTTATGATAGGATTCTTTTTGTTTTAGATTATTTCCAAAACAATGATTTGTTAAAATTCTGTGATCACTTATATATGGTAGTAATTGCTTTTTTGCATTCATTTTTGATTACTTGTCTTTAAGTGTTATCCCCTGTGGATAATGGTAATTATTGTGGATTAATAGTAGCTTCATACATGATTTCGGAAGACTGAGGCATTTATTTTGTATATATTTTTCAGACCCCTTTGGTTGAAATGCTTATTTGAGCATGTCTGGATACTGTTACTTTTAGATATTGCAGTGGCTTCCAGTGTTTATTTTCTTTAAATAATCAAGTTCCATATTATGGATTAGAATTTTGGGAAAAAAAAAACTTTTATTCCTGTAGATTAAAGTTAGTGATAGTTAAGATGTTGTCAATTTTGGATTATCTGGTTTTTATTTTATGAAATGTCTGAATTCATTTTTCCTCTCAAAATTGATGTTCTGTTACTTACTCAGTTATGATTGTGATTAAATATCTGATTCATTTAGTAGGAAAAGAGATCAATAAGTATTAATTAAAGGCCCTGTGATAGACAAGGGGAGACATCTCTGTTGACTGACAAAGGTGGTCATACACAGATGGCCAGGCCTTAGCAGACATGAACTTAACTTTGGATATCTATGTGAATGCCCTTTTAACTGAAAGTAGTTTCAAGTCTACAACTCTAGTACATTTTTATTTCTATTTTTTCTCAATTCTGATGGTGTTTTATTTTAGAGGGGCTGTTTAGAAATATGTTTTCCTTGTAGAATTTGTATATACTTTATGTGGAAGTTTATTTTTGTGTAAGACTTTGAGATTTCTTGTAAGTACCTATTACAAGATTTAGAGATAAACTGCATTTGCTATAATTTGTAAAAAATATCTAATAAATTGTAATCATTTCTAATATAATTTAGCACATTTGTCCTTTTTGATTTTTGGTTTATTTAAAGAAATGTCTTTGAATTAGGGAATGCTAAAATGCTTACAGTATTTGTAATATGTTACATTTTTAACAGGATGGAGTCAGTTGGCTGCTATGCATTGTGTGATGCTACCAGACCTGCTGGGACTGGATAAATTTCGGCCCCCACTTCTAGAGATGCTGGCCCGAAGATGGCAGGATCGGTGCTTGGAGGTAATATTGATGTGGTACGGATAGATAACAAAAACATGAAAGCAGTAGACAAGTGTAAATTTGAAACGAAATGCTTAATATTTATCTAATTTCTTTTCACCTGTTTATTTCATAGAAAATATGGATTCATGATTTTTTTCCAGTTTATGTGTGAGTGGTAATGTTCCAACTTGCACGTTTGTTTACTTTTGAATCCAATGAATAATTAACCAAAGGTTTCATATACTTTATAGGACTGTTTCTTTGAGTGTTAGTTTCTATAGAGAGTGTTCTGTATAGATTAACATACATGCATGCTCACGTACATACACCCAACTCCCTCAAAATCACACATTGAGGTATAATCGCATCAGCAAATTCTAAGTGAATAGCCCTTGTCCAATGGAAGATAATGCGTTATAATAAAAGAAAGTCTTTGGAATTCGAAGAGACCCAGGTTTAAATATCAGTTCTGCCAATTATTAACTTTGTGACCCTGGACAATTTACTTAAGCTATTTGAAGCTCATTTGTAAAGTGGGGATAATAATATATTCCTCATGGGATTGCTGTCAGGATCAAATCAAATAATGCAAGTAAAACAGTACAGAGCCTGACACATGGTAGGAGTTCATAAATGGGTAGCTATTATTTTGTGTTAATGGACTTATGCTGTATTAGACATCGCTTGAATATAATATCACCAGGGACTTGGGAATGTTTTATGGATAGAGATTTCCTTTATTATGGCATTTGACCTATCTAGCTATAGCAGTTTGTATCATTCAAGATTTCAAATTTATCAAATATAAATATTTCCCCCATCTGGTTTCTCTTCCCTCAATTTTAAGTAGAATTGTAGCATACTAAAATTTCATGGTTTTGCATTGAATAGTATCTGAATTCACTTCAAAATCAGTTATAATTAAAAACAATTTTTATTCAAACTCTTATCAGACATTGCTGAGTTACCTTTTCAGTGACAAAGAGTAAATAAATTGATTGATAGACCACTTGACAGTTGAAGAGCTTCTTTGACCTCATGCTTGTGGTAATTTGCCAAAATAAAACTCAACTAAAATTGAAAGATAAAAGTGTGCCACATTGAAGGACAAACTGAAATGATGTAACTTTGAGAACTTGTTTCCTTCTATAGAACTAATGCCATTACACAGGATTGTATTTTGCCTATTTGTTGAAAACAAATTGTTTAAACATGTCTTAGGTATACAGGAATTGTATACTTAGTGTATAAAGAAATTTACTAGATAAGGTTAAATTTCTTGAGGCTAAAAGAGAAGACAGAGTTTAACAGTTCTAACAGTGACTTTTAACACTGACAACTATTTGGAAATTTAAGGTGAAAATCAAAGTACAGGAGTGTTTTAAAAGCTTTGGAAAATGAAGTTTTAAACCCAACCTGCATAAATGTACGAATATAATTCTATTAGCGTTAAAATACTGAGATCATTCATTAAAATGTCTTTGATTTTGCTCACATCCGTTTATTCAGTATTTAATTCATTCCTTGGTTTGTAGTTTTTCTCTTGTAAATAAATGTGGCTTGTATATTTCCTAGCTTTATTTTGTGATGAACTTTCTAGTTTTTAAACACCTCAGCAACTGACCTGGTTCCTATTTTTTCATTTGGCTCCGTTTCCTTCTCAGGTCAGAGAAGCCGCCCAGGCCCTGCTTCTCGCTGAACTGCGCAGAATTGAGCAGGCAGGACGGAAGGAAGCCATCGACGCCTGGGCCCCTTATTTACCTCAGTCTATGGACCACGTCATATCACGTAAGAGTTCTACCAAAGCTTTACATGCTTAAACATACAGAAGTTCTAAACTCACAGATAGGCTTGTTACTGCCTCTCAATAAAAGTGAGTCATTTGAAGTGAAAATAAGGGAGCCTTGACTTCTACGTGTTCACTTTCGAATCCCTGTGGTTTGGAGTTTGGTTTAAAAGAATGCATCTAAATACTCTCTGATGGACAGACCTCTTACGAAATTAATCCCCAATCAAAAAGTCCTGCTCTTTTTCACAGTAACATCTGTCTCTGTTGCATGATTATGTTCACGGATGCCGGCTTGTAGATCCGATCTGATGGTGTGCACGTGCAGTATAAGGCAGGGCCTTTCGAAGTTGAGGTTGGAATTGTGAATCCTTAAGAAGTAAAAATTGGGTAGATTTAGACCAGTGTACTCTTGGAAAAGAAAATTAAGCAAGAATTTTCACAGACAAATCTTTCAAAAGAATATAATTTGAATGGACTGAGAAAGGCCTTGGGAAAAATTGTTGGAAGTGGTTGAATGTTTTTTGTAGAATCAGACCTTTGTGATCCTGCTGCTAGGTCAAGTGGTCATTGAAGAAAAGTTGTGTTATGCTATTGTAGTTTTTTTCTTTTTAGAAAAGTGTGCTTCATCCCCAATTCATCATTTGATTGATTTTTTTCTTCTTCTTCTTCTTCTTCCCTTTTTTTTTTTTTTAAAGATTATTTATTCATTTATTTCACAGAGAGAGAGAAAATAAGCAGGGGGAACAGCAGAGGGAGAGGGAGAAGCAGGCTCCCCACTGAGCAGGAAGCACCATGCAGAGGTTGATCCCAAGATCCTGGGATCATGACCTGAGCTGAAAGCAGATGCTTAACTGACTGAGCCACCCAGGTGCCCCGATTCTTTATTCTTCTAAAGAAGAATTCAGAATTAAAGTTTTAAACTGTTACATTGAATATAAGATAAAATCAGTTTTACTTTTTAAGTTAAATTCTCAATGAAACTTACAATCTTTTACTATGAACATTTGGCCTAGGAGCGCCTGGGTGGCTCAGTGGGTTGAGCCTCTGCCTTCGGCTCGGGTCATGATCCCAGGGTCCTGGGATCAAGCCCCACATCGGGCTCTTTGCTCAGCGGGGAGCCTGCTTCCCTCTGTCTCTCTGTGCCTGCCTCTCTGCCTACTTGTGATCTCTGTCTGTCAAATAAATAAATAAAAAATCTTAAAAAAAAAAAGAAAAAGAAAAAAGAAAACTTGGCCTAGGTTTTGGATGGATTCATTTTAAGTGATTTTGGCTAATACCAAATTCTTAGTTAATAAGGTACTCACTGTACATGTCAAGACAGACAATACATGATTGTATAAGAAGGATATGAAAACAAGATTCAAAAGGGACTATAATTGTTATACCTGGTATAAGTCTACCTGATGTTTGTCAGTGGTAACTCTAGTGGTTGTTTTAGGTATTTGACCTTTGAT
Source organism: Mustela nivalis (assembly GCF_964662115.1). NCBI lineage: Eukaryota > Metazoa > Chordata > Mammalia > Carnivora > Mustelidae > Mustela > Mustela nivalis. The sequence goes on along the minus strand of NC_139033.1, from coordinate 37,550,511 downwards.
ATTTAACCTTTCTCAGCCTCACTTTTATCATAGATGAAATGAAGATGATAGTGAGACTGTAGGGTTATTCTGAGTTTGGAATGAGTTAATCTTTGGTAGCATATGGAACAATGTCTAGGTAAAGATTTTTATATTAAGTACGCTCATAATCTGTAAAAATGCAAATAATGTGTTTTACATATGACCATAGCATCACACATTAACAACACTAATAAAAATTTTTTAATCTGTTTAGGTAACAGAATTTACTGAGATAATACTGATTTTCATTTGCTTACTAGGAATTTTTCCATTTTAATAAAAGGAAATTGAAAGACCAGAGTCTTTAAACATACGGACTCTATGAAAGGCATTAGGCTTAAAGCTCTTACTTAAATGTGTATAGGTTTTAATATCTTTTACAATGTAAAAAAATGTTTAAAAGAATAAGACTAGGATGAAAAAGCTTTGCTTTTGAGCATTTGAAGAATCAGTCACTTGTGGCTCTCAGCTTCAGAATCTGAAAAATAGAATTAGCTCATCAGCTCATCGTAAACCTTATTGAGTAAAAGATGCCCCAATATAAGGACAAACTATGAGACAACATTGTGTGAAAGGAGGATTAGCTCAAATATCTACTCATTCCTCTACCCCCAACACCATTTTAAGATCTAAGGATGCTGGAGGAAGCAAGATGCTCCAATTAAAGGACAAACCTAGGCTGAAGGTGTGAAACAGTAGCAAACCATTAGAGATCCTTTTGAAAGGACAACGCTGCTATGGAAGTATGAGGAACTGTTTCAGGACACCTTTGTTTGGAATGGACTACAGTGGGAGAGTGGACTGAAGTAGATGGAGAAGCTACTACAGAAGGGATATGGGACCCAGACCTAAATGTACATAGAGTAGAATAAAAGGTATTTCTAAGGCTTGATTATAGATTACATATCAGGATCTAAGGAAAACACCAAAGATGTGTACAGTGTTGTGTTCTTGACAGTTTGGGTAGAAAGATATCTTTAGTGATGGTGGTGAATTCCATTTTATTTTCTTTTTCCTGGAAAGAGAATGAGTTAGCTACAAGATAAAGGTGTAATATGGTCTCAAATTACTCCCTGAAGCAATGATGAAAATGTATATGTTGCTAGGTGAGAGGTCTATTAGAGAGTCCCGAGAGGATACAGTATAAGTAAAATAGTGACAATGCCTACCATTAATTGAGCACTCTCTCTGTCAGGCTTTTGCTAAGTGCCTGGTCTGTGTTACTTCATTAAGCCACTGCAATAAGCCTGTAAAGTAGCACTCATGTCACTACCAGCCCCCACTTTTTTCCCCCAGATGAGTTAGTTGAGGCCAAGAGATTAAAGAACTTTCTTAAGGTTCTTCAGTTACTGAGTGACTGTCAGACTACAAAACTGATTTCCCTCACCACCATTTATTCTGTCTTGCTTCCTCCGGCATCCTTAGATCTTGAAATGGTGTTCGGGGTAGAGCATTGAATAGATCTGAACTAATCCTGCTTTCGCACAATGTCATTTGTAGCCATATTAAACTTAACAACAGCAACAACAGTAACTTGGAGCAGAAACGTGCAACTGTGAGAAAATTACTCTTCATTGTGAGAAAGTGGTTCTCATCGTTGTTTAAGCATAAACTTGGTTGTTCTTAGGTCATATTTAAACCTTTCCATTTATGTAAATTGAAGTCCTGTTAGTTACCTATAGTATCCTGGAGTTCCTTATAAATTAGCTGAATATTGGCTCACTTAAAATTTTAATCTTATCATCCCGTTATTTTTAGTGAAAGAACAAATTCACAGTCTACATATAATTAAAACAGCTTATACTAATGACTCTTTCTATAATATAGTAATCTATTCTGGAACTTTTACATTGTCTGAGTGTAAAATGAGTTTGCTTTACTGGGAGCTTTCTGTTTTAATAAATGAATGTCAGACTGAAGGAGTGAGGATTCTGAATGTGCGAAAGGAGAAGAAAGCATACAACAAATGAGAAATGACCACATAGGGCTGTTGAACAGATTTGCTGTCCAAAGGGATCAAAAGGTTATGGAGCCAGCTGCTGGACAGCCCACACCTGCTATAACGTGTTCATAGGGCGGTCGCCTCTGTTGTGGTCAGTAGTGTTTGTGGGGATGATTTTCGGAGCGAGTTAACAGCATAAAATGTTCTTTTAGGAACTTAAAACCTATTTTTAGCATAAGAATCTTCTTACTTAAGTAGGTCAAATATTAAAGGTAAACTATTTACTATGGTAAATACACTATTCATCAGATATTTTCTTATAATTTAATCAGCCTAAGCATTTAAAAATGTGCAGTAATTACCTAAGCAATATTGGCAGCTCCTAAGTTATGACCTAAGAGTCCCTTCGTTGGATGTTTGTCTGAGACCCAGAAAATGCTTTTGCTTGAAGAGCAGAATGTGCTACTAGGCTGGTGGGCTTTGAAGGTCCCTTCATCTTACAGCTCTGGAGCCTGAGGTTGAAAACGGGAAGTAACCCTTCTCTGACTGCAGCCAGTAAGTAATTGAGCTGGGACTAAGATGACAACTCAAGTCCGCTGGTCATAGTGAGTGGGGTCTTCTGGAATTGTATTTAGGTACATTATGTGATAAAAGCCTTTTGTAGGTTTGTCTGAGAATGTAATGAAAGCAAGGGGCCAGAAGCCAGTTGCTTTTCTTAGGACTGCGGAGAGTAGTAAAGGAGAAACTTCTGGACAGCACCCAGCACGGCCGATTATACGCGTAGTGAGTGTTGGCTGACTGACCCCTTTCCTTTGCTGTGCTGGTTTCTCTACTTTTGTTCTTATTGTCACTGCCTCAGAATTCACTTGAATTTGTATTGCTCAGAGATTCTGGCCGTAGACCAGAAATCACTGGGGAGGAAAAAGGAGCAATAGTCTGCCTTAACTGCAAAGCCAGTTCACAAATTTTCATAAAAACCAAGTCCTTGTTGAGTGATTTGAGAATTTTGCTTCAGGTAATGGAGTTCTGTCCCAGATCGGATTAGGAAACATTTTATCCCTTATAAATGCAGGCAGTATGTAAACTTTTGATGCCTGATTTCTGATTGAAAATTTGAGGATAAGTGCATTGTGATTCTTACTGTAATGGCTACAGGACCGGAATTCTGAATATTTCGTACATTCTAGTGATGGTGACTTATATAAATATTGTAAATGTTTTCTGAGTTATCACTCTTTCTCATGTTTTTATGATCATGTTTGTGTTACAAAATACTTTTTAGAAATTCTGTTGCTCATTTTGAGTAAGAAAGGGTTAATGTTATTTTGTGAAATGTGTTAGAATCCAGATGAAGATGAAATGTTTTAAGTTGTCTCAGATTTACTTTGAAGGGAAGATACTGTGTAGAACGCACCTTTATATATTTCTTTTTGTGACATTCTGCATGTAGCATTTTGATAATTGACTTTTTTATGAGGTCAAGCTCCTGCTAGTTTATGAAATACACCCGCGTTTGCCCTTCGTTCCAGGCAGTGACTACTTGGAGGTAAATGCTGATGGTTCCTGATTTCCTTTGGCCTGTGATGCAGGGTGACCTTATAGGGCATGAGGTCACAAGCGTAATTATTTCTCGTACGTTGTATTCTGCTTGCGCACTGGGGCTCATCTCCTCCTTTAATTTCAGAAACATTAAACACATAAAAGTTACTACCATTATATAAATCAAAATCTCTTCTAAAGAGGGTGCTATTGTAATTGTATGCAGTTATGACCAATGTAGTATTAATTTGCAAATTTATCGTCTCAGATATTGATAGAAGGATGTGTAACACATCGTGTTTAATACATATTGATGTCATCAGAAAGAACAATCCTTTGTTCTTATCGAGGCCCTGCCTTTTTAGCTTCCTTTTGTGCTAAGGTTACCAGGGTTAGGCTCGTCTTTTTTATCCCCCTTGGAAACAGAATAGGATTTCTTTGTTCAGTGAAAGACACTCCTAGTAAATGTTTTGGGTTTGACTTTCAACAAGCCACACTGTAGTACCTATTTTAACCTGGAATTGAAGTCACTTTCTGATGATTATAAGGTAGTGGTCATTCTGAGCACAAATGTGGATGGACCAACAATATACAAGAAGGTAAGACGGAACTATATATTATAGAGGTAGTGGAAAGGTCTCTTGTAGCTAGTAAAAATTTAAATATTAATGCATTCTGTGGTAGGCAGATATTTTCAGGGTTTGCTGGGGAAAGGATGGGGAAAGGCTAGAAACGGTGTTTGCTAAATAGGATTTAAGTGAGTCCCTCCTCTACCCCCAAAAGGCCTTAACACAGCATTCCTTCCTTCTTTCTTTTTTTATATATGCCTCAGTTATTTGGAACTCTCTAAGGAATGATTTTCTAGATAACTGAGGGTTTAAAAGTCACTAAATGCTTGGATTTTTTAAAAATGTTAACTCTTTTTATTGAAATAGTTCGTCTGTTTCTGGCTTTTTAAACATCTTCTCAATAGCCAGAGTTGTTGTTTTGGCCTGTGCTGTATAATTACCACCATTTGCTTATTGAAGAGAGTAGACTTGTTTGTCTGAACATAAAAGGACCCAGACTGAACTGCCTCTCACGTTTCATATCTTTAAAAGAAAACTTTCCTTCTTCCTCTTTTTACTGTCTAGGAATTGTTAACAATTTTTGCTGGTTGGGCTTTTTTGTCTCACCCCCAGGAGCTTTTGCCCCTGGTGTCTAATGTACTGTTATCACTGTTTTGGGAATGTGGAAGCCAGGCAGCCAAACTTATTTGAGTTAAATATAAAATAAGAGTAAATTGGCTAAGAATAAGAGCTCTCTGATGGGGGGAAAAATCCCTAAGCTTTAGTGTAAGCACTTTGTGGTGTCTCTGTTGACTCCTTACATTCTGCTTACTTGACTACTTTCTCAGGTCTTTTGTTGCATTCTGGGTGTATCTTTCTTTTTCAGAAAAAATATTCTAATTAGATGTGGGGAAAAGGAAAATCATTTGGTTGCTTACGAAGAACTGAGAATTCTAAAATAGCCCTTTTGTAATGAATGCCCACTTTGCGAATCCGCTGAAACGAAAAGATGAGGTTTGCTCAGAAATATCTGTGGTTGTTACCTTGTGTTCACAGAGCCAGTTGGAAGTGATTGTGCGTTGTGATTAGAAAGGGAAAGTACTGAATTATGACTAAGTGATTTACAGAAAAAGGACTTGATGTTCTGTGGAAGTTTTTATATTAAGAGGCAGTAGGGTTTGTCTTAAGACAAACTATATTATGCAAAGTGCTCTGTATCTGTGTGTATCTGTTTGCGGTGTTAAGTGGGGACCTAAGGGATTTGTTTCTCTTTTTTCTTCTGAAGTATCAGAGCTATGGGGCTTAAGCGTAAGCACTCCAGACTGATCATGTATTTAACAGCATTAAACTGTCGTACTTATCTATATTTGCCTACTAACCTGATGAATAACAAAATTTCTTCTTACTCAGTCTCAACTATTTTTAAAGGAAAATTCTTTAGTTCCATGTGACTTGAGTTCTTGGAGGTGATATGTAAAATCTCACATTATCCTTAAATCCTTTTTACAGGTCTTGGAAATTAGAGTAGTAAAATGGCAAATTAAAAATGTTAGCGTTACTGGATCGATTGGTTATTTAGACTTTACCTCTTAGTAAACAGAACTCTGTTATCCGGCAATGCTGTAGGTTAGGAACTCCACAGGAATAAGGAACTTCACACTGAAGTCCTCTGGATACGAATATACCAGCAGCCTGGTTTGCAGTTCTCCCCAAGAGCCCTGGGACAGTTTCCAGCCTGTGCAACAAAGCAGGAGTAGAGCCTGAGGAAATTCAGTAACTTCTTCCTTGCATAACAGTGAGACCCTGAGGGGTGCCGTTAGGTGCGGTGCTCCTTACCTGCGTCTTTCTCTCATGCCACTGGCCCCTTGGAAAAGCTTTGGAGCTGAAAGGATTTGAAATAGGAGGTTATTTTCTCATTCCCCCTTCTTTTTCCCTTTCACAAGTCTGTCTCCCTCCTTTCAGTGTGGTTACCTCTCCTACAGTTGTAGTTGGTGGCCAGACCCCTAGGAGGCATGGCTGACTTGCTTTGGGGTCTTTGTACACTTGCTGCCTGCTTTAAGGAGTTGAAGTCTCTTAAGCCTATAAAGACTGCTTTATAAAAGAAAAACTCATTGAACCTGTGACACACTGTTGAAAAAAAAAATGGTGTTCAAATTGAAGTGCCTGATATACCTTTAGCTGAGTTTCTCGTGGCCTTTGCTATAATAAATGACCTAATATTAGTTGCTACGAAGAGTATGATATTGATTTGTGCCATTAGTCTCTTGCTGATTTGCTGAGGAACAAAAATTTATAATGCTAATGGAAATAAAGTACTTTACAAAACACTGCCCACGAATACCGGAACATGTCTTTGTAATAGAACTAGTGTCTAGTAAGCTTTCAGATATAAATTTTCCTTATTCTAGTACAGATTATTCCAGTACAGGAGCTCAGAGTCCTATTCAACTTGTTTTTACAAAACAAAAAGCAGAGTTGGTTATCCTATGATGTTTTAAATCTTGGACACCTAATATGCATGCACAAATCCAGTTTTGATTGGATTGTGAGACATGATTTTATGCCGTATTTCTAATTTTATTATATCTTTATTGACTGGATATTATATGTAACTGCATTGTTTTAATATTTTAGTTTGAAACCTTATTGTGATCTGCATGTGATGAAATAGTCAATAGTTTGGAAAAAAAACAGTAATTTGGTTACTGCAAGAAAATTATGTAAACCTATTTTACCTCTGATATTTTAATTGTAATAGCTAATTGTGGATTTTGTTTGAGTGTTACATTTAAGTTCTGGGATTAAAATGATCAAAGTATACTAAAATATCTTTGCTGAATCCATTCTTCCCTTCCTTTTCCGGCTTCTTTGGAGGGAAGTATGGTATTTTATATTTTATTTTTCATTAGTATTGTCCTAATGATTTATTACTTCTGCTATCTATTTTTTGTTAAGCAGATTTTGAGACAAATAAGTGTTTTAATATTTATAAATGGTTTTATTGTGCATGACATTTGCAGACTTGGTTAATATTTTAGCACTTCTAGTACACAAACATAAAGAAAAAAAATTTGTTTTATTGGTTTGAGCACCCGAATTGACCCTGGCAAGATTGAGATTGATCTGGTTTCTTTCAGCCCGTTAAATGCCAATCCAGTCATCTGTAACAATACTTAGTATTTTTGTAATTTTTCTGTACATATTTCCTGTGTTTGTTCTGTGCAACTTACTCATCACTTGAAAAGGTTTTCGCTCCTTGATTTAGACATGAAAAGAGCCGCAACCACCTATTTTATTGCTTGTTGTTTTTAAAAATTGTTGCTTACAGTTAATGTCTGAGCTGTAATCATGGTTCTGTTTCTGGAAGCCTTATGAAAGGACTTTACATTTTACTGAGAAATGATGATGAGGCTTCTATCTGAAGTGTGTACTTGTGCTAAAGAACACTCAGCCCTAGGGAGTGGAAATGGAAGAGGAGGGATTGTTCTTACTACACGAGTATTCCTGCTGATTTTAAGATGGCTAATGAAATAACATCCCCCTAATAATTAACCAACATTAAACAAATTCTGGCATAGCTCATGAGTACAGAGACATAAATTAGCTTATAGACACTTCTCTGTCACAGGCATGAAGTGAAGAAGGCTTTTTCTCTGTTCTGTGCTAGAGGGTGGTTGGCAGGTTTTACTCAGGTTTGGTTTGGTTTTGATTTTTGCTTGTTTGCTCTTTCTCTTAAAACAAAGCTGGTCTTTGGAACAAATAATATGGAAGTCAGAGGAACTGAACTCGAAATGAATCTCTGAATTCTGGGTGGTAGGTAGAGGATTGAGTATTTGTAGTCTTACCCTAAAGCATCATGGTACCTCTTATAACATATTTATGTAGGGTTTAAAAGGACTACCTAATCTCAGATGTGACCTGTTTTAAGATGTGATCAGGATTACGAGAACATCCCAAGCTTTTCCCATATAGAAGTTGGTTGGGCACTTGGGGTTGGAAGCCTTTCCTATTCCGTTTCATCACTGGTCACTGTTGTGGAGAAGGGATTCCAGTGTAGTGATTCTCAAATGGAAGGGGGAGAGGCAGGAGAGAGGAGTTTCAAAAGGTGATTATCCCAAATACTACCCCCTCCTCAACTGAGGGTCTGTCTGCGTTCATTTCATAATTCCTCAGATGGCAGTAATTAGGGAGGAAAATACCGTTTTTTCAAATAATTTTTCTAATGACTGATGAGCAACTAATTTATGGAACCAGATTACTAGCTGGGAAGTCCGATGGAAAAGGGGTACCAGAAGATCTGGCACATCGTCTTGCTTCACTGAAAAATAGCTCTAAGGCCCAGTGAGATGACCAGCTTCTGTACATCTTTGTCTTGTTCAGTCTCTTTTTATGCGAAAGGAGGGGAATGAACAAATCTATAGTAAACTTATATATGAAATCTTAACCACAGTCACAATATATAAAACAGGTAAATAATATTAAGTAGTTTCTTTCAGCAGTTTAAATCTTTGGGATTTTTTTTTTAAGTGAAAAATAAATCATTTCTTGTGTATTGAAATCCTCATGCTCTTCTCTTGACTTCTGAGAATCTGCCTAGCGCAGTGAAAAACTGCTTCAGTATTTGTTCCCTAAATGCCTCTTGTTCTAACAAATGAGACCCCCCACCCCCACATCCATACGCCCGATACAGGCAGGATCGCAAGCTCCCTTATATATGGGCAATTCCTAAAATTTCTTACTATGCAGGACAACCTTTAGTTTCTGTATCATTCTAATGGTCCTGTATGGCATCAGGTGAAGAAGTTTTGATGCTTCTCCAGCAGATGCCTGTGGTCTTACAGAGCTTCATGGCAGCATGTGCCTAGGGGAGTGCTAGCCTAGTGTGTGCTTTCAGCATCTTGCCTGAAATAGTTGCCACCTGGAAGCACAGAAACAATTTTGAATATCCTACGTTAATGTTTGATACATACTTTATTATTTTGATTTAAAAGTGCTCATCTTTCAGATATGATTAGCCAACTGTCTGGTTTTAGAACTTACCTGTATAATGTGAGTATGGATTTATATATATTCAGTCATCTTTTTAAAAAAATTTTTTATTTTTTATTAACATATAATGTATTATTAGCCCCGGGGTACAGGTCTGTGAATCACCAGGTTCACACACTTCACAGCACTCACCATAGCGCATACCCTCCCCAATGTTCATAACCCCACCACCCTCTCCCTACCCCCCTACCCCTGGCAACCCTCAGTTTGTTTTCAGTCATTTTTTAATAGCCATGATCCACTTGACAAACCTCTATAATAATCACTTCTTGCTCATGTGGCTTAATGAATAGTCAGTCATTGAATGAGACTCAGTATGTTAATTTAGATATCCTTTTTCCCCTCCCCAAGGCAAAAGTGTGGTAATGTTTCTATACTATGTGTATATGTAATCAGTAAATTTACTTGTATGCCTTCTTAAGCATGTTATTTGAGTTTTGATTATTCTTTTCCTCTCATGCTAAATATTTAAAGACCCATTTTACAAGAGATTTTGTTTTAGATTAAATTTTTGGTTAAGGAGGTAATTCTGTACATTCTTGTCTCCTTTAAAAAAAAAAAAAACGAAACGAAACACATTGGCTGTACATGGCCTACAGCCTGTTGGGTTGCGTGGGAGGATCATGATACACGACAGGAATATTCATTCTTCAAGTTAACTGTTCAGGCAGATGAGCAGGATAACAGAGAGGAGTTACTTGTTTTGTTTTGCTTTGGTTTTGTTTTTGGCCAAAGCATATTTAAACACTTCTTACAAAAGCAGATTTACCTTTTTCCTTCCTATTAATTATGTGCTGATCATCTTTAGTAGTGATTTGTAGAGGGGAGAAAACACATCAAATAGGGATCGTCTTAAAGGAATTGTATTAACCTTTACTACTAATCAGTAAATCCTTTTTTCTTAATTCCTCTTGGAATCACTGCATAATGTCAGGATGGGTTGTGAAATGATGTGTTTGAATGCCAAGCGTAATTTTATAGATTAGTTTGGGATAAAATATATATGTGTTTTCCTATTCATTTTTAAAAACTTTGTATTTTAGAATATTTCAAACATACATAAAAGTAGAGAGTAATATAATGAACCTCCGTGTACCTGGTGCCTAGTTTAATGGTTATTAACTCATGGACAGTCTAATTTTATGTGTCCCCCACCCCCATACACCTGTCCCCCAATTTTAAATAATTCTTAGCTGCAATATCCCCTTATCTATAAATATCTCAGTTTGTATCTTAAAAGCAAGGGTTCTTTTATATAGGTATGTACATGCGCACACACACACACACACACACATATAAATACAATACCATTAAAATGTGAAAAATAATTAAAACATCTTAATTTTGTCTAATAGCTCAGTTAATATTTATATTTCCTTCATAGTCTCATAATTCCTTTTTACAGTTTGTTCATTCAGTGTAGATTTAATAAAAGTCCATATATTATGGTTGGTTTATATGTCTTTTATGTTTCATTTAATCCATCAGATTCCTGTCAGTGAATCAATTAATCAATCAGTCAGTCCACCATCTCTCTACTTTCTCTGGCCACCTCTCTCCTGTGCTTTTCCTTGTGATTTGTTTGTGGTATAAATTGAGAAGTTTGTACTGTGTTGATCTCTGCCTTTGTTTTCATTAGAGTGGTAAATCCTGTTAATCTGAATTCTAACATACCTTTTTCATTTGTTAGCCAGAATACTTTACTAAAGAGAAGTTTTCCCTCATCACCAGTTGCTATCCTGAGCTACACTTTAGGAATGACAGGATAAATGCTTGAGGTGATTTGTCTTACTTTTTAGCAGTGTTATGAATTCATGGATTAAAACATATTTATGTTGTGATCCATTGTAAGGAGCATTTAAATTGTTCTGTCTTTGGTCAGTGGGAGCCTCTGTAGTTGACTTCCGAATCCTTTCAAGTTGACCATAGTACTCTTTGATGGGTTACTCGTGGACAGGATTTTGAGGTTCATTGTGTGCATTTCCTGACTCATGCCTGAGTCAGCATGTAGGAGCCCTTATTCTTTTAGTGGGAAATGGTATTTTAACTCACAAACTGAGTGCCAGATGTGTTCTTTGCTATTTGGTCATTCTGGTGGACATACCTATGCATTTCTGTTTGGATCTTAAATTTATATAATATCTTGAGTATATATTGATACTTCCTGTTAAATTTAGTGCTATAGAATTTTTACTTAATTTCTTTATAGTTACATCTGTGTCTACTTCCCCAGGTTTTACAACCTTGTTTCTAAATGACATCCATGTAATCATTAATCTGCTTTTCCTCCACCGTAAACATACAGTAGTTTATTATAATGTCAGCATTACCACAGTATGTTTACCATAAATGTTGTGTGGGGTTTTTGTATATGTTTTGCAGTTCTTTTCCTTAGGATATAATTCATTAAAGATGAATAGTTGAATTATGCTTAAAATCCCTAGGAATAGCTCCTCTGTGTGATCTTACTACCCATGTGATACACATTGAGGTTCATTTGTTTCATTTCACATTCATTTATTTATTTTTTACTTTCAGTTTTTTGTTTTTTCAAATATGTCTTTCAAGAGTGTTTTCTAATCTTAATTTTAGAGGTCAGTTTTTAGATAGACATTTTTGAATTGTACTTTTTATGGTGATACAAAACATTTACATAATTCCTAAGTCAAACAACAAAATAAAGTATCTTCAGAGAAATGTAGCTTCTCTGCTTCCCAGTGCCCGTTACTCTGTTTCCTTTCTCTCTGAAGATAGTAATTTCTTTTTAGTTTGGGGGTTATTCTGTCTTCCCGTTTGTGATATTTATAATTATGATAAAAATAGATGGGACATAAATTTACCACTTTAACCATTTCCAAATGTATGATTCCGTGGTATTTAATATATTTATGTTGTTATGGAACCAATCGCCAGAACGTTTCCATCTTGGAAAGTGATACTAAAACTCTGTAGGTGTAAACTGTAACTCCCTATCTTTCCCCCACCCCAGTCCCTGGCACCCAACATTCTCTTTCTGTCTCTAAGGTTGACTACTCTGATAGATTGTACAGCCAAAATCATACAGGTGTTTGTGACTATCCTAGTTCACTTAGTATACTGTCCCCCAGGTTCAGCCATGTTGTACCCATTGTCAGACTTTCCTTTCATTTTAAAGCTAACTAATATTCCATTTTTTGTATAGACCACATTTTGTTTATCCATTTATCTGTCAGTGGACACTTGAATTGCTTCCACTTTTTAACAAATAATGGTGCTATGAGCACGAGAGTACAGATACCTTTTCAAGACTTTGCTCTTGTTTTTTTTAGATATACCCAGAAATGGAACTCCTGAATTATATAGAAATTCAGTTTTTAATTTTTTTGAGAAACTACAATGCTGTTTTTCATAGCAGCTGCATCATTTTACATTCCCGCCACATTACCAAGAGTTCTGATTTGTCCATTTTCTTATCAAGTCTTGTAGTTTTTGTTTTATTGATAATACTTCACATCTGTCAAGATGGCTGCTATCCTTTGTGGTTTTGATTTGCATTTTCTTGTAAAGAGTGATGTTGACCATCATTTCATATGCTTGTTGACCATTTGTATGTCTTCTTTGGAGAAATGTCTATTTAAATCCTTTTTCCATTTTTTGATTGAATAGTTTGTGTTTGCTGTTGTTGAGTTGTGGGAGTTCTTTACAGAATCTGGATATTAACCCCTTATTAGACATATGATATATAGTTACCATCTCCCATTCTAAAGGTTGCCTTTTTACTCTGTTGATTTTGTTCTTTGATACATAGAAGTTTTAAATTTTGATATAGTTCAATTTATTTTTACTTGCCTGTGTTTTTGGTATCCTATCTAAGAAATTATTGTCAAGTCCAATATCATGAAGCTTTTCTTCTATGTTTTCTTCTAAAAGTTCCATAGTTTGGGGTCTTATATTTAGGTCATTCAACTATTTTGAGTTTATTTTTGTATATGGTATAAGATAAGGGTTAACATCATTCTTTTGCATGTAGTTATTCGGATTTCCCAGCAACTTTTATTAAAAACTGCTCTTTCTTTGCTCCATGTTTTTAACGTAAGCAAATACATATATTTATATACCCCCTTTCTTAAATGGTAACGTACTACTGCATATCTTCACCTACCTTTTCTCACTTAACATATTATGGAGATCATGTACTAGAGACATTTCCTCTGCTCATTTATTGATTATGTGGTATTCCATTTTGTGGTATTCCATGTTTTTTTCAACAAGTTTCCTATTGATGGATATTTAGGTTGTTTCCAATTTTTGTTATTATGGATCAGGCTGCAGTGAATAGACTTGTGCGTATGTCTTTTCATTTGTTGATGGTGTATCTTGGATGCATTTCAAGAGGTGGGATTCCTGAGTCTAAGGATAAATGTATGTCTGCTTTGATCAGATATTATTACCAAGTTCTTTGCCATAGGAGTTATACGATTTTTTCATTCTTAGCAACTGTGTATGTGAGGGCCTGTTTCTTCACATCATTTCCAGTAGAGTATATGTCATACTTTTGGAATTTTGTGACTCAGATAAATGAAAAATGAAATTGTCTTATTTTCTTTTTTTCTTATTAGGAATGGGTTTTGTATCTTTTCATAGAAGTGTCTTTTGTAATTCAAATAGTTCATATCTCTGACTCCCTTTTATTTTTATTTTATTTTATTTTAAATTTTATTTTATCTTTTCAGTGTTCCAAGATTCATTGTTTATGCATCACACCCAGTGCTCCATGCGATATGTGCCCTCCTTAATACCCACCACCAGGCTCACCCATCCCCTTATCTTCCCACCCCCCGCTCCATTCCAAAACCCTCAGTTTGTTTCTCAGAGTCTGCAGTCTCTCATGGTTCATCTGCCCCTCCGATTTCCCCCAATTCACTTTTCCTTTCCTTCTCCTAATGTCCTCTTATGCTCCATAAGTAAAACCATATGACAGTTGACTTTCTCTGCTTGACTTATTTCACTCAGCATAATCTCATCCAGTCCCATCCATATTGATAAAAAAGTTGGGTATTCATCCTTTCTGATGGAGGGATAATACTCCGTTGTATATATGGACCATATCTTCTCTATCCATTCATCCGTTGAAGGGCATCTTGGCTCTTTCCACAGTTTGGCAATTGTGGCCGTTGCTGCTATGAACACTGGGGTAGAGATGGCCCTTCTTTTTACTACATCTTTATCTTTGGGGTAAATACCCAGGAGTGCAATGGCAGGATCATAGGGTAGCTCTATTTTTAATTTCTTAAGGAATCTCCACACTGTTCTCCAAAGTGGCTGCACCAACTTGCATTCCCACCAACAGTGTAACACTTGTTGTTTACTGTCTTGCTAATTTTGGCCATTCTAACTGGTGTAAGGTGGTATCACAGTGTGGTTTTGATTTGAATTTCCCTGATGGCTAATGATGATGGACATTTTTTCATGTGTCTATTAGCCATTTGTATGTCTTCTTTGGAGAAGTGTCTGTTCATGTGTTCTGCCCATTTTTTGACATTATCTGTTTTTTGAGTGTTGAGTTTGAGGAGTTCTTTATAGATCTTGGATATCAGCCCTTTGTCTGTAGTGTCATTTGTGAAGATCTTCTCCCATTCCATGGGTTGCCTCTTTGTCTTGTTGACTCTTTCCTTTGCTGTGCACAAGCTTTTTATCTTGATGAAATCCCAAAAGTTCATTTTCAATTTTGTTTCCTTTGCCTTTGGAGACATGTCTTAAAAGAAGTTGTTGTGGCCGGTGTCGAAGACAGTTGCTTAACAAGCTGATCACAAGCAGGGGGAGCAATAGGCAGAGGGATAAGCAGGCTCCCTGCTGGGCAAGGAGCCTGACATGGGACCTGAGATCATGACCTGAGCTGAAGGCAGACACCTAAATGACTGAGTCACCCTGTTGTCCCTAGAGAATCATTTTCTGATTGGTGATTAATTAGTCCCACACAGTTTTAATAACATAATTGCCATGAAGCAAATATAAGCAGGATATATAGGAAATGTGAAGACGGAATTAATCCTAAGTGAAGACTAAATTCATTAAAATACTCTGATTTCAAATTTCTTTACTAGGTTGGTGATCATTCTCAAGAGTACTCTATCTCTTCATTAGAGTAATAGACTTCCCTGTTTCCAAGGAAACAATCCATCTTGTGGATTCATCAGAATAAAGTTTTATTAATTTGTCTAAGAAATATCCGAGCTAAGTGTGCACATACTCAGAGCATGGCATTGTTCCAGATACTGGATATATATTTTTAAAAAGATCCCATTTAATTCAGTAGTCTCCACTCTACTTAGATGTTTAGAGGCACTTCAAACCTATCATCTTTACCAGTAAATTCTTTCTTTCTGTTTTTCTTCTACCTCCTTCTGGCATGCCATCACTTTTATTATATATATGTATCCCAGGAAAATAAATATACACTAACTTTGGAAATGTTTCTATAATCTGTTACATGCTAATTGGTGGATCAAAAATGATAAAATTTGATCCATAAGTGAAAAACACTTAAAAACAGTGTGTATGCCAGCCTGGTAACATGTGGCTATGTGTATATTTACACTAAAAGAATTAAACATATTTTTAAGATGTGCTGTGAAACCCTGCAAGTGAAATCAAATTTTGTGGGTGGAATGGTTGAAAAATCAGATAATCCTGCATTCTAATGACGTCAGGTGGATTGGAATCATTCCTATAACCTGTTTGGAGCATGGTTCTTTTTTTTTGCCATTTTCTGTAGTAGTTCATCTATTTTTGTGAATCTTCTCAAGTTTCTTTAGTGATAGTTTATTTTCAGTGATCATGTGCTACCTTTTCTATTACTTCCCCACCATAGGCCACCTCCCACCACCAGACTAAGGGGGAAAAATTTGAGTTTTAATCCAGGAGTGACTGCCCAATTTAAAAACATACTTAAAATTTTGTTTTTATTTGTGGGATTAGGTTAAAAAAAAAGAAAGTTTTAATTCTCTGCACATTGTAGTTTCTCCACTGTCTTAGTACCTACCTGACTCATTTTTCATTCTTTTTATAACTTTGTTTGCAAGTTAATTCTTTAAAAGCTCTGCCAGAGGCAATGATTGGTACTCCCTTACTTAATTCAACTTTCCATCCTCCTCTAAATCATTGGTTAGATATGAATAGTCTTTAGAATGAATTGTGAGATTTAATCAGTGTAATGTAGTGGAATAATGATGTGCTCCTGTAGATACATTACGTTCATTACAGTGTATGAATGCTTATATCTGCAGCAATTTGATACCATTTTGTCATGTTTCCAGGCTGAAGTAAGTACAATATTTCATGTACCTGCTTACTTAGTTTCCTCTAAGGATTGCCATTTTACTTCTTTCTTTATATCCCATGTATGAATATATATTTAAATTTTGAGACATAACTTGTGTTTCATTATGAGAATGAAGCCACACAATCTTCATAAAATTAAATTTATGTAGTACGTACTGTACTGAGAAATTCATGGGGCAAGGTCGACCACCTTATTTTTGGTCCCCACGTGACCCAGCACCAGGTCCCCAGCTTAGCAGGCACTTCAGTGAGGAATTGACTTTATAATACCAATTTGTTGCTTGGATTATTTCAACATTGGCCATAGGGAGCTCCCTTAAGTTGGCTTCAGTGTCATTTTGATAGGATTCTCTCTTTTCTTTTTTAAAGTACTTCCTTATTTTCAACTTAGAACATGCTCCTCACTCACTTGTATTTTTCCTGCCCCAGTCCTTGACTCAGCTCTTTCCCTGAGGGTGCCCTGGTTCCCTAGAGTAGAAGTATTAGAACCTAAGATCTGGATGCCGGTGTGCTTTCCTTTTGCTGCTTCTAGGTCCTCTCCCAGGACAGAACCAGAAGATCTGCATACAGCTAACGCATGTATACCCACATACCTGTCATGATTTCTCTATCTGTGCATATATTCAAACTGATAGGAGTTCAATCATATCTCCTATTTGAATCAAGCAACACAGGATTCAGTCTAGTCTTCCCCTTTTGCTTATGGGTAATTTTTTTCTCTGTATGTGAGAAACCTGACTCTCATTATTTATAATAGACTCACTTGTTTTTTCAACCCTGGTAGACATAAAAAGTAATTAGAATTGCTAACCTGTACCTCTGTGAAAAACCGGTTTCCCAGCTGAAATGTAGTATTTGTGTACAGTTCTGTTTGTCTGTAGTTAGCTTCACACAGTAAGCAGTGTTTTGGCCTGTTTTCCAGCTACCTGGGTCAACTCCTTTTTCCTTTACAGCCTTCAGTGACATGTCATTATTTATGATATAATTTATTCATCCTGCAGTTCATCTGGGTTGTCTGGCATTCTGGTTAATCCATAATTTTTTTTCATCTGCATGGTGTGAAACTTGCTCTTTGGATTTGTAGGTCTTTGGGTTTTGACAAATGAATAAAGTCAGGTATCTACCATTACAGTACCATACAGAACATTTCTAAGACCTTGAAAGTTACCTTTTGTAGCCCCTTTGTGATCAGTCCCATCCTCACCCAACCAACCCTTGGCAACCACTGATCTGTTTTCCATCCATATAGTTTTGCCTTTTCCAAAATTCTGCATAAATGGAATCATATAGCATGTAGAATTTTGGGTTTGTTTTCATTCACTTAGCAAAATATGTTCAAGATTTATTCATATTTTTGCATGGATCAGTAGGTCATTCCTTTTTATTTCTAAATAGTATTCCATTATATGGGTGCACCAGCGTTTATCCATTCACCTGTTTCTGGAAATCTGGATTGTTTCCAGATTTTGGTGATTATGAGTAAGCTGCCATAGCTGTTCAGGATTTTGCATTATCGTGAGATTTCCGTTCACTTCGACAAATATCTAAGATTGGAATTGCTAAATCATATGGTAAATGTGAGTGTAATTATAAAAAAACAAACTGCCACTTTGCTTTTCCCAAAGCTGCTGAAACATTTTATATCCCCCAGCAGTGAGCAGTAGTTATTCCTGTTGCTCTGTATCCTTACCAGCATTTGATGATGTTAGGTTTGGTTTTGTTTTGTTTACATATTTTATGTTGTGTGAAGTGTTATCTCAGTGTGATTTTAATTTGTATTTCCTTAGTAACTAATGATGTTGAGCAGGTTTTCACATGATTATTTTCCATCTCTCTTTTCTTTAAAAACTCATTTGTCTTCGTGAGTGGGCGGGAGGAGGGTAGAGGGAAAGGGAGAATCCTGAAGCGGACTCCCCACTGACTGTGGAGCCTGATACTGACTGATCTGACCCTCAAATCATGAACTGAGCCAAAATAAGAGTCAGATGCTTAACTGACTGAGCCACACAGTCCCCCGTATTCTCCATTTTTATATCCTCTTTGGTGAAATATCTGATTATGCCTTTTGCTTAGTTTATTTTTTATCAGGTTGCTCTTTTTCTTACTGTTGAGTCTTAAGAGTTCTTTGATATATCTAGGTACAGGTCCTTTGTCAGATGTATAGTTTTCAAGATTTTCCTCCAATCATTGTCGTTGACTTGTCAATGACAAGTGACTTGTCTTGATTTGTCAATGTCTGTGACTTGTCATTTACAGAACAAAGGTTTTTGATAAAGTCCAATAATCAGTTTCTTTCACGACTCATGTTTTGGTATCTGAAAACTCATTGGCAAAGCCATGATCATGCAGATTTTCTCCTAGAAGCTTTAGATTTATCTTATGACTTAATATTTTCATTCATTTCTCTCTGTAAGTAGCATTCTTGCTTGGCTCATTTTTCTTAACCTATAACATATCTTTTAGGTCATTAACTTACTGTCTTTACTTAACACATCTTAAGAGTTTGCCTGTAGTCTTACATGCTACTTATTTATTTATTGTCTAGACTTAACGTGTCTTCTGGGTTTTATGGATCTGAATGTTTTTCTTATTATCTAAGAAGAACTTAATATTCTCAGATAATGAAGTCAGAGTACATCACAGTGTTTATCTAAGTTATTATTATAACTATTGAAATATCACAAATGCCTTATAGTGTGATCTTATAACATATTGCTGCCAATTAAGTGTATTGCCCACTAGGATATTAAAACAAGATTCCTATGTCTTTATTTTCAAATCCATTAATCATTGTGTGTTAAGACATTACGAGGTCAGAAGCTTTCCCATTCCTGTGTGGATGTAGATACTTGAAAATAACATAATTTGGCAATAACAAGTAATTGTAAGATAAATTGGTTCTTTGAAATGTAAATATTCTGTTTTTGCCTTCAAATGGCTTATGTATCAACAGATGTCATAAGATGTCTGGAAATAGAGCTCTAAAAGCCCGGAAGTGATGCTTAATCAAGTTTAAAAAAGATATAAATAAATGGGTTTGTCAACGAGAAAAAAAATTGAATATTGAATACTGGAGGCAGTAAAGTACTTCTAGAGAAAAAGCAAATAAAATAAACCAAAATTAGTAATAACAGAAGAAATGGTAATAATTTAATTACAGTGCTATTTATTGAGCACTTACTATATCCTAGATGCTGTGCTAACCTATGCCCCTTATATCTGTTTTTGAGTTTAATAGATAAAACATCATTGTGTTTTATCCTGTATTCATTGGCTTGTAAACAAGGATGCAAAGCATCTTGGCTGGGGTGCCAGAAGTTACTCCTTTTTATCGCTTGCCTCTCTGATGAGACTCTCTGCTAGTATAGATCAAATTCTCTGCCTTCATAATTGTCTTCAAACAGCTCCTTCTGGCTCTATGCAAACTGAATTCCTAAACTACCTTAATGATAAGAAATGGAAGTTATAGAGCTATTCTTATTTACCCTAAAATCTCAAATATAAAAGTTTTGTTTCTTGTTGTTACAGAGCTACCAACCCTGGCAATCTCGTGAGTATGTTTACCCACCTGTTGACTTGTTCTTTCCACATAACTATGATGAAGCCTTACAAATTAAAAACGTGCTCCTTTCCTGCTTCATCTTTTTCTCTTAGCACCCTGTTTCTCACTCCCTTTAGGGCTTTGATCTTAAATGTCCTGTTAGCCTCATTTTTACCTCTCCTCACACTTCTTACACTTCTGCTGCCCAGTTCTGTGGATACTTCAGGGTCCTTTACCATATTGTCTTGTCTACCTGAAATTTCCTTTACTTAGGGTCGCTCCATGATAAATTCCCATACATACCTCAAGACCCAGCTCAAGTACTTCCTTCTCATGAGGTTGTTTTTGATGTGTATTCTCTTCCTCACCCCTCCTAGAGTTCATAGATTTCTCTTTAGATGGGCACTATTTTCACCCTGCAGTTATAAATCTTATTTTCCATAGGACTCTAAGTTTCCCTGGTGTAAAGTCCTTCGTGCCCCCCTTCGTTTTTATTCCCTTTGCCCAGCGTCACCATCATTTAAAAGAGTTGATGAGTGAATCTTCTTTGTCCTTTTCTGTGTTCAGAGCCCCTTCTCCTTCCAGATGTTTTATGTGAAAACAACCTTGATTTTCTGCCCATTTATACTATATAAATTGATGTCAGTGGTTTTCAGTGTGTGTGTGTGTGTGTGTGTGTTTTTAAGTGGTGTTTTTTCTTCAAATGAAAACTGGCCACATATACCCACATATAAAAAGATAAAGATGGGAAGCTTAGAGGTCTTCTTTCTGGAACTGCTTGGGAACTCGTGGAGCTCCAAGTAGTATGGTTTTAAAATTCTTGGCCTTATTGCTACCTCTGCTTTTGAGTTCTTCTACATCATTCTTCACATTGCTTTAAGAGAGCTCTTTCTAAAACACAAGTGAAGTTATTTCTCATGCTTAAATTTCTTTAATGAATCCCTTGGCCTCACCCCACATGTTAGCTTCTTGGGAGCTAAGGCTGTGTCTCTTTCACCTCTGTGTCTGTAGTGTCTGCTGTGGGTTTGGTACCAAGTAGCCTGGGTGCCCCCTCAATATTTAAGAGCATGGAAGGAACTTTGCATGGTCACGTATCTTCACCATTCTAATGGCTTTGCTTGTTGGCAGTGCCGGCTTCTCTCCTTCAGATCTCTCCCAATTTTATGGGCCAGGCAGATCTTCCTTATTTTAAAGCTCTCCCTAGGTCCTGCAGCATTCATCACTTTCCTGTTCTTTGATTTCTAAAGCAGAATGTTGTCATGAGAAAGAACAGCATACTTACTGAACTGTATTTAGTGCACCGTGTTATTATTACTTGGTGCTGTAACCTCTACCTGGGTAATCGTAGCAATAAGGTGAAAATCATAGAAGGTTTCAAAGGAAGTTTCTTCTCCACAAGAATATACTTTGCCCAGTTCTGAGATATATGATTCTGCTTATAATTTAAGGTTCTAAATAATTCAAGGTTGTAATTTTAAGTTTATACTTTAGTACAGTTATGTGTCAAGACAGATTTGCCTTTGTCTCTCAACATGTTGAGGTTGAACAATATTTGTGTCTTCTGAAACCAAAATTGGTGTTGAGTCAGCTCATAGCCTGCAAATCAAACAGAAATCTTTGAAAAAGTACATGCAATGAATTAAAAGTATTAGGTGTGATTTTTATCATGGATCTTTTTCAGGTTCTTGTTGGGAAAGAGGGACAATAAAGCTTTATCCTCTTATATTATTATTCTGTTGATACAGTTAATGTGTTTTCTATTCCTTGTGTATATTTTGGTAAGTGTTTCTTTTGTTGCTTTCAGAATTGTTTATAATTACTATTATGCGAGAACAGTTTTCTTAAAAAAAAATAAATAAAAATGCTAATAGGAAGAATGTATTTCATTTCCTTAGAAATAACTACTAAACCTCATGTTACACAATGATTATTATATTCTTACTCAGGCTTGAAGACATTTTGCTTATTTTACCTATGTTTTTTCATCTAATTACTTTGTGACCTTTAATAAACTAACTTGTTTTTGATAAATTGAAATGATCTATGGAATAAGGGGTAAATACTCTCAAATTTTTTGCAGGAAGACTTTTCTCTGAGACATGCTGTTATATTTTATATTTTTGATGTTATTGCAGAAGGAAAAGTGGATACTGTGTCTTTAATGGAAAGCAAAAGGTTATCTTTCTCTGGCCTTTGTGTGTATGTGCTGATGTGGATGTAGGCAGCCAGACAGGCAATGTGTGCAGAGAGACTAGGGAACCGGCTGTGGATCGATAGAAGTGGTGTGAAGTGAATTAATGCGAGGCAGGCCGTCTGTCTGTCATAGGATTGTGGGGAATGTGGGGCAGTGTGGTCAGTCACTGCAGAGATCTGCTTCCAATAAATTCAAGCCTTCTGCCTGAAAAGAAACTCTAGGTGCACTCATTCTCCCTTCCTTATTGTTAAATTTTACTTATTCAAAGTAAATGTTCCTATCAAATTATTGCCTCTGGTATACTTTAATTGGACCACCACAAAGCCACAGTTGTGAGAAACTGATGAAATAAAAATACCTTCTATTTTTTTCAGATCCGTTTTTCACCCTCAGTGCAAATCTATATCACTACGGGAATGAGAAATTGCATTTTTGTTCATATTTATGAATATCGTAGTATATGTTTTCCTGAATCCTAACAATACCGTTTATCACTTTCATCCATCTAATCTTCAATAAAATAATAAAATTATAATGAACTCAAATGGTTTTATATCCCAGTATGGATTAAAGCGCTGTATTTTAAATGTTACTCTATTAAAATTTAGTATTTAATCTTTGATTATTAAGTTAATCACACGACATGGAGATCTTCTGAGTTCATATTATTTACCCTTACTCAGATAGCATTAGCCAGTAGGAGAAAAATATTTATGAAGGTAATTTACAGGCTTTTGAAAGAGAAATTTTAGAGTAATGTACCTGATTTTGCTGATGTAGTGAGAGGCGAGTGCTGTTTCAGTCCTTTAATTTTGAAAACTGTGTCTCATATTTACATTTAAAAAAATGTTTTTTCTACAGTGATTAAAAATATTGCAGACAAATAGGAAAGGGAGTATGTGTGTGTGTGTATATATATATGTATACATATATATAATATATATATAAGTTTATATATATATATATGTATATATATAAAATCTCACAGTGAAAGTGATCTCAGTGTTGAGAATCCAGATGTCATGGAGAGCTCACGATAGTCTTCCCTGTCCTCTGATTCTTCCTTCGGCTGCCAGCCACACACACCCCACCCCGCCCCTTTCGCCATGCGTCCAAACCTACTCAGGCCTGTTTTCTGTTCCATCCCATTTTTCCCTTGTTTTCCTCCTGATTCACAGTGTAGAACCCATTTATAGACTCCTATTGTCTGGCATTATATACATTCACGTTTTTCTATTCTGTGAAATCTGGCTTTGGGGACTAACCTGTTTTTTAAGTATCTCTCATCTTTCTATTATTTTTTTGTCTCTCCTTTGTTATAGTATCTGTTTACTTTATCTCACTATCACCATCTCTTTATTGTACATCTTTCCCCAAAGCTTACTGCTTACTCTGATTTTCTTACTATATTTAAATGACATAATTTGTATCATGGGACTGAAAGTATTCAGTTCTATTCAAGACGTGTTTATGAGATGTTCATTATTGCCAAATATTTTGGGGATACTCAGGAAATAACTACGTCTTAAATATTATGGTGTGGTTTGACAAATAAGCTTACTTACATCAAGTGTATAAGAAATAGCAAAGTACCGACATATAATTAATTGACAACTTTTATAATCTTTATTATTAATATGCAAGAAACTGAAGCTTCTCTGTAAGTATTTTCAAAGTGGACTTTTCTTCATATTTCTCAGGAATATTTCATCATCTTTTTTTTTTTTTTTTAAGATTTTATTTATTTATTTGACAGAGATCACAAGCAGGCAGAGAGGCAGGCAGAGAGAGAGGAGGAAGCAGGCTCCCGGCTGAGCAGAGAGCCTGATGCGGGGCTCGATCCCAGGACCCTGTGATCATGACCTGAGCCGAAGGCAGCGGCTTAACCCACTGAGCCACCCAGGCGCCCCTCATCATCTTATTGATAGTGGACAGTGGTAAATTGACTTTTATGTTTCAAAAAGTTCAGTTTAGTTTTCTATGCCAAGAAGAAAGTAAAACAATTTTCTCTAGTCTTAGTGTCTCATGGAAAACATGAAACACTACACTCTGGCATAATCCTCAGTTCTCTTTAGTGACAGTGATGTAGTACCTTCTGTTTTATCAGTTTCTTTTTAAAGTTAGGTTTATTGAAGTATAATGTATATATAGTAAAGATCACCCTTTTTTCAGAAATTTTATTGTTCTTTGGGTTTTAAGTAAATATGGGTAGTCCTGTTCCCCACTTCTACAGACAACATATTTTCTAACATTTATTTTCGAACATTTCGAACATTTATTTTCGGAGCACCAGGCTGGCTCAATCAGTGGAGTCTCTGACTCTTGATCTCGGGGTCATGAGTTTGAGCCCCAGGAGAGATTACTTAAAAAAAAAAAAAAAAAACCCAAACATATATTTTCATTACTCAAAAATATTTGCTAATACCACTTCGTAGTCAGTCTCTTACCCACACCCCTAGCCTCCAGCAGGCATTTTAAAAATTTCAATCCTATAGTTAGTTGCCTTTTACAGAATGTCTGCTCTAATGTCAGCCTGCTAAGAAAAGATGGTAATAGGACATGTAATGATTGCCATACTTGGAGGGATTAAATAACAGTTCTGCTCATCTTTTGCTGGAACTGTAGGGTCCAAAAGTTCAGAAGGAAAAGCCTTTATAATTTCCTCAAAGTGAACTGTTAGTTAGTTTTTAATGATCTGCAACATTTGGATTTGAGAGTTGGTAATAGTAAGGTGGTCTTCCCATTCTTAGTATCTCTTCCTTGTGATCTCCCAACAAAAGTTAGGAATCTTAGGTATTTTGTTACCAACCCAATGCCCAGTTTGAAGTTAGGATAGTTAACTGGTATTTAAAAAAGTGAAATATATGTAATTTTGAAGTAACCATACCAATCTCTTTTTATTGACTGGTACCTAAAGAACACAGGTATTTTGACTGTGAGAACTAATAGAGTGAGTTAAGGCCAAAGTCAAGAATATGATCTAATTTTTTAAAAGAATAAAAAAGGGAGCATTACTGCTTCCTCACACAAAATATTCATGGCATAGTTTGTTTTCTTACTGTATAAATAAGAAGTTCCCTGTGGCTCTTTCCGCCCCTTTTTTTTCTTCAGGTGCATGATAGTAAAGGTACCAAGAGAGTATGTAGAAGGAGCACTGTTGCAGTGGTTCATCTGGAATGTTAGAAGGAGACTTTTAAAAAATAGTTTTATTGAGTATAATTCATATGCCATTAAATTCACACTTGAAAGTTCACAATTCAGGGTGGTTTTTTTATTTTGTTTGTTTTAAACATATTTACAGAGTTGTGCAACCCTTACCCCTCCCTCCAGTAACCCTCAGTTTGTTGCCTGTGATTAAGAGTCTCTTATGGTTTTTCTCCCTCTCTGGCTTTGTCTTATTTTATTTTTTTTTCTCTTCCCCTATGATGCTTTGTTTTGTTTCTTAAATTCCATCTGTCAGTGAGATTGTATGATAATTGTCTTTCTCTGATTGACTCATTTCGTTTAGCGTAATACCCTCCAGTTCTATCCACATTGTTGCAAATGGCAAGATTTCTTTCTTTTTGATGGCTGAGTAATATTCCATTGCATACAAAAGGAATTCTGTACCTATGGTATCATTCTCACTTTCCCCCACTCCCAAGCCCTAAGTACACAAATATACTTTATAGATTTGTCTATTTGGAACATGTCATGTAAATGGAATCATATAACATGTGATGTGTTCTGACTGGCTTCTTTTACTAATACTTCATTTCCTTGTATTGATGATTAATATTCCACTGCATGAATATATCATGATTTGTCATTCAATAAATTGTGATATATTTATACATTCATTCATCAGTTGATGGACAACTCAGATTGTTTACACTCTTTGACTTTTATGAATAATGCTGCTGTGAACATTCATATACAAGTCTGTGTGGACGTAGGTTTTCATTCCCTTGGAGTACAATTGCTAGGTTACCTCTGTTTAACCTTTTGAGAAACTGCCGGACTGCTTACCGTAGAATTTTCAGAGTTCCTTACATAGGGGCACCTGGCTGGCTCAGTCTGTAGAACAACTCTTGATTTTGGGTTTCTGGTTGGAGCCCCCTACACTGGGTGTAGAGATTACTTTAAAAATCTTTAAAATGAAAAAACTTAGAGTTCCTTACATAGTTTGGCTGCTAGTCCCTTGTTGGATATGTGGTCTTTGAATCTTTTGTACTAATCTACAGCTTGTTTTTCATTTTTTAAATGAGATTTTATGTGGAGCAAAAGCATTTAATTCTAATGAAATCCACTTTGGCATTTTATTTTTCTTTAAAAAAAAAAAGATTGTGCTTTTGGTAGCATGTCTAAGCATAGATCTCAAGGATTTTCTCTTTTTTTCTAAAAGTTTATAATTTTATGTTCTACATATAAGTCCATGATCCATTTTGAGTTAATTTTTATAGAAGGTATGAGCCTTACGTTGAGGTTCATATTTTTGCCTATGGATGCCCAGTTCTAATAGCCCACTTGTTGATGAGATCATCTTTCCTCCATTGAATTGCTTTTGTACCTGTCAAAAATCAGTTGTGCATATTTGTATCATCTTCTTCCTGGTTCTCTGTTTTGTTCCATTTACCTGAAACCACATAGTTTTAATAAATGTAACTATATAAGAAGTTTGGAAATGGAGTATATGGGTTTTTTTTCTACCTTTTCCTTTCCCTCCTCCCAAAGTTCTAGCTATTCTAGTTCCTTTGTCTTTCCATATAATCTTTTTCATTTTATTTTATTTCTTTTTTTAAAAAATTATTTTAAAGATTTTTTTTTTTTAATTTATTTGTCAGAGAGAGAGTGAGCGAGAGTGAGCACAGGCAGATAGAGTGGAAGGCAGAGTCAGAGGGAGAAGCAGGCTCCCCGCGGAGCAAGGAGCCCGATGCGGGACTCGATCCCAGGACGCTGGGATCATGACCTGAGCCGAAGGCAGCTGCTTAACCAACTGAGCCACCCAGGCGTCCCATTTTATTTTATTTCTTTTCAGTATTCCAGCATTCATTTTTTATGCACCACACCCAGTGCTCCATGCAATATGGGCCATATAAATTTAAAATAATTTTGTTTGTATCTACAAAAAAATGGTGCAAGAATTTTGATACAAATTGGATTAAACCTGTGTATCAATTCATGGAGAAGTGATATTTCTACTGTTTGTTGAATCTTTTCAATACATAACCATGACATGTCTTCCCATTTCATTTATTTAGATCTTCGATTTTCTTCATCAGTATTTTGTGGGTTTCAGCATATAATTCTTGTTGTATATTTTTGTTTCAGATTTATTTATTAGAGAGAGAGAGAGCTAGTGAGTGAGCAGGGGTGTGGGGTGGAGGGAGAGAGAATCTCAAGCAGTCTCTCCGCTGAGCGCAGAGTTGGATGAAGGGGTTGATGTCGTAACACAAGATCATGACCTGAGCTGAAATCAAGAGTCAAGTACTTAACTGAAAGCCATGTAGGTGCCCCTGTATATGTTTCTTTTAGATTTACATTTAAGTATTTCAGCTTTTTGAACCATTGTTAGTAGTATTTTTAAAAAAGATTGTATTTATTTATTTGACAGCAAGATAGAGGGCACAAGTAGGCAGAGAGGCAGCCAGAGGCAGAGGGAGAAGCAGGCTCCCCGCTGAGCAGGGAACCCGACATAGGGCTCGATCCCAGGCCCCTGGGATCATGACCTGAGCTGAAGGTAGCTGCTTAACCAACTGAGCCACCCAGGCGCCCCAAGTAGTATTTTTTTAAATGTAGCTTCATTGCCAGCATATAAAAATATAATTAATATTTTTTTTCTTATATTCTACAGCCTTGCTGAGCTCTCCTATTGAATTTTGTTTTTGTTTTTCTTTTGTCTGTTCCTTTGGATTAGCTATGTGGATAGTCATTTTATTCTTAAGTAGGGATAGTTTACTTCATTCATTCCAAACTGTATCCATTTTCTTTTCTTGCTTTAGTACACTGGCTAGAAGTTCCAGTGCTCTGTTAAATAACAGAGATCAGTGGGGACAGCTTTGCTTCATTTTTGGTCATAGGAGGAAAGCATTTGGTCTTTCACCATTAAGAACAATGGTACAGATTTTTAGCAGTTGCTCTTTATTAAGTGAAGAAATTCCCCTCTGTTTCTGTTTTTCTGAAAGGTTTCTTTTTTTATTCATGGGTTGATGTTGAATTTTATCAAATGATGGATATGATCATATGCTCTTTTTCTTCTTTAGCCTGTTAATATTTTGGTTAGGTTGATTTGATTTTGAACATAGAACAGACTTCCATCCCTGGAGTAAATCTCAGTTGATTATGGTGTATAATTCTTCATCTGTGTTGTTGAATTCTGTTTCCTTACATTTCAGTTAGGACTTTTGAGACTAAGTGATATCAATCTGTAGTTTTCGTTTTTCTTTTCTTTACATTTTCTTTCTTTCTTTTTTTTTTTTCTCTCAAGAGTTAAAGGATCTTATAACTTTGTCTTGGAAAGCATAAATCAAAGAACCAGTTTCAGCATCTTGGTCTTTGAACCTGGTTACTTTGAGAAAAGTATGTTTGCACTTTAAGCTCTGTCCCAAAGTATTGACTACCCACAGTTGACTGGTCACTGGGCACAGCACAAGAATTTCATGATGGGGCTTAACAGCGTCAGTATTGTGTGAGTCCATGAGTTTTCATGGTTATGCTGTGATGTTTGTCATACCTCCTATCCTGCCCTGAGCAACTCATTCCCTGGAAAACTTCACGGTGAAAAGGATATTGGGGTTTGAAATCAGAAAACCTGTGTGTCAGCACTTGTTCTCAAATTTAATAGCTGTGTTATGTTGAACAGTTACTTAACCTCTTTTTTTTTTTTTAAAGGTTTTATTTATTTATTTGACAGAGAGGAATCACAAGTAAATGGAGAGGCAGGCAGAGAGAGAGAGAGAGAGGGAAGCAGGCTCCCTGCTGAGCAGAGAGCCCGATGCGGGACTCGATCCCAGGACCCTGAGATCATGACCTGAGCCGAAGGCAGCGGCTTAACCCACTGAGCCACCCAGGCGCCCTTACTTAATCTCTTTAATTAAATGAGATGAATTTAAATGGATTTATACACTTGTTACTACATAAATACTAGCATAAATCTCTGAGAGATTTCAGAGGTTTATATTTTGATTTAATCTGACATAATCTTTGATTTTGTGTTTAGGCACTAAATCGTTAGAAATGTGGCATTTACCTAATTTCCTCCCCCTTAGGATTATTTTAATGAAAGCCATTTTAAATTAAGTAATTAACTGCATAGTATTTTTCTAGTAATCTCGCTCCCTTTTTTAAAAACTTTTATCTTGAAAACCCAGCAACATGACACTGCAGAGGGATGTGGCATTATTTGGCATTCATCAGTGACCATTGAATTTAGCACTACTCATTTTTTTATTAGATCAGTTCTGAACAAAGTAGTCATACTAACATGGTGTGTCCTCCTTCCCAAATGGATGTCATTAAGCCTTAGAACTATCTACTGGTAGATCTAGTTCTGGGTCATTCAGGTGGTTCAAGACTAAGATTTTTCCTCTCTTGATAATTGGTAAACCTGAGGCAGCAAGATTGAATTTCACATAGAAATGTTTAAGTTAATACACCTTCGGGAAAAAAGAAGTCCTTGAATATTTATAGCTTTTGATTTTTGAAATATTTTGATGGATACTATGCTTGTAATTATTGAAGTACTTATTTAAAAGATTGATTAGACGGTTCAATTCCTAAAGTACTTCCAATGGTGAAATTTCTGTATTTCGTGATTTAGTAATATCTGTTGATAACTGTATGCAAAATATTGAGACACCCTACATCCATTACCAAATTAGAAATAAGGTAGTAGACAACTAAATATATCTTCAAGCATGGGAAAATAGTGTATAAGGAACAGACATATGTAACAGTTGGCAATTCCCAGGTGATTTATAGAATGGAAGCTTCTGGCCCCCAATCTAGTACAAGCTGTCTGCTTCAGTTAGGTTCTTTCAATGGGATAATGATCAGATCTCATATCTAATTCCTCCAGAGACAGAGATAGCATCCACTTCGGGTCAGTGTATTTTAGGTCTCTTACAGAGACCTAGAGCCCCTGTCATCATCCCTCCTTCCAGTCCTTAAATTATAAGCAAGCTAATATTAGAAAGAAGTAAACTTTTAAAACGGTCTTGTACTTTCTAGGCTTTTTTTTTTTTTTCTCTCTGTGTAGCATGATTATGTCTAGGTTACCTAAAGTAACTGAAGCAAAAATGTTGGAAGGAATCAAGTAAAAATGTAATTTATTGAAACATCCTTCTGTTTTTTCAAGATCTTAAGTTAGTCAAGTCTGTACCCATGTGTATATGTATGTATGTGTGTGCATATATAAAGAGAGCACACATGAATATTGTGTTCATTAATTTGTGTCTTAGCCTAATTGTCGTAAACATATTGTATTTTTTGTCATTTATTGCATCTGTATCCATTAAGTAAATTTAAAAGTTTAAGGTTTTGGTTCACCCTTCTTTTAGTTTTTTAAAACGAAACCTTGTGATTACATGTGTTCTAGCTGGAGTCTCAGCAGAAGCCATGCAGACTATCAGCACTGCTCCTGATACCTTGGGGCCAGAAGCCAAAGTCCAGGAGGAAGAGCATGACCTTGCAGATGATGACATCACAACTGGTAAGCAGGGACAGCTTTAACATAATCTGGATGAACTTTGTCCAAAATTGGAAAATGCTTTCAGATCATTTGTAAGGGGATTAACTATGTTGATGGAAAAGGTGGAAACTTGTATTAATGGAGGGTTTAGTTTTATGAGACTCTTTAGTGTCCTTTTTGATCTTGAAGTGGAAAGAAGCAGAACTGTTTATTTGGTCTAGGTTTTTCATTGTTGCTATAACAATGAACCTGCTAGCTGTGTATTTGATTTCCTGGAGACCTTCTAATTCAGAGGCTAGGATCATTACGAAAGCCTTGAAATGTGTAGAGGAATAGACCTATTATGTTATGAAAGGTTTTGCAATTATAGGTAAACTGCAAAATACTGAAGTCCTAATGGCAATATATGCAATATATAGGCTGTGTGAGGAAGCTTACAGATATTTTCTGTACCTATAAAATGTGAGTGGGTGCTTTTTTTTTTTTTAAGATTTTATTTATTTATTTATTTGACAGACAGAGATCACAAGTAGGCAGAGAGGCAGGCAGAGAGAGAGGGGGGAAGCAGGCTCCCTGCTGAGCAGAGAGCCCGATGTGGGACTCGATTCCAGGACTCTGGGGATCATGACCTGAGCCCAAGGCAGATGCTTAACCCACTGAGCCACCCAGGCGCCCCTGGGTGCTGCTTTTTAAAGTTATTTATGTTGTGTAGATATTGGCCATTCTTACCTGTATTAATTATTACATAAATAAACTTATAAAGTAAAATTTAAGAAAGCCATATTCCACATATGTTCCATATTGTGTGTGTTTTATGTTCATCTATGTTCAGCCTCTCTTTTATAGACTTAAATCAGTTTTAGTTACTGGATCTCCAAATGCATCCAGCTCTTTTAATGTACAGAGGATTAAAAACAACCCACTATAAATATTTTTATTGGTATTAAGAATGATAAACTTTTTTTTTTCCTATGGATGGTTATTATGTAAAATCTGACCATTTAAATCTGTAATTACTATGAAGCAACAAATAGTAATTTAATAGTAAATAATTTGAAAAGAAGCATGCCCAGGAAACATCAGGACAATTTTCAATAAAAACTAAAGGGAAAAAGAAAACCAAAAACTAAAGGGAGTTTTTTTTCTTCTAAAGCTCTGTATGGCAGGTTCTTTACTGTCTTTCACAGAAGGAAGTTGAAGGAGCCTAATGATCTCCCTTGAAAATTTACAAAGCATACAGAACAATTACAAAATCTAGAGCCTTGTGCTACTGCTGCAAATAAATTGTTGACTAAAGTGGGTTAACATCTGGTTTCCACTAAAAATGGTGGTGCCCAGTACTTGCTACTTTTTAATCCTTTTAAGGTGTTAATTCATTGATTTAAAAAAATTTCAACTTAAATATGAATATAAATGTTTCCAGAAACTTCCAACTTTCCTGAAAGTCATTTGGCTCTTCACAATTACGAAATTGTGTCGGTAGGTACAAAAGGAAATTCTTTTACCTGTAGATCTTTTTTAACTAGTTCTCTATTGTTTTCATTATTTTTAAAAATATTATAGGTATGTTTTTCCCTGTTATTTTTATTTTATTTTATTTTTTTAAGATTTTATTTGTTCATTTGACAGACACAGATCACAAGTAGACAGAGAGGCAGGCAGAGAGAGAGAGAGGGAAGCAGGCTCCCCGCTGAGAGAGAGCCCGACGCAGGGCTCGATCCCTGGATCCTGGCATCATGACCTGAGCCGAAGGCAGCGGCTTAACCCACTGAGCCACCCAGGTGCCCCTCCCTGTTAGTTTTAAAGGCCTTCTAGACTATAAAAAGTAGTGGTTTAATTCATAGAGGAAAAGAAGTTGTCTTTGTAGCAGTAGAATAACTCAATTTGCGTTCTGGAATAAAAGCTAAATTTTTGAGCTTTCAAAAAAAGCATTATTAAATCAGTACATTGAAATTTTGAATTATGCACTACCAAAGTCATGAAACTGCAAATAACACTTGACCATGCTTTTATTGTTGAAAAAAATCAAGAAGTGGGGCACCTGGGTGGCTCAGTTGGTTAAGCGAATGCCTTCGGCTCAGGTCATGATCCAGGAGTCCTGGGATTGGGTCCTGCGTTTGGGCTCCCTGCTCAGCAGGGAGTCTGCTTCTCCCTCTGACCTTCTCCCCTCTCATGCTCTCTCTCACACACTCTCTCTCAAGTAAATAAATAAAATCTTTAAAAAAGAAAACCAAGAAGCTTAAAAATGAAAATCTCATTTGGAGAGTCCATTAATGCTACATAAACTATATTTTAATCTGTACAAAGTTAAATATATGTGATGAGTGGTTTTGATCAATTGATTTATTCATTTCATGGCATGGGTACTAGAGGCAAGAATGGTCAGAGAATTTAAATAACTAAAAAAGGCTTCCTTAACGTGTTGTCGAAGCAGCCAGCGTGCTGCAGTCTGTAGATCGTTCAGGTTACCTTTGAATTGTGAGACTTGATTAAGATGTGGTATAGATTTTTGTGAGGGTTTAGAAGAAAACCATATTTCTTTTTATTGACTAGAATTCCATATAAATTACATTATGAAAAATATGGTTGATGCGTTGAGAGAAACCTGTTTCAGGCCAATAATCTTATTCTGGGATAACCACCATTGTAGAGCACAAGTACTAGGGAAGGGAGATCTGGACAGTTTAGCCATTGATTTTGAAAAATCTGGGGTTTTGTTGTTTACTTAAAAGGAATTGTTCCATTAATATCTTCCCATAAGATAAATAGAAATCATATCATGGCAGACATACTTGCCTGTATTTTGAACGCATTCTGATTTAGAAGTTCTAGTTTAGCTAATATGCATCACTATATTAATTTTGTATTTGTAGCAATCTGGGACTTCATTCTTTAATTACCTTAATTAAACAACTGACCGAGATACCAGTTAAATATGAAATATGATTTAGTGCTTACATGGAATAATTATTTTTGAAATTTTTCTTTTTAATGAGAAAGCATGAGATATGAATGTTATCTTAGGACACTGATCTGAGCCTAGCAGGCTTTGTTAGTGTTCGCCTTATAAAAGGAGAGAAGCATGGATAAAGCTATATAAGTGTTAGCTATGATCAATTGGAACTAATTAAATTTATTTGAAATGAAGAGTCTTAACTGGAAGAGAACAGCTGGAAAAACTGGGAAGAAAAAATTGAGTCTTGATTGAGACAATTTAAACCTTCACCCTGTCATTTAAGAAATATACGGCAGCTTCTTTCTATATCTTTCTTTTTAAAGCTAATATATATTGATCGGCTCTACAAAGTAATGCCAGTGTGCCGTGGTCAACACACATACTCTGTTTTACTCAGCGTTCTGTCTTAAGGTTCATCAGATTTTTTCCTTTAACCAAATGTTTTCAATTACACATCAAAGCTGTATGAGCCATTTTCACAGATTGATACAGTTTTTATGTAGAAAAAATGTTAAAACCTATTTCTTGTAATTTTTTTATATTAAAGTACAGTATGCATAGGAAATACACTTTTTCATTGGAATTGCTTCAGGTTTTGCAATACTCTGTTTATGAAAATCTGTTTTAACAACAATATTGGTATTTTCTTTACAGTAGAAAGAATAGCATTGATTGTTTCGAGAGTATACTTTCAGCATCACATGAATATTACTGTATACATGTGTTTGCTTTTGTTTGTACAGTATACTTTTGTTTTTAGTATTGTAACTTAAATGTTTATTTAGATATATGGTCATTATTTGTAAATAATATATGCTTGTTTTCATTACAATATTAAATAGGTCATAATTATATTTATAGAGCAAATCTCACTAAAAACTGACTTATGTAAGAAAAATTTTAGATAAACTATAATCTTTTTTTAAAGTAGACCTTTTAGGTGACATAGTTAATTACATAGTTTTTATCATGATAAACGATTGGCATTCTGAATGACGATGAAGCTCTACGTCCCCTAAATGTTGCATTTTAAAACAGCGTACCCCTAATTGCAGTTAAAAAGAATTTTGGAAAGATTCCATTCACAAACCTGCATGGATCCCTTTAAGAAAGTCACTCAATTCTTCTGAGGGTCATACTGCAGTATCCTGCCCCTTGTTCAGTACAGCATGGACACACTGACCATGTAATAGTGATAAAGGGTCAGAAGTCACTGACATTGTCAAGAAGAGACTGCTTTATAGTAGATCAGCAGAATAGTTGACAGATTCAGCTGCTTACAACAAAAGCAGCAATGATATATGGATTCAGATGGGAGTGTTGCTTGTATTTGTTTTATTTCTTGCAAAATTTAAACGCAGTTTAAAAAAATGACAAATGCTGTGGAAAAAAGAAAAAATGGAGAAGGGTAAGAGAAATGGAAAGTAACATTTACTGACAATTTATTAAGTATGACTATGTACTAAGCACTTTACCCTTGACTAGCAACATTTTGAAGTGGATACTGATAGTTTTCTGGACAATATACAGACGAGGAAACAAAGTGAGAGAGCTCACTTCCGCAGGATCACATACTTAATACCTGGTAGATCGGAGACTCAAAATGAGTCCTGCCTGACCCCAAAGCTTATGTGCGGTCTTAAATACCATCCCATACTACCTAAAGTTCTTAAATTCACTGAATTTCAGCATCTTTTTTCTTTTCAAATGTGAGATGATGGCACAGTCTATCTTTATTGCTTTGGCTATCAGACATAAGCCTGGTAATTGCTGGATATCTTATTGTTTAAAATATAAACTTGTCATTCTAAATTTAGACCAAGAGATTATCTCCTTTAGAAAAAAACCCATCACTTTTTTTTTTTTAAGATTTTATTTATTCCTGAGAGAGAGACAGAGAGAGCAAGCAAGCACAAGCAGGGGGAGCAGCAGGCAAAGGGAGAAGCAGACTCTCCACTGAGCAGGGAGCCTGATGCAGGGCTCCATCCGAGGACCCTGCGATCATGACCTGAGCAGAAGGCAGACACTTTACTGACTGAGCCACCCAGGCATCCTTATCACATATTCTTTAAAAAATTTCTTCTTCAAATTTTTTAGGACTACTGTGATGTAAGACTGTAAACATAAGTAGTGTTTATTACTATTTTATTGCATACATGTAAGATGAAATATTTATTGTTTAGCTTTTTGAAGTCATCAATATAAAGCTGACATGTTAACATGTATTTGTACGCTAAACTCAACGTCTCTAGTATATTAAGATAGAGCTGGAAAGGCCATCTAGTCTGAGACTGTTGTGCATTTTGCTATTTACTAAGGGCCCTATTCATAAACTGTCTCTACATTTGTTTGACTGAAAGATAGGAAATTCACATCCTGTTAAAATACAGATATGTTCCAAAGAATTTGGGGGCATTATATATTCTGAAATCAGAAATACATTCCAACATAGTGCCAGAGGCCTTATAATTATTATACTAGAATAAACTTCTATACTGCATCCTTTTCCTTTCCTTCTCATTCTTTAAATTATAATTGATGGTCTAAAAAACAGTACTACATCTATGTGAATTTTTTAAAAAATATTTTATTGATTTATGTGAGAGTGAGGGAGAGTGAGAGGAAGAAGCAGAGTCCCCCTGAGCTGAGAGCCCAAATTGGGATTTGATCCCGGGACCCTGAGATCATGACCTCAGCTAAGGGTGGACACTTAACCAACTGAGCCACCCAGGTGCCCCTAAAGTGTGGATTTTTGAGTGAAATATATCACTCCAAATAATTTACATTTCTATACTTTTAATCAGGGGGAAGAAAAAGTGAATTAAAATTTTGCTTGGTGCTTAACACTCGGGTTTACTTGCATGTTAATAGGGTGTTAGGAATTCCTAGATATAGTATTTGAGAGTTTCTGATAGGAATATTAAAATATAACCAGAATTACAGCTTTTAGTCATCCGTTTTCTTTCTCATACTTGACCCCTGGTAAGTAAGGCTTTCCCTTTTCTTTAACTACTACTTACGTTAATAACTATCAAATCTGTATCCCCAATCTAAGCTTTTCTTCTGAATATCAGATTAATATGTTTTTCAGCCTGAATGTCCTGTAATGCCTACTATATATTCATTTACAATTATCCAAAGACTTTATTATACTACACATATTTTCTAGTAGCTAACATACCTTCTGTGCTTGGAAGGTGTAGATACTCTACTTGGTATGGTCCCAAATGAGCCCTACTTTTTGCTAAAACTCATCTCCTTTTATATTTATATCTCATTATCTCATTTTATATTTATATCTCATTTAAAGGCATCACTAAGGGTACCATTAACTACCCATCATCCCAAACTAGAAATCAAGGGATAATCCTGGCTTTCCCACTTTCTGACAATGTCCACATGTAGTTAGTCCCAGTTCTTTTAAAACGCACCTCTTAAATATCTCCTGATGATTTTCCTTTTCTCCATTTCACAAAGAATGCATAGGTCTGACTTCCATTTTTTTTCTATTTGGATTATTATTGTCATATTCCCCTGCAACCATCTCCCTTCGTTCCCTTGCCCTCCTCTTTGGTTCGTGCTTTCCATTGCTCAGAGTGTCAGAAGCCGGCTCATCACCTCCCCCCCCCCCCGTAAGTGCTGCTTCATGGCTTCCTGTTGCTTATAACACAAAATCCAAACACCTCCCATCTTGAGCTTCCCTGGCTGCTATGGCAACACTGGACTTTGTTTCGGCAGGGGACCCTGCTGCTTCATGGCTTAGACTTTGCCCGCACCTCTTCCTCTGACTACTGTGCTGCCCTCAGTGTCTCACACACGCGGTGAAGCTCTGAGGCTTCCCTCCAAACCCGGCTTGAGTTTCACCATCTTCCTGAATCCCTTCTGGAAGATGTCCCAGTTTGTTGTATACGCTTCTGCCCTTGCACTCGGTAGTATTGTCACATGACCATTTCCCTTGCCCTCTGTGTCATGTGGGGACATGTGACTTTTACTTTGTATTTCTAGCAATAAAATAGTAAGTACCCTGGCATGTAGCATCTTCTTAATAAATGTTTATTGAATGACTGATTGAATTAGTGAATTCATAAGATAACTCCAGTTTCAAAAAGAACTCCTTACATATCAGCAATTTACTTACATATATTTACTCTGTCTTTCCTATTCTTATATATCATGTGTCTATTTCCTTAGCCTCCCCTTCCTTTTTAGTGGGTGTTTCGTGACTCAAAAAGCATTTGTAACACATTTGTGAGAGAATATAGGCTCCTTTCTAGATAAACTGTCTACTGATATTGTGAAAGTGAGACTTGGAACCAATCTAAGAACCTAATTATCTCCATTGAATCAGTAGCAGTTGATTCCCATTTAAAAGTTGATCTTTCTTTTTGTTTTGGAATACATGTCTTCAGAATTAGGAAGAAGATATGATCCATTGGATTTAAATGGGGAAAGATACAAAAAAATGCCTGGGAGAATGTGTTCTGTAATTTAAATCTTAATGAGGGGATGGAAGGTGGGATGTTTTATTGTGGGACACACAGGCAGAGAAGCAGATGGAAAACTCTGGAGAGCCCGCTCCGTGGTCTGCACTGACCCAAACCGGAGATTGCTTATGCATGGTGGCGCTGGGTTCTTACAAGTTTTGGTTGCTATACCTCTCTCGCTTCAGTCATGCTTTTTCCCCCTCTATGCTTATCTTTCCCTTTGCCCTGGAGCTGTGCTGCCTCTTGTCCAAGCTCGGCTCTGTCAGTGAAAACCAAAATCTCTTGTGGATTTCCCAGAGCGAGGGATGTCAGTGTAACTGTTGTCCAAGAATTCCCTCTGGGACTTGCTAACCCACCGCAGGAGAAGTAAGGTGGCTTGTATACCAAGTGGGGAGATGCTCATAGGGAGGAGAGCCGTGCAGAATTTTCCAGGAGGCCTGATACTTGAACATACGCCACCAAAGAAGTAAAGTGTGGAATCCTGCTCTATGGGGTGACATACGTAGTGTTTTGTGGCGTTCCTCTGGGTGTCTGCAGTGGGTTATTTAGCACGAAGAAAACTTGCTTTTTATCATCCGTTGAAATTTTAACATGTTCAAGATTTCATGTGCTCAAGCTAATGTTTATTGGCCTGGGGTGACTTGCCTAAGAACAAGTACAAAAGAAAATGAGGCAAGAAAAAGAACAAAGAATGTCTAGTAAGTACCATTTGAATGTTTAATGCCTCTTTAAGATTTTGTTTAGACTTTTAAAAATGGAAATATACAGGAGTAACTGGGTGGTTCAGTCCGTTGAGCGTCTGATTCCTGATTTCTGCTCAGGTCAGGATCTCAGGGTCCTGGGGTCTGCGCTCAATGTGGACTCCGCTGGAGATGATCTTCCCCTCCCTCTCACTCCCTCTGACTCTTGCCCCCTGCTCTTGTGTGCTCTCACTCTCTCAAATAAATAAAATCTTTTAAAAAAGAAAAATTACATAATAATCGATGTATTTTGGCCAAAAAAGTGATTGTGTATTTAAATAAGTACATTTTGTATACTTGAGGTTTGCTAAGAAAGTAGATATTAAATGTTTTCATGACATAAATAAATTATTGTAAAGAAAGGTGCTCTAACAAATTATTTTAATCAGCTTTCATATTGGCACTGAATCTTTCATAATGATATTTTCTAAAAATAGGACTTTCATTGTATGTGTTTGTGTGTCTGTGTGCGTGTGTGCGCATGGTACATCCTCTTTGCATGTAATACCTTTGTAAGGAATTGGTCAAATACACAGTAGTTGACATCATCTGAGCAAACTCATCTAAAAGGATACATTTAAAAATCAGGGAGTAACGGGGCGCCTGGGTGGCTCTGGGTTAAAGCCTCTGCCTTCAGCTCAGGTCATGATCCCAGGGTCCTGGGATTGAGCCCTGCATCAGGCCCTCTGCTCAGCAGGAAGCCTGCTTCCCTTTCTCTCTCTCTGCCTGCCTCTCTGCCTACTTATATCTCTGTCTGTCAAATAAATAAATAAAATCTTAAAAAAAAAAATCAGGGAGTAGGATGCTTGCCTGCTCAATCAGTAGAGTACGTGATTCTTGATCTCAGGGTTGTGAGTTTGAGACCCATGTTGGGTATAGAGATTACTTAAAAATAAAATCTTTAAAAAAAATTAGGGTCTTAAAGTAATAACTATCACAACTCACTAGCTTTTATTGAGCACCTGATATGTGTCACACTATGCTCTAGGCTCTTTTTAATCCTTACAAATAATTGTAATAAACTTAATATCAATTACTTTTTATAAGACGAGAAAATAAGTCACAGAATGGTTAAGTAATTTTCCCCATAAAGTCCATAGGAAATGGCAGAGTTAGGATTTGAATCCTGGCTGTTTGCCTCTAGGTCTTGTGCTCTTGAATATAGGTAATTTATTCAAAATGAAGTCATTAAAAAAATGTCTTAGAAGAAAAACAAATGTTTTAAAAAATCTTTTAAGAAAAACAAAGAAAACAAATGTATTTATTGTGGCGCATCATTTTCTTCTCATGAAATATAGATACTTCTATGTTAATTTTTGATACAGCTTAATATTTTATGTAGTGCAGGGAAATATTTAATATGTGAAGAAAAGACTTCCTATTTTCTTAAAAAATAAACATAGGGGGTGCCTAGGTGGCTCAGGTCATGATATCAGGGTTCTGGGATTGGCCCTGCACTCAGCAGGGAGTCTGCTTCTCCCTCTGCACCCCACCCCCCATGTTCTCTCTGTCTTTCTCAAATAAATAAATAAAATCTTAGAAAAAAATAAACAGATAAATCCGTAAAGGAAAACAATTTTGTGTATTTTCTAGTAAAGTAAGAATTATTTTATATCCATATAAAACCACACACATTAGTATACCAGTGCACATATTTCAGATTTAATATTGTATATTCTTTTTGATAAATTTAGACTAAATAGGAAAAAGGAGAAATACTTAATTGAATAAGAATATAGGAATTGGTTTTTTGTTTTGTTTTGTTTTTAAAGCGGTCCATGGGAATGAATAACCTTCAGGATGAACTTCTAGTTTGGCCTTTTGTGAGCCGTGTAATAATACCTCTTGGATAAGAATGAATTGCATTAGATTGTGGCACACTATTAT
The DNA here is from genome assembly GCF_964662115.1 of Mustela nivalis. Classification (NCBI taxonomy): domain Eukaryota; kingdom Metazoa; phylum Chordata; class Mammalia; order Carnivora; family Mustelidae; genus Mustela; species Mustela nivalis. The sequence goes on along the minus strand of NC_139033.1, from coordinate 37,509,622 downwards.
ATATCTGTATATTACATGAATTGCCCTTATAATTGATATCAAACCCATATGACCAAAAGTTGTAATTCACAAAAGTAATGACAACAATGTCTCATAATTCACAGACTTTATGTCATACCTGTGAATGATTACTTTTACTGTGCAAACCACATTAAAGGGGAAAAACAGGTTTTAAAAACGGATGTGGGGTTCAGAAGAGTTCTTCCTGATACTTTATAATCATTTTTACTATACAAAAGGATAATTGAATTGACTAGCATCCTTGAGTTTCCCCGTGATTTCTTGGATTAAAATTGTGAAGCATAAAGGCTTTTAGTCTTTGAAATTTTTCATCACAAATATTAAGTATTTGAGGTGAGGACAGTCATGAACCTGTATATATTTGTCCTCATATGGAAAGGAGTCCTCACCCATAGGTAGGATAAAATCAAGTAGGATAAAACCAAGTGAGAATATTTCCTCTTAAAAAAAAAACCAAAACAATAACAACTCTGTATCTTAAATACTGATGAGTGAATTAAATGGAGTAGACCTCATTTAAAATTTAAAAAAAAAAATTTTTTTTTAAATTATTTTATTTGACAGAGATCACTAGTAGGCAGAGAGAGAGGAGGAAGCAGATTCCCCACTGAGCAGAGAGCCCGATGCGGGGCTTGATCCCAGGACCCTGGGATCATGAGCTGAGCCGAAGGCAGAGGCTTTAACCCACTGAGCCACTCAGGTGCCCCGAGTAGACCTCATTTAAAAGGATTCCAGGAAGCTGAACCAGTTACTCCCTTTACACTTCATATACATTTTTTTTCCAGTGTTGCTCATCCCAGCTAGAAGTACTATAAGGAATATTCAGTTTTACTCTACAAAAACATGAATATGCACCTTGTATCTTTCTGTCCCATTCTAGGGAAGATTTGTGAAGCTAGCTGGGAAGCTGATGATCTAATTTGAGGGAGAAGCTGTATATTCATGCACACTTGCCCGTACCCATGCACAACATACATGTACAGAAGACAGACTTAGATAGGGGAATTCCAGACACCGGGGATGATGTAAGGGTAGGATTTATGTATGAGGTAAATCACGGCAGTCATGGCAGAGATGGACTGATGGTTAGTTTAGAGACCTTGAAATGAAGACCCAGAGGGAGGCTGAGAAGTCTGGCTGGTATTTTTGAGCACCTACTGGGTATTGAGTATTTACTAGACATTGAGGGTAGAGTCATGTTCATGCTCCAGAGGGCAAGACTCGTGACTGGCTATGTTTATTCTTTCTTGGGAAATTTTTCCTTAAAGAACACTCTTAACATAAAGGTTTAATAAATCCATGTTACTGTGATGTAAAACTTAACATTTCAGTTTATCTATGAGTGAATCTATAGATTTCGTGCAAGCAGAAAAACAAAATGAAACAGTCAACTAGATGACACAAGCTGGTTTGCAATAGTATGTATGTATTTAGAATATTTTAGAATAAATATGGTTGCGGCACAGGCGCTAGTGTTTCATTGTCTGTGTTCAAGTCTCAGCTTCCCTGCTTGTTCACTGGGTGGCTTGTGCAAGTTACTTGACTGTGGGAAGCCTCCTTTTTTTTTTTTCACCTGAGATACAATAATAGTAAGATTGTTGAGATGTTTAAATGAGATAATGCTTCTAAACTGAGCAGAGGAACTGGTCTGACCCATAAGTGCTTGAGAAGTATTGTGTGCCTCCCCTTCCTTCCCAACCCCTTGTTGCCATCACCATTACTCTAAGTGATTTGCTTTAGTAAATAGAATAAATGATCTGTAACTAATTTATGAATCACTTATAAATCAGTTCTTTTAGATGACTTAATGCTTATTCTATATAGTTGATCATTCCAGGAATATAAATTTACTAGACAAATTTATACTTTATATATAGAGAAAAAGCTACATCCGACTTCCAGGTATGTTTTCAGAAATTTCTAAAAACTGCCTCACGAAATATTGATGAATTATTCTAATTTCTTAAGTGCTTTTATATTTGGCTTTTTTTTTTAAACCACATTTATTGTCTGAATTGAATTTTACCAAGAAGAGTGAATCTTTTGATGAAATAGAAAGGACAACCTTAAGAGAAAATACTACTTTATACTTATAGTAGCTGAGGGAGAGTTAATTTTCATATTACATACTATGTTTGACTCGTGGTGATCAGTATAGAATGAGAAGGAGATATTGACATTAAAAAGCTGTCTGAAGACTTTGATACGGCCATTCATCTGAGAGTCACTGCTAGACTTAGGAAAGTGTATCTAAAAGATGCTAAAATTTAAAGGATAAAAGAAAACTTCCATGCTGCTATCATTAATAGTTTTGCCAAGGAAAAAGAAGGATAATTTTTTTTTTTTTAATTTACTTAAGAGAAAGAAAGAGTGCACAGGTTGTAGGGAGAGGGAGAAGCAAACGCCCTGCTGAACAGAGAGGCTGATGCAGGGCTTAATAATGCAGGCCCCTCTCAGTGGGTTAAGCCTCTGCCTTCGGCTCAGGTCATGATCTCAGGGTCCTGGGATCGAGCCCCACATCGGGCTCTCTGCTCAGCACGGAGCCTGCTTCCCCCTCTCTCTCTGCCTGCCTCTCTGCCTACTTGTGATCTCCGTCTGTCAAATAAATAAAAACAAAATCTTTAAAAAATAATAATAATAATGCAGGCCCCTGAGAATGACCTGAGCTGAAGGCAGATGCCTAACTGACTGAGCCACCCAAGTCCCCCAAGAAGAGAAAATTTGAATGCAGTTCTCAGACTTGCAAAGGATACTTAGCTATTAGTTCACTTTTTAAAAGAGTATGTTTAAAAGTAGAATAAGGTGGGCCCCTGGGTGGCTCAGTGGGTTGGGCCTCTACCTTCGGCTTGGGTCACGATCTCAGGGTCCTGGGATCAAGCCCTGCGTCCCACACTCTGCTCAGCGGGGAGCCTCCTTCCTCCTCTCTCTCTGCCTGCCTCTCTGCCTACTTGTGACCTTTCTCTGTGTGCCAAATAAATAAATAAAATCTTTTAAAAAAAAGTAGAATAAGGTATACCACACGAAAATATAAATTCAGTGTAAAAGTATGATAAAGACATATTCAGAAATGCAAGATTTCAAAAAATGTGTACCTCCCTTCCTCTTTTATCAGGAACTAGAGGAAGAGGTATGTTCCACTAAAATAAGGGAATAAACTAAGGGAGGGACAGCCTGGGATCCTTTGGCTCCCTGCTGGATGCTGTTGCACTGTTTCATGGGTTGGCACTTCTTAGGAATGTAACCCCAGGCACCTACCACCCTGAGGATTGGATGGATAAAAGAATTGTGAGAGATTGGCATTTGTGTTTCAAGGTCTGCTAGCCCTTCCTGGGAGGAGTCTCACTCGGTGACTAGAAAGTTCGTTAAGGTTTCTTCTAATGCACCAAACTATGTTCCAGTTATTTTTCAAGATGTTTCATTTCCCAGGCTGGACTTGTTTCTGTTCCCTAGCCTACTTCTCTATATTCCAGATTTATACAGTTAGGTCAATTACTGAAAAGTACAGAAGACCACTACCAACGAAAGGTAATTATTAACTACAGGGCGGGGGGGGGGGCAGAAATAGTATTGAAGAACTTACCATGATTGATACATCACATGGTTGAACTGTAAATAGTATACACATCATAATGAAAATATAAATGTTGATTATATCATTGTGTAATAAGAACCATGGTATAATAAGCAGAGAATGAAAGCATACCATGGGCACAAGCGTGTGTGAGTGAATATGGATATGTGTGATGTGTGCAGGTAAGTTGTGTATATGTGAGGGAGAACCCAATATTCATTGACCATAGTGGGGAACTTTAGACTTAAAGACAAGCCTAAAACTGGAAAAAAAAAAATTAGAAAGTAGCAATGTAGGATTTTCTAGTAGAGCCAGAAGTGGGTCTTTTTGCAGGTAGGGTTGAGGGACTGCTGCTTTCATATGAACTTGTAGAACTGTTTGACTCTTTAAACAATGTATAGTTTCGTAAAATAAAAACTAAATTTAAAAATATTAAATTCTAAAAACTAGAATAAGGAAGCATATAACAAAAGGTGATAGTGAAGGGGTAGGGAGACTTGGCTAGGTGCTTTGAGTGTTTCAGACCAGTGTACGAGTTCGGGGATGCCCCCTCAAAACACCCAAGGATTGTTAGCCAGCCTGTCTGAGACGGTGGGGAAGCAAAAGGGCCGAGAATGGGTGGAGCTTGAGTGTTATGAATGTGGAATACAGGAATGAATGACTGTGGAAAACAGGGGGCCTGGTGTGGGGCTTCAGTATCTGCCCTTGTTTCCGTGGTTAATCAGCCCATTGCTAGGATGACATAAATTAATGTCACCAGATTGGAATGAGCTGGAAACAAGCTTAGTGTGTGTTTCCACCCATTCTCCTTCCCATCCTTTTCCTTAACTGTTCTAAAGGAAAAGACAAAGGAGAGAGAGTTCCAACAGGCTGTCACAGGGTATAAGATGGAAAGAGGGAGAGAGACGTTAAAAATGCTCAATTGATATGTGTACCTGAGTGAAGGAAACCTACATATCTTGTTAGTTTGTCCTCATGATCTCATCACTTGCAACCTGGCTGCAGTGATCACAGAATCACTGTTGGTTAATTTTGAAAAAGAAAATGTGATGAATGAAAATAACAATTTTCAGACAGACAAAAGTCTTAATTTTTAAAAATGAAGATAAATCGAAAGCTAAGAAAGTCTGAACAGGTTAATGTACTGTTCAGGTATACCAAAAACCTGCAGTAGATTTTAAAAACAATTTGGGAGCACTTAGAAGGAAAAGTGAGAATCCGTACAGCTGCCCTGAGCCTTCCCACACACTTGAGTTTTATCCCAGTGTTTTGGTTGTATTAATTTTGTTACCATCCGTCACCTAAAATAATTTTGATGTTTTGGAGTAAGATGTATACAATTCATCATACAATGACATTTGTACTCTTCTGTGGCTTTTCACTGCATGTTACATGCAATGAAATTAGTCATTTTCCTGTTCATGGGGAGGTATTTCTCATGATAAATTTGGGCTTTTTAGAACTTGGTTTGACATTACTTGTCATTACTTTTGCAAGTATCTTTGCTATTAATGCTTTACTCATTATTTTCTCATGCAACGAGAAATGAATTTATTGACTGACTTAGGGATAGGGAAGAGAACTTCTGAAAAATAAAAGTAGTCTATAAAGAGGATCTCAGGCTTACAGCCCAAGATTCAGCAGCACCGTGAGCATCTGTGACAGTAGCTTTAATCACTGCCTCCGTGCTACATGCATGGGTACAGGATTTTGCATCTTTTGTGTTTGTGATACTAAGATGTACGTCTGACTTGTGTAGATCTATTCATGTGGCAGTCTTTGCACATTCCAGTAAGTACATGATCTTTCAAAGGTCCTTGCTGAAGCAGACTTTTTACTACGACATGTGCAGAAAGTAGCATTTCTTCTTGCAACGCAGTGGTGTATCCGGCAGATGTCTGCGCCTACAGAAGCATGGTCTTCAGTGTGGCCAGACAGGCCCAGCAGGGTGCCCCTGAGGGCTTCATGAAGTACTAGGTGAGCATCTTTGAACTTCAGTTCAAGAGAGGCAAAAATCATGGGCAGGGAGATTTTCCAGGCTGGAGTCAGGGCTTGGGAGGGAGAGAGCCAGAGGTGGTGTAGCATTTTGAAGGAAGTGTCAGTGGTTCACTGTGGATGCATATAGAGTGGAGCAAGGCCAGGGCTGACCAAAGACTAAAGGGACTTCCTAAAGGATTGACTGAACGGGAGGCTAGAGGATGAAAGGCTTTGTATGTCATGCTGAGCTGCTTTATCCTTGTTCAGGGGACAATTAGGAACCATTGAAGAGTTTTAAGCCAGGTAAAAGTGTAATCTGTTTTTCCATTAGTCAAAGCACGCTGGCTATAGGTGCTGAATATATCGGGGGTCAGTGCTGGGGCGAGTGGGGGTTATACCCTTTAACGAGGGCAGAGAATGTTGGTGGAGAATGTTGCAGTGGTCCAGGAGCCTGCTGCCAAGGGCCTGAGCAAAGGTGGCACAGGAGTAGCCCAATAGAGACCTACACAGAGTAACGAAGAGCTAAATTGAATACTCTAAGCTGTTTTTCTTAGAATAGTATTTAAATTTGTTTGAGACATTCTGGTTATTTGAAGTCCTCTAGATTTATAATTAAAATAAGTTGTTACCTAATGTTAAAACATTCCAATAAAAAGAATGCTTACATTTACCAATGTCAGCCGAAATAAAGTGATTCATGTTGTTGCTTTATTATGAGTTTAGTGTAGAGATATTAGTGTCGAGATAAATTCCTTCATGTGCCATATAAAAGTACCCTCCCCCCCATTTTTGCTACATTTTCATAGGGTTGGAGAAACCTCATTCATAATCTGGTAGCTAGATTCTAGAGCAGTTTGTTCCCAGGGCAAGGAATTCCTCATACTACATCACTGATCATAAAGGTTATCCAGCCCCTACTGCTACTCTGTATTGCTTTTCTAGTGCTACATGATAAATTACTACAAATACTGTGGTTTAAAATAATCTCACAGTTTCCAGGAGTTAGGGAGTCCGGCACAGTTTAGCTATATCTGCTGCTCTGGGTCTCACAAGGCTGCAGTCAAGATGTTAGCCGGGGCTGGGTCTTATATGAGGTTTGGGGTCCTCTTCCAATCTCACTGATTATTGGTAGAGTCCAGTTACTTGCAGACGTAGGGCCAAGGTGTGCAGTTCCTGGAGGTTGTCCACGGTCTCCTGCCAAGTGGCCCTTTGCATAGGCATTTCCCATGGTAGCAGTTTGCTGTTTTAAAGTCACCAGGTGAATTTGTGCATGCTTACTGTAACCTAATTAGGAGAGTGCCATAAAACATAACCGAATTATGGGAGGGACATCCCATCACTTTGCTGTATTTTATTGGTTAAAAGCAAGTCCTGGATCCCACCCACGCTCAAGGGGAGGGAGTGATGGAAGGGTCATGGAGGTCACGGTAGGAGGGGGTGTCACCTTTGGATGCTCCCACTGTACACACACCTTTGCAGTGGTGGACTCACTGCCTATACTGTCATGCCTTCCATATTTTGCTTGTTTTGTTCGTGTGTGTATGTCTATTTGGGAAAGAAATTCTCCTTCTATGTTCTCTCTTTGTCCTTCAGCCACTTCTCATATAACATAGTTTCTAGACCCTTCCCTCTTCCAGTTCTGTACTTATTCTAGTTTATCAGTGATATTGCTTAGACCTTGGCACCTAGAACTGACAACACTACCACTTGCAGACCAGTACAAGTATTATGGGACTGTTGCTTTCTTTTATCTGGGTATTGTAATTGTGAAATTAAGTTGGTTGTCTTTTGAAGTGTCCACATTTTTTACTTCTGCTAAATATGAAATCCCCTAAATTCCATTTTTACATCAAGTGCTGTTAATTCAAGTCTTCCCAGTGTAAGAACAGGAATTGGTATTTATCCATTTTGATTTATTTCTTGTTTGTTTACACCATCATCCAGACTAAGAATCTCTGTTATCCAGTGGGTTAGTTATTCCTCGAGCTTTATATCCTCCATGAATGTGCTGAACAAGCCTCTGTGTTGTCATAATGCTGTGACATTGTGTCCAGTTAATTGTGGACCAGTGGACCCAGCCCCAGTGCCTGCTGAAGCATGTGGCTAGGAGCTAGTCCACCTGGCCCCCAGCCCTGCCATTACTGTGTAGCTTCAGTTCTTTAATTCAATACATGCCAACCCACCTAACTCAAATTTCTCCACCTTGTTCCATTTTGTTGTTTGTTTGTTTGTTTTTGGCGGGGGTGGTGGTGGTGGTTATTTTATCTATTTGAGAGAGAGGCAGAGAGTATGTGCAGGGAGGCCGGGGTGAGAAGGGGCAGAGGGAGAAGCAGAGTCCCCACTGAGCAGGGAGGTTGACACAGGGCTCAATCCCAGGACCCTGAGATCATGACTCAGGCCGAAGGCAGACACTTAACCAACTGAAACTCCTACGTGCCATCTCCATCTTGTTCTTTTTTTTTAAAGATTTTATTTTTTTTTTACAGAGTGCACAAGCAGGGGGTGTGGCAGGCAGAGGGAGAAGCAAGCTCCCTGCTGAGCAGGGAGTGTGATGTGGGGCTTGATGTGGGGCTGGATCCCAGGTCCCTGGGGTCATGACCTGAGCCAAAGACAGATGCTTAGCCGACTGAGCCACCCGGGTATCCGAACTCCATCTTGTTCTTAAGAATACTCAAAGAGCTTTCTTTATAGGCCCTGCTGATGTCAGAATACTTGGAGTTACAGACAGCTAGGTTTTAAGTATTGAGAGTCAAATTTGTTTTTGGTAATGAGTCTAACTTACAAGCATTCAAATTGAAATGCATTGAGTTGTGGTGATACTGGGGTTTATATGATTTTTTAATTAGCAACCAATAGCGGTAATCATCTCCAGATCTTCCAGAGTCGCCTCAGGCATTGTTGACTGGATGATTGTCTTGTGATAGAGCAGATATTACAGTCTTCTCATGGATATCAAGAAATTTTATATATATCTCAACAATATGTAAAAAGTAGCATTTCTGACTTTGCATATGTTGTGATTGTCATGACAAATATTTATCGATGGGGCATTTTTAAGAATGTGTAAATGCTTGATATGCTCGATTTAAAGCTTAGGTCTTATGTTACTATGTTTTTAAAGTTAGCAGAAAGACATAGTAAATCAGGTAGGCATAAGGTTATTTATGTACTGTATTAAAATATCACTTTAAGAAAACTTAGATTAGGAGAAAAGAAGTCAGGCCCTTTGGTGTTTTGTTTTGTTTCTTTTTAATTAAATTGCAGTTGACTGCATCTGATTCATGGAGTATGTAAAGGAGCTTACATATTTATAAACATACCATATAGTTGGCTGGGAACATTTTCTTTAAATATGAGGTATAGTTTTAAAGCTTTAAGAGTTTAATTTTAAAGAAAAAGCGTGAAGTCTAGTAGAAAGCTTTGTGTAGTCTCTTAGGAAGTAGTCAGGTAGCCAGTGTTTCACTGACATGCTAAAGTTGAATTTAGCAGATTTTTCCTTATTCTCTTTCAACTGGAGTTGGTTGTTTTTGAAATAAAAGTGACAGGTGCTCTAACAGTACTTTCCCCTTTCTCTGGCCGGTATTCACCTAAACTTGAGTGAAGAGTGAAAATATAGAACAAATGAAACCATCTGCCTCTCCCAACCAACTAGTCCCTAACCCACTGTTGGGGACAATGCTGGTGCCACATGAGTCAGCCCTTGGATGGGCTCCTGCTGGGCCTCATTTCGGAGGGTTAGGACAGATCCTGTCACACATTTTGGGATGTGATTCCATCAACCGGCCAGTTATAGAGACATCAAAGAAGCTTTTAATTTTCATCTGATTACTCCTTGAGAAACTGTCTACCATATCCAGCAATAGCTATGGTATAAAAAGCAAACAGTGTGGGAGTGTATGCTAAAATTTCTATTTCAGAATAGAATATGACTATATTCTTCCTTGCATCTTTCATGTAAAATTAGAAGTAAAAAAAAGTAAGATAGTATAACAGAAAGTATTAATTTTGGGTGACTTATGCTTTGTAATAATTCTTTTTTCTTTTAAAGAAGTCCTTCAGATAAAACTTCAAATAAGATGCTTTAGCCCATTTGTCAGTGGGAATTTTTATACCCCTGTATAACTTCAAATTAGAACAAAGTAATAACATTTTCATGAGTCCATTCATTGGAATTTTAATAGGGTTATCATTTTTTATATGTATTCTTCTGTGAATTTTTACAGTTTCACAAAAAATTACCAAATGTCTTATAATCAAAGGTGACCACTCAGAGCTGTGACTGATAAACATCTGTCACATCGCAAACTTGTATTATAAACAACTCGTACTTTGTCAGGTTCATAAGTTGACATCTGTTTGAATGACAGATGTCCGCGCAGTTAAAATGCAGTTAAATTTGGGAGTCTTAATCTAAAAGAGACTCACATTTTAGTCATTTGCATCTTAAAAACAACTGAGGCTATTGTCATTAATATAATTGTCTCCTTCCTTAGTAAAGAAGTATAAACACACAACTCTAGTAACTATTTGGGTCAAGCTTTTTATGGGTAAGGCCTGTAAAGAGATCTCAGAATTAGTCATTGTGACCATTTTGTGAGCCATTGTGACCAGTGAGAAAAGAAGTCTATTGATTAGCAATCGCTGACATTTCAAAATGGCCGTGTAGAAAAATGTTACTGGATTTATTAATGTTTCTCATCAGCTGTAATCACCAACAAATTTAAGTAAAAATGTCACAAGCTGAATCTGTTTAACAATTTGCTATTGTTAAATTTTAAACAAGTTTTATAACCTCTAATTTTTATTCGTATATTAAAAATGCCACCTTTATCAGATCATTACTAGTGGACTTAAACATGGAAAAAATAAGTGAAAAAAATAGCTTGGGAATAAATTTAGATATTGAAAATTTTTAATTTTTAATTATGTGAAATTCATCTAACGTAAATTAACCATTTTAAAATGCACAATTTGATTCATTTTAGGAATAGGAAGATATTATGAGTTGGCATATTACTATGACTGATGTGGATTATATCAATGTAAAATGAAACAGCTAGGACATTTCTATTCAGGCAAAATTTTGAGAGAGATGTTTAAGTATTTGTCTCTTAATTGCCAAAAAGTGTTACAAACAAAAATAAGGTTATTTCAAAACACTGTGATGGTGATATACAAAAGAAAATCTGGGTTTGCATGAATTAATTTTAAGGAACTCAGCAAACAGTGTGGGAGTGTATGCTAAAATTTCTATTTCAGAATAGCTTTGTTTTGCTTGCCTTTTACTTTCTTATACCCAAAAGCATGTTCTTTGATCCTTAGGCATTTTATTCTTAAGCACAAGTGTGATGCTCAGAGAATATTAAGTCCAGATTCTCTGCTGTTTATTGAACAGTATATAATGGTTGTACCAAACTGGACCTACCACCTTTGAATAATTAAATGACATGCAGAAGTTAAGCATAGATTTTCTTTTGACAGTTTTGGACATCTGCTGGTGGGGCGTGAATACAAGAATTTTAATGACTAAATTTGTACCTGCTTCTTTCTAAATTCATGTATTTTATATTTCTTTATTTTGATCCCAGAGCACACTCATCATTGTGGACCACAAAATTGTCCCTGTAGCAGAAATCTTTTTAAAAAAACCTTAAAAAGTTTTCACTAATTATTTGGCACTAATTTCAGTTTTGATGCATTTACTCAAAATTGGAAAAAGATGAGATGGAGTCTCTGTTTTAAGGTCAGACACACAGATTCTCATGAATTAGAATTATAACCAAGTGGTGTTTCTACATTCTCCATTTTAAGGAACTTAGGGCAAATGGGATGTAAATTATTTTGCATATTCAATATATAAAACCACATGTTAACCATAAATATCACTTTATGTCTTGAAGTTTTATCTTACTAGCTTTAAATTTTTGTTTTATAAAGTGAGACACCAGGATTAAGTTAAAAAATTAGCATTATTGGGCGCCTGGGTGGCTCAGTGGATTAAGCCGCTGCCTTCGGCTCAGGTCATGATCTCGGTGTCCTGGGATCGAGCCCCGCATCGGGCTCTTTGCTCAGCGGGAGCCTGCTTCTCTCTCTCTCTGCCTGACTCTCCGCCTACTTGTGATTTCTCTCTCTGTCAAATAAATAAATAAAATCTTTAAAAAAAAAATTAGCAATATATAAAACATGAAATTTTGGTTTTTTTGAAGATTTTATTTATTTACTTGACAGACAGAGATCACAAGTAGGCAGAGAGGCAGGTGGAGAGAGATGGGGGAGCAGGGATGTGGGAATCGATCTGAGGACCCCAGGATCATGACCTGAGTTGAAGGCAGAGGCTTAACCCACTGAGCCACCCAGGTGTCCCTAAAACATGAAATATTTTAAAGCAAGACTTTTATTATTTTCATACCAAGACTGTATACGCTTATTTTAAGATTATAAAGTTTCCCTGTAATTGGCATACATTTATTCCCTGCCTTTTTTATGCTTACTTAACAAAGCTAAATACACAATGACCCAATTTAATTCAGCATAAATTATTTTTTAAAGATTTTATTTATTTATTTGATAGAGAGAGATCACAAACAGGCAGAGAGGCAGGCAGAGAGAGAGAGAGAGAGAGAGAGAGAGAGGAAGCAGGCTCCCTGCTGAGCAGAGAGGTCAATGCGGGGCTTGATCCCAGAACCCTGAGATTATGACATGAGCCGAAGGCAGATGCTTAACCCACTGAGCCACCCAGGCGCCCCACCATAAATTATTTTTATTATGAAAAATTTCAAGCACATGTACAGTTAGAATAATGTAATGAATGGACACTTACTGATTACCTACTTCAGTGATTGTCAATCTGTGGTCAATTTTATCTATTCTCCCCTCCACTGGATTATTTTAATGCAAACTTCAGACATCATATCATTTTATCATTAATACTTTTATATGTACCTCCTACTAATAATAACCTTTAGCTACAGTGTGGTTATTTAGGATTATTATTTCTTTAATATTATCTAAAACTTAGACAAAGCGTTGGCACAAGTTCTTCAGAGTAGGTAAAATTCTAATGATCTACATTCTTCTGTGTCTGAAAATCTCATCAGAGAAGAAAATGACCGTATGAAGTGAAAGCTATAGTAATTAGCCGCTTACTTTTGAGGTTGACAAACTATTTATGGCATATCTGTCATATAGTATGGTTTTGTCCACATGGGGTATTTTTAAGTGATAGGGTGAGCATACAAAAATGTAAGGCCAAAAGTATTCATAATGGCAAGGAAGGAAGCTGTGTACAGTTGCTACCAGGGCAAGAGTCAAGAAAAGGGGTTATCTTGAGACAGAGACAAAGGGGCATTGAGGGATTGTGAAATGAGATGCATCTGTGACATTGGATTAGTGGGTTTCTCTGGAGAAATGAAGAATTCTAAAATGGAAGTGCAGTGGAGAAGTATAGAAAATAATGAGTGAACCACAATGATTAAAAAAGATAAAAGTGGGAAGTAGAATAAATCTTTTTTTAAAACTAATGCTTTAAATATGGACCTACTGAAGGGCCCTAGGCTATGACTTCAGTTCCTGTTATTGCCAGTCATCTTGAGATGGAAAACATTTTTTTTTAAGATTTTATTTATTTATTTCAGAAAGAGAGAGAGATCATGAGCCTGGGGGGTTGGTGGGGGCACAGGGAGAGGCAGACTCCCTGATAAGCAGGGAGACCAACACCGGCCTGGATCCCAAGACTCCAGGATCATGACTTGAACTGAGGGCAGATGCTTAACCGACTGAGCCACCCAGGGGCCCAAGACATTTTTAAAAAATAATTTATTCAAGAGAGAGAGAGTGAGCGAGTGTATACACACGTGTAAGTGAGTAGGAGAGGGGCAAGGGGCTGGGAGAGGGAGAGAGAGAATCTCAAGCAGATTCCCTGGTGAATGTGGGGCCTGAGCTGAGCTGAAATTGAGAGTTGGACGCTTAGCTGACTATAGCCATCCAGGCTCTCCAGGAAAACATTTTTTTGTAAGGTTACAAAAATCGTTTCTACCTCCAGGTGGTAACTAGAAAGGTCTGTCAGCAGTTGGACTTTGTGACTTTAAACTACTTGATGTGTCTAAGTTCACTGGGTTTTGTTCAGGGGTTTGCACATTGGGGACAGCCCTAGCCAAAGGAAACTTGGTCCTTACTTCATAATTCATAAGTTTCAGCTTTTATTAGAATTATGAGTGTGAGATCTGGGTGGGGAAAAGCAAACAAAAACTTTACCTATACTTAAACTAAATGCAACCTTTCACTTTTCTTTTTTTAAGATTTTATTTATTTGAGAGGGAGAGAGAGAGAGAGAGCGTGAGTGGGGGAGGGTCAGGGGCGGAAGCAGACTCCCTACTGAAGAGGGAGCCCAATATGGGACTTGATCTGGGGACTCCAGGATCTTGACCTGAGCCGAAGGCAGTTGCTTAACCAGCTGAGCCACCCAGGCACCTCGGCTTACCACTTTTAAAGATTTAAATAGAACTTGATTTTGCCAGTAATTTTTTAAATTTATTTTATTTTGTTAATGTTCTAAAAACTCCAGATATAGGGGGCAGTCTACTGATTTGCAGATAAAGTAATATTGTTTACCATTTATTATGTCTCCAGTATTATGAACTAGATGCTTTATCTCTTTAATCCTGACAAACTATTCAGATATATATGTTGTCCATGTTTTAGAGATGAGAGGTCTCAAGCTCAGAGAGGTTAAGTATGTTACACAAGTTCACTCAGCTTGTGTGTAGAAAGGCTAGAATTCAGGTTTGGTCTGGTAATGCCAGGGCTTGAACTCTAGGCCGTACCACCTAAACGTGTAAAATACCTGAGGCAAAGCCCAGGACACGGTAGCTGATTGATCAGGAGGTGTTTTCTTTTGTACCACTTAGAAGCTGATCAAAGTTCTCATACAAACACAGACCCATGTACTCTGAAGTGACCCTGGAATGACATGGGAATACCTGTAGCCTCTTTCTAGATAGCCGGCCCTTGACTGGCACGAGGGCTTCGATTAGAAGTTTCTAATTCTGTCAGTTCATTCATTGTGTCTTAAAAGAAAGCATCCTGGGTACCTCCTTTATAGTAAATAATTAGTAAATAATTACTATCTGTTTTAACGCCATCTTAGATATTTACTACATTTTAATATTCATCTAAATATCAAGAGATTAGTATTACTTTTAATATTACCAAATGGGGTGCCTGGGTGGCTCAGTCGTTAAGCATCTGCCTTCGGCTCAGGTCATGATCTCAGTGTCCTGGGATCAAATCCCACTGGATCGGGCTTCCCGCTAAGCAGAAAGCCTTGCTTCTCCCTCTCTTGCTTCCCCTCCTGGTATGCCCTCTCACTGTCTCTCTGTCAAATAAATAAATAAAATCTTTTAAAAAAAAGTAATATTGCCAGAATAATCCTCATTTTTTTAGGCCCTTCTGGAGACACATTGATGTAATGGTTTAAACAAGTATATTGCAAGTATAAATGTAGTTCCTATATGTAGAAAAATCCATGTGTACATATGCATAAATGGATATATATACTAGAATATTTAGTTTGCTGAATATCTGTGGATATATACGTTCATTTGAGATAAAAATGTAAACGCTTTTGGTGATGAACTTAAGGCTCCAACTAAATAAGTACCTTAGCATGATTTTATTTTTCAAAAAATATTTTCTACACTTCGTTGTGATTTTTTAATTTTTAATTTTAATTCCAGTTAACATTCTGCAACATTAAGTTACCATAGCCATTCAATTTGTTTGCTCTACATAAATATGCAAATAGATTTAAATTCATTGAATTATTCGTGAACTTGTAATTGTTAGTTACAAGTTCTTGGGTTTATGGGAAAATGAAGAACTCAGGCAAAATACGAAATTTCCTTAAAAAGTTTTCTCTTTGTATGTATGAAATTATAAATACTTTTTAAGATTACAAAAGGAATATAAATTACTTTGCAGAAATTTTAGAACACAAAAGCTAGAGAAATATGGAATACCACTGTCTCAACACAGTAACCATTAACAGAGAAATAATTTCTTCCAGTTATCTTTCCTATGTATTTTTAAAGTTATTTTAGGAAATACATAATTCTGTGTCCTAATGTTTTATCCTCTACTTAGCCTTTTATCATAAACATTATTCTTGACCTTGATTTTAATGGTTCAAAAGGCTATATACAGTACATATAAATAATTTACCTTTCATTTCCTATTTACTTTTAGGATGTTTCCCCTATTTAACTCAGACACCTAAATGCAACAAAACAATCATTATTGATCCATTAAAGTAAAGGGCCTGTTTCATTTACCTAACTTAAAATATATTCTATTTATCAATTAGCCCATTTTAATTGCTGTGTTGCACCTGAACCCACCACACCACCCAAACCAAGAACTAGAATCTTGCCAATCATTTATACTTACATGTGGGTTCTTGCCCTGTTCTAACCTCCTGCCTTCTCTTAAAGGTAACCACTCTCTTGAATTTCATGTCTATTATTTCTTTGCTTTCCGTTTATCTTGCCTCTTGCATAGGGTTGCCTAAACACTGTATTGTTTAGTTTCACTTGTTTTAAACTTTATAAAAAGCTGTCTCAGTATATATAATCTTTTGGTACTTGCTTTTTTCCCCACTTTATATTGCATTACAAAGATTCATTTATGTTCTATGTAGCTGTGGTTCAGTCATCTTTACTATTTACTAATAGTAATAGGAAAAAATAATTTGTTTATTCATTTTACTGTCAATGGCCATTTGAGTTATTAGGGTTTTGTGTTTGGTTTTACTATTACAAGCAGTGCTGTTATGAACATCCTTATCCATGTATTTTAAACACATGCATACAACTTTTTCTTGAGTGTATACTTAAGACTGTAATTGCTATGTCTTAAGATATGTAAATGATGAGCTTTATAAAATGGTATCTTACTGTGCCCTTGGTCTCCATGCTTACTAATGTTTCCTCTTCCATGAAATGCCTTTTCAAGTTTGCTTCCCATTTGTTTTAATTGGTCATTGTCTTTAAATTGTAGAAGTCTTTATATGTAGAATACTAATAGTTCATCAATTTATTGATGACATGTATCTTCCTTTGGGTTGTGCATTTTATTTTCATTTCTATAAGGTGCTTTGATGAAAAGGAGAGCTTAGTTTTTATGTTATTTAATTTGTCCCTCTTTCCTTTTTTTTGACTTGCTTTTAGAAACTTAGTGTAAGTCTTCCCTATATCATCATCCATGTTTTTGTCTAAAAGTTTGAAACTTTTGCTACTGACATTTAAGTTCTTAATCCACCTATAGTTGATGTTTGCATATGGCTTAAGGTAGAGTTCTGCTTTCATTTTTACTCATATAAATAACCCTTTCTTTCATGACTTTTGTATATGTATCTGGCTTCTGTTTCTTGACTCCTTATTTTATTCTATTGGTAAATTTATCCTTGCACCAAAACCATGCTTTTTTTTTTTTTTCAAAGATTTTATTTATTTATTTGAGAGAGAGACAGTGAGAGAGAGCATGAGTGAGGAGAAGGTCAGAAAGAGTAGCAGACTCCTCATGGAGCTGGGAGCCTGATGCGGGACTCAATCCCGAGACTCCAGGATCATGACCTGAGCCGAAGGCAGTTGTCCAGCCAACTGAGCCACCCAGGCGTCCCAAACCATGCTGTTTTAATTACTGTAGTTTTACAACTTGTCTTTATATCCAGTAGGGCAAATCTTCCCTCATTTTTTTCTTCAGAAGTGTCTGGGCTATTTTTGGCCCTTTGTTCTTCCAGAATACATTTTACAGTGAAATTAATTATTCATCACAGGCTATGCTGACAAACCTCTGCCTTTCCCCTTTGTGCGCCTGATTCTATAAAACTCACAACCTTAAGAGCGGAGCAGGACATCCTCTCTCTACAAGGTATCCCAAGGAAAGGGGAAGGGGCTGAGCTACTTAGGACAAATTCATTAAAAAAATCATTTTAGTATGTGGGAGCACTGAATTAAGTGTGGACCAACAAGGGGGGTGGGGCGCTTAGGGAAAATCTGTGGAAGGAAACTAGAGGAGTGGTAAATAAGACTTCCCCAATTTCTAACAATTTTCTAAAATTTCTAAGACTGACTCTGTGGAAGTAATCATTGTGCCGTGACATAGTCTGAGTACGCAGTCTCATAGCTGTTGGTCCTTTGTGTTTATTTATTATACTGAAGAAATCAACTTCATTTCTCTGAAGATCCTGTAACTTCTAACATCTTCCTTGATTTAAATAGGAATGATCCACATTTTACCTAAGTGGAAGATTTATTGTTAGTTTATATTTCTAGGCTGTTTACCTTTAATTACTAAGACTTTTGCATATTGATACCTATGACACATAACAAAGTACTGAATAGCCACCTAAACTTCCTAAAATTTCTCGAAGGTAAAACAACAATACTTTAAAGCCAGAAGTTAATGTCCTTTTACTGTCCTCCCTCTCTCTTCTCCGGTACATCTTTGAGAAGTAGAGATTATTAGTCGAGGCCACAGCTCTTCTAAAATTTTTGCTTATGGCTACCTTTCCCCCTCATATAATTCTTTTTGTAACCTAGAAAGAGAAAGTTATAACATACGGGGTATATACCTGCCTTTACACCTTCTCATTACTTCTTTGTCAGCTTAAGTTAGCAATGAGGACCCTCCGAGAATATGTCTAGAACCTCCCTGGGAAGGAGACTGAAATTCTATAGGCTGTATTGGCTTAATTATTCTAGAATCCTCTACAGGTTCATTACCAAACATTCTAGTTACCTTCTTAGCGCTGTGGGCAGCATGTCAGTCTCATTACCAAACATTCCAGAGTAATTATCTTTGTTTGAAGCAACATGTAGAGCTTCTTGGTTTTTTATACTAGAGAAAAGGAAAGTATTAAACAGTGCTTTCTGATTTAGTATTTCCCTCGGAGCATGGTTCTCCATGGAAACCAGGAATATGTTGGCAGCAGGAAACTCTTATGCACGTATTCAGACACACGTACGAACATAAATACATTTTGGCAGCACCAAATCTTTTATGCACACACACATATATATACACATACATGTATATATATACATATACTACACACACACACACACACACACACACACACACACACACCTGGGGCATCCTGCAGTAGGCTCTGGGGTAAAAGACATACCAAGTGGCAGATCACAAAAAGCCTTTTAATGCTGCCATGAGGCTTTGCACTAAGCACTGGGGGAGCACAGAGGACAGACCAGCTGCCAGATTTGACTCTTCAGGTGTGACTTGAAAGGCTATATAAAAATTTGTCAGAATAAGAAAGTAGGAAAGGGGTCTTCCTCTCCCACTTTCTCTATGGCTCCTTTTCTGTCTCCTGAACTTGAGTAGTAATTAAATCTTCCCGAGTTCTCTGCTCAGTCCGCTTCTCGTTTCCAGTAAACTCAGCCAGCCACATGGCATTACTCTTCCCCTGCCCAGGAGTGGTGTTCAGCGTTCTCGCTCTGCACCTCGTCTCTCTGCTGAGCTCCATCCAGGCCGTTATTTTCAGAGGCTCACCTGGCTATCCATACGATATTTTAAACTCAGGTATGTTTAAACTGAACATATCTTTATTCCTGGCACCCCTCATTCAGATTTGAAACCTTAAAACGGTGTTTGACTCTCTACCTGCTTGTGCCTCTTAGCTCTGTGAAACATGAAGATACAACACAAAGTTTCTATCGATCACTGGATTAATACCTACTCTTTTACATTTTCACTGCCACTACCCTGTTCTGTAGCTCTTTAGTATCTGTGGTCTCTCACAGCTCAGATTTCTTAAATGCACATTGCCATGTGGATCTTCCTAGTAATCACCATGGGATTAGAAAATTTTCACTGGCTTTTCATTGCCTTTAGAATATAATTTAATCACCTTAGCCTGTATTCAAGGCCTCTATTCTAAAACTACTTGATGTTGTAGGCTTAGGTCCCACTTCCTGCTTTCATGATCTCTATCTTGGGCCAAAAGCAAATTGGTTCCTGTTTCCCATGTGTGAATGGAACTGTTCTGCTTGTGCTTTACTGATTAATTCAACAGATACTTATTAAGCATCTGAGTGCGGGGCATTGTTCTAGGCCCTTGAGCAACATCCCTGAACAAAATGACACAAATCTCAATCCCTGCCTTCAGGCAGCCTACATTTTAGCAGGGAGAAGAGGTGCAGGGCGCAGGGTACAATAAGTGTAAGTCAGGAGTGTATTTTGTAGTGCGCTAGAGGATGGTAGGTAGCACGGGAGGAAGTAGAGCGGGATAGAGGGAGAATAAGGAGGCCATCAGCAGGAGGGGTGAGAATGCAGTTGCGGTTGGGCGAGACTTCTGCTTCTGTTAGAGGTTCTTATTCTTCTACTGTGCCTCCCCGCACTTCTTCTTATCAAATTTAAATGGATTTGGGGACCTGTCTTGAAGGGCCCCTCCTCTGGGCGGCATACCGTCCTCCTGGCTGAGGTCAGCTTCCTCTGAAAGTCCATGACTTTCTGCCGCTGCCCTTGCTTGATGACGAGTATTGCTTTCTTCCTTGCGTTTCAGTTGCGTTAGTTTATCTTTGCTTCCCTGCCAGTGTGGAGATCTCTGAAGAAGGGATCTCAGACCAGCTTTCATAGTTTCTTTCAGGTAGGGTTAAAACCACCTGTTTGCATGCTGGCTGCGAGCCGCGGGCCCCTTCTTCCAGCGCGCTGCCTAGCTTCCTTATCTCAGAGCCCTCTGTCTAAGGTTGATTGTTGTCTGCTTGATTTTCTCTGTCCATCTCTTGTTTGTCTGTTACATTATCACACTTCGCAATTTGTGGTCACCTGTCTGCGTGTTTGTCTTCCTTCCCTGAATGTAAGCTGCGGCAAATGGAGAGAGCGCTGGCTGTCTTGTTCGCTTATTTTTTTGCCCGCTCCCTTGGAAGGCATGGATGTTTGCAGGAGTAATAGAAAAGTGTTGGAACACACTGTATGTCACATAAATATATGAAATATACAGATACGGTAGGAGATGCATGGTGAACTTTCAGGACCATTGAGCTCGAAGGTCTTTTACAGTGCTCAGTCATGATGAAGAAGGGGTGCCTGGGTGGCTCAGTGGGTTAAGCCTCTGCCTTCAGCTCAGGTCATGATCTCAGGGTCCTGGGATCGAGGCCTGCATCCAGCTCTCTGCTCGGCGAGGAGCCTGCTTCCCCCCCTCTCTCTCTACCTGCCTCTCTGCCTACTTGTGATCTCTCTCTCTCTCTTTCTCTCTCTGTCAAATAAATAAATAAAGATCTTAAAAAAAAAAAAAGATGAAGAAAAAGAATATTCCTTCTTCACATGATTTCTACTTTATCTTGGGAACTCTGGCTCTTACACTTAATCTGTTTCTCTCTCTTGTTGCTCATGAAAGTCATATAGACATTCTCTCCATTGATGTCTTCATGGTTTTAGGAACATTGATTTTTGTTAGGAGTAACTAGTAAATGATTATAAGGTATTTAGTGAAAACAAATGTAAAAAAGTGTTTTATAACAATGGAATGGAGAAGAGAGGAGGAGAAAGGGTTTCCGAGTTGGCACTGCAGTTCAGCCTCCGACTATGTGGTAATTCCTGGAATGATGGTTGTCAGGACTCAGCCCCAAGCCTGTTGCCCTTGCTGACTGGAAATGCAGAGTGATGGGTCCAGGCTTCCAAGAATATGTGACTATCCTTGAGGGAATACTAAAATTAGCTCATATTCCATCCAAATTCTTATAAACCATTAATACTTTATAACCATTAATCTCCATGTGATTTCCCTATGTAAATCAGCCATGAATGCATGGTTCAGTGTGTTTACTACTGAAGGACTAACATGTAAAAGCAATCACAGCTCATTCCGGCCAAAATAAAATGGTTCAGTTTCACCATCCCTAAATTTGATCTACATTTACATCTGTTTATGAAATCTGAGCATTTCCCCCCTCGACCTAATGCTTCAGTGCTCTCTTCTAATAAAAAAATCAATATATGCATCCTGCACTCATGAGTAACCCTATAATAATAAACGGAGTACGTGCAATTGAAAAAAAAGTAATTTCAGGAAAAAACTGATTAGGATTGTGGTCACCCACAGTCTTTCTTTAAAATAGAGGTTATGCAGTATTAAGAATATAATAATCTTTTAAATTTGATTATACATACCATTTTGAGAAACCCTTAATCCTAATTAATCCTAAATTAATATTTATTAAAATTACATTTGGTGTTCTTTCCCTTCATGTAATTAATAATGCAGTCAGTCTAAAGAATCTAAAGAATTCTAAATTAATATGTTTTAAAATTTCTGATTCAATTCAGTTTTATAATTTTATAATGTTTCTCTGGCTCTCTGTATTTGATCAATTTATAAAGGAATATTTGCATTCTAAGTCATCAGTTTTATTTCAAATAATAAATGAAAATGTTTTATGGTAACAAGTGTATTTTTTTTTAGAAAAGCCTATTTTCTAGCTCTGTTTTAATGCTGCCTATTTGAGTTGCTAATTTTCTATTTCATGAAATTTATACATTAGAAAATATGTTTCAAATCTGAATTCTTTATACTTTTGCAAACAGATCAATTGCTTATGCAAAATAAGGAATATATACTTCTTATTATTCACTCTTTCACTAATCTTTGATGGTTGCACTTTGATAAATAAATAGATCATCTAAGATTCAATAGGCCAATTGCAGCATATAATAGCTATTCAGAGGCAATTAAACTGCCTTTTTTCATGCCGGCATGTGAGCCGCCCTTTCACAACCTTCAACTTGATTCGTGGTGATTCAAAATTAACTTAAAAGTCTTGTTTGCTGACAGCTTAAAGCTTAATTGACTGAAAGCCAAATAGAGTGTGTTCTGTATTCAGCACTAGGGCTATTGATAAAGCCATGTGTAAATTGCGTGTGGTGAAAGACAGGGATTGGGGCCCCCTGTTCTTGTATTAGTCCACAACTTAGCATTGCTACACAGTCAGAATTGCTTTGTCAAGTCTTTTATCACACCAGGTTAACTCTCTCTGGAGTTTCTCCAGCAGCAGAGCAGTCCAGTATTGAGCTTCTAGAATACAGTGGGGCCTGTAACTCTGTTACTTATTTGTGGTTTCATTTTTTTCTTTAATATAGTATTGGCCTTTCATTTCTGAACAGGACTGTTGGTAGCATATTTCAAGAAGCTACTGATTTTCTGTATTCATCATTTTAGGAGAGAGCAGGGTGTATAGGTGTAGAGATTTTGAAAAATACTTTAAGAAAAACAGCTCTCATGATATTGATTTGTCTCTCTTATGAAAATTAAATCTAGCCATTTTGAACATTTAATTAGGATAAGGAATGCATGCTTAATAGCCTCAAGTGTGTAATGTAAACTGTTGTATTGCAGCAATAGTTAAACTATCAGATGCTTTCAGTACTTTCATACCAAAAAGATTTCAGTGATGATTGTACCTTTTAGGTATGTGCATTTCTTTTTAAAAAATTGATACTTAAGGAATGAGATGGATTATTAACATATTAGTATATTTTATAATTTCATAGTTATGCCTTTTTTAAGAAAAAGCCTTAGTATATTCAGTTGTATAGAAAGTACGAGACAATCTGCATATAAATATGCATTAACCAATAATGACAAATTCAGAAGCAAAACTAAAACAGTTTTCAGAAGCACTTCACTATTGCCATCTATTATGTTTATATATCTTGGAATGCTGTAGACTTTAGTTTTTAATGTGAAGCTTTTAAGCTGAAACTGATTTAATAGCTTAAAAATGTAACTACTGTATAATGTGTTTTGAAGATATTTCACAAGTAAAGCTGATGTTTAAGTTTGAATTTACTGAATCTGTGTGCAATGTATTTAAATATGTTTACAATGAGCTCTATTTTGTTTTCTGTATCTTGTTTCTTAATATTCTACAGTCAACTCTTAAATTCGCAGCAGATTTGGTACCATTATTGAAGGATGTTCTCATTTACCTGATGTTGTCTACCTTAAACATTTGAAATGCCATAAAGCTTAAATTGCCCATTTTATATCCTTACAATTTGGTATAGGTTTTTTGTTGTTTTTACGACATTCAAATGACAAATACAGAATAAAATCAAGTTAGATAATTTTGGTGGAAATAATGATGAAATGGTTTTTTTTTTAAATTGTGTATTTAAATATTTTCTTGTAGAAAATGTCTATTTTCGTATCTTTCTATTTTAGCATCAGAGTTAGAACGGGATATTGTTGTATCTCTTATTGATATTCTGGTAACCATGGCTATCTAATTTTACCTGCCTTCCAATTGATTTCCAATAAGAACCTAGTGTATTCATAAAGAATCAGGATAAGTTGCAACTTAGTTTCAAAATGACTATAATTTAAAATAGTGTGTTACTCCTGTATACTTTTCAATAAAATAGTAATCATGCTTCAAAATGTAAAATCCAGAAGAGTACTGGTTTTATTGAAGTTTCACCTATACCCAGTGAGATTTGAGAGTCAAGAATGAATTGCTTTTATTGATCATGTTTTTGTATTAACAGTTAATCTAACATATCTTTAAAGCATGAATTATTTGAAAACAGTATTTTGTTTCTTTTTCATAATGTAGTTGTTTAGTATATACAAAACAGTTACATTGGTATGAAGGTATGAAGGGTGAATGAATTCCTTTTCTCATTTTTACCTTTAAAAAAAGGAGGCTAAATTTAATTGTAACGATAATAAGTCTATTCTGTTTAATTAAAAATTTGATGATAAAAAAGCAAAACTTACTACTTAAAGTTTCAGAAAGATAGTATATGTTGAAATATCGATTCCTTAGTAAGAGATCAGTGGTAAGAAATTCTCAGTAGATTCTGAAAGGAATGAAAGCATTTTGTCAGGCCCTCCTGACTTTGCCAGCATTGTTTTGTAGATGAAAAAATGAGAATTTACCTGAGGTTCTAAAAGAGTTTACCGGTTTTAAGGAAGGCCAGGTCAGAGTCAAGTTCAGTGGTGCTAATTTTGTATGTGATACATTTTTTTAAAAATATTGCATTTTCTGGTAAATTATAATTGTAAAACTTTGGATTTTTATTTATTTATTGCAAAACACTGTTTCCAAAATTTGAGATTCAGTGCTCTTCTAGGAAAGTGTAATGAATTTACTTTCACAATATTCATGCTAATTTGGGGTATCTCCCTTTTCTCTTATTACTTCCACATTATACTTTTATATAAGTAGGTGAGTTTTAGTTTTACTATTTTTCTTGCATTTTTCCCAAAGAACTTTCTTCTTTGTAAAATCAGTAGATTGTTACTTTGTCATTAGTTAACTATTTGCTTGTTTGGTAAAACTGTTAATGTATCTTAACCAGTAAAAAGGAATGCCCATTTTATATTCCATAGTATATTGAAAGTGTATCTCAATGCAGCACGTAAGGGAAAATTTGACCATCTGTGATCAGATTTGGTTTTATATTAACTACTTTAACTTCTGAGCCTTAAAATGTTTTATAATTAGGATATAATCTTATGATATTATATTTACCTAACTATCCAAGTAATATTGGATAATAATCTTACCTTAGCAATTGAAACTTTATGTTGGGGTATTGATTTTTAAAAAAAGAAAACGTTATAAATCAAATGAGATGATAATTAGAATACTAGAAAGTTCCTAAATATTATAGTTTGTATTCAGACGGTGTATATTTGGCATTTTAAAGTACCTAATAGCTAAAAGAATTATTTTGTATATGTATTTGTATTGTAATCCTCCTGGGAAAATATCATAAGCCATCCAGTTAAATAAAATGTTCATATAATATCATGACTCTCATTTAGGTTGAAATCTATATTAAAATTGAAAGTGTTAAGTTGTAAAAATATAGATGAGATCCTAACTATCTAGCCATATATTTTTATTTGAGCTTTTAAAAATGAAGAATGAATTAATGTCTTTCAGAAATGACATCTTCATTAATACTAGCTTGAAATTGAGAAGATTAGTGTAATAGCATATAAAGATTCTGATAAGTTCAGAGAAAATTACCTTGATCATCAAATTTATGCATATGATCCAATAACATTACTAGATAACTGATTATTTACTTAATCTTTCAGGTAATAGACGGTAAATGTATCTGAACTTTCTCTCTCTACTTAATAATACCTAAAATAATGCACAGTGCATTATAGTATATGTTCAGCAACTGAGATGATCATATATTGAAAGTGAGACATGAATAGTACTGATAAAAGAAGCATTATTTTAAAATACATTCAGGATCAAAGCCAAGATTACTTCCTGATGAATTCTCTGTTGTGATTAACTTGATTTTATTTGGCTTGTATGTGATGCTGAATTATATATGATGCTGAATAGTAGGAAAGACATCAGGGTTTATTTGGATAGATCAGACAGGAAAGAGTTGATTGTAACTCTGTGAGTTATGCCGTGTTATCCAAAAGAGACTGATCGTTATGTTAATGTCCTTTTTACTGATCATTTGTATAAATTGCCCTCTAATCTAGTGGCAAATTATGTGTTAATATTTTGGGGTATTTTTTGATAAGACAGTACCCAGTAAACAGTGTTTGAAACATCCCTTAGTGCTAATGAGTGCTTACTTGGTAGTCTATACTAATGCTTTAGTGGGTGCTGAACAAGTTTAGATGTTAAGCTTTTTAGGAAGAGTGAATGATGGCTAATGATTATTTAATGACAGATCTCTGGACTGAAAGGCATTTAGCACTCAAAGTATACTGCAAAGCCTATTTCTCAAAGCTTCAGACAGGTTTATTTGGTCTCACCTTGAATAGAACAGTGCTGTATTGATTTCATTGGTGTGGATTTAAACACACTATCGGCTTAGAATAGCACTAGTATGCAGTAGAAAATGATTGTCTTAACCCTTATGGTGACTCTAAGCTATTCTCTGATATTGCGATGTGGGCTCCGAAAATGATCATGAATTTATTTGCAATATTTGTAATGCAGCATGGGAGTTTGGGAAACCTTTGTGCATGTGAGGCAGTAACTTTTAGGGGACTTATAGAGAGGTTACTAAAAGTTATGTTTTTAATTAGTGTTTTCCTTCATATATTGTATTTGAAGAATTTCTCTTTTGTGGAAATTGTTGATGTTTCTGTGGATGACATGCCCATTTTATTGTCCTGTTGGATAATACATTATTTAAGTATTTCATCTCTGAATGGTAATAATATTTATGCTTAGTACTTTATATTTTTGTTTGTTTCATTATATATATACACATATGTATGTGTAGTTTATATATATGTATATAAAACATATGAAATCCAGTTGAAACTAGTTACTTCATACGCTTGATAGAATATCTCCTCCCAGTTTTCCACATCTTTTGTAGAGAGCCCCAGTAGAAAATACACGTAACATTATTAGATATTACAGACCAAAACTTAAAAATTTTTTCTAATAATAAATTTTGTTTGCTTTTTTTTTTTTTTTTTTGAGAAACATTTTCGATTATACAGAATTTGAAGATACCTAATTAAAGATTCATCTTGGAATAGGCATCAAGTATTATCTGGTTTCTTTGCAACACACGCTGACTTACAGGCCAATGAGGATTCTAGAGATCAGTCTGGGATGATGTCGCCATGAGTGCCCACTCTCTTTGGTGCTCTTCACCTTATGGCTTGAACACTTAACCTACTTGAACTTCCTTATCTATAAAATATGGATATTGGTTTGGTTAGAAGGGATTGTTGATGCCCCTTTTTTCCTCTAAAATTCCAAAGTTTCCTAACAGTCATCTAATCTTAGACCTAGGAATTGTTTTATATACTTTACTTGGATTTGTTTTCCTTGTAAATTCTTTTTTTTTTTTTTTTTTTTAAAGATTTTATTTATTTATTTGACAGAGAGAAATCACAAGTAGATGGAGAGGCAGGCAGAGAGAGAGAGAGAGGGAAGCAGGCTCCCTGCCGAGCAGAGAGCCCGATGCGGGACTCGATCCCAGGACCCTGAGATCATGACCTGAGCCGAAGGCAGCGGCTTAACCCACTGAGCCACCCAGGCGCCCCTCCTTGTAAATTCTTAATGGTTTATCTTTTTTTGTGAAAGAATTGGAAAGTGACTGTAGCGGACATGTAACCCTGTCATTATAACAAATATAGATTATCATATATAACAAATACGTTGTTATAACATATCAGTGGATATGTGAAGTACCGTACCCTAAGCCAGCAGGTGGGATTTATACAGACCGAAATTCTTGATTATTTAAAAGATGGACTTCAGGTTTTTCTGTTGTTCTTGTTAATTGGGGAACCTTTTCCTTGTTTTTTTTTTAAACCATAAATAAATACTGTTTCTCATTATTTGAGTGTTTTGTAGAATCAAAAACATTGGATAAATATTAGAGAAATTGTTCAGTTTTTTCATTTGCTAGTAAGGGAAACGGTTTTAAGAAAAATGATAATAAGCATGTGATAAATTCTTACTTAGGATTGTTTTCATCTGCCTCTGTTCAGCCCTTCTGGGCTATGTTACGACACTGATACCAGTCGTCTTGTCAGAGTGGTGGTTGTAGGAGTAAAGGTTGGAGGAATAAATGTTACCTCCTCTTGATTTGATTCTTCTTTTTTTTCCTGCCGAAAAGTCTCAGAGCAGTTGAGTTCAGTAAGAGTCATCCTGGATATATGTGTCTCCCTTTCATCAATATGCATCTAGTTTGAGGTTTTTACATATGAAAGTATCTCTCTATTTTTTTTTTTTTTTTTAGATTTTATTTATTCATTTGACAGAGAGAGATCACAAGTAGGCAAAGAGGCAGGCAGAGAGAGAGAGGAAGGGAAGCAGGATCCTTGCTGAGCAGAGAGCCCGATGCGGGACTTAATCCCAGGACCCTGAGACCATGACCTGAGCCACCCAGGTGCCCCAGTATCTCTCTATTCTTAATAAAAGATGAATCCACATAAGATTATAAAATTATTTCTTTGCAACTCCTGAGTAACCTAATAACTTGAGCTAATCAGGCAGCATTTTGAGGAAATGATTATGTGTTATTATGTAGTAGAAATAGATTTTTTTAAAAAGTCTTTTAAAATTGTGTGACATCTTACAAACCAGAATATCTGACTATGTGCTTATATAGGTTAAAATATTAATTTCTTTTTTTAGTATTCATTTCAGGAGTAGTAGCTTTTTCAGTTCCATACTAGTAACAAATCAGTGACTGATTTTTGGTATCTGTAGTTGTATGTACTTAGCTTTCTTTGGTTCAACACTTGGAAGGACTGTGCAAAAAATCAAGGCTCAAAGACTGTTTGGATTTGATACATACAAGACAGGCAACTCAGGTCCAACTTATAAATGGAATTAACTAATTAATAGGAAATCACATGAAATAGTTACATGAAAGAGAATATTAGTAAATTTTAATATCCTTATATATATGCTTATTTGAGAAGAAATCATATATCCAGAAAAAGGGTCTGAGAAAAAAAAATTGCCAAATAACAACTGCAGTCAGTTTGATAGACTAGTTACCTTCTTCGTAAAATGAGGAGATGTAAAATAATTTTTAAATAATCTATTATAATGACAAAGGCACATAATTCTTCTCTCTACATGTGGCTTAAAAATGATAAAAGCCTGAATATGTAACAAGATCAGAAATGGCAATCCTGTTTAGCTGTCTAATAAATTCAAGCTTTCGATGTCTTTAAGCTCTCTGGAGCTACTTAAAAATCTCTTTGGAAAATGGGCCCAAATGTCTTTTATACATGTGCATATTCCTTGGGCTGTATAAATGGGCTACTTTTTCTATAGGTTCTAGGCCAGTAATGAGTGTACCCTTAACAGTTTGAGGCTGTGGTTTATTTTGTCATTGACTTTTAGACTTTTAACACAAATGCTTAGTTTGCTTTTACTTATTTATCTTGTTCTTTTTCAAAGCTTTACTTTCCTGGTCATCTGTTAATGTGATTAGTAAATTAAAAGTCAAAGTTGTCTATGACCTTTTTATTTCTTTTAAATTTCTTTTCTCATTTTATTTCTCCTTTAAATTTGAAAAATATTTTTTAAATTTATTTAGTTCTTGGGAATTGTACCATAGTTTATTCCATATCGTTTTAATAACACATAGGGATGCATTAAAAAAGATAAATCCTATGTATTTCTGCTAGCTGTCAACTGTGTTAGAATCTTTGCTATAAAACTTGGTTTTGGACTTAACCACCACACCTTTTCCCAGATCTGCTATTACTTCAAAGGTCTTGCCATTAATTTCCACAATATTGGCATTATGTTGCCCCTGACTATGCTCCATTATTTCTACTTAACAACTCACTATAGTGAAGAAAACAAAAGGAAAAAAATAAAAGATGATCTTTTTAAAATCAGAGATAACATTATAATCTACTAAGAAAAATAAAAGCAAGAAATACCTTACAGGTTCCAATTTATGACAAGCAAACCTTTTAAAAATTGTTAACTTTTGGTTATATGGCATTGTTTCATTATTGTGACCAAATGTACAATAATTCAGAAAAATGAATACTACAAATACTTCTTATAAATGAGCAGATGTACTTGTTAACTTCTCAAAGGTAGAACAAGGCAATTATCCCCTTTGATCTGGTTTTATATCACCAAGTTGATAAAGATAATTAACCTAGGTGAAGTAGTTTTTAAGCCAATCTAATAAGTGGTTTGTCATTTATGCATACCAATGACCTCAGGTGTAACAATCTATTTCCCACTGTTCCGTAATGCGCAGGTGTGAAATTGTCATAGGATAGACCCTAATAGCGCCCCAAATATTAAGTCTCATGTGTCCCATTTGATCTTTTACAGAAATACATCATGTCTACTCCAGCATTTTTATAGGTGAATTGCATTGCAGAAAGTGTCTTTTTCTGAACATTAACTGTATGAGAATTTATGAGAATGATTTGCTGTGTTTTCAGATGTCTAACTTTATAAGCCACTAACCACTGTCTCTAAAATATTTCTTTCTTCATGAAAAAGCTAATAATGGTCTTCTTAATGTAGAAGTTTGTAGTTTTTAAAAACTACATTTGTAGTTTTTAAAACTTGACACGTTATCTCAGATTCACCTTTGAAAGGTAAAGTGAAACTACAATTGAACATTATTCTTGGTAATTACTAACTACAAGATTTCTGACTATATGGATATTGTAGATCTCTGGAATTTTTGAATCTCAGTTTTCTTTCACACTGAGAGCATTTGCACTAAAAGTAAAAACAAATTGACTTGTTAATGTTTCAATAGAGAGTGGAGGCAGGGGGATAAGATAATGCAGATTGTGGGGCAAAGGATATAGAACTTGTCTGTGTGAAGAATAAGAAATTGTTACAAGAATTACTTGAAAGTACCAGTTGCTTTCAAAGCTTAAGGTTTCTACTTATCAAAATAATCAACATACCCCCAAATAATATTATGATTATTTTAACTTTCCTTTGAAAAAGAAAATCAATTTGGAGCGTTCATTTATCCTGCTTTTGTCTGATTTTGTGGAAGATGGATTCTTCCAAAGATGTGCAAGAAGATGTGCAAGAGGCATTATTTTAAAATGGCTTAATCAGCAGGAGTAGCAGGAGATACGTGTTTGCAGCACCTGTTGTGTTCCAGCAGGGGGCTATCGTGCATACATACAAATGAAGAGCATGTTTGTTTACTTCAGCTTTGAGGGTGTGGGGGGAGGGAACAGTGTAGCAGCAACCAAAATAGTGAAAGCCTCATAGATTTGGGGAGCAACTTCCCTACCTCCCACCCCAGTAGGTAGGGGGAAAACACTAATAGATGGGTCAAAAAGTAAACTAAAATGTTTTTAATGCATGGAGGAAACCTAGTTGGTAAGAGAGGTGGATACTAAAAGTATTTTGGGGTCACACACCTGCTTTAGTAATCATGTGAAAGTTTGTAGGTAAATGTTCAAGTGCCCCATGATTGTCATTTTTAATCAGTTCATCTTTTTTGCCAAAGAGGTAGATTGGAACATTCAGAAAACTTGCACATTTTATTCACTTACGGTGAACAGGCAGAAATATACATGTTGGCCATATAACCATCTACAGTTTTAACTTTTTTCCATATCATTGAAATTTATTTGCCTTATTATGTGAAAATTGCAGGTTTTGCAGTGCTCTAAGTTGTGCCAACAAATGAAAATAGTGTGCAATATTCATATAAAAGCACTTGGCTGAAGAAAAGGAACTTCATTTAGTTTACAGTGGTATAGAACCACAGATTTCTCCTTGTGAGCTTATGAAACCCAGCCAGATTCACCACCAAGAGAGTGAAGTCTTTGAGCCTCTATTCACACTCTGGGTTGTCACCAATCTATGCCTTTTTGTGTTCTCATTTAATGAATTCTTTTTTAAAGTATTTGACTAAGAATTGGGATATAATGAATAACTGAAATTTAATTAGTAGAATACTGTAGCAATTTAAATTCTCTCAAAAACGAATTATTTCTAAAATATACAATGTATTAATAGGAGAAGATTTTGGCTTAAAGAGTCCCTCCATGCCCCCTCCCCACATTGTTAAACTTACTTGGAAGATTACGGTTACCTATCTGGTTAAAAGTTGACATCTTTATGGCATTGTACTTTATCAGTCTTAAGCAGCTCTAAGAATATCAAGTAGTAGAAAAAGTTCAGGCCAAATATATGTGGAAACAGTTTATACTGTGGAAACCCCACTCAGGTTCATTTTTCTCATTATGATTCTAAAACGTAGACAACACATTTTAATATCTCAAAAATACAATTCTAGCTCACTTAGATTTAAAATTTAATGTCTTGGTACACTGAGACTATTATATACTTATATGCATGTATATAATTATATATTTATATGTGTGTATGTGTATGCAAAACCAGTATATTTGATTAGCACCATACAATGATAATTAAAAAAGCATATCTTAAACATAAATTAATATTCCATTAGGCAACCATGTTTATCAATTTCAATAATAGTTGAAGTTACTTTGTTTAAAGTACATCTAAAAAAATTTGAACTCAGCTTGCTTTTGAAGATCTAGTTTTCTTTTAGATACTTCTGTTTATGTTCAGAAATGTATTAAGATATATTTTGATTGGACATATTTCACCATCACTGTAAACTCATTTTAATCTTCAATCTTATGTGTTTTTCTTGGTTTCAGTTGATAATGTCACATCACATTTAAAGTATCCTTGGGGCTGAGAAAAGAGAAGTAGGTAAAAGTGAAAATTCGGGAAAATATTTCACCAGTCTGAAAATAAAAATCTTTTGTACTTTTATTGACTAACCTTTATAAGAGCTTTGACTATACATATGCTAAGACTACTCTGTCTAAAAATTTATAAAAAGTAAATCAGGTCCTAATTCTGGAAGTTTCTCCATCCTCACGATTGCCAGTATTAACAAAGTTCAGTCTACTAAATTTCCTTTGTTTTTTAGTAATTAATCAAAATGTGGTGTTAGTAAATATGCTTTATGGCAAATAATACAAAGTTGTAAAGAACCATAATAGGGACTACTTTCTAGATTAATCCAATTTATTATTTTAAGTAGTCTCTATATGCCGCCCTTTAGGTTTCTGCTGTAAGAAACTGCCACCTGCTCTTTTCTGCTCATTCCCATAGAATCCTACAAAGTCAGTTATTCGTTAATATATAAGATACATAACCTAACTGAATACAATTTTTATTGCTCTCCAAGGCAGTACATAGTAATAGCATATATTTTTCTATACATATGATTCTAAAATAGATTAAATACTGAAAGAGTAAAGAAAAATGTTTAAAATTTTATTCTCATTTATCATGAATAATATTTCTGAATATCTAAAGGGACATTTTAGAATATATTGAAATTTACACCAAATTTAGAAAACATTGATATCATTGTGAATATCACTTGAACTGTATCATATGGCATAAATTTCTGGCAGAAAATTAACATGCTATGAACCAGTCTGAATGTAATGTTTGATTCAAAAAACCCTAATGATATGCTTATGATATAGTTTTCAGTATAGTCATAATTGTAAAGTGAATTGCGCTTGAACTGAAACAGACTACTTCATTAATTTTTACTAGAATTTTACATATCAGACATATGTAAGGCATCTGTGGGAATCATTCTGATGCTCTATCCTAAACAAAGAATCACATTTTTGATAATGGTTTTTCCAGGTCAAATCTCACCATTCTTACAGTATATTCTGAGAATAGTAAATTGGTAATATCTTCTTATCTAAGGCTTAATACCTAATACAGTAACAGAGCTCCATCAATATATGGCTAATCGCAGATATGAAGTATCTGCTGGTAGTCCATCTCTCATAAAACCGCCGTTAGCCTTAATTCAAATCCATTGATTCCTATTCCAGTTAAAACTGAAGAACTTAATATGTCTTTTAATCCTTTTATTGTAAGCTAGGATAAAATTAATTTTACCCTGGAACTGCACAAAGCCAATTAACATCTTTAGAGTTATTTAGTAAAGTGCTTCAAACTGTTAAATTTATCTTGACCTCTTGGTTGCACTCTCTGACTGCTTTTTAAATGAGGCAATCAATATCTCACAGCCCTTTAAATAGCTTAAACTTCTCAAATATTTTACCTGTGTTCTAGTTAAGCTGTAAGTAAAGTGTTTACTCCTGTTCCTGTAAATCTAGAGTCAATTATGCTAAATCTAAAGACAATTATGTACTTTTGAGGAACACTGTATGAATTAAATGGTTGTTTTAATAAAAATCAAAGGCTCATATTTTGTTTAAAGAAACCGAATAATGAAGAAGCATATTATTTGAACACAAAACAAGTGTTCTATTTGCAACTTAAAATGTAGGACATTTATGTCTTTTCCCACTGCATGCAGCTTCTGTTCTCCACACAGGGCTAGTCGAAGGTATTAATTTTCTTACTGTGATAGGGTGATCAACCGTCCTGTCAAGAAAATGGATCTCCATGTCACCCGTTAGCATGATTAAATGGAGGCATGTCTCTGTGAAAAAATACCAAATTTTCATGAGACAAATGAAACTGTAGAAAGGTCTACTTTTACAGAATTATTTTATTTTTAATATCTCAAAATCTCCCATTTGGTTGTCACTTTTTTTTATAGGAAAACATGGTAGCTAATTGTGTGTGTCTTGTATTATTTACGAGAAGACCCAAGCAAAGCCAATAATTTTAAATATTTTTCAAATCTTAAAAATTAAAGAATCAGAAATTACTGTGTGTTACTGTTGGAATAGTAGTAGGGATGGTCATCTGTACCTTATACAACCATTAATCGGTCAGTGTCTCTTTTTAGGAGATCATTTTCTTGCTCTTATTTCCTTGTTAACAAAGAGCTATCATATTTTCAGATCTGAGTACTGATAAAAATTAACATGCCAAAGAATTTCAGCATCAGTAGTATTAATAGCCAGCTGGACAGTGTTCTTATGAGCCTGTGCACATGCCAAACTTTAAATTACGCCAAGTGATGTGCTTGACAGCTAATTAAGATTTCATATTTTGGCCACTTAGCAGAGAGCACCTGTTATGATTCTTTCTATTAGCTTCAGGATACAATTTACAAAGGGCTGTTTTAAAGGACATTATTAAAACTTCCCTAAAGTCTTAATTCCTTCCCTAGAAGTGGGAGTTAAGACAAGATTGAGGTAATTAAACAAAAGAAACATAGGGAAGGTGGGAGATCAGGGGGGAGGTGGAGCTCTCCAAATGCCCCTGTTGTTCAATTTCCTACTGGAAGCAGCCCATGTGTGCGTCTGAGCCCCCCTCCCCCTTCAAGCAGTGGCCGTTGCACAGGCTGAACGGCTGGGGTCAATGCCTTGCCTATTGATCAGTATCCCTGCAGTCCCTTGCTCCAGCAGCTGCTTCATTGGCTTCTTTCAGGGCCTGCTTCAGTACATTAGAATAGAAATCCATAACCAGAGCTGTGCTCATCCAAGCAGGGGAAGAAACTAAATTAAATGGTATAAAACAATCTTGGATCAGGAGTTTGTGCCAATTCATCTTGATCTAAGATGTCACACCGGGCTCTCTGTCTGAGCACCTGGGCTAGAGGCAGCCATAGTGAAAATAGATGGAGCCGCGATCATTCATTTGTCAGCTAAGGAGCAAGGCAGCGGTTAGCAATTCCCTTCTGCAGAGGTCAGCTGACAGAACAATCAGTGCAACTGCAGAATAGAGCTTTCCTTTGAACTATTGTTATGGAGCATGCTCTTGCTGAGACATGGGGGGAGGGGAGCTTGATTTGCTTCCTGTTTCCAGACCACTGTGGAAAGAGTGAAATATATGCTGCGTGAATCTAGATGCGGTGGCGCGCAGCTCTCACTCCTGTGTGTTCCTGTGCTCAAATGAAGTTGGTTTTAAATGCATGCACTGAGATTCCGATGATCAAACTGTTAAATATCACTTTCTCTAGAATTTGGGTTGATTTTCATCCTCCTAAACACAGAGGCAGTGGGTACTAACTTTGTTTCTTCTTAGTATGGCTAAGCTTTTAGGTTTCTCCCCCACTTTTGTATTAGAACTATGACAGATCAGTTGTATAGTTGGAATCTGTCATTGCATATATACACCAAGCCTCTCACTATCGTTTCTTTACCTTTAAAAAACTTAAAAAAAAAAAAAAAATGAAGAGAGAGACCTGCATACTCTGGTATCTGATTAGAAGATGTTTCTGAATGTTACTTAAATATTTTTGAACATTTTAATTGAGGCTTTTTATAAAAAAATGTGAATTTGTGAAATAAAACATCATGACCTTGGAAGTGACAAAGTAGTTTTGTTAACATTGGAGGAATATCCTTGTAAAGCAGCCTGCAAGTGGCTTGAAATATACTATAAGAAAATAAAATAGGGAAGTTAATAATAATGGAAATTTTATATGAAAGAATTACAAATATTTTTAAAGATCATTGTATTCTTTGTGGACTCATTTTGGATTTTGTCTTCTATACACTGCCCGAAAACTAATGGCAAATTTTCAGAACTTTTTTTTAAAGCAAAGTATGACATGCAGAAGCTAAAAAACTGTAGCAACAACAAAATCTTTTTTTTTTTTTTTTTTTTTTTACTCAGTTAAACCAAATTTTTCTTATTTTCCAAATAAACAGTAACCAGTCTTTGATGTCACCATCTTAGTTTTCTTAGTTTTTTTTGAAGTCCTTTAAGGCCATTTTCTTAACACAATTATCCCTTTGCAACTATTCTTTGTAATATCCTGCCGTTTCCTTTTCTTAGGCTCAACTAGGTCTGCTTGCACACATCCCTTCTGCTTTTCAGCAAAGCTAAATGAATGCAATTTAAAGTTTATACTAAAAAGCTTTGCACTCTAGGTTTTTTTTTTTTTAAGCTTCTAGAAAGGCCATACCTATCTACTTACTTTGAAAGGGTTTCTTTTGCTTTGTTATACTCTTGTTTTAGTTAGCTTTTGCTGAAATTATTACTAATTTTTACTGCTTTACTTTTTGTTCTGATTTTGTCTTAATTTTTTTCATTGTTTTACTTAATTTAGGTTTTTCAAAAAACTTAGAGAGTGTCATCCAAAATCACCATCGAAGAGACGCTATTCTCTGCATCTCTTATTTAACATCCCAAGACCAAACCAATCTTAATCTCTCACTTTGATTTTTAGGATATCCTTCTGAACCCTTAAATCTAATTATATCACTCTGTGGCTTAAATCCTACCTTGAGTATCTTCCCATGTTTTATAGGATAAGAATTGAAATGTGAATAGGATCTATGGTGCCATCTGTGGTCTGGCCCTTGCCTGCCTCCCTTGCCTGTTTTCTGTCTTCTTCTTGGCTCATGGGCTTCCAACCCAATTACCTCTCCTTAAAATAGAAGTCAACAAATTACCTCATGCTTTAGGTTCTTAAACATACTGTTCTCTCAGTTCATAATGTTCTCATTGATTCCGTAACCTATTTCTGATTCTTATTTGGTAGCCTTTAAGTTCAAAGAAGACAGTGAACTTGCTTTTCACATCTCTTTTCATGTCCAGTATAATGCCATGAGTTCTTATATTGAGACTGAATAATTGATGTCAGAATGAATGAATTTCTACCACCACTTGTACTTACTATTTTTCACCTGATCGTTGCAGGAGGCTTCTTTTGGTTTTTCTAGACACTTCATGTTTTACCACATAATCTGCCTTCCTGCCATTATCGTGATGTTTCTAACAGTGAATAAATCTGATATCACCACCTTTTACAAAATTATTCAACACCTTACGGTTAGCCAAAAGTTAAAAGTTTTCACTTGCCCTGCAAAAGTCTCTTTTGATTTGGTGGTACCCCTGTAGCCTTTTGCCTTACCTCCAGTTAGGAGGTAAGTCATTATGTCTAGTTAGGAGGTAAGTCATTGCCTTGTCTTACCTCCAATTAGGTTAGAATGACAAAGTAAATGAAGAGACGAAATAAAATAAAATATCTAAAAGCATTCAGAGTTCTCCACTTCTAATTCTTTAGTTGGCACACTGAGCTCTGAGGGCCCTTTGCTGAATATAGAAACAAAGTATTGAAAGGGACCAGGAAAACTGGCTGGATGACTAGACAGAGGAGAAAACTGATCTCCAATGAAGATGTCTCCCAAAGTTCACTTTTTAAATTTCCCTGTACCAAATCTATAGCCATGATGGATAAAATATACAAACAGAAAACCAAAGAGACATAACTGCTCTCCAAAATGATAGATACCTCTATGGATAAGTAATAAAATAGAAAAGATCTGGGCTGAAATCCTTAGCTCCTTCCAGAAGCAGGCTTCTGACTCCTGTGAGCTAAAGAGGACTTAAAATATATCATGAGTAAAGCTTGAAGCCAGGCGCTAGGCTATGGTTCTTGAAAGGACCCCGAAAGAATGTGAATATATCACTACTTAGGTAAAATTGAAGTCATTTATTAAAGGAGAGGAAAATGGATTTTAACTCTGTGACTGGCAATGTAAATCCTAATAGGTTATGAAAATAAGTGAGTTGTGTTTATCCTGAGTACTTGGAAACAAAACAAGGGTGCTCAGATGGCTTAGTGGGTGGAATGTGTTGGCTCTTGATCTCAGCGTTGTCAATTCAAGGCTGTTGGTTGTAGAGTTTTCTTAAAAACAAGTAAGTAAATAAAACCTAGAAACAAAAAAAAAAAACTGATAGAAAATATAAAGTAGAAGGAGAAATAATAAAAATAACAGAAGTTGGTAAAATAGAAATAAAATAAGATCAAAACCTGAGTATTTAAAAAAAATTTTTTTTTAATTTTAGAGAAAGAGTGTGTAAATTGGGGGTATCATATGTGGGTAGAGGGAGAGAGAATCTCAGGCAGACTCCCCACTGAGCGTGGAGCCTGACCTGTGTCTTATGACCCTGAGATCATGACCTAAGCTGAAACCGAGAGTCGGATGCTCAACCGACTGAGCCACCCAGGCACCCCAACAAAGTATTTTTTGAAAATCTATTAAAATATATATTTCTAGCAAAACTGATCAAGAAAAGCATAATAAGTAATATTAGAAAAGGCACAAATGATACTTAGAAGGAATGATACATTTGAAATATTTTCATCATTGAGACACTTGGGTGGCTCAGTTAGTTAAGCAGCTGCCTTCGGCTCAGGTCATGATCCCAGCGTCCTGGGATCGAGTCCCACATCGGGCTCCTTGCTCAGCAGGGAGCCTGTTTCTCCCTCTGCCTCTGCCTGCCATTCTGTCTGCCTGTGCTCGCTCTCTCCCCCTCTCTCTCTCTCTGGTAAATAAATAAAATCTTAAAAAAAATACATTTTGAAATATTTTCATCATAGAGAATACTGCAAATAATCTCAGATCCATAAATTTCAAAGTTCAGATTAAATAGGTAATTCCTTTAATATTGCAAGCAGTCAGAAATGACTCAAGAAGAAATAGAAAGCCAAACTGAGTAAGTAACTGCCAAACTGTTTTCCAAAGTAGTTGTATCTTTTTACATTTCCACCTGCAAAACAATCATTTTCTGTTCATAATTGACAGTACATTTTATAATCTCTTTTATTGCAGCCATTCTAGTGGATGTGAAGTGGTATCTCATTATGGTTCTGATTTACATTTTCCTAAAGACCAGTGATGTTAAGCATCTTTGGTATGCATATTGGCCATTTGTATATCATTGTATATCAAATATCTGTTCAAATTGTTTAACCATTTTGACTTCATCAAGAACAAAAGCTTTTGTACAGCAAAGGAAACAGTTAACAAAACCAAAAGACAACTGACAGAATGGGAGAAGATATTTACAAACGACATATCAGATAAAGGACTAGTATCCAAAATCTATAAAGAACTTATCGAACTCAACACCCAAAGAACA
Source organism: Mustela nivalis (assembly GCF_964662115.1). Lineage (NCBI taxonomy): Eukaryota > Metazoa > Chordata > Mammalia > Carnivora > Mustelidae > Mustela > Mustela nivalis. The sequence goes on along the minus strand of NC_139033.1, from coordinate 37,469,695 downwards.
AATAATCCAATCAAGAAATGGGCAGAAGACATGAACAGACATTTCTGCAAAGAAGACATCCAAATGGCCAACAGACACATCAAAAAGTGCTCCACGTCACTGAGCATCAGGGAAATACAAATCAAAACCACAATGGGATACCACCTTATACCAGTCAGAATGGCTGAAATTAACAAGTCAGGAAATGACAGATGCTGGTGAGGATGCAGAGAAAGGGGAATCCTCCTACATTGTTGGTGGGAATGCAACCTGGTACAGCCACTCTGGAAAACAGAATGGAGGTTCCTCAAAAAGTTGAAACATGAGCTACCCTATGACCCAGCAATCGCACTACTGGGTATTTACCCTAAAGATACAAATATAGTGATCCGAAGGGGCATGTGCACCTGAATGTTTATAGCAGCAATGTCCACAACAGCCAAAGTATGGAAAGAACCTAGATGTCCATCAACAGATGAATGGATAAAGAAGATGTGGTATGTATATATCCAATTGAATTACTACGCAGCCATCAAAAGAAATGAAACCTTGCCATTTGCAATTATGTGGATGGAAATAGAGGGTATTATGCTGAGTGAAATAAGTCAATCAGAGAAAGACAATTATCATATGATCTCCCTAATATGAGGAAGTTGAGAGGCAATGTGGGGGGTTAAGGAGATAGGAAAGGAATAAATGAGACAAAATGGGATCGGGAGGGAGACAAACCATAAGAGACTCTTAATCTCATAGAACAAACTGAGGGTTGCCAGGGGGAAGAGGGTAGGGAGAGTGTGGTAGGGTTATGGGCATTGGGGAAGGTATGTGCTATGGTGACTGCTGTGAAGTGTGTAAACCTGGCAATTCACAGACCTGTACCCTTGGGGCTAATAATATATTATATGTTAATAAAAAATAAAAAATGATTGTTTACCCATTTTAAAAGTTGTGCTTTATTATTGTAAGAGTTTCTCATCTATTCTAGATATAATACTTTATAGATATATAATTGACAGTATTTTCTCTGAGTCTGTGTGTTGTCTTTACTTTCTTGATTCTGTTTTAAATGTTAAAGTTTGTAATATTGATGAAATCCAATTAAGAAAGATTATAAAATTACTTGTACATTTTGTATCATATCTAAGAAATCATTGCCTACCCCAAGATCATGAAGGTACATCTCTCTGTTTTCTTCTGCAAGTTCTTATGTTTTGGCTCTTACATTTAGTACTGTGAATCCATTTTGGGTTGATTTTTTTGTGTAGTGAAGGTGGAAGCCTTAAGTTCACTCTTTTGCAGGTGGATAACCAGGCACCTCAGTGCCATTTGTTGAAAAGACCGATTACTGAAAGAGTAATCTTGAAATTTTTTTATTATCATATGTCTTTTGTGTATTGATGATTTTTAACTTATGTTTTGGTTTTCAGGTTGCTTATCAAGTATCCCACAAATGAAAAAGATTTCCACGTCTTATGAGGAAAGACGGAAGCAAGCTACTGCTATTGTTCTACTAGGCGTAATAGGAGCTGAATTTGGTGCTGAAATTGAACCTCCTAAATTGTTGACCAGACCTCGAAGCTCTAGTCAAATTCCTGAGGGATTTGGCTTGACTAGTGGTGGATCCAACTACTCACTTGCCAGACATACTTGTAAGTTACAAAATTCCTAATGCTGATAATTAGTTTCAATACAAATTTTATAATAACAAAACCTCAGAAAATTCATATTCTGGATTTTAGCCTCAACAGAATGTTGACATGAAGTCAGGAAGCAGTATAACCCGTTTGGTACATCACCCTTTGGTTGTAGTTACTTAGACTTCTTTTTAAAGTTTAAAACGTGATTTTCCTGGAGATACTTTTCTTAAAAAACACATTTCTGAATCTTTGTGTTCACATATTTTGGTCAAGATTTTAACCTAAACGGGGCGCTCCTGGGTGGCTCAGTGGCTTAAGCCCCCGCCTTTGGCTCAGGTCTTGATCTCAGGATCCTGGGATCAGCCCCACATCAGCTCTCTGCTTAGCAGGGAGCCTGCTTCCCCTTCTCTCTCTCTACCTCTCTGCCTACTTGTGATCTCTGTCAGTCAAATAAATAAATAAAATCTAAGGAAAAAAAAAGATTTTAACCCAAACACAGTTTCTAAAATAATTTCTATAAAACTATGCGGTAGGTCCTGAATGTGGTTAGAAAAGTCAGGAGCAGGGGTGGTTTAGTTACAATTGGAGTTCAAAGTGCTTGTGTGGTACTACTACCTTGAATTCTGTAGTTGGTATGTTAGTAACAGGTTAAGGGTATTTTATAACATCTTTTGGTACTTCAGTGTCGGAACTTCTTTAGGTAAGGTCAGAATATTCCTACCATATTGTAAAGTAATTCCAACAAATTGTGTTATTATGGAACCAAATGTAGTCCCACTGAATGTATCACAAGGTATTCTTTATAGAACAAATGGCAGTGTGCTTTGGGATTTGGGGCCTTTTATCAAGGGAAAAAAGATATATATGTTACTTTGCTACTTATAACAGCAGAAAACTTCACTTCATTGGCTCATTGTCACATACTTTTGCTTTGAAGTCATGGAGCCATATTACCTTTTATTATTAAAACCCTTGTACAGATTTAGTTGCCTTTCCCTGCCCCTGCTCCTCTTTTTTTACTCTTAATACCACAAACACGTATTAGTGGTTGGTATTCTCCTGATCCGTATTTGACATTTGAGAATCAGAGAGTAGTAATGACAGAGCCACCACCAACAGGAATAAATAACTGATTCTTTGAGTATGATTTTACTTACTTAATCTTCATAATGACCATATAAAGTAGGCAGCTTGGTTATCTCTATTTGACACATAAGGCTAACTGGGTGCAGAGAGGTGTGGTGACCCTGGCTGTGATGGTACCTTCTGGAAATGGCAGTTTTTTGTTTCAGCACAGTCTGTTGGTTCCAGAGCTGGAGCTTTGACCGTTCCACACACTGCTACTCGTTAATGGCTCCTTCTTGAGAAGGGCTTACTGCCGGTGCTGTTACTGCATACCCTTCCACACACTGCTACTGGTTAATGGCTCCTTCTTGAGAAGGGCTTACTGCCGGTGCTGTTACTGCATACCCTTCCACACACTGCTACTGGTTAATGGCTCCTTCTTGAGAAGGGCTTACTGCCGGTGCTGTTACTGCATACTTTAAGAAGAGTTTTCTGTCCCCTCATTTGACCTTTAAAAGAGAAATGAAAACTTCTTCCAAGTAGCTCAGTCAAAATGTAGTCCAATCTCAACTTGAACTCAAGCTTCTTCAGACCTGAAAATCCATGACCTTTGCATTTTCCACATGTGTACATCTGCTCTCCTTCGAAGCAGGCCTGCCCTCTGCGCACCACCCCCACCTCTGGCATCTTTATCTTTACTCAGGTTCTGCAGGTTCCTGCTTTTCATGCATGAAACCCTACTCAAATCTCACCCACTCTACAAAAGGCTCACCTCTCTATGTCAATGTAGACCCCAGAGATTTAGGTGTGTAGCTTCTTATGCGGAGTCCTAACATTAGAATACTAGAGGTTAATGGAACTTTGGCCTGTTTTTAGTCTGGTAACTTTCAGACTTTTTTTTTTTTTTTCTTACCATCTCTCTAATGGAGATCAAGAAAAGTCTGATACCTCGCAAGTTTTTATGTTAACAGCTAAAACTTTCCAAGAGTAAGTTTAAACCTTTGCAAAAGATGTAATTTGGAGGGTAAATATTGACTGTTAAAAATAAAATACTGTTCTGATAAATATATTCGATAGAATATTTACCATAACTACTTGATATCCATCATCCATTAAAAATACATTCTGATGTTCATGAATTTTCTTTTAACTGCAATAATTTTACTTGCAAATTGTATCTACTGTAACTAGAAAAAGAGGAAATGGGTTAGGAGAAAAACAGGAATCAAAAAAGCTGTGGCAGCATGGAAATAGAAATTTTTCAAAGAAGCCTTGGGAATTGATGAGAAAATAGTAGGGTGTCAGTGTTCTGCTCTTTGGGTTTGTTAGGAAACAGGGAGCTGAACTACACACAAAGAGATCCCAAAGCCTGTTTCTGACCGGAGAGAAACTGGGATTTGCTGCATGAAGAGACTTTTGCATGATGCCACCTTAGCTCTCCCAAGCAGGATAAATAAAATTTACCCAAACATTGAAAATATTTAAATGTTTTAGAGCCAATTTTGTTCCTTGAACATTTTGGATAAAGGGCTAGATGTGGGAAGGGCAGAAGCTAATGCTTCTTATTAAATAATATTTATGATTATTTTATTGAAATAGAAGATTTCTGTAAGGTTTCCAGTCAGTGAGAAATGGTAGATAAAAATGAATGAGGGACACCTGGGTGGCTCAGTCAGTTGGGTGTCAGACTCTTGATTTATTTTAGCTTATGTCATTATCTTGGGGTCCTGGGATAGAGCCCTTCATCAGGCTCTGTGCTTGGCAAGGAGTCTGCTTGAGGATTTACTCACTCCCTCTCCCCACCCCCACGCATGTGCATGCTCTTTCTCAAATAAATAAATAAATCTTTTGAAAAAGATTTAAAAAAGTAAAATAATAAAAATTAAAATGAATGATATGGGGCCCCTGGGTGGCTCAGTCAGTTAAGCGCCTGACTCTTGTTCTTAGCTCAGGTTTTGATCTCAGGGTTATGAGTTCAAGCCCTGTGTCATGGAGCCTACTTGAAAAATTTTTTAAAGAAATTAAAAACAAATGATACAGTACCTGTTAGAACCAGTTTAAAACGTGTAAAATGTCCTCGATATTTTCCTCATTTATTGTGGTTGCCCTATTTTATTTTAATAATTAAAAACATTTATCAGTTTAAATCAGTTTAAATTCAGTCAGGTGTCTGAATGTACTTGTGCCTTTCTTGGACTCTTTTTGATCAGTTAACCTGCTACAATGTTAACCTGTTAGAAGTTGCTATATGTATTGCTGTGTTGTTTATGTGGCGTTTAGAATGCACTGCAACCATTAAATATTTAGTCTCTTTGGCATCCTATTGAATGAGATAATTATTATTATCCTCATTTTGAGATAAGACCATTAAGATACAATATTTGATGAAAGTTAATTGCTAATGTAGCTAGAGGTATAGATAGTGAATTCTAACCTTCCTTGTAAAGCCGTTCTGTTCTGTGAATACTTATAATGTAGCCAATTCCCTGTTATCCACCTTAGTAGGAGGGAAGAGTGACAATGATGCCTAATTCAAAAGTCATGCTTAGTTTTATAATGCATTTCATGCTTCTGTTCGAGTACTTATGAATCTCTTGTGGCAGTGTACACTTTACATAAAAAGTCAAAATCACACATTGAAGACAAAACTGAAGGAAGGACTCTGGAAATTTAAAAAGCCTGGTCTAGGCTACTCTGTCTGTGTACCCTTGGTCTGAGTTGCAGTTTCCTCTTGTGTAAAATAAAAGACAGAACTGTTCTGTCTTCCAAGCCCTTTTTAAAACGTCCAGCTAGTGTCTGCCTCTGAAGTGAAACAGAGAGCGTCCCAGTCTGAAGGGAAACAGAGAGCGTCCCGGGAAATTCACCTGCATGACCTTCTCAGTTTCCTCTTCTTGTAGGCATGGACACTCTCTTATTGCAACTCAACTTCTGTAGAGATCACTCTTCATTTTTATTTTGATCCACAAATGAGACACTGTTAGGATATTTTGGGGTACATTTATAAAATTGCCTGTAGGTCTTTTGCTTCTTTCGTTTTTCTTTTCTTTTTTTTTTAGATTTGTTTATTTTAGAAAGACAGCACGAGTGGGAGGGGTAACGAGAGAGGGAGAGAGTCTCCAGCAGAATCCGACGTGGGGCTCCATCTCATGATCCTGAGATTGTGACCTGAGCCGAAATCAAGAGTTGGATGCTTTAACCAACTCCACCCCCCGGGCACCCCTGTTCATTCTTTCACTTGGTCTCTTCTTCCTCATTTTATAATTGTGGAATTAGGCTGCCACATCTGTAGTAGATCCCATTGTGATCTCTCATTAACTTTTTGACTTTGGACAAGTAGCATAAGTCATTTCCCTAGACAGTGGATTCTGAGATTTGTGTGCAGGAGTATACTTGAGCTCGGTACTTTTAGGGAGTGAAAGAAGCAGGACTGGGCAGAGGGAAACATTGAATAGCATTTCCTTTGCTTAGAAAGCTTCAGCTTATCCTAGGAGACTCTGAAACAGGGATGGCCCAGTTGTTGTCCTTGAATTGGGGCAAAGGATTTAGCCTTCATATCCCTGTATTATTCATATTCCTGGTTCATTCAGCCTGGGGAATGTTGTTCATTCACCCTGCTGCCCTGGATAGGGGGTGTGACCTTGGATGAGACAGCCCTCCTCATCCTAGCACAAATCCTACAGAGACACTCAGCTGAAACTTGTCAGTCACTGACACCCCACGAGCTTGGGAACAGAGTGAGTACTTCAGTTGTGGAGGGGCAGAAATGGACGGACTTGAACACCTATTTTGCAACTTTAAACCAGGACATTTTCACCATTTCACATAGTTGTCTTATGTTATAAGCAAGTAAGAGATTTATTTCCTAAATTTTAAGGTAAGAAAGTTATGCCAAATCTCAAATGTTTCAAGATTAGGACAAAGTCACTGAATTGCAATTGCTAACAAAACTAGTGGTACTTGCCCGTAATGAATAAAAGTAGCAACAATGATGTGGGAGGCATCATGCCATTTACGAGGATAAAGAATGACAAAAATGGATATTTTCACTGCTCACAAACAAGACACCAGATTGTGTTCGGGAGCTGCTGCATTTGTGTTTGCTTTCCCTGCTCTTGCTAGCCCAGACTCCCTGACACTGGGAACGAATCCTGCCTTCCTGTGTGTGGTTTTTTTTTTTTAAGATTTTATTTATTTGACAGAGATCACAAGTAGGCAGAAAGGCAGGCAGAGAAAGAGAGAGAGGAAGGGAAGCAGGCTCCCCACCAAGCAGAAAGCCCGACACGGGGCTCGATCCTATGACCCTGAGATCATAACCTGAGTTGAAGGCAGAGGTTTTAACCCACTGAGCCACCCAGGCGCCCCTGCCTTCCTGTGTTCTTACTCCACTGTCCACCTCATTCATTTATTCTTCTCATTGCAGACTCAGCATTTCATGTTCTTACCTGCACTTCTCATGTGGAATTTTACCTTTGAGATAGCCCTGATTTCAGATGCCAGTTGTCTTGCCTTGCCAGCACACCTTCTGTGTTTAGAAAAGCAATTCTTTGCTCTGCCTGTGCACTAAAATCTTATGTAGAGTGTTTTAAAATGAGCCATACTCTGGAGTTCTTATTCAAAAAGTAAGAAGTGGGGTATTTGATTTTTAAAACGACACACGTAGTTTTCATGTGTAGCCAGCGTAGAGATACCCAGTAGAGTAGGGAATCCTTTAGTTATTTTAAATTGAGTGCTCCGTGGTAGTTCTGGTCATTAAACTACTTTAATGCCCAATATATATTATAATTTTCTTTATGTTTAAAATGGAAGAGATAATGGGAACTAATCTGAGTGAATAAATGACATTTCTATCACTCTCAGAGCTAATTCTTTAGGTAGTTCAGCTTTTTTATTGGAATTTCATTATCCCAGATTGCTTGGGGTTGAATCTTGACATTACCACTCAGTAGCTGTGTAGCCTTAAATGCTTGGTGGCTCAGTTTCTTTAACTAAAAAATGGGAATAATAATAGCACCTTCCTCACGGGAGTTACTGTGAGGGTTAGGTAAATGAGTGTACGCAAAGCATCTAGAAAAGTGCCTGGCATTTAAGTTTTAGCCAGATGTTGGTACATGTTAATGATACAAGAAATGTGTGTGGAAGAATAAGGAAAGGAAGCAGCTCTTTTCTGGGACATTTATAGTGTATGTGCTACTTTAAAAAATCTTCTTAGGGGGCGCCTGGGTGGCTCAGTTGTTGAGTATCTGCCTTTGGTTAGGGTTATGGTCCCCGGGTCTTGGGATTGAGCCCCACATTGGGTTCTCTGCTCAGTGGGGAGCCTGCTTCTCTCTCTCACACTCCCCCTGCTTGTGTCCCCTCTCTCACTGTGTCTCTATCTGGCAAATAAATAAAATCTTAAATATATATATATATTAGTGTATATACTACTTTAAAAAATCTTCTTAGGAACCTTATGAGATAGGTATTACTATCAACATTTTCTATATGAGTGAACTGTTAACAAAAATTAGTAACTTCCTTTAAATTATCTGTCTTGTAACTGATTTGAATCCAGATGCACTTTTCCCCCCAAAGCCCAGGAAATTATTTTCTGCAACACATGCTAATTCTGTTTGTGGTAAAGTCTATTATTTCCTTGAGGATTTCTGTAAACATAGACTTTACTTTGGCTGCATTATTATGTACATGTTTAAATAAAACACTGAGTATTTTTGTAATTATTTATTTGTAATGGGATAAGTTTCTATTATGCTTATCACTTTCCTATTTCAACCTGCAAACTAAGATGAAATGGAAATTTTCACTACTCCTTTGTTTTTCTTGTAAATAATTTATGTTGTGTAACAGCTTTATCATTTTTTAACTGAGATCTGGCACTTGCATTATAGACTGTTCAGTGATGTAATCCCATCCTTGTTGTCTAAAAATAACTTTAATTTGCTGTTGTTTTTTGGTTAATTCACTACTTTGTTTTAGATTCCTCTTCCGTAAAACAGGTGAGTGGGAAAAGGTTATTTCTAAGGCCACTTCTGTCAAAATTACAGGGCTCTATGAAATTACTACTTTATTATCATTACTCTCGAGTGCTTATTGCTGCCATGTGAACTTGACTATCTTATTTTGATTGCTCTATACCAAGTTTTCTGTCTGCCCCTATAGGCTCCAGGAGTCCACAGCCATGCCATGTGTTTGAAGCTAACCATCTTTATTTTTTATTTAAATTCAGTCAATTGGCATATAATGCATGAGTTTCAGAGATAGAGGTCAGTGATTCATCACTCTGATATGTAGAAGCTGAACATCTCCAGAGTGTCTTTCTACCATCCTTTCTTACGGGTACCTCATATCAACTTACCAGGCTGCAGTTGTTGCTATAAAATTCTCTACACATATCCAGCTTTGTGGACATGTATTATGTTGAATTCATTTCAGTAGCTACATGTAACATCTGTGGTAGTTTGAGATCTATATCCTTACAGAGATATAGTACATAGGCATTATGACAATTTTTTCGTCTAGAATGTGATGTGACATTGGCATAAGACTCGGCCAACTATCTAATGTATATATTAATTACCTAAATTCATTTTCAATTTTATTTCGATTTTTAATTTCCTTAATTTCTTATCACTGGGCTGCCTGAGTAGTAGACTCAGTGACAAGTCTTAGAATTATATTGCTAGTGGCAACCCCTCTTTTTTCTTTTTGCATAGAACATTCTAGTTTTCAAATAACCTTGATCTAAAGTTTTCTTTTTCTTTTTTTTAAAGAGTTTATTTATTTATTTAACAGAGAGAGAGAGAGAGAGAGAGAGAGAGAACATAAGCAAGGGGAGTGGGAGAGGGAGAAGCAGGCTACCTGCTGAGCCAGGAGCCCAATGTGGGACTCGAACCCAGGACCCTGGGATCATGACCTAAGCCAAAGGCAGACACTTGACGACTGAGCGTCTGATCTGAAGTTTTCTGATAACTCTTCAGAATGTTCTTTTTCATATTTGTATGTCTTAATACACATGTGCTACAGTGTCACTGTAATGTATTTAATTACATTTAACATATTAATATATTAATGTATTTAATTCTGTAAGTTCAAATAATTTTATATCAGAAAGGGACAATAAAGAATATCTAATCCTTCAAAAGCTGCAGAACTTGGGGTTCTTGGCTGGCTCAGTAGAGTATGTGACTGTTGATCCCAGGGTCATGAGTTTGAGCCCCAAGTTGGGCTCAGAGATTACTTAAAAAAAAAAAAATGGATGTGCGTGCACACACACACACACACACACACGCACGCGCGCACGTGGTAGGTGTTTTGATCTCTTACAAAGCCTTTTGGTAAGGGGCACCTGGGTGGCTCAGTTGGTTAAGCATCAGATTCTTGATTTCTCCTCAGGGTTGTGAGATCAAGCCTGGTCTAGGTGTGGAACCTCCTTAAGATTCTATCTACCTTTGCCCCTACCTCCTTAAAAAATCCTTTTAGGAAGAAGTGAACAAAAACATTTAACAGTAAGAAGTGAACAGAAACATTTTGTGAACTTTTTTGTAGGTTCCCTACCATATCCTTAGAAAACACAATTTCTAGGACTCTATTAAGTGGTGAGATGCCTAGGTCTATGCTACTGCTTTACACTTTGGCCTCTGATCACACAGCAGGAGATGGTGAACTTCTTGGTGCCACCCAGGCCACTAGAGGACCTTAATGCTTGTATGAAATCAATAAATGTAAAGTTCTTTCCTTATGGTTTCCTTTATCAAATTGTGTTCTGCAGAACCCTGTGGCTCTCCACCATAGCCGTGGTGTGGTGGCTTCCTGGGCTCTTAACAATACTTAAAGTACAGTAGCACTGTACTGATTGTCGTGTGATATAGAAGTTGAAGTTCAGAATCATATCTGCAAAGAGAAACTGTCAAAGACAGGGCTAGACTCTACAAAACAAACAAACATCGAATCCTCCAGGAAATTTTACTGGCTCTACCTTCAGAATACATAAAAAATTCAGCTACTTCTTACTACCTTTACTATTTTCACCCTGGTTGACTAACTTCATTTCTCACTCAGTTACTGTCAAGCCTTCCAGCTGCTACCCTTATCCCCTATATAGTAGCTTTTTAGCATAGTAGACGTGGTAGTAATGCTTTTATTTACTTTCTTTCTTTTTTTTTTTTTAAGATTTTATTTATTTGAGGGACGCCTGGGTGGCTCAGTTAGTTAAGTGGCTACCTTCGGCTCAGGTCATGATCCCAGCATCCTGGGATCGAGTCCCGCATAGGGCACCTTGCTCCGCAGGGAGCCTGCTTCTCCCTCTGCCAATCTATCTGTCTGTGCTCATTCTCTCTCCCTCTCTCTCTCTCTGACAAATAAATAAATAAAATCTTTAAAAAAAAGATTTTATTTATTAAGAACACGAGTTGGGGGTAGGGCAGAAGGACAGGCAGACTCCCCGCTGAGCACAGAGTCAGAGGAGGAGGACCCAGTGGGGCAGGACTGGATCCCTGAGATCATGACCTGAGAGGAAGTCAGACATTTAACAGACATTTAACAGCCACCCAGGTGACCTGGTAGTAATGCTTTTAAAACCAAAAGTAGATCTTATCCCTCAGGGGTATCCAGATGACTAATCAGCAAGACAAATACTCAAAAATCAGTAGGTTTTCTACCAGTGAACAAAACAGAAAATATAGAAAGTAATGATTTTTTGAAAGACGCATCAAACTCATAAGACTGTAAGAACCAGCAGGGAAAAACGAATCAACCTGAGTAAGACTGCTGTTAGGCGTTAACATAGAAAGAATGTAGTTGCCAGAAAATACCCAACTTACCCAATAATTAAAGGAATTGGGGGATAAGAAAAATTTACTAGACGCACTCGTTTATTTAAAAGAATTCCTTTTTAGTGAATGGATATTCGTGTAATGAAAATGATACATAGACATTTATATTTTAAATTAAAATATTAAAAATCTCAATAATTATGGCATCTAAAGGAAGTCCCATAGCTAAGAATAAATTTAAGAAATATGGAAGAAATTATAATATTTTACTGAGGGAAATAAAAATTTGAATATGTAGTTCTCGATGGGTAATTCCATATGGTTGAATATCTCAGTTATTCCCAAATTAATATGTAAATCTCACATAGCACAATAAAAAAAATCTCAACATCATTCTTTTAATAGCTAGTCGAAATTACTCTAAAATTAACATACCAGAGATAAATGGAATATTTGATTTATTTTGTTTTATTCAATAAACACATATATATTAGTCACTATTTTAGACTTTATAAATATTAACCCTTCTAATCCTAATTTATATGCCTTTGAAGTATAAAATTATAGAAAAAGTCAACCTATGAAGGACTGTAAAAATATAATAAAACAACTAGACATTAACATAAAGAATATGCAAGACTTACAGAAAAAAATTTAATTTTATTAAAAAGCATTTTTAAAGACCTAAATAAATAGGGAGACAGACAGTTTTATGGATTGGAGTACTCAAAATAATCAGAATGGCAATTTTTTTTTTTAAAAGATTTTATTTTTCAGAGAGAGAGAGAGCACAAGCAGGGGGAACAGCAGGCCAAGGGAGAAGCAGGCTCCCCACTGAGTAAGGAGCTTGCTGTGGGGCTCCATCCCAGGACCGTGGGATCATAACCTGACGTTTAACCAACTGAGCCGCCCAGGTGCCCGAGGAATGGCAATTTTTATAAATTCAGTACCATTCCAACAAAATACCAACAGGGTCTTTATTGTTTTCTTTACTGAAGTTAAAGCTGATTCTCATATTTTTGAGACAAAGCAACGAGCTAATAAAAGCCAGGACATTTCTTTTTTTCTTTTGTTAAGATTTACTTACTTATATGAGAGAGAGCAATCCAGAGAGCATTCCTGTGCAGAGGGGCGGGGCAAAGACAGAGGGAGAGAGAGAATCCCAAGTAGACTTTGTGCTGAGCTTGCAGAGCCTGCTCCAGGGTTCATCGTGAGGCTCAATCCTACAACTGGGGGATCATGACCTGAGCTGAAACCAAGAATTGGAGGCCTAATGGACTGCACCACCCAGGCACCCCAAGCCAGCACCCCTGTAAAAAAGAACAGGGTGGAGAGATTTCCTTTACCTTATATCAAAATTTATTATAAATTTATAGTAATTAATATGGCTTTATCTTGGTGCAGAACGGACCAAAAGACTTACTTATAGGACAGAATAGCACAAAAGTGTTTCTAAATTGACAAAAGAGTTTGATTTTATACAGATCTAGCATTGTAGATCAGTGAAATAAAGGATAAGAATTTTGATAACTTGTATAGTTACCACAGAAGAAAAATAAATTGTTAAATAATATAATATAAAATAATAACATTATATCCCTAGTGCCCATTATAGCCAATCATCCCAAAATGAAACAAAACAAAACAGAAACAAAAATATCCCACAAAACTATGTGGATTTAAATAGTTAAATATGAATGCTAAAATCATGATACCTTAAAATCATGACACAGGAAAACATGACCTTGGAATAGGGCATGATTCTGTAAACAGGTGACAGCCTAACCAAACAATAGGAAAGATTAATAATTCAACTACATTAAAATTACGAACTTCTGTAGTAAAAAATATCTTTACAAAAGTGAAGAGTAGAGCCACAAAGAGGGAAAGGTCTTTATAGCACATTCTTAAACATGTTTGTATTCTTAAAAAAAAAAAATGCAGAGAAGAAAAATGGGTAAAGAGGGAAAAGCACTTCACAGAGAGGAAGTAAGAATGGCTAGTAAACCTATGAAAAGATGCCAAGCCTTGTAATCAGGTAAATGCAAATTAAAAGCAAAATGAACTATCATTTCTTCTCTACCAAACAGAAAGCTTAGTCTGACATTATCAAATTTTGGTGACGATTTTGAGCAAATAGACTGTTTTTTATACCTACTGTGGAGTGTAAATTGGTGTAAGCTTTGGAAAACAATTTGGTCTACTCTCCTGTGAGTCTACTCTTTACTTTGTGTAGAGAAACCTTTCCACCTGTGAAAAGTATGTGTGAAACCTTTCCGCCTGTGAAATGAGTACTCTCCTATTCTGTAGATGGCCTTTAGTTTACCTTACCAGTGTGTTTCAGATAACACAGTTCTCTTATTTCATTGAGGTACAGTTTATCAATTATTTTATAGTTCATGCTTTTTGTATGCTAAGAAATATTAGCCTACCCCAAAGTTTCAAAGATTTTTTTCCCCCTGTGTTTTTTTCTGGTAGTTTTAGCTTTTGCATTTAGATGTATGCTGTAGTTTGAATTAATTTTTGAGTATGATGTGAAGTAAATATTTTAAAATGTTTTTTAATACATATATACAGAAATTCAGTTGCTCCAGCTATTGGGTCCATGGTCAAAGGAGCGAGACTGATACAGTGCGAAGGTCAAGCAAAGCTATATTTCGCGCCAAGCATCGAGAATCAAACTGACCTGCCAGGGCCGTCTCTTGCAAAGAGGCGCCCTCTCTCTGCCTTGCAGACTAGCTTTTAAGGGCAAAGGCCATGTGGTTGGGCCTGTCCATGCAGAGGTGGCCAATGAGATTGTGACACACAGAGAAAGCTACACAGTCATGCTAGGTCACACATAAGTGACCAGTTGAATCAACTGAATTACAGTTTACCCTATAGTGGATATTTGAACTAGCCTATCACCTTGGTCAGAATTGGCGCCCAAAAGGCGGGGCCCATACTCCTTGGTAGCTAGGGAGACAGTATGCGCCCCCACTGATTGGATACCTCCACCTGGCCTGACCCACCCTTGTATTTGGGCTTTGTTACCTGGGACTGGTTTCCAGGACTTGTTTTTAAGTAAGTTCCCTGAGTGGGGGAAGGGGGCAGGGACAGTTTAAGTTTTATTGTATAAACAACAAAATCACTGTTTAACAGGATGGAATCGCTCTGGCTAAATAGGCCCTTACACAGCAACATTTGCTGAAAGCATTTTTCTTTTTTGTCCCCATTAAGGTGTCAGTTGATCCTAGATGTTGAGGTCTATTTCTACATTCTCTGTCCTCCTTTATTAATCCATGTTTACTCGTAACTCCCACACTGTCTTGATGGCTTTAGCTTTAGAGTATAGGTACTGAAATTAGGTAGCATAAATTCTTCAGTTGAGTTCTTCTGTTGTTAAATTCGTTTGTCTATTTGTGCTTTGATAAAAATTTTAGAATCTACTTGTCGGTTTGTTTAAAAAAGCAGAAAACCTACGGGAATTTTGATTGCAATTGCCTTAAATCTAGAGATGAGTTTGGGGAAAATTGACATGTTAACAATACTGTCTTCCAATATGTGAATGCAGTATATTGCACTATGTATACCTTCTTCAGTTCCTCTCAGCACTATTCTGTGGTTAATTTCAAAAGCTCTCATGGAGACGTTTAGGAATCTCAGTGGAAAAGAAAACAGAATGAGTAGAAAAAATATTTGAGGAAGTAATGGGGGAAACTTTCCCAAATTTGCCAAAAAACATAAATTTACAGATTAGTAAGTTAAATGAACACTAGACAGGTTAAACTTTAAGACAGTCATGCACAGAAACATTATAATGTATAATTTGTTTCCAGTTTTTACTGTTAGAGATACCCCATTACTGTTACCACCTCTGTATGTGTGTTTGTATGTGTTTATACTTTATGGTTAACTTCCTAGAAGTAAATCCCCATGTGAAAATTGTATTCCTGTTCTACATCTGGATACTTCTACCATAGTGTCTTCCAATCAAGTTGTATCAATTACTCTTCTGCTGCGTTTCTATACCTCTTTAATTCTGAGGATATTATTTTTTTTATCTGCCAAAGTGATTACTAAGAAATGATACCCATTGTTGCTTTAATTTGCATTTTAAACCTTTTAGATTGATTATCTTTTTACATGTTTATCATTTTTTAGTTCATGAATTGCTTATTCTGTTGTGTATTTTTTTAACTGAGATATAATGGACATACAATATTATATTGGTTTCCAGTGTTCATCATAATGATTTGATATTTGTATATATTGCTAAGTGATAATCACAGTAAGTCTAACACATCACACATAATTATTAAATTATTTTTTCCTTGTGATGAGAACATTTAAGATCTACTCTCTTAGCAACTTTCAAATAGGTAATACAGTATTATTAACAACAGTCAGCATGCTGTACATCATATCACCATGACATTTTTATAGCTCGAATTTTGAACATTTTGACCCCCTCCACCCATTTTGGCTTTCCTTCATCCTCATCCCTCATGTTATTTTTTGCCTAAAGTTCTTTATTTTGTACTATGAATATTACAGGTATTTTTCAGTTTTTTATTTACATTTTTTGATTCTTAGTAACAAATATTTATAATTTTTATGTATTCAGATCTTTACCTTTATGTTGAACCAAAAAATAAGGTACATAAATATGTACATTTTCACTCAATTTGGAGCTAAATAATATGTATTCAAGAGTCTAGGATAACAGTGACCAAGGTAATAAAAGTGATTTTCCCAGTTACAAGTTAGGAAAAATACTAGAATGAATCTTGAGATACCAATTGAACTCATGGTTTTTGGTATGCATGAAGATAGATATGGAAATAGAGACAGGTGTATATATATTGGTTAATATGCATACACAGAATCCTAGCTGTGGTCACTGAAAGACCCTGGGAGCAGTGACGTCCCAGTAACCGTGTGTGTATACCCAGTGCTCTGATACTAGTTTTTAAATACCACTCTCTAATAAAAAGAACCCAGGACTCCTTGGACAAGTGGCTGGTTCCAGGGCTGGAGCAGGGAAGGTACAAGTTGAACCTGAAACATCTTTGATGTCAAAAATTAAGAAAGGGCTCAAAATAGACGGGGACATGTCATAAGAACATGGGCTTCAACGTGTAGGTGCTTTCAGTAGCCAAAACGAATAATTTGGGCAATGAAATAAATGATACATTTTATGGGATTATAGCCCATAGAACAAAATTAATACCTGTGAGTCCATACAAATGTAACTCGATCAAGAAAGGATCCTCTCACAGAAGAATTTTAGTTAATAGATAGAGAAGTAATGAGGAAAATACTAAATCTCCATTAGGCGAAGACCATAGTAATAACTGTTGCAGACAAGGTCCACTGGTGGATGCTAAAATCAGTATATTAACACAGCCTTAAATTATGTCCTCTCAAGATATTTAATTGCAAAGGGAAATTGGAACTCCACTGTAATTGGTTACTTCAACCAAATGGTGAAAGTTAATATGGTCACTAATAAGATACTCACCTTGATATGATACACTGAGAAGGACTCAGCAGCACTTGCATGGTCTTCTGGCCAAAAATGAATAGCCTTAATGTAATAGTGAGAAAAGATCAGATAAACCCCAGCTGAGAGACAGTCTACAAAATGACTGACTAGCATTCATCCTAAGTGTCAAAATAATAAAGACAAGTGTACAGGCCAGTCACAGATGGGAGGAGGCCACAGAGCCATGACAGCTAAATACAGTGTGAGATCCTGAACTCAGTACTGGAACAGAAAAAGCACATGAGCAAAATTCAGATAAGGTCTCTAGTTCAGTCGGTAGTGTCTCCCGATATGAATTTCCTCGCTTTGGTAATCATACACTTGTTTCAGGATTTCTTTTCCTTTGGTGCCTGTGGTTCTTGGTCACACCGCTTGGAAGAATGAGGTAGACTGGCCGGGGAATGCGGGGGGGTGGGGGGGGCAACAAAGCAAAGCTTACTGAGCGACAGTACAAAGCTCCTGAAGAGGAAGGGGATCTGAGAGGGTTAGTGTTGGAGTTTCTAAGTCTAGGGTTTTTAATGTGGTTGTTGGTGGATGGTTTTAATCTGATTAACCCTCCATGTACCTGTCACCCAATCAGGTTTTTGTCCATGTGCTCATCTATCTATCAGGTAGTTGTTTACATGGGAAAGGGTGGAGGTCTCCTTTCAAGGTGATAAGGTCTTTCCTTTTAAGGGTAATTTCCTCTTGGAGGGACATGGATGGGGGGGGTGGAGGCGGAGGCGGGGGGTGGGGGGGGTGGGGGTGGATGGGATGTTCATGGAACTTGCCCCTGCCTGCCTTTCTTCTGACTGTCTTCCGTTATGGTTCTGTGAGTTGTTGACATTAGAGAATAGCTAGGTGAAGGATATTGATGAATTCTCTTTCCTATTTATGTACCTTTTCTCTTGGTCTAAAAAATTATTTCAAAATAGGAAGTTTTTAAGAAGCTGTTCTTCCTAGGTGGTAGTATGAAGATAGATTTATATTTTGTAGCAGTGTAAGTAATACAGTATTTTAAATTAGCTGAGGATGTTCAGAATTGGAAATAGCAATTTAATTTTTCTCTGGCTTTCATTTTCAAC
This sequence comes from Mustela nivalis, assembly GCF_964662115.1. NCBI lineage: Eukaryota > Metazoa > Chordata > Mammalia > Carnivora > Mustelidae > Mustela > Mustela nivalis. The sequence continues at coordinate 37,451,655 of NC_139033.1, read as the reverse complement.
ATCCCTCCTCCCCTCCCCAGTTTCCGAGTGTGTGATACAACCCTTGGGTAGAAAGTTTAGTACAGTTTTCTTTATAGATTTAAAAATAAAAGCATAATGATTAGAAATTCTTAGCATGTATCATTGTATTAACAGGTGGGCTTTGGAAGGCATGGCAGATTTTTTTCATATTCAGTTTTATTCTATGTCCATTAAATCTCAGTGCTTCTTACTTGGAACTCAGTGTTTAGCTCGATGTGTTTTTCTCTGGGATAGTATATGAAATTAACTTGAAGGAAAATATCAGAGTAAATATTTCCATACTCTGAATTTTGTTTATAGCTAGACATAGGAAAAAAAAAATCTTTCATGCTATTCTCAGTAAACTTTTTAAGGTCTTATATTAGAGATATAATGGTGTGCTTTTAAGGTATGGCCTTAAGTTTTGGAAAAAAAAATTTTTTTTAAGATTTTGTTTATTTATTTGACACAGAAAGAGAGATAACAAGTAGGAAGAGAGGCAGGCAGAGACAGAGAGGGAAGCAGGCTCCCTGCTGAGCAGAGAGCCCAATGCCTGGCTCCATCCCAGGACACTGAGACCATGACCTGAGCCGAAGGTTAACCCACTGAGCCACCCAACCCAGGTGCCCCATATTTCTGAAATTTTTGTTTTACAAGTTTTTCTTCCACTCAAGCCTGTTCAATTCGTTTTGCTTCTTGAACCTATGCTGAGGAAGGACCGCCCATGGCAATGAGCCCCCAGTACAGTATGCCTCTTTTATTAATATCACTTTTTATTTTACTATTAAAAATTATTCTATGGGTGCCTGGGTGGCTCATTCAGTAAGCATCTGCCTTGGCTTGGGTTGTGATCCGAGGGTCCTGGGATGAAGCTACACACTGGGACTCCCTGCTCAGCAGGAAGCCTGCTTTTCCCTTTCCTGCTGCCCCTGCCTGTGTTCCCTGTCTCACTATGTCTCTCTCTGTCAAATAAATAAAATCTTAAAAAAAAAATTATTCTAGTGCACATGAAACTGATATAAAACTCTGTGACCGTATTGGAATTAAAATTAAAAAATAAAAATGGAAAAATAAACATTCTAAATTTTTAGCTGTCAAAACTGGTCTTGAACCAAACCTCATGTGTAATAATTAAATGTATTTTGTCTTAACAATTTCTGATCATCATGTAACATCTAAAAATAAACGAGTGTTTCATTTCCATTGTCAAAGTATTGACACATTGAGAAACAACTATATTGGGAAATAATGTGCGAGAATTCAGTATATGCTTTCAGGTTTGAAAGTGTGTGTGCCTAAGTGATGTTTATCTGAGTTATGCCCTCAAACCTCCAGATTTTCTCCTTTCGGCAAACAGAATTAACTTCATGATTAGTAAGTGATCTGTGAATTGAACTCAGTGAATATATGTGTACACACACACACACACACACACATTGTTCAGTTTTGTGAATGGCATTTTGATTTAGGCATTTTAATGAATTTTTGTTGTTATCAGAAATTTCATCTTGTCTTCTATAGGTTAAATCAGGCTAGACATTTTGGAGAATTCTTATAGCGTCTAAATGTGCTATTTCTAGATTGTGTGAAGAAAGGAAGTAGAACCTTCTTTTTTTTTTTAATTTTTTATTTTTTATAAACATATATTTTTATCCCCAGGGGTACAGGTCTGTGAATCACCAGGTTTACACACTTCACAGCACTCACCAAAACACATACCCTCCCCAATATCCATAACCCCACCCCCTTCTCCCAACCCCCCTCCCCCCAGCAACTCTCAGTTTGTTTTGTGAGATTAAGAGTCACTTATGGGGGCACCTGGGTGGCTCAGTGGGTTAAGGCCTCTGCCTTCTGCTCGGGTCATGATCCCAGGGTCCTGGGATCGAGCCCCACATCGGGCTCTCTGCTCAGCCGGGAGCCTGCTTCCCTCTCTCTCTCTGCCTGCCTCTCTGTCTGCTTGTGATCTCCGTCTGTCAAATAAAAAAAAAAAAAAATAATAATAATAATAATAATAATAAGAGTCACTTATGGTTTGTCTCCCTCCCAATCCCATCTTGTTTCATTTATTCTTCTCCTACCCACTTAAGCCCCCATGTTGCATCACCACTTCCTCATATCAGGGAGATCATATGATAGTTGTCTTTTTCCGCTTGACTTATTTCGCTAAGCATGATACGCTCTAGTTCCATCCATGTTGTCGCAAATGGCAAGATTTCATTTCTTTTGATGGCTGCATAGTATTCCGTTGTGTATATTTACCACATCTTCTTGATCCATTCATCTGTGGATGGACATCTAGGTTCTTTCCATAGTTTGGCTATTGTGGACATTGCTGCTATAAACATTCAGGTGCACGTGCCCCTTTGGATCACTACGTTTGTATCTTTAGGGTAAATACCCAGTAGTGCAATTGCTGGGTCATAGGGCAGTTCTGTTTTCAACATTTTGAGGAACCTCCATGCTGTTTTCCAGAGTGGTTGCACCAGCTTGCATTCCCACCAACAGTGTAGGAGGGTTCCTCTTTCTCCGTATCCTTGCCAGCATCTGTCATTTCCTGACTTGTTGATTTGAAGACCATAGGAGTTGTATGATAGTCTCCATGCAGAGCAGTAAAAGCAGATACTTTGAGGTAGTATGGTACTGATTCCTGATAATTCTTAAAGGGAAAGAAGGGAGATATATCAGACAGGAGACAGAAACCACGCCAGTTATCTGAGCAGGGAAATTATAACTAATTGCTTTCTGGTAGAAAGTGGTAAACTACTATAGGTAGCAAGCAGGAGATAGTGGCTACCACCTAGTCTGGGGTGAGGTGAAAAGATGATGAAGGGACCAAGGACTTTCCTCCCAAGATTAGACTTCTTCCGAGAGGGAAGCATCTAGCCTGAGAGAGGTGGAGAAACTTGCCAGTGGGCCTGGGTGGAAGTGGCCTGGTAGTGCTTCGGGTCAGTGGGCACAGCAGATAGGAGCTGGTCCTGATGTTGCTGGAGGGCTGGGGGGTGACCCTGCTGTGAAGCAGCCTTGCTGGAGGGCAAGCTAGACTGTAGGAGCAGTCGGCCATTTTCACATGGAGGGAAGTGTCTCTGCCCTTGCAGGACCACTCTGTTGACCTCCAGTGACGAAGCTGAACCTTTCCCACAAGCTGGCAAGGGAAATATTTACAGAGTCCAGCTCAAGCATTACGAAGCAGTGGGGGCAGACAGTGGATTTTTAGCTGAGCTACTACAAATTGAAAACTGGCCCAGAAGTCCTCATTTATCATTCTAATTCTAAGAGATACAGTCTCCTCAGTCAGAACTGTCAGATTGCTTAAGTTTCCTTCTCTGCTTGGTCCTTTATAATGAGGTAATTTTGTCCTCTGTAAATACTTTTGAGTTACTGTAGTATTTATTATAAGTTCTATGAGACCAATAAAGAAATTGTTCTCTTTTGTTTCTTCATTTTGAGGAGGACCTTTATTGCCTTACGGATGTCTAGGCAATATAGTCTTGTAGTGTTGGAAGGAGTAGGTTTAAAACAGAGAATGAGACCTGAGCCATGCCTGTGGGTGGTCAGCACAACTAACTGCAATTTTACATTTACAGATAAATAACAATGGTTGGTAACTCTTGCCCCCAAATTTGCATTTCAATGGCCTAGTAATGTCCCATCACTTACCTACAACTGTAGAGGATGTTAGTGATAAGGAATAATTAATGATTTGCTAACAAGATCAGATCTTTGATTATAATGTACAATAGATGTACAAATTCTATATTTAACTTTTATTTGCCTTTTAATTGCTATGGATTTCTGGGCTTGCTACTAGCTACTTTATCAGACTGAAGACATGGTTCCTATAATCTCTTATCCTCAGACCTAGTGGACATTACAATGTATTTTCTCCAAAACAGAAAAGTCAGCCCAGTCCCGTTGTATGTTGTAAAATGTTGCAGTGCCATCCATTTTAGCTGCAGTTGTCTGTTCACTGGGACAGCATTCTGTGAGTTACAAAAAATTAAAAATGGCAAGCAGGGGATTTTCTGATGTTTTCAGGTTGAGCGGCTTAAAGGGGGAACACTATAGGCAGATGGAGAATTCTTCAGACTTTTAAGCGCTAGAAAAGAATTTCAGACCAAGAGAAGGTAATGTATTAAGCCCAAGCTCATTTAAAATTCTGCTTTGTCTGACCAGCCGTCACATTACAGAACAGTCTGCTCAGAACGTCTCCAGTGTTGGTTCCGTGACTGAGCTTCCCGCGGCAGTTGGCATGAGTGGAGCAGGCCACTCTGCTTCTGGGAAGAGAGGACTTCTGGGCGGGAGCACGAGTCCTAAAATATTGATGTGACCACGTCTCAAGTATAGCAGTATTCTATGGTTCTATGCATTGTGTCATTCAAGCTGTTTTCATTGCCCAGAAATCATTGTGCTGAACCTATAGGTTGTCAGTCAAGTTAATTTGGGTAGCTGCAAAGTAGAATTTGCCTTTGTGGACATTTATATATAGGAGATATAGATAGATATCTACCTAGATATCTATCTGTATCTATCTATATATATAGATATAATGTGCTTTTTTGATGGATATGAAAGCTTGAAAAGTTACTGCCTTTCACGTTTAATGCCCCCTTAGATCATATATAGTCACCGAAGTGCACACAAATGGAAGCCTCATTTGATTATTCTCTTTAAATGCATGTTGCTGGTGTAGCAATAGAGGATTGTGAGGTATCAAGTATTAGCTTATATCACTTGAAATTGCCATTCTTTGAAATTGACTTCTTTGAATCAAAGATGGTAAAATATTGACAATTTCACATTGTTCAACGTAGTAGTAAAGTATCAGCTCTGTGATGGTATTGGGGAGCTCTAAGTTATTAAAACAAATTTTATAAGAACCCAACTTAAAAACTGGATGAGAGAGGGCGCCTGGATGGCTCAGTGGGTTAAGCCTCTGCCTTCAGCTTGGGTCATGATCTCAGGGTTCTGGGATTGAGCCCCCGCCTCGGGCTCTCTGCTCAGCAAGGAGCCTGCTTCCCCTTCTCTCTCTGCCTGCCTCTCTGCCTACTTGTGATCTCTCTCTGTCAAGTAAATAAATAAAATCTTTAAAAAAAAAAAAAACCTGGATGAGAGACAGACGATGTTAAGGAAAATCCAGCTAATGAGTAATTTATGACACCAGTATACTATGGTGGCAGAAGTATGATCCTCATAACTGTATTGGAGAAAATATTTTGGTCAACAAATTTTTCAGTCTCTGAACAATGTGTCTTAGGTCTAGGATTATGTAAATTCCTCGCACATAAGGTAATTCACATCAGCTTACATGGCTGCCTTCTACCAACAGATTTTTATTTCTGTACTCTGTACTGTCTTTCTGACTTTTAAATATCAAGGTGATTTCCCTTTGATGGTATTGTATCTTAGTGCCTCGGGTGGCACTTGTGTTGTATAGTTAATGATAGCCTTTCCTGAAAAGATGCTTTTGGAAAGTAACCTCCTCCACTTTTGAGGCTGTGCATTTTCTACTGGCCCACATTTATCTCCTGATGTTTCCTAATGAGGAGAGTTGTTGGGGTCTTTTTAGTTCTATAGATAAAGTTGGCATTAGTTTGGTATTTTTAATAGTCTTCATTCATGTGGTAAGATGTATTTTGAGAGTTGAGCTATGGCCAGTAGTAAAACAGTGACCAGTAGACATACTTGTTTTTCCCCCTTTTTTTTAAAGATTTTATTTATTTATATGAGAGCGAGAGCGCCCGCACGCACATGGGGGAGAGAGAAAGAAGGAGCAGGGGAAGGGGCAGAGGGAGAAGGAGAGGGAGAAGCAGACTCCTCACCTAGTGGGGAGCTTGTGGTGTAGGCAGATCCCAGGACCCTGGGATCATAACTTGAGCCCAGGGGAGACAACTGAGCCACCCAGGTGCCCTTGTTTTGCCATTTTTAATAGAAGTTGGCTTTTGGGTTCTTCTGTCAGCTTTAAGAAAAGCACTACAGAAGGCCATAGGCCCTATTGCCATCTCACTGGCGATAAGCAATCACTTTTTCGTATTATCCAGAAAGTAATTTATTTAAAATTTTTGATTGGGACCTAGTCTGATTCAATCTTACCATGGTTCACAGTATATTTAGATTACAGTGAGCCATCCAGAAAACTCCTTTGTAATGATTCACAGTTTTCCGTTTAATGCGATGCTTATAGTTAATGGGTTGATAAGTTTATAGAACTCTTTTATCTTGAATATGAAAATGCGAAGACTAATTTTTAATGCAGTGTTATGATTTAGAACCTCAGCTGTTAATGAAGCTGTTAAATGGAAGTATTTTGCCCTTAATTGCTTCCACACTTGGTAACAACATTAGCCTAACTTTTTTGGCAATTACGTGTTTTGCATGGTCTTTTGATTCCAAGATACTCAGATGATTTTACGTGGGACATTGTCGTACTTTCACAAAACACTGGAGATAGGCCGCTATTCCTGACTTCCACATGTGGAAACCAAGTTAAGTGTGTTACTGAGAGAAAGGAATCCAGTATGCAGAGTCTTTTGCTCTCAATTATAATTATTAAGTGACTGTGGAAATTCATGTTTAAATGCATTATCATACTGAGGAAACATCATTTTCAAACATCCTTTCCTTTGGCCCTTTTCCCTCGAAATGGCGAGAATCTTTGTGGTGTGGTCATTTAAAAAATTCTTGTTTTATAGAACAGTGAGAAGATTGGAAGGAATGAAGCAGGTTGAAGTAAATATTAGGGCAGATATTCTGAGGGCAGAAAATTGGCATGATGCTATTTACACGTAGGGTAAGAGGGTATATAGATCTTCTCACAGATACTGAAAGGTAAGTATGGCTTAGAGAGTATGTAGAAGGCAGAACTTTGATGAAAAAGGCTGAAAGTTAAAATTAAGCCTAAAATCTTAAGAAATATCTAAAACAATTGAGAAACTCCTGCATTGTATTAGTTCCCTTTTTGATTATAGATAATTTTTAGGAGGTGGTATTAGGATTTCTGTTTTGTTCCTAACTACTTTTATTCTGATGGATTTAAAAATACAGATGTGGGGCGCCTGGGTGGCTCAGTGGGTTAAAGCCTCTGCCTTCAGCTCAGGTCATGATCTCAGGGTCCTGGGATCGAGCCCCACATCGGGCTCTCTGCTCAGCAGGGAGCCTGCTTCCTCCTCTCTCTCTCTGCCTGCCTCTCTGCCTGCTTGTGATCTCTGTCTGTCAAATAAATAAATAAAATCTTTAAAAAAAAATAAATAAAAATACAGATGTTAGTGCCCTAAGAACTTAGAACTTAAGACATGCAATCTACTTTCTATTTCCTGGTAATGATTCTACTTGAGATTTTATTTATATTTGTTGTAAAATCATAAAAGTGCTCACAGAAAACTAGTCTAATGTGGAAATACCTCTGTACACAATGACTCCGATTCCAGAAGCAATTTCTGTATTTATTTATATAAGATACCATAAACAAAGTAAAAAAAACACAAATAACAGCAGTGGATTGGAACAGAGAAACATGTCATTTTTATCGAGAGTTCAGAAGGATCCTGGGGTGGGGGATCACACAAACTTCAGTGTCACTTTTGAATGAAGCAAGAGAATTAACTAATAATTTTGAAAGTTGGTAAATAAAGGGAAATAAATATTAATCCTATGTTTTCTGTATAAATGTAACTCAGAGTAATCAAATGGTTGATGAGAGAAAATGCTTCTTTAGAACAGTGTTCTAGCAAAATGCATGAAGAAAGGGTAATAGAATATCACCACTCTGCCACCCTCGTCAATTAATGAACTTAAAGCAGTCACTCCTCGTGACTCCCAAAAAGAGACAGCCAGACGTTATTTACTTTTGAATGAAAATACATAAGAACATAGTAAAAATAAAATAGTAAAAATTAAAATAGTAAAAATAGTAATAGTTAAGTAAGAAAGAGTAAAAATAAAAATAATAATAGTAAATAGCAAAAATAAGAATTAGTAAAAATAGTAAAATAAAAATTCAAACCTGAATCTGTTCTATCAGTTTATAGGACACACAGAGGTCAGAAGAATATAGGAATAAAGGAATAATCAGCAGGATCTGGATTTTTAAAAACTCTGTGGGACAAAAGAACTGATTTCTTCCCGAAAAGCAGGGGCTGGGGAGCAACCTATAGATTGAAATTTTTTTTTTGAGAGAGTGTATGTTCACACACTGGAGGAGATGGGTAGCAGCATGCAGGGCTCTGTCTCACAGCCCTGAGATCATAACCTGAGCTGAAATCAAGAGTCAGTCAAACCAGCTGAACCACCCAAGCGCCCCTAGATTGAGATTTAAGAGACATAGTTGGATTATGATTGGAGAGACAAAGGAGGAAGGTGAGAGGGAAGAGAGAGTTAGGGCAACAGGAAGAAAACAAGATATGAAAGCTGATGGCCTGGCTATTTGATGATAGGGAATAATTGATCATTTTGTTTAGCTGTGGTAATAATAATTGTGATTATATTTATTGTAAGTCCCAATCTTTTAGACGTATGTACTGAAGAATCGTAGTTGAGGTGTACTACAAAGTAATTCAGGGTGCTGGGGAGGGTGGGTGAGGGTATAGGGCCAAACAGGATTAACCAGGAATTGAAAACTCTGGAAGCTGGATGCTGGCTACAGCAAGGCTTACTATACTCTTCTTGTATATGTTTGAAATTTTTCATAATAAACAAGATGCCTTAGAGTGGAACTGTTTGCCGCACAGAGGAGGGAACTCTGTGCCGCCTGACTCTGCATTCTCACTCTGGAGGTCTCCATGAAGCCACAAAGTTGGGTTTTCATTAAGCTTGTCAGGTGATCCTAAATACGAGGATTGGACACTTCTGGGCCAGACCATCTTTGAAATCTTATGTAATTCGGCGCTTTCTAAGTCTAGTATTTCTTGGAACAGACTTTGTAAGTCTAGTATTTCTTAGAATGAACAAGATGTGCTCCAGAAACTCAGGGACACAATAGTTGGGAGTGACCAGCAAAGCTTGGTAAATAAAAGAAAATTTAACCAAGACCCTTGAAAAGTGGTTAAAATGTGGATGGTAAAGTGTAAATCAAGTCCATTTATTCGTTCCACAAATATTTTAATTTTTGCTTCCTCGGTACCAGACAGTGTGCCCAGTGCTGAGATATGGTTGTGATTGATGCAGTATGATGACGATCATTTTGAACCTCACTTGTGGAGACCTTGTTAATACCATAGAGGGAATGCTGGGTTTTGAGCTGGGAGCTTTGGCCTCTGGAGGGCCATAGCACTTGCTCTTTAATGTAAAATAAGCCACCAACCTCTTGGAGACTCTGTTGGAATGAATGGAATGAGGTTGGACTAATCCAGCTCTTGACTCTTACAAAAGTATGATGGGCGAAGATATTTTGCTCTGTAGCTTTGGCTTTATGGAACATGTAGCCTGTGGGCCTGATATTTTTTTTTACCCTATCAGTGCCCATGAAATTTGCTTGTCAGTGGGGTGAGTGAGGGTATTTTCTCTTTTTCCTGACTCTGTAATATAGTTCTGTGAACATATATTTAAACTAGCATAATTAGGTTCTCTTCATAAACTGAAACAGGTCTGATTTTAAGCTCATTTACTGTCTTAGAACAGAATTGATCTTGCTTTCACATTTGATTCACCCTCTATAGATTTTGAGAGGAAGAAAAATAGCATTGCTAACCCAGTTTAACTAGGTCAGAGTTAACAGGGAAAAGGTTAGAAAACCAGTGTTAGAATATTTGTTTGCCTTTCTCTGTCTTCTCGTTATGTGTTAATATATGCAGATTATTCAGATAAACAATGTCGGTATTCCTTGAGGGGCTCTGCTGGTTAGGCTTTTTACTTCTCATGTATGCTAAAATGATTCAGTGCTTTCTCGATCATCATGAAGCCAATTTATGATTTCTGGGATTACCAGGTGAGAAATAATATGGTGTATTTCATTTGCAGTATTAAACAGAGTCATTTGCAGATAACATCTTAAGTCTGGAATATGGCATAGCCTATTATTTTTAAATAACTACTGTATAAAGTATAATGAACGAAATAGAGGATTTCATGTCAGGTAAACCCTATTTGGCATTATTCATAGTATGATCTGGAATGAGGTATTTAAAGTTTCTGAGAAGCGGTTTTCCTCATCTTCAAAACTGAAACTAATATATTCCTCCCAGGACTATTTTGAGCATTAATTGAAATCCTAGAGGTAAAGCATTCAAAACAGTACATGCCACCCACCAGGCAGCAAATATAATTTTCCTTTTTACCACTTTTCTTCCGTTCATTCATTTATTTTATTGTTTTTTTCTGAGTGGTAAAATGCTTGATATTACATATATTAAAAAATTTTTTTAAAGATTTTACTTATTTGAGAAAGAGAGCAGGGGAGTGAGTCAGGGGAGGGACAGAGGGAGAGGGAGAAAGAATCTCAAGCAGACTCCCCACTAAGCACAGAGCCCAGCGTCAGGCTCAATCTCATGAGCCCAAGATCATGACCTAAGCCAAAGTGGGACACTTCACCGACTGAGCTACCCAGGCGCCCCTTGATATTACATATTTTTAATAGGACTAGAGTCATACTAGTTTCCCCTTTTTTCAAAAGTAATTTTTGAAGTCTTAGGATAATATACAAATAAATGTCTGTGATTGAGGAAAATAATTAACAGTTTTTGTGTAGTTGTGTTCAGGAAGCTGAAGAAGAATTTATTAAGAGCCCACCCCGTTTTAGGCTTGATGCGTGTTCTGTCATTTAATATTACTGTCAACTCAAGAAAGAAGTCTTTTCTCCATCTCATTTTATCTCAGATGAGGCAACTAATACCCAGTTCATATTGACTGAGATCTAACTTAGCAAATTGTGGGTGTATGATTAGAATTTAGATCATACTTCAAAGCTTTATACCGTGCTCCATGGATTTTCAGTCACGGGATGGTATAGGGGACCGGGTGAGGTGGTGACTATGGTCTTCTGACTGCAAGTGGGAAGGGCAGGGTGTGAAGTGGGTTAACACATCAAATTGTGTTTATGGTACTCTGCTTCCCTCCGATTTCGTTACCCTCATTCCGTCACATTAAGAAATGGTTTGGTAATATGTCACATTCTGCAAGTATGTTAGGATAGAATAAAGATTGAACACTATTGTTCTGTGATACACTGCTTAGATATGAAATTATATGAATAATTACAGCTATGGATTTATTGTATGGGTGTAGTCTTAAAAATATTTTGACAACCTTATTTTTCTTTATTGCTCCTAGACAACTTTGAAGTATTTGTGCATTTTTATATGTTCTCTGTCGAATAGAAGAAGTAAATACTGTCATGTATTTTTTACAGGTTACACTTAGCTGTCAGGGACAATAAAACAACAAAAAATAGTATTTCTTATTTTAGTTTGCAGCATTACTTCTTGATTCTTCTTTCATTGAAAATGAAGACTGGTCTATAGTGCTTTTCAGTCTAAATTTAATTATGTAAAAGAATTAATTAAGGAAAATTAAGCCATATACAGCTGTTTTTGCAAATTCAGTAGAAAGCTGTATTGAGGGGGAAAAATGTTAAAACCATACACTGCCCAGTAAGGTATGAGGGAGCTAATTGCTTCCTGTCCCTTTCGAAATTACTCAGCCCGAGAAAAGAGAGCACATATTGATTTACTGTATAGTAAATGTCCCACATCTCTCCTCCTCTAACACCCTGACACAGACTGCACATACATGCACAGAGTAGTGGCAAGGAACTGCCTATCTGACCACTCCACCATCAAACTTACGTAATAACAGAATTAGGATGGAACATTTTCTTCCTCTGTAAAAGCAAATAGCATAAAATTATTAAAGTATGCAAAATGAATGACAGTGTAATATTTATCTTGAATGTGTATGTTTGCTTTTAAGCTCAAAGACAAGTTTCGAAGAGGCAAAAAATATGTATTTCCTGATAATATGATTTTGATTTAACCTATTTCAATGCATATATTAGTATCAATTAATACACTTATAGGCATACATAATATTAGAAGCAGTGTCAAAATTTGGTCCACTTGACAATTTTTTGGGAATTTATTATGCAAGTTCACATTGTACTCTCCAGTATGGTCTTTTACTTTATTTCAGTCATGATCCAGTAATTGAGAGAGTAGACATTTTATTTATACATATTCTGGGTTTTAATTCCTGTGGAGGTTCTCTCTTCCTATTTGTGATATTTCTATAAGAATCTAATTTCTTTTTCAGCATGGACTTTGAAATGTTAGTGTTGTTTCAAAGCCCCATCAGTAAAATTAGTGAGAAGTTTAAAAAAAATAAAAAGAAAAATCTTACAGAGCAAACTGCTCTGAAGGAAAATTTGTAATTATTCATGTAAACATAGGTATTTTAGAGGTATAATGGCATGTGGGTTTTTTTGGTCTTAAATGAATGTAAATTATTAGCTATGATTTTTAATTGTGATCTTGGTTGCTTTTATAGCTTAGGAGTTCATCATACTATAGTATCTTGTGCTTTATCTTGAAAGGGTGAGGGCATCCTTATTTGCAGATTGGAGAGTATTTTGTGATTAAAGTGATTTCCCTCGTCTCATTGAATGTTACTTAATATATTGCTAAGTATTTTTTTGTTAAAAAAAATATATATACCCACAAATATTTCTTTGGAAATATATTTGCCTTCTCTGTTGGACATGAATGTCTGTTCCTCAAAGAGCACGGAGCTTTGTTGATGGCGGTCTTGTAAGCCTACCAGCGCCCCTTTCATCCCAGAATTTGGCTGCAGGTCTAGCTGCGCCAGCCCGGCTGCTGTTTACCAGCGAGTTCCATTAACATAGCCACCACTCCTGGGCTGGATAATGGACTCAAAGGTTAAGAGCAGAGGATCTCAACAGCTCCAATCAGCAGGGCTTTTCCAGGGCTAATTACCTCTTTACTGCGCTGACTCTAATGTGACATGTTTATTGCCTTAACTAACAACTCATTAGCTTAGTTGATGTTTTTGTCAATATTAATTCGTTCATTTAAGCCAAGTCAAAGCTTAAACAAAGATGTCCAGACTGAGAAACGGGTAGCAGAGTGACTTTTGTTTGCTCATCTTTTTTTTTCCTCCCTTGCTCAACTTCAATAAAACAAATGTGTAGAAAGGAAACATTTAGAATGCTCGCACTGAGAATGTTAGCATTTGTTTATTTGCTTGCATGTAAAGCGATTCTGAATTTATTTCTCCTAGGATTACTCTGGTCTTCATCTCACAGCTGACTTAATATTTAGTGTCTGCTAAGGGCAGCTAGCTGTTTCTCATCTTTGATGATCTATCTGTGAAGGGTTAACATTCAGCAGCTCTTTGTTCCAGGTGAATGTTTTACTGTGTTTATTAGAAAAGAGATCAACTAATTGTGCATACTATTTTCATCTCCACTAGACTACTTATAAAATTACATTGAGAGTATGCTCTTTATGAAATTATCATGAAGTATTTCAGTTTCCCCATACTTTTGGTTAACAGTGGTATTTTGGGGGGCACCTGTGTGGCTCAGTGGGTTAAGGCCTCTGCCTTCGGCTCAGGTCATGGTCCCAGGGTCCTGGGATCGAGCCCCACATCGGGCTCTCTGTTCAGCGGGGAGCCTGCTTCCCTCCCTTTCTCTGTCTGCCTCTCTGCCTGCCTGTGATATGTCTATCAAACAAATGAAAAAAAATGGTATTTTGGGGGAAAGGTCAATGTTTTTTATTTCATGCATTTTTTATTTTTATTTAAGATTTTATTTTTTGGACAGAGAGAGAGTATAAGCAGGGAGGGGGAGGGTAGGCAGAGGGAGAGGGAGAAGCAGACTCCCCGCTGAGCAGGGAGCCTGATGCCGGGCTCCATCCCAGGACTCTGGGATCATGACCTGAGCCAAAGGGAGAAGCTTAACTGACTAAGCCACCCAGGCACTGCCCCCCTTTTTTAAGATTTTATTTATTTAGTTTTCATGTACTTTTTAATAATTAAATTCTAAAGCCCCTTGAGTATTATAAATGGGCAAAAGAACTGAGCATGAGGCTTTGATCAAGCAGTAAGTCAGTAATTTTGGAAAGGTACATCAGCATCTTCAGAATCCTATGATCCATCTGGCAAGCCCCTCTCACAGGATGTTTAATGGTGTATAGATGACCAGGAAGGCTTGTGATGCATTCCTGATCGGACATGAATGAAGCTGCCATGTTGGGGGGCTTCATCTCTGGAAAGACCAGTCTCTGCTTTGAAGGTCAGAGACTCACTGTGATTGGTTGGTTCATGGAGGTGATGAGATTTGGAGAAGGCTGTAGAAGATATGTGTGGAACACACTGAGAAATAGATGCCACATTAACCAGATACTCCTATCTGTTTCATCCATCGTACGTGTCTGGAGAAGGTAATGTGAACACCGCATAACTATCAGAGTTACTAAGAAATCACTGATGTAGGAAAATACACATAGTCTAGCCTGCATAATTGTATACATTCTGTACCAAATACTCATGCAGCTTACCTTCCCCGCTTTCTCAGTCACCGTCTTTTCCCTGAACCTGCTTCATTCAGGCTTTTCTGACTTTCAATCTACTGAAACCTTTTCTGCAATATAACCAGTGACTTCCATGTTCCCAAAGCCACTAAGCAAATCTCAGCTCTCGTCTCTCCTCTTGTCTGTCTCTTGGTAGCACGTAATTCAGCTATGGTAAACCTGCACCTCTTCTGGGTTTCTCTGACATTGTCCTTTCCCATTTCTCCTGCTTCATTTGCCACTTGTACTCAGTCTCGGTGTTCCCCCTCTTTCCTTTGTACCTATCCTCATTCCCCAGGCATTACCTCCAGTTCCGTGGCTTCAGCGCGTGTGTATTGTGTGATTTCTAACTTCTCAGTTCCAGCCCTGGTTTCTACACCAGTCTCCACACTCATATATATCCAGTGGTTTATCTGAAAATCTACTTTCACATGTCTGACACGTATCTCAAACTGGAAGTGCCTAAAATGAAAATTTGGATTATTGTTCCTACTTCAAAAACAAATTAAAACAACAACAACAACACCTTCTCTCCTGTTGTTACTCATTTAGTGAGTGTCACCACCATTCACATAACTCTTCATGCCCAAATGCCTAGAATCCATTTTGCTTCTCTTTCCATCCTGTGTTTACATCCAGTCCCTCAGTGAATCCTGTCTGCTCTATCTTCTAATTTTTTTTTTTAATCCAGAGTTTACACAGTATGAGAACTGTGTCACTACTGTTTTAGTCCATGCCATCATTATCTCTTGCTTGAACCATTTTAAGAACCTCACAGTTGGCCTCCCTTATGTGACTCACTCCCCACAACTGCCTCAGTCTGTTCTGTACGTAGCACCCCGATCCTTTCTGGCTGTCAGCGGGTCATGTCGCTCTCCTCCACATAACTTCCATGAGTTTCTCATAACACTTACAGCCCCACAGGGAGAAGACCTTGTGTGATCCATCCCAAGACTGACTCTCTGATTTCATGTCCTTTTCCCTCGTCCGTCTTCACTGCCATCTAACCACTCTGGACTTCCTGCTGGCCGCTAGAGATCCCTGCCGACCACAGGGCCTTGTGCCATCCCCTCCGCCTAGAATGCTTCTCCCACACATGCTGACATGCCTCTCTTTCATTTCACTCAGGCCTTTGTTCAGATGTCACCTTCTGCAGAGTCCTTTTCTCACTTTCTAGGCTCTTACCTTGCTTTATTTTTCTTCGCAGGACTTCATACTCCTTGACGTATCTATTTGTTCTTTTGGTCCTTCTGGCCCAACTGGAATGTAAGCTCCGTGAGAGCACAGTTCTTGTTGACCCATGCTTAATAACAGTGCCTGGAACACAGCAAGCACTAGTGAACACTGCATGTAGCTAGTAGGCACTAAAGCTAGAACTTAAACCCTGGTGTGTTTTTGCCTGTCACCATCCACCATCCACTCATTCACGCTGTTTAGCCATCTGCACCTTTTGAGAACAAGGCATAGAAGTATTTATTGCTGACTCTCAGATTGTCCAAAAATCAGCAGTCTTTACATTCCTAAGGCAGAAAAAGACTATCTGCAATAAATCATATCATTTTGTTCATAGGAAGGTAAGACTCCCTAATCTTAGTTTGCCATCCAAAATATATCAAATACTAAAAGCCAAACTAATTTTAAATTTCATGGTATGACACAATTTGAAATTCAGCAGAATTGAAAAAAAATGTACTTTGAATCAAAGAGCATTGGGATTTTAGAGTCTTCTGATTATAGGACAAGAAATAGCAAATTACATTGAAATAGGACTGTTTTGATAAAATGGATAGTAGATTAATGAGTTTTTAAATATTTTTGTTAAATTGGTTTCCTAATTTAACAGTTACTTCATGCTTTTTATTAAAAAATGACTTGGTTTTGTGCAAACAGGTTAACAGTTTTTAATAACTGCATTAATACAAGGTATTTATTATAGAAGTGTTTGTTAATTAGTCCATATCCATGAATAATGCACACTAGATTGGAATTATTTTTAATTAAATCAAGTTACTGTATAAAGCAAAGGAACAGAATTCCAGATGGCACTCTGCCATCCTTGTTCTTTGATGGACATGAACAAGTGGGAAAAGGCTTCCTTCACTTGGTTACACTTTGAAATAAGTGGCCAATCATTATTAATTCATTTTGCACTCATTGTAATGGCATAAATCATCATAAATTCATTTGGTTTAAAGTGCATATAATGTGTTCTCCCATAGGAATTTCCTCGTAATTGAACTATTAATTAACGCATTTTTTTTAATATGACCTTTCCCCCCCTCCTCTGCTATTCAGAGCCAAGGGTGATTCGTGGCCATTTCTTCATTCATGGTATTTTTTAAGTGAGAGGAACAAGTTTCTTCTGACTAGGCCCATTGACTAGCCTGACTGGCCTAGGAGGGACCAGAGCTCAAGAAAATGGTTTGTATATTACCTACCAGTGGGACAGCCACAACAATAATGAAGGCTCTCTAAGGACTCTTTGAAAAATTCTCTGAAATACTATGACTTTGTAATAATTCCAGTAAGCAAATTTCATTCTTCCTTGATAAAAATGGCATGACTCCAGCTTCTCTTTTAATTTCTAGTTCTTTAAACTCCTCCCTGTGGCTACTGGTTTTCCAAAAGCATTGGCTGCCCTAAAATCCAGGTTCCCTTGTCTGCAGCAAGGAAGCGCTGGTAACAGAGGTGCCCCGCCCCCTTCTCATGCTCAGTTAGCCAGTGCTCTTTCCTTCTTCATTCAGGGTGTGCTGCTTGCTAGAGGGCTGGTAATAGTTCGTTCTAGAATCTGCCTATGAGGTAACCACAGGACTCCTATAAAGGTCTTCACATGTCGAGGAAGTATGGGTAGGGGGGGTAGTTAGATTTCCCCCAAAGGAAATAAAAATTACAAATGGAGAACTGGGACAAAAATATCAATTTTACAACTTTTTAAGTGATCCTTTCCTATTTAGTGCTATTTCAGCACAAATAGAAACGATGTAAGGAAACACTACTACGCGATTCTCATGTTCATGTCATGAACATGTTGTGTTAGTAGGATCTGTGTATGAAAATCAAGGTTTCGGTTAGTATTAAAAGTGTTGTATTGGTGTACATAATTGGCAGTTGCCCCTGTGTGTGTGTGTGAATAAGTGAATAAAAGCAGTGAACGTGAGACACCACTACTGTCAGGTTTAGTCTCCACCCATGTTAGAAATGCAAGAGGAGAAAAAACTAAGATAAGTGTTATTTATTATCATATGGTGCTTAAAACAACACCCAGTGCATATAGAAATATAGAACTATAGTTTTTATAGTTAAATGTGTTTTCATAAAGTAAGCATTCCATAAATGTAAGGTGCATTAAGAAAGGGAATCTACACTTTATGATAAGGATGAAGAAATGCCCCAGAAGACAAATTCATTATTACCTAAGTAATAGCGCACACGTACACGTGTGTGTGTGTGTGTGTGTGTGTGTGTGTTGGCTTGTTTAGTCTTTTGAAAGAGCTAATTGTCATTACCAACCAAATAGTACAAAAATGTTTTGAATTGGTGTTTTCTCACTGGTCAGTTCATGATGGAGCAGTATTTATCTTGCCAAAGCAACAAGGTAGTCATGGTAAAACTGTCAGCTCTTTAATCACTGCTCTCCTAGCTTTATTTTCCTATCTCTCTCTCCGTCCTTTTCTCATTTTTAGTATTTTGCTGTTACAGCAAAGCGTAAATAATTGTCTTGCAGCTTTGCTCTTATGTAGCACTTAAAAAAAAAAAACAACAGAATAAAGGTGGAGCACTTTTAGCTTGAGCTAAAAAGCTTGGAATAAAATAGCACGAAAATATGAGCAGTTGTTTTTACTCTTGACTATGTGACAACAGAATTCAAACAGCCAGAGGTTCTAAGTAAATGGTGACTTATCCAGTGCTGGATTTTAGTGCTTTCTGCTTTTCAAAGCGTTTTGTTTTATTTTGACTTGTTTTCCACTGTTCTGAGCATGTCTGCAGTTTCGGTAGTGTATTACTTCTGGCTGGACACACAAGGTGATGTGGTGGTGGGGTGTTGGCTGCTAGATCCCTATGAAGCTGCCAGAGCATTGATTACTTACCTATCTCGTGGGTGAGAAAGACTAGTAATTTGATAAATGGACCTTTAATATGGTCCCAGAATTACATGAATAACGCTGAATCCTATCCTCTAACAAAGTGAATTAGGAGCTTCTTGGCATTCTCAGGTAAGAGCCAGGGACCCGTAGTAGAAATCTTAGTTGTGATACTCCATGGTGGGAGAAGGTGCACTCTGTTCCCTCTGTATTATTCTGTATTACTTTGTGTACCCCCTGTATTACCATTTATTATAAATGGTAATGGTTTCCAAACTTCAGATATTATGGGCGAGTAAAATTTCAAAAAGTAAAATCTGAGAGTATGGAATAGTGTTTTACATTTTTTTTTTTTGCTCATAACAGACATTTAAAAAATAGCACTATCCTCGTCAATATTTTTTAAAAGATTTATTTATTTATTTTAGAGGAAGAGAACGCACACACATGTGGGGGCGGGAGGGATAGGGGCAGAGACAGAGAGAGAGAGAAAGAGAGAATCTCAAGCAAACTCCCCACTGAGAGCAGAGCCTGACATGGGGCTGGATTTCCCAACTCTGAGATCTTGATCTGAGCTGAAATCAAGAGTTGGAGGTTTAACAGACTGAGCCACCCAGGCAACCCTTTAAATTGAATAAATTTAGCTTTATGAAAAAGACTTCCTGCATTGTTTTTACTTTTTGGCATTGTTTATATTTTTGCCATTTCACCACAGAGCCATGGAAACATCCCCACAGGCCAGCATAGGTTTGTAGTAGACTTTTGGAAATTTGTGATCTGTGTATAATTTTGTTGACTGTGCTAGGCACACACAGGGTAAAGTAATTCTTAGTATTTGCCAAAGCAACAATTATTAAGTGATAACTGAATACAAAGCATGATGCTAAGCCTTATGCCAAACAGAAGTATTTTCAAAAAATTTCATATGCCCTAGGGAACTTACTCACTTAGCAGATGTGAAAAGTAATAAAAATAAATAAAATTAGCTTTAAAAAATGAAATAAATGCCAGATGATTGTTATTTGAGAAATGTTTGGATAGCGATTGCTATATTAAAAAAGGATTTCATTCTAAGGTAGGCAGGGAAGATACGGAGAACAGTCTAGATGCTCAGTAGGCCATTTTGTGACCACAATGCAACTAAGTTAGAGCCAAGACAACTGCTCTTACTGTGGATCTTACTATGGTTATATTTAGCTGTTGAACCAGTGATGGCAACCTTCTCATTGTGTGAGAAAAGATGAAGGATATATTTTATTTGACCTTCTGTTTGCAGGAGACACTAGTAACTGCAGTTGAAATCAGGCTTTCACTGAGGAGAAGGAGATTGATCATTAAGGGTATAGTTTTGAATCCGTAGCTGGGTAGAGCATCAGGAATAAAAGCATGGTCATAAAGATGCAGGTTGTGTTCAGACCTGTACACTGGCCCGTTGGGCATGTCCACTTGCCTTCTACAGTTGTCAGCTCTCTCATATGAAGCACGGGAATGGATGCTGCTTTTCTCAGGTCCTTTCAATATGAAAATTCCGTGATTCTAATTAATCTGTTTGTCTGGGAATGAGTAGATCAGAATGAAAAGGCAGTAGCTTTACCCCTTTATAATTACAAGACAACCCAAATATTGATCTTCCTAAAATGAAAATCTAATCAAACCTCTCCTTTGCTTAAAACTTGCAGTGGTTCCCCATTGTCACCAGAATTAACAAACTTCCATCATGGCAAATGAGGCCCTTTGTGATTGGGCTCTGATACCCTGTCCTGCTTCGTGTCTCACTGTTCTGTTTCACCCACCTGTCCTCATTTCCCCATTGCCCAATACCTCAACCTCTTCCCTTTTCCCCAACAGAATTTCCAGCTCTACTGAACTATGTATAACCCCTTGATATGGCCACTTTCTCATTTCCTGGGCTTTAGACATGCTCTTCTCTCTGTCTGGAATGCATTCTTTCCACAGTCTTCTCCTTTGAGTAGTTAATTCATACTCAGTCTTCAGGTTTGGGTATAGAAGTCACCTTTCCCTGGACTCCTTCTCATAATTCTAGGACAGGGTTAAGTGCCCCTATTAAGTTCTTTCTGTACACCTTGTGCTTTTAAATATTCTAACACTATTCAGAATGTATTCAAATTACCTGTTTGCTCAACTGTCTCCTGAACTCGAATGCATTTCCATGAGGGAAAGAACTTAGTCTTCTTTCCTTTTGTTTCTCCAGCATTTAGTATTGTAGAACAACACTCTGTAAATAGTTAATTGCATGAATCTTTGGATGGATAGGTTGGGACCAAATTGCGGAAATCCTTGAATGAATGTCAGTCCAGTTGAACTTTTAAATACTACCATTAAAGAGCCTTTTATGAAGGAATCAGTCATGCCGCCAATAATAACATCATTCTCTGTCTTGCTTATTCAGTGAGGCACTGTGGAATTGTGGGGCATTTACATAAAATAAATACATATTTTTATACAAAATTAGATTTCATCTTATACAGATTAAAATACAACTTTTATTGGGTACCATAGGTTTAAGGAAAATTCTGAGAGATAAAGTTCATAAAATTGTCACGAGACTTTTTCTGTCAAAAGGGAGGATACGATGGGTATGTGAATTTTAGGTTTTTTTTATTACCTTGGTCCATGTTGCAGAGCAGCTATCTCTTACGGAAACATAAGTCAGATAAACCCCAAAGTAGAGAATATAGTTAAAGTTGAAAAGGAATTTTAAATTTACCTCTCCCTTTGGATTGTCATAATAACCATTTCTTCAAGGCTCAGTCCTTAATATCATCCGCAAGAGTCTGTGATTAGGAAGTTTGAAGCCTTAGGTATCCAGAGTATTCCTTCAGGACATCAGGGTCGTTATTCCTGGTAGCGTTAAAGTTATAAGCATCTTATTAATCAGCCATGCTAGAAATCAAAATGTTCAACTCGAGAACCCTCTTCATCTTCTCTTATTTTACATGTTTTGCTTGGGATAAGTTGTCAGAGATGGATGTGGAATTTTAACATTCTTCTGTCTTTATAATTCCAAGACTGACCAGTGAAAAATAACCCAGACTCTAGTTTAGTAGGTTTAAAATGTGTGTGTTAAATAGGCCATTTTTCTCTCTGCTTCTCCTGCTGCCCCGTACATGGCCTGCCAGAACTGTGGGGATCTTTGCTTTGTGTTACCCAGAGACTGTGATCTCGACTAAAGAAAAAGCGATGCTGTAGAAGAATTTTACTTATGAGATCATTGAATGAAACAGAAAGTGATTTAGGAGAGGGGATGTCAGAGCTGTAGGGAACCTGCACTTCCTGCTGGGCTGGGCCTCATGTGAGGGTAGATCACACTCGGCAGGAGAGAGGCAGGTACCCTGCTGGACCATTGCAAGGCCAGCGGTCTTTTGAAGTATGCTTACTCATTCTTCTTTTCTGTCATTTCATCGGAAGGTAAGTGATCACATCCCCTCTGCTGTCCTTCCTACTTTGTCGAAAAATGATGAAAAACATCAAGAAACCAGCCACTTAACGGTTTACTCTTGCTCTCCGGATAAAATTGTCAGAGTGGGTAAGGGAGCTGCCTGCAGAGTTCCCGCACAGGGGCTGTGAGAAATCAGCAAGGTCCCTAGGATCGCAGAATAATCCTGCCTGTACTCAACGCAGAAATAGTGGAGTGCAGTTCAACAGAGTGAGGACTGAAACGCGGTAGAACATTGTACTGAACGGCAGCCTTCCTGCCCCTTCACAACCCTGCTTCCCAGGGACACACCTTCAGGGAGCCCTGTCCCCTGGGTCACACCCATTGCTGCTTGAGCTCCAGGGTGTCTGCAGAGAGCGGCAGAGGGGCTCTCTCCATGGCTCTTAAAACTTTCTCAGAGGAAAGAATAACAGAAACGTGGTGGGTTTCTTGACATGCTGAAACCTCATTCCTCCAACCTGGAGCAGGGAGCAGTGTTAGAAATGGACATGCAGGGTCACCGGGGTGGCTCAGTGGGTTAGGCCTCTCCCTTCGGCTCACGTCATGATCTCAGGGTCCTGGGATTGAGTACCATATCAGGCTCTCTACTCAGCAGGGAGCCTGCTTCTCTTTCTCTCTCTCTCTCTCTCTCTCTGCCTACTTGTGATCTCTCTCTGTCAAATAAATAAATAAAATCTTAAAAAAAAAAAACATGCAGTCACCATGGAGATGGTTCCATAGTAGGTCCATAATGTGTGCAGAGCACTGTGCTCAGTGGTGTGGGAGATGGAAATTGGCATGAAACATAGTTCCTACCGCCACGAGTGACGGGAAATGCCCAGAAAGGCTTATAATTAAAAATGCCGTGCCCTAAGGAATGCGCACATGCTGGGAGAGAACAATAGGTCACCTGTTTATAAGAAGTTTCTATTTTTATGATCCGCAAAACTTGCTTTTCATATGACATTTACAGGGCTAAGTAGGAGAGTAAAATTTTCAAATGCATGTACGAATGAAGTCTTGAATTCCAAGCTGTTTCCTCCAGGAGGCTTTCCTTGTATACGTACCCTCTCAGTTTACAACAGGAGATGTTGACCCAAGAACCGTGGCCTCCTTGAAATTTTTTTGCAGAATTTGATGGATATGTATATGTATTGTATGTAGTTTCCTGGAGAAAAGACTGATGGATTTCAATGGATTCTTCAAGGGTTTTGTGGCAGAAGATATTCTGAACCACGAACAAAGGGCATTCACAGACTCTTATCTGGTCTCTCATTGAACAATTGGCTGGGACATAAAAATGAGTAAATGCTTTTATCTGTTGAATGCATTAAATTAAAGTTGATATGCCACGTTCTTAATTTTGAAAACAGACAAGTTCAAGGCGCTATTTGTCATGAGCCCTGACTGCCGCTTGGGGAGCCCTCTCAGCCCCTGGGCCCGTGGCAGGACACTTGGCATGCCTCCGTTCGCTCGGCACTCGTGCTTTGTGCGAGAGATGACTGCTGTTTTCCCTGCTTTAAGACAGGGAAACTGCAGCTCTGGAGTACCTTCTTCAGCCGGCCCCCTGATAAGTTAGGAAACTGTGGTTACTTCCCTGTCTTAGATCTGAAACCCATGTGCCCCTTAACCAGTCTGCTGTACTGTTCTGTGATTTGTAAACGGTTTTGTTTTTTCCCCTCGAGAAACAAACAGCCTCTTCTAAATTGCAGTTTGCTCTTCACGATCCCTATTTTCTTTTGTAAATGTCAAAATGCCTTTTGAAATCGATGAGCTTTTACAGCTTAACGGCCATTAGGCTTATGTATACAAATTGTTCACATTATCTCCAACAGAAAGAAATACATGTTAATTAAAATCGAGATCATTTCATCAGGTTAGAAGTGATATCGAACTGTCTTTTAATCTCTTTACCAAACCTGCGTGAAGAATTTACCACATACTTCACACGGTTGTGCTGGACCAGTATAGTGGAGTATGGAGAAACAGAGATGCTTGTGGGGGAAACTTTTTAAAACTACATCTCTACCTTCATCCTTCATCCCTGCTGATAAACATCACCTGTGATGACAAGTGTTACTGGAGGAAGTGTTAGACATAGGAACTCTGTTAGGTACAGAAGAAAGATAAATACCATATAACATTATTTGAAACCATCTCCATTTTACAGAATGTTGAGTAGGGAGAACCCTTGTTTGGAAGTTAGGATCAGTGGTATGTTTTAAAATGATATGTACTTAACTATGCATAATTCTTTTGAAATTAAAACATTTTAGAATATGGTATAAAATATTGTAGCCTAAAGTATCTCTTTTAAGTATGTGGCTGAGCAAACTGTGAACTTGAGATCTTTTATAGTCTTAATGCTGAAAATACCTGTTCAGTTAAAAGAAAATCAAAAGTGGTTTATACTTTGAAAATACCTTCAAAAAAAATATCACAAAAGTAAAATTACTTTATTGCCCTGCCTTTTATTTTGTGATTTCAGGTAAGGCACTGACATTTCTTCTGCTGCAGCCCCCGAGCCCCAAACTTCCCCCACACAGTACGATCCGAAGAACAGCCATCGATCTGATTGGACGTGGTTTCACAGTCTGGGAGCCTTACATGGACGTGTCTGCTGTCCTCATGGGGCTTCTCGAACTCTGTGCTGATGCCGAGAAGCAGCTTGCCAAGTACGTGCTCAATTCCAGTTAATATGTGGGGTTTTTGTTTGTGTTTTTTTTGGTTGGTGATTTATTTGTGTTTGAGGTCATTGATTGCCCTTGATAGGTTGTGTATTTTTAATTGACAAAAAAAAAGATATCTCAATATATGAAATTTTGGATATAGACAAGGAAGGGGAAGTATACTTCTGTACTTTGGGCACACGTGGGATTTAGCATTGAGTCAGTGAATGACTGATCTATGACATTGTGCCTTGACATAGTACTGTCTAATAAGAGTGTAAACATATCACTTCTAAGGAAAATTATATATATATACTTGCTCAAAAATGTTTTCCTGATAGAATACATGGCCAAACAGTTTGGGGAATCATTCTTTCATACTCATGGTAATTTTTAAGTTCACTTTAATGAGGTTTAACTTGCACACAGTCAAGGACCAGTGGTTGCAGAGACCCAGAGAAGCAATGAGGAGAGTAGAGGGAGGCGGATGAGTTGAGGGAGCTGCTGAAATGAAGTCAGTGGGACACGGTTGGTGGCCAAGTGGCCAGGAATGATGGGAAGGGGATTGGGAGTGGTCATGTTGACTTGAGAACTCGGCCTCCTAATTCCTGGAGGAAGGTTTTTGGTTTATTATTCCTATTCTTATTTTATTTTGAAAACTTTTATTTATTTTAGAGAAAGAGAGAAGAGGGGGAGGAGCAGAGGAAGAGGGTCAAGCAGACTCTTTGGTGAGCATAGAGCCTGAGGTGGGGCTCAAGCTAGGGCTCAATCCCATGACCCTGAGATCATGACTCAGCCAAAACCAAGAGTCAGACACACTTAACCAACTGAGCCACCTAGGCACCCCTGTTCTCATTTTTTTAGTATAGCCATCCACACGGGCGTGAATTCCTAGGGCTCGGATTTTTAAACTGGCCCACGATGCCTCTCTTAATGTAAATGTTATCATCTCTTTGATTTTCTCAATAAATGGCATTTCATTCTGATCTCTGTTGACCTTGGAAAAAAACTAGAATTCTCTGCCCTTTTCTTCATGGTTGTCTCTCTCATTTCCCACAGTTCCCGTATGATCTCTTGTGGCTCTAGGCTCAAGAAGTGGGGATCAAAGTAGCTATTAAAAAGCTACACTGGGATGCTGTGGCTTTGTCTACAGACTGGGCATGCCCAGCCCAAAGTCCCATGATGGACTGGTAGGAGACAGTATTCATTTCCAATTTAGGCAGCTCCCCCCCCCCACGCCCCCCGCCATCATTTTGCCATGCTTCCTAAACATTATCTCTGTGTCGCTCCCTAGCTGTATGTTCTTCAGCAAATCACTTCATCTCTTACCTCAGTTCCAGTAAGGGTGGTGATGCCATTGTCATAGTTTTAGTGTTCAGCAGGTCAAGAGCTGCTCCATTCTGGAATGAATAGCTCTACATAACAGCAGCCAGGATAGTTTTTGGATACAGGAGGCCTGAGGGTTTTTGATTGACATTAGGAATTAGGAAAGAACTGGACTCATTGAATTTGAAGCAACAGTAAGAGGCCGCTGGCCTTTGTGCAAAGCCCAGAACATATTTCCAATCCTTTGCCCTCCTGTTGGCTCTAGCTTCCCTGTATCTCTTCCAGTTTGGTTTTGACCTAATTTTATAGCCTATTTTCAAAGCTGATCTAAACATAATTTCAAGAGTATACAGTCTTGTTCTCTTGCTTGGGAGAAGTGGTGGGCTTTATTTTAGGTGTAGTATTTAATATTTTGTTTTATTTTGCTTTTAAATCAGTTTACATGAAGCTTATATCAGCAAACATAAAGATGCAGTGTGTTTTATCTGCATGTAGTACGTCCACAGACACAAATACTTTTTGCTCTTCGGTAGCTAATTTAAATCTTGCTATCACATCCTTTTCTGTCATGAAGATTAGTATAACTCTCTATACACAGCTCTAAATAAAGGAACGTATCAGCATGTAGCCTTGAGGAGTCCAATGTAATTTTCTTCATGATAAATTGCATAATAAGCAAGAAAATGTTTGCTTATTAATCTATAACAAGATTTAGATTGAAAATGGCCTGTTACATCCATGACACACTTGGTACAGGCTGCAGAAGGGCTAAGATGGGGCAAAAAGGAGCAGGGCCATGTGCCTCTGACCCTCATGATGCCTACCTACCAGCACCCCTGTGCCGGACTGACTCTGTGCTCCATAACCGGGCTCAGCCTTTGCTTCTGACAGTGATGTTAAACTCGCTTTATGAAGCTTCTGTGTTAGGCTTGCGCTGTTCAAAATCTCAGTTCATGTTAATTGAAAAAGAAAAAACCTACCCAGTGCTTCCCTCTTTACTCCCATTCTGAGGGAGGCGATTAAGGGGGGGTAGCCAGCTCAGGCTGCTCCCTAGTCCTGGAGACACATATTAGAGCAGAGTTTTTTTCTTCCCCTCTCTCCCCCATCTTGACATCCTCTGTCAGAGATGATTCCTGAGAGGTCTCCTGAGAAACTGTAGACGACTCGATGGAGAGGGCATTTTTCCAGAATTAAAATGCCTTTATTTTAGAAATCTGAGAATTTTACTTCTTTGAAGTCAAAAGAACACCGGCTGTTTTCTAACGTTTTCAACTATTGTACCCAACTTTAAACTATGTCTGTTAACTAAACAAGCTTTTACTGAGTAGTTAACATATAGAAGGAACACTATGGGGTCTTGTATGTAGTTACGAATTTGCCTCAAACACAGAACCTGTCTCCAAGGCACTTGCCGACTGAAGGAGAGACAGCGTCTCCCCCGGGGGGACCATGGTGCAAAGGGAGGAGGAGAGAGAGAGGCAGGGACGCTCAGAGGACACGGAGATGAATTACAGCCGGGGGCTCCGAAGGGATGCCGGGGAGAGTTGTACTTGCGTGCCTCACTTGCGTGCCTAATCCGAGTAATTCTGAGGAGAGCTGGAAGAACGAGGACATGCGAGAGGACAGCGGTGGGAAGGTACAGGCCAGCCCAGCCGATGCTGCGAGCTCCTCAAAACACAGGGCGTGGCACTGTACACATTGCTTTTATCTAATTTTAGTCATTCCTTGCAGAACTTACACTGTGGGGAGTTCCCATCTAACACTTGAACATAAGTTCCTTCCCAGTTATCTCTGGGCAATAGAATTAGGGCAAAAAAGAGGATTGGTCTCACATTTTACTTTATAAAATGATTATAAACATAATAGAAGATTGCAAAACGAATCTGAAAGAGGTTCTGTCTCTTGTCCACAGAAACACTGATCAGTGAGAAAGGTGGGGTTCTGCCCTAGGGCTCCTTGACCCCACGAGCTCTGCTTCCACCACTGTGCCATCTGCACCCCCAGAGCTAGAGATCCAGAGAAGAGCGAATGTAAAACAGGCAATTCAAAGGACATAAAAGCGGTCAACTCAGAATTTTCAGTGCACTTTCAGATCTTAAAAATATACTGAATGAAATAATTTCCATCAAGAATTTTGTACCTTCAAAAATTAATAACCTACTTAAATATCAGTAACCTCCCTGAGTGCCCGAACCATGTATTATGTATTTATTCATAACACTGTCACATGATTTGCATTCAACAAACATTTAAGTCAAAGAATTTTAGAGATGAAAATCATTCAATCCAGAGCAGCATTCAATCCAGAGCTCTCAATATGCTATTCAATAAAAGCAAGATTAAGAGAGATGAAACACCTCACCAGAAATTCGAGATCTCACCAGAACTAGAAGAGCTACAAGTCTTCTGACTCCCATTTGCCTTCTCCTGTGCCGGTATAGTCATGCCGTCTTTTATGTCACCAGTGACCCACAGGTAGAATCGCTAAGGAATTTTTAAAGTTAACGATTATGGGCTGCTCATTCATGATGAACTCTAATAGAAAATGCAGGCTGCCCTTCACTGAAATCATAGAGCCATTCCTAGCTAATTATGAGGAAAATAAAAAAACATGCAGTATGGGAGTGCCTGGGTGGCTCAGTGGGTTAAAGCCTTTGCCTTCAGCTCAGGTCATGATCCCAGCCAGTTCTGGGATCGAGTCCCGCATCGGGCTTGCTTCCTCCTCTCTCTCTGCCTGTCTCTCTGCCTACTTGTAATCTCTATCTGTCAAATAAATAAAATCTTAAAAAAAAATGCAATATTACGTTTTTTTTAAAATTTATCTTTTTTTAGGTCTCCATGGTTATATATATATGGATAAAATGTTAGAAACAGTAGAAAAATCCTGCTCTGTAAAAGAACAGGAAAATCCTTGTGCTTTTAGAAGGCTAGACTCCATTCTGTACCTGTTGTCGTCTGGGTGTGATTCTGTTTTCCCAGCTCCTGTTGCAGGGCCTTTACTCTGAAAGACAATAGCAGAACCATGCTGGCCCCCGCTGCTGAAAGCGGGCCGTCTCTCACGCACTGCCAAGATGGAAGGACATTAATGCATTACCAAAAGCCCATTTTTTTTCTGGAATATTCGTGGTTTACCAAACTTTAAAAGAAAAACATATAGTCAAGTAGAAACCACACATGCTTTGATAACTACAGATAAGCCCCAAATGTTAGATATATTCTCTTTGACCTGTATATAGTTAGAGAAAAAGAATTGACATTTTAACTCAAATTTCAACTGTATGTTTTTATATATGGGGTAGGGCGTAGAGAAAAGAACATATATAAACACTAAGGTATTTTAGGATTTTATATTTAAACTATTATTCCTATTCATTTCCTATGGTACTTATTTTTTTATTCTAGAGAGAGAGTGCATGTGTGTGAGTAGTGGGGGAGGGGCAGAGGAAGAGAGAGAATCCCACGCAGGCTCCATGACCAGTGTGGAGCCCATCACAGGGTTCAGTCTCAGGATCCCTGGATCATGACCTGAGCTGAAATCAAGAGTTGGACATTTAACTGACTGAGCCACCCAGGCACCCCAATTGTTTATTTTTAATAGAAAATTTATAATCTGAGGGAACCGTTTAACTAAATCCTGTTAGCATAGTTTTTACATTACAACTCATAGTTGCAAATACATACAACATATAGGAAACAGGTTAAAAGATAGGCATGTATTGGGAGAATTACCACATTTGTGTTTAGGAGACTAATGCCACCTTTGAATTATTAAATTCAGGTTTAACAAGACAGATAAGAATTGATGATTCCCTATTACATTAAAAACACTTGTTAGTGCGTCTGTTTTTACCAGGAGGAGGTAAGATGGGATGCCCAGTTGTTACGTAATTAAGTATGCATTTTCAAAATAATTTTAGTCTTTGTTTTCACTGAGAAGTGGTTTCAATGCCCTGAAACTCTTTATCTTAGTCAGCTTGGACTACCATAGCAAATAGCACAGACTGGGGAACTCCAACAATAGAAATTTATTTCTCATAGTTCTTGAAGCTGGGAAGTTCAAGAGCAAGGTGTTGACAAGGCAGGTTTCTTTCTTTTTTTATTAACATAGAATGTATTATTTGTTTCTGGGGTACAGATCTGTGATTCTTCAGTCTTACACACTTCACAGCACTCACCATAGCACCCACCCTCCCAGTGTCCATCACCCGACCACCCCTCCATCCCACTCCCCTCCACTCCAGCAGCCCTCAGTTTGTTTCCTGACAGGTTTCTTTCTGAGAGCTCTTATCTGGGCCTGTAGGTGGCTGCCAGGTGGCTCTGTGCTCACATGACTCCTTTGTGCTCACAGTTAGGAGAGAAGGAGAGCAAGTTTTCTGGTGTCTCGCATGCAGCAGGAATCCTATCTTGAGGACCACACCCATCTGGCTTCATCTAACCCTAATTACCTCCCAGAGGCTCCGTGTCCATATACCATCACATAGGGGCAAATTTTCAGGGGAAACAAACATTTAGTCCATAATACCATTGACCGTGATTTGTGGGTTATTCTATGAAAGTTTAAGTGGTTTTTCCCCTAAATATTCTCTTGCAGTATTCCTTAATTTGACAGATGGGGAAGTCTGACAATTGTAGATGGTGACATTTAACTACAGTGGTCTCACTTGTGACTTTTAAAATGCTTTTACTACAACGGAGTAAGGGTTAGAACAGGATTAATGAGCAGTCACGAAAGGAATGAGCTCAGCCTGAGTGGACTATTTTTCTATTCATGATTTTTATTTACAGTATCTATCATCTCTGGTATTTCATATGGGATGTGTGTACCGAAATGCTGAGTAAAAGAGAGAGTATGTCATATCTTTTTTTTTTAACTAATGACCCATCTTATAAACCTATATAACAAATGATCTGCATAACAGCCAGATAAGCAGGATCGGATGAAAAGAATAAGTTCTGTATTTACATGGATTCCAGAATAAGGCCGATACCCCTTTAATTTCACACCTCTGAGAGTGTGATCCTTCACTCAGTTAGAATCCCACATTAAAATATATCACATACACAGTGCACCTTTGACTTTCAAGATAACTACATGTAGAATTAGACTTCGTCTGTTGGGACTACTAGATCAATTACTTTGACTTCATTGCTTGGTCAGTTCAGTCAAATAACTGGCTTAAGTGATTTTTTTTTTTCCTGTTGGATTTGCCAGGTAACTTCATTTAGCATGTAACTATTGAGCTACCACTCTGTCCAAGGCTGCACTAGGCACTTTGGGGGGATCACAGGATTAGAAGGCATGGTACCAATCTGCACAGAGTTCACAATACAAAACTAATTCGTAATGCCTGGCAGAATCAGATTCAGTGCTGAGAGCCTAGAATAAATGGGTTTCATTGTTGGTTGTTTTTGTTTTAATAGATTGTAATTGAATGTTCTAGCAATTGCAGAACAACAAGTAGGCTTCCACAAGAACTGAAGAGTGGGGATGGGGAGTAGAGAAGCATAAGCCATACCCTACAGTCAAAAAAGGAATGGAATTTTAGGGACCAACCTTGAAATTAACCTGGCATCAGGAGCATGGTGTTGAAAAGACTGAGTTATAAGTAGTGAAACTAGATTATGGAGGGCCTAGAACCTCAAGCCAAGGAGTTTAAGATTTTTCTTAGAAGCCCTGGGACCCACTCAGGTTTTAATCAGGTTAACCATGAAATAAAGCTAGTGCTTTTGGAAGATAACTCTGGCAGTGATTCATTAAATAGACTGCAAAGAGGAGAGAAGGTTTGCCTTCTTCCCCTGTGCCTTGGCCACCCCTCTCTGTTCTCACACTCCCAGCCCTCCTGCCTGTGCCCTATGCGTGTGCAGAACCCTGACCTCAGAACAGTAGCTGTGTCCACATTCCCAAGTCCTGCACTCCAGCCATCGGACACTGATCATGGGGGTCACTCAAACGTACCCTTTGACGCCTCTACCAATTGTTGGATGTTCCAACTTGCACTGAATTCATGAGCAATACTTGTGTATGTCTTTGGTTAGCTTCCTTACCTGTTACCCTGTTACCTGTTACCCTACAGCTTCTCTTCCAGACGCCAGACTTTACCCTTGTTCTTCCCACAAGAAGATTTCCCCAAATTCACAGGATGGTTTGCTGAGATGGATTAAGGCTGATATGTGGCTAGGCCTTTAACTTTGAAACCAGTGACCTGCTGTTAGTTGATCCCATTTTCTTTTCACTTGATTTCCATGTGTGGGAGTCATCTTGGGTTAGAAGAAGCATCTGTTGTATGTATCATGTAGGTGAGATGCAGGGCTGGTGATTTTTACATTTGCCTGCTCATTTAATCTTCGCGACAACATTGTGAAGTTATTACTTTACCAGACACGTTATCCACACATCGTACTTACTCAGGCCAGGGTGGCCACAGGGCACAGCCTAAGGAGAGGGGGACAGTATCCACTTGTCATCCTCAGGTGAACACAGGCACACATAATCATTGATTCTCATTATTTTTGTTTCCTCCCATTGCCCCCGCCCCCCAACCTTGGCTTCCCACTAAACTTTTCTCCTCCAGAAGGAACAGAGAAGGGCTGGAAGAGAGGTGGGTGGTAGGGTTGGCAGGATCATGTTTGTGGGAGTTGAACTCTGGTTTCCAACTCCAAGAGGTCACAGTAGCACACAGCAGGGAATGGGTGGGACTCTCCCAGACTCCAGGAGGAAGCTCTAACACTTGGCCTGCAGAAGGCAGATCCCATCTCAGCAGCTCAGAGGCAGTATAGCCACGGGGAGGGCAGCCAGGCAGCTGGAACCATGAAGTTCAGCAGGAGCGACATGTTCTCTATCACTCAGTTAGCCTTGATACGACCTAGCAACGTTAAGGCAGCTACATCATTAACATCCATGAACATCTGTGGCTCAATACAACCCTCAGTGCAGTTCCCTAGGCTTGGTCAAGCCTAGTATCGCCTCTCTCATTCCTGTAAAGTTGGTCATTTGTACCCACATATAAGATTTCTTTCTCTAGCCCAGTTTAATCTGAGGACATTTTGAATCCAGGTCTGCCGTGTAGTACAGTTGCTTTCCATTACAACTTTATATCCATACTGCTGGTTAACTGTGCATCTGTATCTTCATTTAATCACGATTGATGTTGAAAAGAACAGAGCTGAAGTTCACATGTTATAACATCCCACTGGAAACCTCACTCAGGGATGCAATCTAGCCATTCATCCGAAGTCGCTCGGCTTAGTCATGTAACAGTTCATTAATCCAGTTAACACCAATATGGGCAAGCCCCTCCCCTCTTTATTTTCTCCAAAGATCAGCTGTCCTAGGAACATCATTCTACTACCTTGGCTCCTTGCTCTGGACCTGATCTCTCCTTCATAAAATGCCAATACCACCCCCCTCCTAGGGATATTCTGGGCAGATGCAAGAAGACATGAAACAGCGCAGGAAAGCTCAATTTCAAACCTAGACCCTGGGTTCCACGTCCAGTTCTTTCTCCTCTCTGTCATGCCTTCCAGACCTAGGCCGGGCTGTCCAGAAGGGAGACGTTCCTGCCCCATGGTTGACTGCTGGGCAGGGAGGTTACCTGGGGATCTTTTCCAACTCCCAGCATTCGTGACTTTATTGATTTTAGGAAATTTGATTTAGGTTTGCTCAGAATTATACCTTTTTAAAAAGATTTTATTTATTTATTTGCAAGAGAGAGAGAGTTAGCAAGGGAGAGCAGAAGTGGGGAGGAGAGAGGGAAGTAGACTTTCTGCTGAGCAGGGAACCCCCTGCAGGGCAGTGCTCGGCTAGATCCCAGGATGCTGGGATCATGACTGGAGCCAAAGGCAGACGCTTCACTGACTGAGCCACGCAGGCATCCGTAACATACCATTTTTTGTTTCAGCCTTTCAGTATTATCAACACCTTTTCATACTGACTTGAGAAACATCATAGAATATCTCAAAAATGTATTTAACTTTTGAAATTTTTAAAACTTAAAATAAGCTCAGAACTTTATAACAATTACTGAGCAGTCTAGGTTAGTTAGCACTACTCACATAGTGAGCATTTCCTTTGTGGAATTCTCAATAGTAAAATTTAATCCCAAAAAGAACCTGGCTAACTACCTGATCTTGCTTTACTGCTGAACACTTCTTTCTAGCCCCGACCGGTGGCTGTGGCATCAGGATCTTCCATGGAGGTGATGTGTCTACCCACACGTTCTTTCTGTTTCTTGTTCAGTATGTGTGTGTTATGTCAGCTCCCATCTTTCTTTTTAGTAGGAAACATCAAACGATTGCCTCCATCCTCCTCTCCAAGTTATTGCTTTGTATCTACCCTCAGTTTGGAAAAAAGACTGGAGGCAGTTCTAATATCGTTCAGAGATTTAAGCAGTGTAGTAATCACCAAGAAATTAAAAGCAGAATTTCCAATCATCAATTTACCTTCTCTTAACAATGATAAGAATGCCTGTGTAGGGTGCCTGGGTGGTTCAGTGGGTTAAGCCTCTGCCTTCAGCTCAGGTCATGATCTCAGGGTCCTGGGATAGAGCCCCACATCCGGCTCTCTGCTCAGCAGGGAGCCTGCTTCCTCCTCTCTCTCTGCCTGCCTCTCTGCCTACTTGTGATCTCTCTCTGTCAAATAAATAAATAAAATCTTTGGGAAAAAAAAAAGAATGCCTATGCAATGTATACTTATTTTCATCGAAAAGTTAAAATGATTCTTAGACTAGTCATAGAAATAATTGTAAACATTTTGAGAATTTTTAGTAAACATAATCCAGTTTACCCATGAAGCATATAGACTAATTACAGCAGGACAAATCTTAATATAATCTAATGTGGGTATGTAAGTATCAAAATTATGTAATTTTCAGTAGCAAAATTAGAAACTATAATGGATCTCTTACTGTATACAAGAGCAAAATGCTCCTTGTATACAGCTGACGTTGGATCACATGCCACATTTTAATGAAGTCTGACTACTTTCTACAGTAGTCTATAAAATTTGCAGGAAGTTTACAAACATAATATGATCATTTTTATGTTTTGGGGGTGGCAAAGGAATATAACATCACCATTAGGATATTTCAACAGTTTGGAAAGATTAATTTCATGTACCTATTTTTATATGTTGTCTGTACAGTGCCATGTCTATGAACTTTATAGAGAGAAAATAAGTACCCATTAATATGATTTTTGCATCGATACAAAGTAATAATTGGCAGAACATGCTGACTAGTAGATTGATTCTAAAAGTATTGGGCATGGGGTAAATTAACAGTACTGAGGATATTTTGAACTAAAAATAATATTAAAAACTAAAAATAATTTTTGCAGTTTTTTCAGTCCTTTCGATAATTATATGGACAGAAGTGAATTTTGCTTCCTTTCCGATACATGTCCTTAAATGAAGCCTTTTTCTGTGGCCTTATCAACAAATTATTTGCCTTTAATTTTTTTAGCAAAAAATTTGAAAATACTCAGCACAGTCTTCTTTCTTGCCTGATTCTGAGCTTTGTGATATGCATTCAGTACTAGTTCTTGATAATTTGTTAACAAGGCGTTTTTAACACTTTGGACAGATGCACATACTGTTTTCAATCTTCACGGTTAATTATTCGATTTTGTGTTTGATGCCAGAACACCCTGACTCCTAATCACTGCTCATTGTTGCAAGTCCATTATATTCTAACTGTTTGAGTGCTCCCATTGACCTTGAACTGACATTATAAGCTGTGTCTAATCTTTTCAGTCTATATTTCTAATGCTTCTTTTCTTTTTTCCTTTTTTCCTGATCCCTGTTTAGCATCACAATGGGGCTGCCTCTTAGCCCTGCAGCTGACTCCGCCCGCTCTGCGAGGCATGCCCTCTCGCTCATTGCCACTGCCAGACCACCCGCCTTCATCACGACTATAGCCAAAGAGGTGAGCACAACCTCTCCGTGTGCTCCATCTTCTCATTTAGAGGAACTATTAGATATTGTGAGCTGAGGGTCCATGTCCACAAATAATCCTTCCAGTTCTAGAACAATGCAAGTTAATAATTTAGTGCCGAATTGAATACGTATGTACCCTGAATTCCACTGCAGTGCAGTCATTACTTGTGCTTTTGTATTCATTTCTGTTCTCAAAGTTAACTTACTTGCAAATATTTGAAATTAATTTTTCAATCTGAAATATAGCAGCCTTATTCAAATTAAAATATACTAGAGATACTCCCATTTTACAAATGTAAATATCTGCCTGTAATCAACACTGAACTTATTTAACACTGGCTTTTCAACTGTAAACAAAAATGTAAGTCATAAACTTGCTAATTGTTTTTCCTATTGCATGTCACAGATAAAGACTTGAATGCCAATTGATTCCCACTTCTTAGTGTTCTAACTAATTGCCCACATCTAACTGAAAAACTAGTAAAGAACAATGAACCAATTATAGGATCTTTCCTGTAGGTCTTAGTAGTGGGAGAGAAGGATGATAAGCTCCTACATTTTTTTTTAAAGGTTTGTTCCATTTCAGCATGAATAATGTGTAGACTTGGTGTCCATGGGGTATGAGCTCTGAGTTGTTTTTCCTGTAGCTATGATGAATTTTTAAAATACTAAATAAATACCTCTGAGTCTGCCCTGATAACCTGAAACCTACTGGGCCTGTGTCTGCCCCAGAGCCATCCTTAATAGGCATGCAGCAAATATTTGTGACGTGAAGTTAGTTAGAAGGGAGGAAGGAATGTTCTCATAGATTGTATGGGTTAATAGGAGGTGGTGGGACTCTGAATTCATACTTAAGATAATTCTGTAGAATAAGGGGGTATGTTTTTCTGATAGTGCATAGTGTTACAGTGAGGTTACACTGTATTTAAAGTATGCACATGTATGTTATATACCTATAATTTATAGGTATATATTTGTATGAAGAACATATATATATAAATGAACAGATTTCTTATGTAATAGAAATAAATATATAAATGAACATATTTATTAGCCATGGAATTTTTAATCAGTTTTTAATCAGTTGAATATGCATTGATAATAATATTGAATATATTGAATAAAGCTTACATCAGTCTGACCACATATATAGGTCCTATAAATGCCAGCCATAAAACTACCTCTTTAAAGAATAAGCAAGTATTTGTGTTGTGTTCTTGAACTTAGTTTTCACCATTTATGTATGAATATTTTTAAATGAACTGTTAGAATAGCCATGGTTTGGATTTATTCTACTCCAGCATTTGGTTAGAAAGGTATTTTTAAAATATTTTAATGTTGATGTTTTACTAATTACCAGTTGATCCCTACATTCTTAGTGTTCTGGTATTTCAGTGTAATAGTCACAGTTATTACCTTGTAAAAATAAGTTTTCCACTGCACTTAGAGTTTTAGAGTGAGATCCTGAAGTATTTCTCACTGTTCCCTTCCCTGTCATGTCCCATCCAGTGTTCGTTCTCCGAATGATTAAGACTTACAGTTTGTACAGGGAAGAAAAATCACAGTGAACTAATATTCTTTACAGTGCTTATTATTTTTGGAGGCACGTTCATTCACATTTCCCAGCCTCATTATAGAGCACCAGGAACGGTGCCTGGGACACCGGAAGTCTTCTATAAACATTATTTACTGTTATTACCACTTGAGGGCAAGTCTCATGCTTCTTACTCGCTGGGTATCTCCTAATCACTGTCCACCTCAGCACCAAGTAGACCAAATTCACAAACCTTCAGCCTGTCTTTGGAAAAATGTCACAGTAGTGTTGTATTAAAGCCTCATGTAATACTCAGGAACTTACAGAATTTTATTAGAGGATACTTACTGAGTTTTTATTGTACTAAATACTTTGTTTTGCAATCCAAAGTGTTTTCCGACCCACTCCAAGAAAGTTGTTCTGTTGATTCTCATTTTTTTCCCCTCCTGTATTAACAAAGGAGAAGTAAACGAGTGGCTAGAAATGCAAAACTGAATCTAGTGTCAGCCGTGTCTCCAGCATTGAAATGTCTTCACAGGTGCACAGACATACAGCTCTTGCAGCAAATACCCAGTCGCAACAGAACATGCACACAACAACTCTTGCACGAGCTAAAGGGGAAATTCTGAGAGTCATTGAGATTCTTATTGAAAAGATGCCCACGGATGTTGTGGATCTTCTCGTAGAGGTAAGGATATCTGCTTTAAATGTTAGAGCAGCAGCCCAAGTGAAGTATGTGCACGTAGTAATATAAATCTGTATTTTTATTTCCAAAGAAATAAAAGAAAAAGAATCCAAAGACTTATCTACAAGACAGAAAGAGAGATAATTAAATGAATTGACTTTTGGACCATTTCCTAGGGGCCTTATTTAAATCTCATTAAAGATCAAAATGATTGCTGTGTACACTTACCCGTCATAGGGAAGGGGTCTGTACTGGAATAATTTTTAAAGAGTGTGTTCTCTTTAATGTCTTTCATTATAAATAAAGCATGTAGAGTGCTCGAATAAAAGCTACCTATATTGTACATAAACATGAATTGCCTTTGAAGTCAACAAGTCTTATTTCTTTATTTTAGTGCTCTTATGTTTCTTGCAGATTAGGGAAAGAATATCCTGTAGTATTAAGTAACTATACTGTAACTTTAGTAAATATACTATAGTTTAAATACTGCACACTATCTAGAATTTTCATGCAACTGAGGCCTAAGTTAATAATTTGAATTTTGGAAAATTAAGTATTTTTGAAATTAATTTTGGATTTGCATCTTTTCTATAAAGGTTATGGACATCATTATGTACTGCCTTGAAGGATCTTTAGTTAAAAAGAAAGGTCTTCAAGAATGTTTCCCCGCCATCTGCAGGTAAAGAAGCCTTCCATAGCATGCAAAATAAATAATTTTTACTAACAAATAATTTTGAAAAAATTTTTAACGGAGTGAATGAGTAGTCTTGCCCAGTTAGAAAACCAGTTCTGAATTACTATCTGCTTACTTTCTGAAAACAGTTTAGGCAGCTCATAGTCAAAAACACAGCTATAATAGAACCAGTATTTGAAATTGGATCCTGATGAGATTTTCTCAAAACTTGAAAAAATGAGTAAGAGATAGCATCTGTTGAGTATGTGTGTGTCCTTACCTTCATCACTCAAATTAACATTTACATTACAAAAGGAAGAGTTTAGGAAGCTTCTGTCTGACTTAGGAGAGAAGGTATACTTTTCAGCCAGGGGAACATTTCTACCACATTTTCACTGGTAAATTTTATTTTTAATGTAAAGGTAGCATTCTTCATATTGTCCTACCAAGTGCAGTTGTTTTCCCTATGAGATAACTGGCCAAGAACAGTTAGAACTGAAATAATAGTGTTGCATATGTTGAATATAACCAATAATTTTAGACGTATATAACATTTCATTGTTAGGAAATGAAGGTGTTTTAAATGCAGTAGTGTTTATTTTCCCCTTAAAATAGTTTTTAGTTCTCAAAATGTTTATAGCTTGGGGTACATTTTGTTAAAAAAATTTTTACCTCCAAGTGGTTGTT
Organism: Mustela nivalis; assembly: GCF_964662115.1. Taxonomy (NCBI): domain Eukaryota; kingdom Metazoa; phylum Chordata; class Mammalia; order Carnivora; family Mustelidae; genus Mustela; species Mustela nivalis. Next base: position 37,412,119 of record NC_139033.1, on the reverse strand, counting down.
AGAAATAGTGCTTAAATCTGTTGAAAATCATTGTTTCTATAGAAAACAGAAACACCAGTTGTCATAGTTACATTTTTCTTTTTAAGACACATTCAGTGATCTCCTTCCTTCTGTTTGCTCAGTTCTGCACACATACAGTAGTGACAAGCTTCACTTCAGACTCTAAGTTTCCTGAGACAGGTGATATCGTATGACACATCGTTATGTCTTCCGTATCTCCTGGCCTTTGAGCAAGTGTTTGCTGATTGGGTTGTACTCCCTGAATCTTCTAGTATCTCCTTCCATATTTATCATAGACTTTATACTGTAGCCGCCTCATTTTGGCGTTGCTGAATCATGCCACCCAGAAATGAAAAACAGAAAACCAAAAGGAAAAGATTGTGCTGAAATATACATGTGGACAGATGTGTGTTTTCTTATGGTACAGATTACATGTGTGAGAATGCAGGCATTTTTTTTTAACATTGTGCCACGTTAATTTAGGTTTGTGTTCTTTTTGTTAGATATTATATGTATAAAATCTTTTCATGCCGTTCACTGATGACAGTATATGTAGCTGTTACTGTCTCAGTTAAGTTGTTCTCTAAGGAAATGCCTGTGCAGAAATGGACACTGGGATGTCTCTTTATAGAGGTGATGATTATTGTAGAGCTGAGTGCTAGCAAATGTTAGTAAAGGATTCCTTATAGCACCAGTCTTGGGGATGTAAGATAAGCCTCCTGGAGTTAACGTGAGGAAATTGTCCAGTGTTTCAAGGGCCTGTCTGCCCTTGCTGGAAGCCTGCCTCCCCAGTAAGCGGCCCCCTCAGTTCTTTAGGTCACCCTAGTTTGCTGGTGTCCACTCTTGTTTGCTGGTGTTTCTTTGCCGGAGAGTAAGGGTTCTGCTGGGAAGCTAAGAGGGCATGCTCAGTTCCCGGTTATTTTGATTTGGCAGAAAACAGTTGTATTTTGTTTATTAATTTGATAACATCTATTGAGTACCTACTGTGTATCAAGTAGTAACTAGACCCTGGGGATAAAATGATGAATAGGATGATATCCTCAGGGAGCACACAGGGTCTAAAAGGGTAGGTGATGATTAAGATAGATAATTCCAGGGTGCTGTGTTATGCGCCAGAGTAGAATTCCATACCAGAGACAAGACCGGGCAGTAAATGGCAGTGCTTGATTCTGGGTAGAGGAGGCTTAGAAAGTTTCACAAAGGAGAAAGTATAGTAATAATAATAATAGAATCTTAGAAAGTTTCGCAAAAGAGAAGGCAGACTAATGATAATCTCCTTTTATTAAAGGAGAAACGTGTTTTGCTAACAGTAACTGCCAGGATCCATGCCCCACAAGGCTTTGGGTTGGTGGTGGGAGGAGTGATATGGTGGGCTCTGGGAAAGCTTCAAAGAAAAGTTACTGGAGCCAGCTTCGCAGAATGAACCAGTGTGTGCCGTCTGGAACTGCAGAAAAAACCAGATCAGTAAATGTCTAGAGACACAAAAGGATATAGTGAACTTTGGCAAATTCTAGTGGCCAGAATGCAGGTTGAGGGTGGACATCTAATGTGGTGTCAGAGGGTGGGGCTTTGAATTCCATACGAAGGAGTTTGACCGTCATTCTCTAAGCATTGGAGAATCAGCAGAGTTTAAGTAATGCTTGGGCCAGAGCGAAGTTGATAAGACCTAATCTTAGGAAACTTCAGACTAATACAAGCAGTTGTTAACTATGAAATTAGGTTAGATGTTATATAGCTGTGAAGATAGAAGCCACAGAAAGCCAGCCCGTAAACATCGGAAGGTGATTAGCAATATAAGGTCGTTGCGTATGCTACATGTTAGTTGGAACAGGCAGTAAGTTATGGAGGACTGCAGAGAACATTAAGCGGAAATGGGGCCTCAGAAGGTTACTGTCTGACGCCTCCCTGCCTACTAGCTGATCTGTACTTGGTTGATGAATGTGCAACAAAGATGTGAGCATAGCAACAGAAGTTAAAATTCTTTTACTCGATCTCTGCCGTGTCCATGCCATTGTTCTGGGTGCCTCACATCACCTGTGAGCCCCCTGCTTGTAAACGTTTTCACTAAATATGGAACTCCAGTCAAAGTCACTGAAGTGAGTATCTGTGGTTCAGTCATGCGGTATTTGTTTTTGCAATCTTTATATAATCTTGTAGTCTTTTTGTGTGTGGAATTTTTCTTCTTTTCTTTCCTTTACCCTATTTATTATTTTTTTTATTTTTATTTTTTCCTTTACCCTACTTTAAACATGCTATGGGTTTTCGCTTAGGCTAAGCTCTGTCATGTTGTGTTGCTCTATACTAGTATTCAGTTGTTATGGTCACTAGATCAGATCATAAAAAGGTGTTTAAAAACTTCATTACATATTCTTTAAATGAAATATTTTAAATGAAATATTCTTTTTAAATGAACTACTCATTTAAATGAAATATTAAATAAGCACCTAGTGGAATGCTCATCATTTAGATATTCTGAGAATGTTAAGTTTCCTGTGGGTCTCTCCGTCTTAGTAATAAGGCGAAAAACCAAAATGTATGTAAGAAATTAGTCAAAGATTTGAAAGTATTTTATATGCATACAGACTACAGAATGGAATTATTATTTTCATATATGTAAAAAAATTGGTTTACTTCTCAAAATAATAATTTTTAGTCATTGTAATAAAGGCGATCTTCACATCTCAAGTTGTATTACTTTAACTAGGAAATAATCTAGGATCCCAAAGTCATTGAATATTTAAAAATCGAAAGTACTCTGACTTGGGTTATACATAAAATTCACAATTTTCATCTATTTGTGAAAAGAAAAAAAATCTTAAAAAATTCACAATTTTCTGTGAGTACTAAGATGAAGGAACATCATCAAATGCTGAATAATCCCGATAATGGTTCTCTTGGTTTTTGGTTTGGTGTGGTTTTTAAAACTTGTTCAGTGGGCTTATGATTCTGATACACACCTGTGTTTTGAATTTTCTATTCAGGATTTTAAAACCTTGACATTAACATTTTAACATTAAATTGGTAGTTTCTCTAAGCTCTTCTTTATTGTTGGAAGTTTGGCAGCCTGTTTCTCAGATTGCCTGAGATAATAAAACTTCCATTTTATTGTTATGAAAGTCTTCGGTTTTAACTTAGGCTGATCTCTATGTGTTGTTAAATACCAAGAGTCCATTTGATTCCGTTTTTCTTATTTATTCATTTATCTATTCAGGTTTATTTCATGATTATATGACTCCATATGTAATTTAATGAGTAGTGACTTTATCTACTTAGTTATACTATTAACTGAATTTCTTTGTCCTCTGATATGTTTATTCAAAACATGTTAAAGTTTAAGCTGCAATTTGTAAATTCATTGAAAGAAAGAAGGAGTAATACAAAAAGTTTGATTTACCCAATTTGGTTTATATAATAGCTTTTCTGTCAGTGTTAAAACTTCTTTTAATATCTTTTTTTTTAAAGATTTTAGTTATTTATTTGACAGAGAGAAACACACAAGAGAGGGAATACAAGCAGGGGGTAGTGGGAGACAGAGAAGCAGGCTTCTTGCCAAGCAGAGAACCTGATGTGGGGCTTGATCCCAGGACCCTGGGATCATGATCGAGCTGAAGGTAGATGCTTAACAACTGAGCCACTCAGGCATCCCCTTTGAATATCTTCTGCTTGAAAGTAGAAATGCATTAGGACGCAAGCCAGTAAAATTTGACAGACATTCTTTCTTATCACTGATCAAAACTCACTTGCTGATACTAAAACATGAGGTTACAGCAATGCATCAATGCATAATTTGCCAGAGATAAGCCGTAAGTTCAAATCTAAACTTAACAGCTGATATGCAGAGAGGCACAGACCATCAATACCTAAGTCACAGTGTTCATAAGGTAGCACAGTTGTTCAAAACAAACATTCCTCTTTATAAGCCTGAGCTCTACATGCAACTGAGAGTCCTCATATAAAAGACATACAGTATGTATGTAGCTTACAGACCCTGTAGTTTTAGAGGTTTTGTGACTCTCAAGAACGTGTTAGAAGGATGCTTACACAACTAAATATTTTTTTTTAAGATTTTATTTATTTATTTGACAGAGAAATTGAGATCACAAGTAGGCAGAAAGAGAGGGGGAAGCAGGCTCCCTGCTGAGCAGAGAGCCCGATGTGGGGCTCGATCCCAGGACCCTGGGATCATGACCTGAGCTAAAGGCAGAGGCCTTAACCAACTGAGTCACCCAGGCGCCCCTACACAACTAAATATTAAACAAAGTACAGCGAGCACTCACTGGTTGAGAGAACTAAGGACACAGGGGGGAAGGTGATGTTTAAAAATGTACTGAGGGGGCGCCTGGGTGGCTCAGTGGGTTAAGCCGCTGCCTTCGGCTCAGGTCATGATCTCAGGGTCCTGGGATCGAGTCCCGCATCGGGCTCTCTGCTCAGCAGGGAGCCTGCTTCCCTCTCTCTCTCTCTCTGCCTGCCTCTCCATCTACTTGTGATTTCTCTCTGTCAAATAAATAAATAAAATCTTAAAAAAAATAAAATAAAATAAAAAATAAAAATGTACTGAGGGCTCACTCCCAATTGGGCCCTCTGAATAATGATCTCCAAGTGCAGTTCCTAGACCATCTTCAGGAGAATTACCTGATTTCTACGCTCCACCAGAGAGACACCTCCTCAGACTCTTACAAAGCCTGGGACACTGCATTTGGCGGCCTCCCCTGATGATTTTTAAGTACCCTCAAGTTTGAAAAGGAGTACTCTAAAATCCAAAACCAAGAAACACAAAACCTGAGTCATTGTGCATAATGACCATGTTATGTTATATAAAACCTTGGATCCGTGAATGCTTATTTGCTTCTATATTGAATAAACTCAGAGGAACACCAAGGAAACACCTGAAGACATTCCTTTACTTCCTTCGCTCTGGTGATGCCCTATTAGTTTTTAAAGAGTTGCCCTTAGACTGTATCACGAAATGCCTGCCAAAGATGTTAACTTCAAACTGGTCATTGATTGGCTTTTATCTAAAACTCAGTTGGAAAAAATCCAGAGCTAGTTTAAAAAACACACAGGCCATCCTTCAACTCAGGTCATGATCTCAGGGTCCTGGGATCTAGCCCCAAGTTAGGCACCACACTCAGCGGGGAGTCTGCTGCTCCCTCTCCCTCCACCCTTCCCCCTTTTTGTGCCTCCCCAAATTAATAAATAAAAATCTTTAAATAATTTTAAAACCTTTAAAAATAAATAAGTAAAAAATAATACAAAACAAAAAAATCAAACCCATAATCCAATAACAGCAAAGAAACCAAACCAGAACACGTGGTCCATTTATTCTTCTACATGTTTGAGTTTATATCTGTAGAGGAAATTACACACCATCAGAGAACTGCCTTGTTGGACCATAGTGTCTGGTCTCCTTCCCAGTTCTGTCCCCAAGATCTCTTCAGGACTACGCCTGCAGTTTTTGGAGGAATCTTCCGGGAGAGTGTCTGGAGAAGATGGCCAGTGCATTAGTGTAGGGCTCGTGCTGATGTCATGCTTCACTTTGCTTAGTGCCCCCTTCCGTGAAGACTTAAGACATTTCTTTTAAACGCGGATAACAAGCATTTTTTGTTTGGTCCTAAGGAACTAGTATGTGTTTTGGTTGTTGTTTTTTTTCTTCCACATAACCAGGGGGTTCATTTGAAAATTTTGCTTTGGCCCTTAGGCAGCTCAAAGCCAAATCTCTGCCTGCCTCTCAGTCGTGTCTCCCATCTCCCATTCTCCTTCCTCATCATCAGACCTCAGACTGCTCCTTCTCTTGTACCTTCCCCAAGTCCATGATGGAGTATGTGCATATATATGTATGTGTAGGTCTGTGGGAAGTAGATGCATGTGTTAAATCTTATTTCAAAAGCCATGGCCACAAAAATAATTTTACCCTGAATCCAACTGATTATTTTCTAAAAAAAAAAAAATTTTTTTACGATTTTATTTATTTATTTGACAGTGATCACAAGTAGGCAGAGGCAGGCAAAGAGAGGGAGGCAGGGAAGCAGGCTCCCCACTGAGCAGAGACTCATGCAGGACTCCATCCCAGGACCCTGGGACCATGATCTGAGCTGAAGGCAAAGGCTTTAACCCACTGAGCCATCCAGGCACCCATTTCTAAAAAATTTTTTAAAAGTCCTTGTGTTAACTGAATGATCCTAGGTCTTCCTGGAGTAGTTTATGTATCTGTAAATATTTATTTACTGGAAGATACAAAAATCACATGATTTTAATTGCTATATAAACTTTATAGTCATGAATTTAAATATTTCCTAATCCACATTAGTTCCAGAAATATTGTTAATAATATAGAAGTGTCTATTAATAATAGAAGAAAATTACTTAAATTTCAGTGCCCTTGAGAGATTATAGCACATACATCCTTCAAAAAGCTGATCCACAAAATGGTTCTGCCAGATTTTCCATCACTATAACAAATAAGGCTGTATTATTATATAGGAAATAAGGTGCCTTCCTTTTATAGCAGTAAGATTCTTGAAACATTGAATATTTATGTTTGTGAATAAGCAAAGTCAGAGCTACAACCAGGTAACTCATTGAAGACATGAATCCCTCCAGATTCTCGGTGGACTCATTGGCCTTTGCTTTGCCTTTGTCAAGCTCCTAGATGATCGTCAAAGAGGCATCAGCTGGCACTCTAGGTCACTGTCGTTGGAGGCAGAAGTACTGAGGGCTCTCGAGTGAGGTACAGTTAACTGCCTGGTTATAAATAATACAGCGTCCACAGTTAAACATATCCTAGACACCAAGAAAGTAGAACTAACTTTTTTCAAGGAGTGGAAGATAAACATCACTGGAGTTTTCCCAGAATTCCTTGTTCAAATGTAGTTCCCAGGATGCCTGGATGGCTCAGTCAGTTAAGTGTCTGCCTTAGCTCAGCTCTGCAGGGCAGCCTGGTTCTCCCTCCGTCTGCCACTCCCCTGTTTGTGTGCTCACTTGCTCTGTCTCTTTCTCTCTCTGACAATTAAATAAATAAAATCTTAAATTAAAAAAAAAAAAGTAAAACATAGTTACGAACTGTTGTGTTGCTGAACTTGGATATCCTCGTGAAGTCCCTCATATAACAGACCAGTCAACACTGAGCATCTTGTGCCTGACTCAGTTTAAGGTTCCCCTTTGGGTCACCATATAAACCCTGTGACTTATTTTATATGACTATATTTGATGCAGCAGCATAAAAAATCAAAGTGTAAAAATACACAGATGCTACTGAACTAAGAGAAAAGCAGTATAGAACATGTATGTATTACATAGACTTTTAAAATGTTTCTTAATTCATTTTGTAAAAATACTCTTTTGCTCATCTCAATAAAAAATTGAGTAAGCTCTTGTAAGCTACTGCCTGTGAAATCTCAGTTAGAAAGAAAGATAAAATACCTCTGGAAATAGAATGAAATTATAATGTTATTTTAAAATTTGAGGCTATCTTATTATGTTCTTGTGGACTAGTAGTGACATAATGCATAGCAAATAAAGGATTAGGGATTTAAAAATGAAATTGTAAGTTGATGGGAAAGTATGATTATACTTGGAGATATAAAAGGTTTCAGGATTCTTTCATAGCAACAACTAGATACATGTGCCTCTAAATGCAAATTTTTAGTCACTTGAGTCCTCAGTTACGCACGTTGCTAAGAAGCTGAAGGGACTTATGGATCCACTTCCTTTGGAGCGCCCCCTAGCAAGAAGGCGAGGGCTTCTCTGGCCAAACCCGTATGTTCCCAAATTCCCAGATAGATCCTTATTTCAAGTATTTTTATTCCCTTAAGTTGAAGCAATTGATTTGACATACAACTAAGAGTGATTTAATTTTTATGCCTTCTAAAGACTTGTCAGATAAACTCACAGGTTGAAAAGAAATCCTTTGGTCGGCTCCGTCTCCGTTTTTAGTGAAGAAAGTCCAAACACTTGGTGCAGACACTCAAGGACTGAGTGGAATAATGACACGAGCTAGGCCACTTCGTGATTTTAGTCCTTAATTTCGTTGCAATAAATGGTGCCAGTTAGTTCACTGCAGCAGCGACCTTGCTGCATTATTTTTATAGGACGGCAAGCTGTAGACTGTTGAATCCGAAAAGGCCCTTATGTTACCCATTACGTCTTCATCCTTCACTTTACGAACGGACAAGCATAAAGACATTTTTGTGCGGACAGTCGGATGACAGTGAAGCCCAGCTTTGCTGAACAGATCTCACACCTGCTCTGTGCTCTGCAGGGGACAGTCCACAGGCATGGACTCACCAAGCGACAGCTGTGTCCTCTCCTCAGAGGACGGGATGGCTCCTTTTGTGTTCCAGGCCCCGGTCTCTTCCTGCTGCATTCTTCATTCCGTCCTCTTTCGCTTCCTCTCGGACTGTTCTCTGCAGAGAACGCTGCTCTCACATTAGCCTCTCTTCTTTCTGGCACCTCATCCTCGGCCTGGAAGCAGGCTCTGTTCTCTCACTGAGAAATGGAGTCTGCGCTCTGCCCGTTTTGTCACCTCTCGTGTCCTCTTGGGCTACTCTGCTCTGATCTTTGCCCCACCATTTGCTCATCTCTCCCTCTCCCTCTCCCTCTCCCCACCCCCCACCCCTTTATAGTTTTTTGATTGTCCAGTATTTTTCAGTCTTTGGTGATTCTCAAACCTTCTGGTCTCAGAACTTCTTAAATATTAAAGACCCAAAAGAGTTATTTGAAATACTAAATGAAGTTCATGTTGATATAAAAACATATTTTTATGAAAAATAACTAGTGTGCCAGAAAAATACTGAGAAAGTAGCATTGCTTAACATTTTTTCAGATTTCTCTAATGTCTGACTTAATAGGAGACAGGTGGACTTTCATATCTGTGCCTGTCTTTACTCTGTTGCCATATGTGTTTTAATTGAGTATGTGGTGAAAAATCTGGCCTCACATAGATACAGAGTTGAAAATGTTTCAATAAGCCTTTTTAATATAATTTAATATAATTTTGCATCTTCTTCAGAAGTTCACCAAAACGCAGCATGTGGTCATGTGATCATTTTTAAAGGTTAGCTACAATGTAGAATCTGTAATCATAATGAACTTTTCATGCTGTTGTATTAAACCTATTGGTACATCTTGCACTTTGAATGGGTCTTTCTCCCATGTATGACTTTGTGACATTATGCATTTGTCTTTGGAAAGTACTGGTTCCTGAGTTATGTAGTTGTCCATATATTGTCATATTGCAACACACAGTATCAAAAACATCACTTTTGCTAATATTTACTGCTGATCTCCTGAAAAAGCCAGTGTGGTGTAGGAAGCCAGAGTTTTCATTTGTACCTGAAAGCCTGAATTTTATCATTGGCAGCAAGTTCTGTCAGTTGTTTTCTTGGACAAGAATAAAGTAGTTGATTTTCAAGAAAATGTCTACCAAAAAACCAGGTCCCGATAACCACACTTTGTCTCTGGGGTTATACTTTCAAGTACAAACAGTGTCATGTGGGAAAAACAAACAAACAAACAAACAGCTGGTTTAACTTGCTCCTTGATCGCACAAGTGTTTCTCCCTGAGACAACGCTCAGATTGCTGCATACTGGAGGGCTTTCTGTGCCCTTCCCGTGTTGTCACACTGAATGTTAAAACAACAGGTGCTCAAGGGTCAGAATGTAAATAAAGTTAATAATTTTTGCTGCCTCATCAGGGACATTCTCAAGTGAAAATGCCTTGGGGTTTAGTTCTGCTTGCCAGCAGCGCGTGGCCATGAAGATGTAATGGCAGCCAGTAGACCACAGGGCCGTGGCCTTGGCTGAGGCTAACGCACCAGCACCATACTTGGCCTTGCTCTGACACCGGCCGTGCAGAGTCAACACAAAGAACAGATCGAGTGATACCTCAATATCTCACAGAAGTAGTTTTGATCTCACACACTTCCTAACAGGAACCCGAGGCCCCGAGGCGTGTGCACACCACCCTCTGAGGCTGATGTAGCAGAGCCTTTTGTTGCCCTGAAATGGGAAACTTACTTCTTCTTAATTAAAGCTCTTGCACACTCTGCAGCCCTTAAATCCCCAAGATTGATAGATAGGTTATATCATAACCTTTCCCAGATCCAGTGCCCGAGGAGGAGGTAGGCTAGACTTCAGGAAGACTAGGGATTAGTTTTTCTGAGGCTCAGTACAAATCCTGAAATCGATCCTACTTACTTTAAAGGACCCTTCGCTTTTCTAGGGATTCCTGGCTCTTGCCGCAGTGCGGTGCCGCTGCTCTCGGAAGGGGGCCAGCTTGACCCTGGACTTTGTGTGTTACGCGCTGTGATACCAACAAGCTGGCGGCCAGACTTACCATCATTTAAGGACTCGTGTTACAGATACTATGTTAAACGGGTTAGACCTGTATTCTCCAAATCCTAATCTCAAACTCACTGTGCACCTCAGTGTTTTTTTTCTGCTCCTTGCATAGACCCGCACGTATTTCCTCCGGGACCTTGGTTCCTGCTATTTCCTCCTCCAGATCGTGACGTGGCCTGTCTGGTCTCCTCATTCACGTCCACTCCCCTGACCCCCCCGTCTCGCACGGCCTCTCCACCACCACTATAACACTGCCGTTTTATCTGCATCGGGCTGATGTCATCCGAAGTCACTTTGTCCATATTTGCACTTCCTCGTTAGGTGCTTAAGAGCAGGGGCCCTGTCTGGTCGCTTTCCTGTTAACGTTCCCAGCACCCCTAGCTGTTGAGAGAACGTACCCGAAGACCCTGTGCCCGCAGCGAGGCTTCACAGGACCTGCTGCTGGGACAAAGGGACAGGGCAGGCAGCTCCTTCACCCTCTGTCACGTCTGCCGTCCTAGCCTCCTCTCCTCCTCGGCTGCCTCTTCCCAGTCCTAAATCGCATCTCATCCTGTTGATTCCAAAGTTATCCTATAGTCTCTTCTTGGCAGCCTAAGCACTTACTCTGTATTTAGCTTGCTTTTATTTCATTGAAACCAGATTCTCAAAGGTGTGGATTATATATGAAATCTTAAAATATATATTCTATACACGCATACACACACACACACCCTCCACATAGAAGGAGAGAGAGAAAATGAGAGTCTACTTTTTCAAAGAGAGGAGACTCTAAGTCAATAATTCTCAACCTTCTTGGTCTCAGTTAAAAATTATTGAGGGCCCCGGGGCACCTGGGTGGCTCAGGGGGTTAAGCCGCTGCCTTCGGCTCAAGTCATGATCTCAGGGTCCTGGGATCGAGCCCTGCATCGGGCTCTCTGCTCAGCAGGGAGCCTGCTTCCTCCTCTCTCTCTGCCTGCATCTCTCCCTGCTTGTCATCTCTCTCTGTCAAATAAATAAATAAAATCTTTAAAAAAAAAATTATTGAGGGCCCCAAAGAAGTTTTTTTTGTTGTTGTTTGTTTTTTAAGATTTATTAGAGAGAGCATGAGCAGGAGTGGCAGAGGGAGAGGGAGAAAGAATTTAAAGCAGACTCTGCACTGAGCACAGAGCCTGATGTGGGGCTGGATCCCACAACCTCGAATCATGGCCTGAGCCAAAGCCAGGAGTCACCTCCTGTGCCAGCTACCATGCCACCCAAGCACCCCAAGGACCCCAGAGAATTTTTATGTGGGTTATAACTATCAATATAACCCATATTTGCTGCAATATTTGAAATTAAAATTAAGAAGTTTCAAAGTAATCTGTTAAATGTTCACATAAGTAATATTTTAATGAAAGATTATATTTTCTAAAACAAAGCAAATTAGAAGAATGGCATCATTTTGGGTTTTTTCCAATCTACCACGTCTGCAGTAGAAGTCGGCCAGATTCTCGTATCTGCTTCTGCTTGTGATAGCTCACACCATGGAGAATCTGGATGTCAGCTACATGCTTGAGAAAATGAGAGTGAAAAGGGAAAATAGCTCTTAGTGTTCCTACCAAGGCGGGTCTGACACAGAGCATGCTTCGAGAACTGCTCTAAGCATGCCTGGGACTGCCGGCAGTGGGACGTGAGTTCTGGATTGTGGGGGGTGGGGGGGTTCCTACCTTTATCACACCCAGCTGGGCAGCCTTGGACATGTCTGTAGGCTTCTGTTTCCTCCTCTGGAAAATGAGGGGCTTTCCAGTGCGTAATAACCTGCTGCAAGCTAGAGCCCGAAAGTGTTAAAATCTTTCCTCATTACTTATTTATTAATATATGATTACCAATCATCCTATCTCTTAATAAGATCTGAGACATGTTATATGCTCTTAATGTAAGGACGCTGCAGCTTCTTTAATGCTCTCCCTAAAATTCTTTCAAGTAATTAACTATCAAATCTGAACCAACACCAGATTATTTAATGAACAAAGGACTCAATTAGTACGAAAAATAAGTTAAAGGTTTTAAAAAGAAAACACGAGAAGTACCTATTTTATTACACTTTTTTTTTAACCTCTTGAAGTTCTGTGGAAAAAAGTCAATTAGGTAGAAATCAGAACATAGTTTTAACATAGAATCACCATTGTGCTTTTAAAAGCCTATTATTTGTGGTATATCCAGACAATGAAATGTTATTCAGCACTAAAAAGAAATGAGCTGTCAAGCCTTGAAAGACGTGGAGGAACCCTAAATGCTTATTACCCAGTGAAAGAAGCCAATCTGAAAAGGCTTACATACTGTTTGATTCCAACTATATGACATTCTGGAAAAGGCAAAGCTGTGGAGTCAATAAAAAAGATCAGTGGTTACCAAGGGGGTTCGTGGGAAGAGAGCGTGAGTGGGTGGAGCACAGGGTTTCTAGGGCAGAGAAATTACTCTGTGTGATTCTGGAATGGTGAATGCGCCATTTTACATTTGTCCAGACCCATTGAATGGACAAACCAAGAATGAGTCCTAATATAATCTGCAGACTGGGAGTGATGATAATGTGCCATCGTAAATTCATCATTTGTAACAAATACACCATTCTTGGGAGGTAGGTATTGATAATAGAGGAGTCTGTGCGTGTTGGGGGCGAGGAGTATTTGGGAAAACCCTGTACTTTTTGCTCAGTTTTGCTGTGAACCCAGAACTGCTCTAAAAAGTAAAGTCAGTGGGTGGCTCAGTCAGTTAAGCATCTGCCTTCAGCTCAGGTGGGATCCTGGGATGGAGCCCCACATCATGTTCCCTGCCCAGCAGGGGAATCTGCTTCTCCCTCCCCAGCCCTCCCCGCTTGCTCTCTCTCTCTCTCACTCTGTCTCTCACATAAATAAATATAATCTTAAAAAAAAAGTGAAGTCCATTTTTGGGGTGCCTGGGTGGCTCAGTCAGTTAAACATTGGACTCTTAATTTTGGCTCAGGTCATGATCTCAGGGTCCTGGGATTGAGCCCTGCATTGTGGGGGAAGGGCATGATGAGGGAGTCAGGCTCCCTGCTCAGTGGGGAGTCTACTTCTCTCCCTCTTCTCCCTCTGTCCTTACCCCCTGCTCACACACGCTTTCTCTCCTTCTCTCTCTCAAAATAAATAAAATCTTCTTTTAAAAATAAAGTCCATTTTAAAAAATACATAATCTATTATAAGAGTCAAGAAATCAATATGAACTTAAGTGATGTGTAATGGCGAGCATTCAGTATTTATTTTTGATGACAGCGTATCATTCTCAATCATTCAGTGATGAGAAATTTTAATTAATTAGTCACTCTGTTATGGTCTATGCCATCCGGTTATTCTAAGTAATGCTAGATAGTGTTTATTTTTTGAATTGAAAATTGGTATGAAAAGAAATATTCTAATTGACTGGGTTTTGCCAGGTAAATGATAAATCATAGTACCCAGTTCCAAAATTAGAAAAAAAAGTCACCGAATAAATAAGAATCAATACATGGAGTTCAGGTGACTTAACAAAGTAAAATAATTTTTAAGCAGTCGTGGGGCTTTTCTGGAGGAGTAAGGTTTTCTGCAGACTTGATTCCCTTACTCAGCGGCCACATAACGTGCGTCTGTTCTGTGTGTGCGGTGCCTGGCCAGCCCGGGCTGCTCAGCTGCACTGGTCAGTGGGGCATGGCTCTGTCTGCTTCAGAAGCCTTCACGCCGGCTTGGCAGAGACGGCCGGTGCATCGGAGAGATGTCGTAAGGGTCTGATAAAAGGGTCTCCAGGGCACGTGGGCGGATGGGAAGGAATGAAGAAGGAGGGAGCGGCTAGTAGTGTGCTGGAGGGAAAAAGAGAACTGGTGATGTCTTCGCTGAACATAAAATGATGAGTAGATGTTTATGAGGCGGACAAATCCTTCTAACTCCAAAATCTGAGGTACTTCCATATGTAGAATCGGCTGTCATTGACTAAAACAGTATTTTAAATATGGTTGTGAATCTCTAACTAATGAGTCAGTGATTGCTTTGCAAAAATTATAGTGCATATGCTTTTACGTTGCATATTTCATTGCCAAGAATGAGGGAGTTCTCAAACAGTCTATGCATAGGCCTGAACTATATATTCAACGGCTCAAATACTTGGACTTCTTAGTAGATACTAAACAGATTTTGTAGCGGCAAGGAGGAAACTAACTTGAAAGGGCTCCGGGTATAAATTTCTCTAATTAATTATAAATGGATAAATCATCAGCATTTTAGTAGTATTGACCCTGGAATCTAAAATGTTTTTATGGTTTTGCTGGATTTAGCTCATTATCTCTTAGCTGACCTTTGTTGGGAACCCCTTAGCATGATTTCATGTAGAAAATGTACTTTATGTTAAAACATTTTTATTCGCTCATGTCCTCTAAATGTAGTTCTTGTTTGCCAACAGTTGTTCCCATTAAAAGATACTAGATCTGTGACATACCATACAGCTGTTAAAAAGATTGAGGTCAGTCCATTTCTACTGATCTGGGAAGACAGAAATAGAAGAGTAACTCAAGGAGAGATTAGTAGTTTCAGAAGGGCACATAAAAATCATTTTTGAAGAAGAAAACTGTGAGGATTTATATTCATGCTTGTATGTATGTGCATATGAAGAGGAGAAAAATCTGGAAGGGGCATACTCCAAAGTATTTCTCAGGATTACCTGAGGTGCAGAAGGGGTTGGTAGTAAAGGGTAACTTTCTTAACTGTTTATTTTTCTGTGTTCTCTGTGTTTCTTTTTTACGGTGAGTGTGTATTTCTTTTAAATTGGATATATATGGGGCACCTGGGTGGCTCAGTAGGTTGAAGCCTCTGCCTTCGGCTCAGGTCTGATCCCAGGGTCCTGGGATGGAGCCCCGCATCGGGCTCTCTGCTCAGCAGGGAGCCTGCTTCCCTTTCTCTCTCTCTGCCTGCCTCTCTGCCTACTTGTGATCTCTGTCTGTCAAAAAAAAAAAAAAAAAAATTAAAAAAATTTAAATTTGATATATATTAGAAAATTCAAGTAAATAATAATCATTGGTAAAACTGTTAAAGCTGTAACATAGAGAAGAGTCCATAAAATCAAAGTAAAACAAGTAAACTTTTGAGCTGAATGAGAAAAAAAAATCTAGACAGAAGAGTTAAAAGTCTGTATTTTCAGAGCCAGTTTACCTTTTCTTAAACTTTGTTATTATGTAGACAGACTGATTGATTCTGCTTTTCAAGTGAAAAGCTGATTCAGCTCTGTTCACCCTAAATGGGCACTTAAAATCCAGTAAGGAAATGAATACCATCTACTTTAGAACAGTGCATAAGCTCATTTTTAAAAAAAAACTCCTCCAAACCTGTGGTTTGTTCTTATCCCATATGGTGATAACAATAATAGGATGTAAACAGCTTCTATGCTAACTTCCAGGAAAATTCTTAAATTGGTTACCATTTTATTGTCTACTTTCTATAATAACTACAGATGTTAACCTTTACTTTGGTGAATAGAAGTCACTCTCAAACCATTTTAGTCCATTTCCCTACTCCTAAAAACTCTATGACAGAAAGACTGTTTTTTCAATATTAAAGTTCTTCATAAAACAAAACAAAACTAAAGCTTCCAGGACTATTCCATTTCCCTGTATAATGGAAAGAAAGGTTACTTTTCAGACTGTTTGAAATGATACATGGAGTTTCAACCCAAAATCCCTTTTATTAGTATCAGCAACTTTAAGCTGAAACTAAAATAATTTGCAGTTACTATCAGGTTATATTGGCAAATCACAAGTATTTAAGAAATAAGTATGAAATATGTGGGAGCTTTCATTTCCCTTATTTAGCATGTTAATAGCACTTGATTCTTTCTGTAGCCTATCTTCAGAGGTGCAGATGATGCTGGTTATGGTGATGGTGATGAAAGGTGCTGAAGTGTGTGTGTACTCACGATAGGAAGCGTTTGTTGTGGGCCAGGCACTATTCTGAGTGCTGTGCATGTATTAGCTCATTTATTTCCCACAACAACCGTACTCTTACTGTTCCTGCATTCATATAAGGAAACCAAGAAACCAAGGAATAGGCAGGTGACTTGCTCCAGGTCACAAAGTTACTCAGTGGCAGAGTCAGGCAATAAGAACTCTTTCCCAGGCACCAATACATCCTTAACATGCACACTATTTCCCTTGGGGAAATGCTGCTGCCTGTACAACATAGGAGGTGTTTCCAGCTACAGTGTGCCCATAACAAGTTCTTCCAGAAGGGAAGTAATTCGCCTATTAAATATTTAACAGTGTTATTCAGGAGATATCTGTTGACTCTTGAAAATTGACAAGAGGCTGGACAGGAGGTGATGACTTTCAAATGATATTCACCCGTATCCATCACCATCCCAGAATGAGGGATTTTTTTTTCCTTTTTGTCTTTTGAACTGGTGCCCTCCCTTGGAAAGAAGCACTTCTAGAAAACATTTCCCTGCCCTTTACTGCTCACGCCCCCACAAAACTAACACAGGTCCCCTTGAACTGGTGCCTTCGCCAAAGCCACTTTGCACACGGGTAAGTCTTGCAAACACATGAGCAGCACGGGGACCTAGGGTTCTGGGGGCAGTGTCGATACACATTTTGTGGAGTACCTCCTGCTTGACGGAGTGCCCCTGCCCTTGATGGCAGGGGTGCGCCTGTGAGAGCTGACGGCCAGTGCTTTGAAAACCTACTCCTCATTATTTTCCTAGCCCTCACGTGGTGGCCCTCAGAAGAGCTTTTTGGCATCTCATACTGGCCAGCACAGGGCTTGGGGCAGGTGCCTTGTCAGTGGTGCCTTCGATGGTCAGTGTCTTCTGCACGTCGCTGTGCTGCGGAAGGCCTGTTGTCCTTTCCCACAGAACAGGTTTGCCTGTGTTTAGGGCTTCAGGGTTTTTTTGTGGGTTATTTGGAACATGTTTTGGCTATTGAGAAAGTCGGAGCCCTCATCTGGAATGCCCGATGGGTACAGGGATGCAGAGCGTTGATTAGCTTTTAAATAATTTTTGTTTACATTAATCAAGAAATTTTTATGCATATCCAGCAGAGAGTAACTGAATGAATCAATCTAAAAAGTTATTTCATGCAAATTAAAATTAAAATGTGATAACCATTTTTTCTCTGGTGTTGGTGGGAAAGGTAGAAAGGTGGGTAATACCAACTGGGGGCACTCTCACTTTTAGTGGGAATTGAAGGGAAATTGCCGTTGCTTATCACATTAAAAATGTGTGTATACTTTAATTCAGAATCTCGCTTTGGGGATCTTGTCCTACGGAAACAGTCACCTCTATATATAAGGATCCATATGCAGTATAACTTGTCAGGAAGGGAATATTCATACACAGAATTGACACACACAGGAGCACGATGCAGGGATGAGAAAGGATGACATGGGATCATGGATACTGACATGGGCAACATTCCTTGAAGTGTTGAGAGAAGGATAGAAGATTGCAGGGTAATATGTGTAACACGATACCATTTGTGCTATCAGAATTAGAAAAATCTCTCGGGTGCCTGGGTGGCTCAGTGGGTTAAAGCCTCTGCCTTCAGCCCAGGTCCTGATCTCAAGGTCCTGGGATCAAGCCCCGCATCAGGCTCTCTGTTCAGCACGGAGCCTGCTTCCTCCTCTCTCTCTCTCTGCCTGCCTCTCTGCCTACTTGTGATCTCTGTCTGTCAAATAAATAAATAAAACCTTTAAAAAACGAAAAAAGAAAAATCTCTCAGAAGTCCCACCAAATCCTTGACAGTCGTTCATCCTTGGTAAGGGAGGGGTGTGAGAAGGAGGACTTCCTTTTTACTACGTACCTATTGGCAGTGTTTTGAGTTTTTTTACCAGTACATATGGCTTGAGTCCTGTTTAACAAAAAGAGTCAAAAGTTTGTGAACCATTTTAAATCAACATCAAGAATTTCTAAAAGCCACTCAGTAATCCTAGTATCTCAATGGCTTATAAAAGTACGTGTGCTTGTTCTACCATCAGTACTCAGTAAATGTTAGCTCCAAGTCATGTAGTTAGAGAATTGTAAATAGTTCTAAATTGTAGATGGTTATATCCCACATTCTGTTTGACATCCTTAGATTTTAGATGGTTTCCTGTTAACCTGGAGATTAATTTTGGATTATCAACAGAGTGTTTCTTGTTGCTTTTTAATGCTCAAGGATATGATAGACAATAGTAACTCAGCATCCTGAGATCATTGGAAAATACCAAAGTCATGGTTAAGAAAGGGATGTTACCGGTTTCTAGGTTCCTCCCAAATCGTATTTTTGCCGAGAGTTGGGTATTGCCTTTTCCTTTGTGTTTCCAAATTGACTTTTAAATTTCACATCAGTGTTCTCTTATTTGAAGGTGATTTTTAATAAAAATTAAAAGGTCATCAATTTAAAGGAGACTATAAATAGAGAGTACCAAAGTTATTTAGAGACACAGGTACTGGGTGTTGGCGAACTCTGCAAGCAAAATGATTTGCTCCAGGATCCTGCACTCAATTCACATTTGTGCTTCACACCCATTTGTGGGGTGGCTGACACCCCACTGTGACTTAGTCATGGAAAGTTGAAGTCACAGAGACAGCTTTGGAAAAATAACCTATTCCAGTGTTTATTGATGATCGATAAGTTATTATTTCTTTTAACTATGTTTTGTGTGATAATATCACGTTCATTGACATTTACATGTGGCAATATATTTGGCAGATTCACAGCATAGTTTTTATTTCCATAACAACATTTATACCAAAAATACATACTTTCTTGTATGCATCATTATTTAGACTATATTTGCCTTCTTGAATCTCAGTTCAAGTAATCTTTTCTAGTTCCCTAAGGTATAATTAAATAGTTTCCAGTATGCAACTGTCAGCCTCATGCTAACATACCCAGATGACAGAGACCTTTATAGATAATTTCATATAAATCTGCAGTTACTTGTCTCAATTAAAAATTTATTTTTAGAGGGATCATGGCAGTTTCTTGACTTCTGTTTCTTCTGCCTAACTTTTTTGGACATGTTTTGTTTCTTTTATTTCCCCATCTCAATTATTATTATTTTAGACCCTATAAAATATTCATTGGCCATAAAAATCATTATGTTTTGCATAGTTTTTACACTAGTTCACTGGGGGATAGGCATAGTGTTTGAACTTCTTACTGCATTACTTTTTACTGCTCATTTGGACCACATTTATGTATTCATACATTCAGCAAAAGATAAAGTCTCTGGTGGAGAGAAACGAGCTATAAGCAAAATATTGTTTGATATCAGGGATGGTTAAGTACAATAAAGACAAAATAGGATAATGGACTACAGGATAATGGAGGAAGGGCTTCTATATTAGATAAGGTGGCCTATGAAGATCTTAGTCAAGATCGCCTAGGAACAAAGACCTGAATGAAGGGAGGGTACAAGCCATGGAGATATCAGGCAGATGAAGTTTTCAAGTGGAGGGTGTAGCAAGTGTTCGAGCTCCAAAGTGGAAACCTTCTTTAAAAAAAAAAAAAAAAAAGCTTTTATTTGTTCATTTGACACAGAGAGACATGGCTAGAGAGGGAGCACAAGTAGGGGAAGTGGGAGAGGGAGAAGCAGACTTCCCAGTAAGCAGAGAGCCTGACAGAGGGCTTGATCCCAGGACCCTGGGTTCATGACCTGGCCGAAGGCAGACGCTTAACAACTGAGCCACCCAGGCTCCCCAAATGGAAACACTCTTGGCATATTCGAGAAAGTACATGGAAATCAGTGTAACTAGAGCAGAGTGAACAGGAAGAGAGAAGATGAAGTCTGAGAGATGGGGTCCCGTCACAAGGATCATGAAGGATTGTTGTGAACATGAGAGAAAGGTGATTTAATTCACGGTTGAAAAGGATCAACGAGATGGGATTGGGAAGGAGACAAACCATAAGAGACTCTTAATCTCACAGAACAAACTGAGGGTTGCTGTGGGTAGGGGTGGGTAGGGAGAGGGTGGTTGGGTTATGGACATAGGGGAGGGTATATGCTATGGTGAGTGCTGTGAAATGTGTAAGCCTGATGATTCATAGACCTGTACCCCTGGAGCAAATAATATATGTTAATAAAATTTTTTTAAAAGTATAAAATTTAAAAAATGATCAGAGTAATTGGAAGATGAGTCTGTCAAAGGAACCCTGAGGCCATGGTAATTTTCAAAGGACAGAAGTGATTTAAAATATTGCCAAAAGAATGATTTGAGATAAATAAATATTTATTTATTGGGAAAAAAAGAAAAGGATCACCCCAGTTGCATGTGGGCAGTAATGAAAGTGTGGGGCCAGTGACTAAATTTCTTGAATGA
This sequence comes from Mustela nivalis, assembly GCF_964662115.1. Lineage (NCBI taxonomy): Eukaryota > Metazoa > Chordata > Mammalia > Carnivora > Mustelidae > Mustela > Mustela nivalis. The sequence continues at coordinate 37,391,485 of NC_139033.1, read as the reverse complement.
TGACCACCCCAGACCCAGGAAGAAATATATTTTGTAACATTACTGGATTCCAGATTATTTTTCTTTCATGTACTTGGATGGTAGTGTTCTCTCTGACTTAGAGTTTCCTTGTGATGGGCCAAGTTCCTTGTTCGGATTTGAATATAATAAAAGGATTCTTACCAGATTGTTAACCAAGAAAGCTGCCCAAGTGACACGTTGTTGATGTAGTGAACTGGGAGCTGAAGTACCATTTTAGAAGACTCAGCCCACATCAGTCCTTACTCTGAGAGCACCCCCTTCCAAATTATGAAGGAGTTTAAGACTTTCATGTAGGAATTTAAGACTTTCAGGTCACATCGAGAATAATTTTTAAAACTGTAGTGGATCCTCCTCTTCAGCCTCCTTTTGGGGTAGGGGCAACTAATGCGTATCTCACAGTCCCTCAATGGAAAACTAGTACTAAGTGGAGAGTAGTTGAGGGGTATGCTGGGTTCTGGAAACCCTCCGCAGAGATAGACTCCCTGCCGCCTGTCTCTCCCCAGAGTAGATACTTGTGAAGTGACTACGTATATACCACAGATTTCTTCTGTTGAAAGAGATACTGTTAAGGGAATAAAACGTTTAACAAGAAGTCCAAAGATAAAAAACGTGCCCCAAGACCTTCACTGTCCAGAATTGTTTAAGATCTTGTTTAGAAGTATTACTCTAGCAATAAATAGCAAAGAATGACAAATGCAGACCTGTAATGTATGGTCCTTTCAGGGAAACGAAAGATGTGATACCAAGAATAGATTTGAATTCTTTTCTTCCATAAATTATGGTGTTTACAGATGATATAGAAGGATGAGGTTCATATCGGAGCATAGAAGACAGCCAGTGTATCAGAAACTTTTGAAATTCTGGTTTAAGTAAATTTTGTCCACATAAATGTATTTCAGCACAGATTTCTTTTGAAAAGGATTATTTTGAGGGGTAATTACAGTCACGTTTTACAGAAAGATTTCAGCAGTATTACAGCTACATCTGTGCAAAGTTTAAGAATAGATTTTAAAAATACTTCTGAAATTTTATTTTCCTGTGGCTATTAACCTGAACAGAATAAATATTCGCTAAAGCATTTGTTAGGTAGTATGTTCCATGTTACTGTAATTGCGAGTTAACTGTGTGTGTAGATGTCAGTGTAGCTATATAGTGATGCCCAACACTTAAACCACTGTAATGATTGAATAACAAAATAGTGAAGGTCTTAAACTCTTCTAGGGCATTTTTTTAAATTTTCAAATATAGGTGCATCGGATTTTGAATGCCCATCCCTGCCTTCTCTGTTGCGGTAGCATAATGTGATGCTTCAGACAGGAAAGCATTGAGGAAACAGCCTTACCCTAGCCACTCAGTAGTGGGGAAGCTTCATGTGTGTCAGGAGCCTTTAGTGCCTTTCCTTCCCTCCAGCCAGTGTACAAAGAGGACATCCCACTGCCTGAGCACAGCAAAACCAAAACCAGCAGGAGGTCCTAAAGTAGTGTCTCTCGTGCGACTGAAAAATGAAGCGTTAATCTTCCACTGAAGGGAAAGGAGTTGTTCTACTGGGTAAGGCTTAGGGATAGGACAGAACTATTAATGAATCCATCACTTGCTAATAAGGAACAAACAAAAGGTTTTAAAACTGAGTGTATCATTTTCTAGATTGACGAACTGTGTGTGAATGTCCTAATGCCATCCCATGCCTAGATGGCTTCATCACAATGTCGCTGGTTTCAAAATGTTCACATTTAAAACTCTAGTCTGTCTCCCAGCCTCTCTTACCAGAATTTCAGAAATGTCGTCACGTGACCTTGTAGGTGTTTTTACTCCATTTCAAGAAAGCATTAGAGAAATATTTCCTTGCTGTCCTCTCCTTTCCCTCTCCTGGCCATCTTTTAAAAAAATGGTAGCAGAAAAGTTAGGTTGGTAGGACGACCACAGAGAAAAAAGTCAAGGAATGTGTGGTAGGATTGATGGGATATCCTCATAAATATTTAACATAGGCCACTTGTTCATCTGGGCAACTCCTACTGAGACAATAGCACTAGATAATGGGAAGGTATATTCAGAATTCATTGGGGATAGAAAATCATACCTTATTTACACTTGTAGTGATTTTTATTTATTTCTTCCCAGGCTCTAGCCAGATGGCCGGGAAATCTTTATGGCAAAGCATAGATCAGGAATTCAGATACCTAATCCACTCATGCAAATTAACTTAGAAAAAAAGAAGTAAATAAAAATAAATCAACCTCTTATAACCTTCAAATCATCCTCCCTCAGTTTTCTTTTCATGTAATGCCAAATAAGTACCAAATGTGCTTCCTTATACTACCTTTAGTCATAGCTGTCATTTAGAGAAACCAGTAAATGTGGAAAATCTATGGAATTTGCCAGATTTTGCCTTTACCTTATGGATAACTTGCTAATTTCATTCTAAATTATTGATATGTACTTAAGCATAACATTAGTGTAGCTTTTTTATGATCTGCTAGAAAGTATGTTTCACTCCTTGATACTATAATAAAATGTGAGAACATAATTGGATTGAATATGTAAGCCTTTTCATCTTTTCCATTCTGTTTAAGTAGAAGTATTTGCATAATAATGACTATAGCAAAACTGAGTTTTCTTATTAAACCTTATTTGACCCTATTTCTTGCTTGAAAATTCAAAGGTGTTTGTAATGATGAAGTTGTTTTCTACTGAAAATAATTATCCATAGCCTAAGTGGTAATTTGCAATGTTTTTCTGTCAGTTGACTTTAAGAGTTACTAAAATGAAACAGTTCTGAAAAATCTCAATGTATTAATTATAGATATATTTATTTAAAAATATGTATCAGAGCTGACTTCTATCTTTGAGATACGTTTTGTCCACTTCCATGTGCAGGTCATCTCACCTGGGTTTTTTGTTTTGTTTTTGTTGTTTGTTAAAATGTTCAATTCAGGTTCTACATGGTCAGCTATTATGAGCGGAATCACAGAATAGCGGTTGGAGCTCGCCATGGTTCAGTGGCCCTGTACGACATCCGGACTGGAAAATGTCAGGTAAATAAATCACTGTGACTTCCTCTCCATAAAGTGTGGAAGTTATTGAAAGGAGTGAGAGACTAGCACTTCACCAGTTGACGTGCTGAGCTGCTGGAACATTATGGATAATGCTAAAGGGATCAATAGTTTAATGAAGGACTCAAAGAATATAGAGCCCTACTGTCTTTATTCACTGGCATCGAAGGGCGGCTACGGATGGGTTCATAATAGAGCCTAGAGAAAGGTGATTCTGCTCGCCAGCTACTTTGCAATAAGTCTCTACATTTAAACAGTTTTCTGATTCTTCTATTTTTGCCGTGCATTGTCTTTTTTTCTTTTTTTTAAGATTTTATTTATTTGACAGAGAGCATGAACAGGGGGGAGGGGCAGAGGGAGAAGCAGACTGCCTGCTGAGCAGGGAGCCAAGAGGGCTTGATCCTAGGACCCTGGGATCATGTCCTGACCTAAAGGCAGACACTTAACTGACTGAGCTACTCAGGCGCCCCCACCAGGCATTTTCTGAAAATGTTTGATGTACGTTATGATTAATGACTAACCAAAAATTAATTTTCTAAGTAAAACAAGGGATTTGGCAATTCTAAGACAGCATCCTAGCCAGAGTTCAAAAGAAGAAGAAAAAAGAAACTGATGAGATAATATATTATTTTTATACTTTTATAAATCTTGTACTTTTATAACACTTTATTGTTTATGAAGAATTGTTCTTGATTTTAATTTTCATCTTGATCACTTGATTCTCAGAATGTACCAATTGGTTAGACAGGGCAAGTCTGGCCCCACTTTAGATATAAGTGAATCAAAGCTCCAAGAGAGGCTTTAAATCTCTTTATCCCAGAGGTCATACTGTTAACAAATGGCAAAACCAGGGCTAAGCTCCCCTGTGAACATGGTGAATTTATAGAGCTCATTGATAAATAGTTCCAAGTCATAACTTCTTATGTTTCATTATAGCATTTATCAATGCTGATCTATTCAACCGTATTAGGAATTATATTCAACTATGTTAGATAAGTATGTAGTCAACTGTATTAGGAATCTCCAGAAGAAATATAAAGGAATTCGTAAGGATATATCTAAAATTTTATACTGCCTCTAAAATTTAATAGGCTATTAATTATTTCTCCAAAAGCTTCCCTGGCTGCTTTCCATGAAAACAGTAGTTCTAGGAGCTGCTAATAGATGTTGGGGGTAAAAATTTCAGGGGTCAGACAAGTTTAGGGGATACTGTTGGAATGTTGAACACGTTTCTTTATGCAAACATTCTCAGTCTCTAATGTGTAAGTGTGCATTTTGTGTGAGAGCATAGAGGGTGGATGTCAATTTTTTTTAGACATTAACTCCTTATTGGTGGCCATGTTTGTTTGTTTGTTTGTTTTACTCTGAACTCCGAGCAGTGAAATCACTCTAAATACTTGTTTAAAAATTAAGTTCCATGTTGTTTGTAAGATTCTCTCCTAAAAGGGACAGATTCTTCAAGTAGCGTTTTCAGCATCTATTCTGGTAAGACAGTTTTTAAAAATGAGAGTATATCATTACTAGCAGACTTGAGAGAAATAAATCACAAACATCAATAAGGAAAGATTAAAAAAAAAAAAAAGAAAAGAAAAGAACAAAGGGACCTTTCCAAGCTTCTTTAAAATTGAAGTATAGAAAGCAGAGGGAAGACTGTTACTGAACAAGACACAGTTGGCAAAACCAGCAGAGAGAAACCTGATGCATTATGGGCAAATGTCTCAATGCAGGTTTTTGGAACATGCAAAAAACATAATAATTTGGACATTTTATTCTTTTTAATTCAATTACTTAGGATACACTTACTAATCAAAGGCATTCTTTCTTAACAGGAATTTGTAATGTCATTCTTAGCCTGTTTTATTTTCTGTCCATCATTTTAATACATTTAGACATTTTAGTGCCTCCAGATTTTTGTCCACTTCAGCTTCTTGATTTTGATGTCCCAGATTACCATTAGTTTTATATGACTGAATAACCTTCACCTTCCAGTTCTGTATGAAAATAAAGGTTACCTTTTCTTCTAATCACTGAGAACAGGAAAATGAAGCTACATCTCTAAGTCTTAACTGCTTTTGCCGGTCACCAGTTACATCCAGTGCCAGTGACACTTCGGGGATTCTCTTAAATCTTTTATGGTGTCAGTGTTGTAGTATTTGAAATAAGTGAGTAAGCTGTTGAAACAGAATGCATAAGTGTAATTGGCATGTTCAGAAATGATGTCTTAGAGGTGAATCCAAGGACTAGGGAGTTTGAACTGGGAATGCAGTACTGCATTTCCTGACCAGCTATTGGAATCAGTTGACAGAGAGAGTGGGACGGTTTTTCTAGCATGCGCAGAGACATGGAAATAGAACCTAAAACATGCAGAGACGATAATTAGTAAATTCACTGGACTCTAGGGGGTGGGGTTCCAATTAGGTGGAAAGATAAGATGTAACCACCATACAGGGAGAGTCACAGCTGATGGGAGAATCTGCTGTGGTCTGTCCAGGATGCAGAGAACACAGGACTGGGGGAGAAGAGGGTGAACATGCAGATTCCCTGTCATCGTTACTAGATTGGTTGGTAACAGAGAGCATAGAGCATAGAAGCACTAAATCCCCTTCCCTTACTTTTTGGCATTGGCTGCTGGTTTTTTTTTTTTTTTTTTAATCCATTTTCTTCCTACATGTTCTTCCAAAACACACACAGTAGGAGATGATACAAAGCCACAGAATACATATGCATATCTGTATAGAGCATGAAGTCTACTTGAGCGTTCTCAAGCTCTTGCCGAGATCACCCCCGCTTCTTTCAGTAAATGAAGCTCTCTGGAACACAGCCACGCTCCTTGCTTTGAGGGCCATGTGTGGTGCTGTCACACTACAGCAGAATTGAGTCATTGTCACCAGGGAAGACCTTACATGGTCTGCAAAGCTTAAAATATTTACTATGTGGCCCTTTACAGGAAAAGTTTGCTGAGCTGTGCCTTAGCTCACCAAGGAGGAAGAGTTAGCGAATTTAACTACAAAGTCCATTAAAATGCTGCAGTGTAATGTATCAGAGAAGATGAATTAGAAACTGGGCAGCTTGCATCCCATCTCCACCGCTTGTGAATTTCATAACCTTGGGGAATTTTCTCAATCTATCTGAGCTGAAGCTTCCGCACGGTAAAGGTAGTAGAAATAGTGCGTACAAAATTAGCAAGACAGGAAACAACATGTGTTGGAGGGGATGTGGAGAAAGGGGAACCCTCTTACACTGTTGGTGGGAATGCAAGTTGGTCCAGCCACTTTGGAGAACAGTGTGGAGATTCCTTAAGAAATTAAAAGTAGAGCTTCCCTATGATCCTGCAATTGCACTACTGGGTATTTACCCCAAAGATACAGATGTAGTGAAAAGAAGGGCCATCTGTACCCCAACCAATGTTTATAGCAGCAATGGCCACGGTCACCAAACTGTGGAAAGAACCAAGATGCCCTTCAATGGACGAATGGATAAGGAAGATGTGGTCCATATACACTGTGGAGTATTATGCCTCCATCAGAAAGGATGAATACCCAACTTCTGTAGCAACATGGACGGGACTGGAAGAGATTATGCTGAGTGAAATAAGTCAAGCAGAGAGAGTCAATTATCGTATGGTTTCACTTATTTGTGGAGCATAACAAATATCATGGAGGACAAGGGGAGTTAGAGAGGAGAAGGGAGTTGAGGGAAATTGGAAGGGGAGGTGAACCGTGAGAGACTATGGACTCTGAAAACAATCTGAAGGTTTTGAAGGGGCAGGGGGTGGGAGGTTGGGGGAACCAGGTGGTGGGTATTGGAGAGGGCACAGATTGCATGGAGCACTGGGTGTGGTGTAAGAACAATGAATACTGTTACGCTGAAAATAAATTAAAACATTAAAAAAAAATTAAAAAAAAAAAAAGAAAAAAGAAATAGTGCCTGTTCTTGCATGAGAAGTAAATAAGGTAATTGATGTGAAATTCTTAGGTTAGTCTTCAGTAAGCACAGGTTGCTATTGTATTCAGATAAACTTGGAAATGCATCACATTGCAATTAAATTACCTTAATTGTAGAGAACATGCAAGGTCACATGGAGATGTGTGAGTGTTTGTAGACTCTGGGGCCAGTTCACAGTCGTCAGTGAGGAGCACTTTGGTGGATGAGTTAAGCAGGGCTGCCTTAGGGCATGTGCAGATTCTTCCTTCCTAAAGGCAACTCTTGCCTGTGCTGTTAGGCTGACTCTCTACTGATTGTGCAAATCAGAACTCTGATGCAGCTCGGTAGTTAAAAATCCTTCTGTGCTGCTGACTTCGCTTTTACCTGGCGACTGCTAGCAACTGAGGCCTATACCTGACTCGAATTTTGCTTAATTAAAAAGAAAAAAAAAAAAGAAAAGAAAAGTAACTCTCTATGAAGTACTTAAATTTTGTTGGTAGGCAGTATTCTTGATAAGCAGGCTAATTAAGTTCCATGAATCCTTAGAGCTGCAGGTTTGTGTGTGGTTAAATCAGCAATGAAAATCCTCCCTCTAGCAATATTTGCCTTTGGTTTGGCAGACTTGATATTATGTCTCACTGATTTTCCAATCTCTTTGAAACCCAGCCTCTGTAATAAATACCTGCCCACTCTCTACAAGTTTCTCCCAGGCTCCTGTTAGCTAGTTTTCCTCTCGAAGGTTGTTCCGTGTCACTTGGGGTCTCTGATCCACTGTGGGAAATACAGATGTTTACTTCCTTTGCCGTAGTGCTCACAAAAACGCAGTGATGTATGCCAGAAAGTGTGGCCGAAGTCTTATCTAAATCTTGAATTATTAAGAGAACTTTATCATTGAAAAGTTTAAGTTCCTTAACTCATTTTTGAAGCCTGTTTTTCAGTGCCTAGAACATAGTGGATGCATAGTAGGATACACATGGATCAAATAAAACACTGAGTCTTTGGAGTAAAAAATATAATAAGAAACATTATATGACATGGTAGTGAAAACAAAGTATGCCTTAATTATATCAAAAATATATGGGTAATTTTGGGCATAGTTGTATTTTTGGTTAGTCAGAAACACCTTGTCACATTGTTTCTAAGGGATATCTTTTCAGAAAGAGCATAGAGAAACCTCTTTCTTATGAGTCATGAAAGGTACCTATATTTCTGTAGTGGACCATGACCAGGTTTGCCATAGGCCAGATAATGAAGGAAAAAATAGAAGCAAAGATTGATTGTATTCATAGTACTGTGACAACTGAGGTCTAGCTATAATCCATTCTAGACCAAAGGTAAATTCTGGAATGCTGATGTGTAACCCATCACACAGCTTAATGCTATAAAGAGTAATCAGCCCGCATGTTGAATTCCTCTGGCCTTAACAGATTCTTTATTCTATGTAGGACAGATGCAATGAACTTCACATGTCACCTTATAATTGGGCTCAGCCTAAACTCCAGCCCCTAAAGGTTTTATCCACTAGACATTTCCATTCTGCTATCTTGTCATTGTTTCATATTCAGTGTTTTAGAAAACCTAAGCCTATATTCTTCGCCCCGCATCTTTTCTAACCCACCTTTTTCTGTTAGTGGTGCAGTCATACCAGGACATCGCAGTTCTTACTCCTCCTTTACCCATCTTCATCCAGTCACTGAGTTCAGCCAACTTTCCTTAACAGTATACCTGAGATCCACCTTATCCTCTGCTAACCCTAAGTTAGGCCCTTGACCTTTGTGCTTCAGAGCCTTTGAGATTCTGGCTGGGCTCATCGTCATCAATCCTCTCCTCTTCTGAGCTACTTTTCACTCAGTCACACCATCCTCTGTTGTTACCTATCGTGGTCCTCCCCCAGTTACACAGGAAGCACTCAAAAATGTCTGTGGGATGATTCGTTTCAAACACAGTGAAGATTTCAAGAAATGCCCCTTTCCGATTCCTTTTGTCTTTAGATTAGATTGAATGTCTGCCTGCACTGAATATATACAGTTGCCGCATACTAGCACTCCTGGTTAATAAAAATGCTGAAGATAATCCACATTAAAATAATGAAAATTGGCCCTATTTTCATTAATAATTCCATTGAAACTTATTTTCCTTTGCATTTGTTTTCCTTTGACCTTTCTTTGATTCCCTTATACCCACTAAGTTATATGGCCTCTCAAATTCCTTACTGGTACACATTTATCTGGCGCAGGTTAATTATATCTTTGATAATATTTGCAACATACCAAATTTGGTTTGAAAATTAATTAGCAAGTTATATATTTTCTCTTACATGTTAGAAAAGGCAGAGCAGATTCTGGAGCCCGACCGACTTGGGTTTGAATCCTTGTTAGTCCCTTGTAGTTCCTTGTTAGCTTTGTGGCCTAACTAAGGTCCTTCAATTCTCTATGCTTTCGTTTATTCATCTACAAAATGGACACAGTAACTCTCATAACATTGTGTTGTAAAGATTAAAAGAATAAATATATATGAAACAAATGTCAGCCAATAGTAAGGGCTTAAAAAATGTTAGCCCTCATGATTATTATTTGGTCGTTGGTTAAATAAGACACAGTCAATCAACCTCATTCTGTTGGCTCCTGCTGGTACACATCAACCTTCATACCAGGTAGATTTATTGCAATTTCTTTCTTATGATTTTATTTGCTGCTCTTATTTCCAGACTACTTTATTAATCTTACAAGTAGAATGAATGAATAGGGTATCAAGTCAAGTAATTAGCAGATTTCTAGATATACTTACTGATCTGTCCTTATCTGATTATATTTAACATTCTTTTGTTTATCCTAATTTTCCACACCATTAATCTTTTGTCCTACTGATATTTTTCCTTCAATGATTTTTTAAAGTCTTTATAAATACTACTTTTAATGTTACTGCTATATTAGAATCTTTCTGGGTAAAGTAATTTTAGGCTAATTTTTAGCCTATCTCCATATCTCAGTTGTTGGCCTACCTGTTTGCATATATTCAAAGTCCTTATATTAACTACCGCTGGATATTTTATTTTCAAGGGCTTTATTACTATATAACTTTCCACATCTGTTTGCTTCATCCTTTTTAAGATATAAGAGATGAATTCAGTAATTCAACCATTTTATTATTATTCTTATTTTCAGTTTCTCAGGTGTCAGCGTAATTTTTTGTAGTTTCTCTTCGTTTCAACAGGAATAGTTGTGAATGTTCTCATTTTCCCTCATTTGCATATCATCTATTACTTATCCATTGAAATTCAGTAATGTTTATTTATGAACTTAACTTTTTATGTAAATCACAGGACCTTCTTACGTTGCATGGGTGTGTAGCTTCTTTTATAACCCAAAAGAAAACTGTAGTTAGAATCTTAAGGTTTGTTGTTGTTTGATTTTTTTGGGTGTGGAGTTGGTCTGAGATTTTTTTATTCTGCTTCATCTCTGGATTTGGTGGGCTCTAGCCAGTGTCCGATTCTCTTTCTTCTTTTTGTCAACAGGAAGCTTCCTGTAACAGTTTTATTGTTGTTGTTGTTTTCCCTAACAGAAGTGTTTTATTCTCTTTGACAATAATGATCCACTGATACCTAGCCAGTCAAAATAGAGTAATTTGTGTCATTTCCATCCTCCCCGTGAGACATCTAGATACAATGTTTGAATGATTAGCATTTCCATGAGAAAGAGAGAAGAGGAACGTAACCAATAAGGAGCACCTGGCGAGGGAGGAGGTGGACCTGCTTTCTTCCCTGGCATTCCATTTTTTCCCAAAATGAATTATATTGATTGGTTCTTTTGACTATAAATGTAATTCATGCTCATTTAAAAAACAACCTCAAACAGTAACAAATATTTAAAGTGGAAAGTTAAAGTCCGCCGTTACCTGTCCCTTAGAGTTAATTCCTGTTTCATCCACTTGTTGTAAATCCTTTGAGGCTGCTTTCTGTAATACAAAAATAATACTACCCCCTCCCTCTTCCTCAGTATGTCTTCTGCAACATGTTCGTTTTTTTTTTTTTTTTTTTTAAGATTTTATTTATTTATTTGCTAGACAGAGATCACAAGTAGGCAGAGAGGCAGGCAAGAGAGAGAAGAGGAAGCAGGCTCCCCGCTGAGCAGAGAGCCCGGCTGGGCTGGGCTCCATCTGAGGACCCTGGGATCATGACCTGAGCTGAAGGCAGAGGCTTTAACCCACTGAGCCACCCAGGTGCCCGAATATGTTCGTATTTTTACTTAACACTGTGTTATGTCTTCCAGTGAGCCCATCTGTTTTATGCAGTAATGGCAAGTATGTGATGAATGCCAACTGTTAGCTGCAGATAAAACAGGCATGGGTCCTGCTCTCAGGGAGGAGGTAAGAGGAGACAAACAAGAAACTAACTAGGAACCATCAGGGTAGTAGTAGGGTAAGATAGTGGAATGACAGGGTACATACTTAGGGTGCTCAGGTGTGAACACACTGAGGGGATGGCATTTAGCCTCAGATGGTGCCATCATCTAGAAGAAGGGTATTACAAGGAGCAGGTGGTACAAAGAACACTGGAAAGTTTGGGGAACAGAAAAAAGGCAAGTGCAGGGGGCACTGATTTTGTGAGGCAGCAGAAGAGAGGTTGGAGGTGGAGCTGGATAGGAAAGCCAGGGTGGGGATCTCAGCTTCTACTCTAGCATGATGAAATGCCTTTAAGGAATTTTAAGCAGGGAAATTATATCTGTTTTTAAGAATTGTTTTTTATTTATTAGTTTTGGAAGGCTTGTTCTTTATTTCACAACATTGGAATCATAATAAACACACTGCTCTTCGAGTTAAAAGTCTGAATAGTGTATCCTAGCTAGATCTCCCAGTTGAAAACCATTAAACTAGCATGTTCCTTATAAAAAATAGAATATTTTAGAAAACTTTTCCTGTTGAGAAAATGCTCAAATTGAATCCAGCTTTGCATTCTTACAAACAAGACTGCAATAGGATTTTTGAATATATGTCTTTATACACCAGTGCTTTTCTCTCTGTAGGAAAGATTCTAAAAATCGGAATTGGTTTGACCCATTTTTATTTTAAAAGTCTGCTTGCTGCCAAGCTGGGACTAGGGTTGTTATAGCAGAGATGGAGAAAAGCAGGTGGGTGAAGGAGAGCCAACAGGTCTTGATGATTGTTCAGATGTAGGTGCAGTATGGGGCAGGTAAGGGGGAGGCAGTGGTGAGAGAGAGAGGGCAGGGATGACTGAGATGGATGAAGATGCCCTAACAACCGGGAGAAGAGCAGGCGAGGAGTAGGGATGAAGCTCAGGACTTCACCATTGGACATACTAACTACAAAGGGCTTTTTTAAACTGTTTGGACGACTACATAGTATTCCAAAACACAGATGTAAGAGAATTCATTAACCAAACTTCTATCGACTAACATTGAAGTCCCCCCCCCCATTTCTCACCATTACAAACAGTGCTATGTTGAATGGCCCAATTTATGTAACTTTTTATGCCTATCTGATTTGGGGGGGGGGGTAAATTCCTGCTTATAGAGTGCTAGGTCAGAAGATGTGTGCACTTGATTGCCGGAATGCTCTGAGACTATTTTCCCATAGTTTATTAGTTTCTTTTTACCCTCCCTAGCATTCCTGAGAAGAACAGAATGACTCTTGATCAGCAGTTATTCTCATAAAAAATGAAACCCCATGGTTGGTCTGTTTTGTCGCCTGTATTTCTCATCTCACATGACAGACTATTCATTTATTCAGGAGTTATCACTCATTTTATTTTTTGAAATATTAAAAAAATAAAATTAAAATTAAAATTTTATGATGCCTCTTCTCTGTTCCAGACACCATAGTATATGCAAGACCTCAGAAAATAAATATGAACTATTTCTACCCTCAAGGAATTTATAATGTAGAGTGGAAGACAAGACGTAAACCTGTGGTCGAAATACTGTGATCACCCTTTGCAGTAGTGCCATCTAGAATGCTGTGGGAGAACACAGGAGACAACCCTAGCCTAGACTTGCTTAGGAGTCTAGGGAGAACAGTCTGGAAGGTTTCTCTAAAGGAGAGGACGTCTGAATTGAGCCATTAAGAATTAGGGGTTAGGCAAAGAAGGAGATGGGCTAGGGACTTTATGCCAGGTAGAAGGGACAAAAGAGACAACATCTGCAAAGCCCAGAGGAGCAAGAAAGCATAAGGGGAAACATGCTATCCAAAGACGAACCACTGTTTTCCTGGACGTATGTTAATGGTTCATTTATAGCAGTTTTCAGATTATCGTAATACCTGGAATTGCACAAATCTTAGCTGGAAAACAGTTATTCCCGTAGGTACCTAGAGACAGCTCTTATGTGTGGCTTCTTAAACACTAAGTAACAGATTTTCTAAATAAAGTTACATGGCGTTGGCAAAGTGTTAAACAACTGAATGCTGGCATTTTCCATAAATAACATTTTTAGGAAAAGGGGGGTGGGGCAAGATATGAAAATGTTTTCAGCATGAGATTTCAAGCCCTCTAATAAAAATAAACCAATATAATTTTCCAGAATACATTTAATTTTGGCAAGCACTCTGAGGCTACTGTAAATCCAAAGAAAGCTAATCAAGACTCGGCAGAAATGTCAGCAAACACTATATTAATCGAAGTTTGGAAAACAGTGTGTCCTTCTCTACAAAAATAACAAAGATTTTACGTGTAGTTAGAGGGAGCAATGGGCCTGAGGTATGTGGTGGACAGTAAGATTGATGTTTCTTTAAGGCAGAGTTTTGAAGCTTCAGGCACAGTTTTCACTGAGCAGAAGTCTATAACGTTTATACATCAAGGGCACTTATGTGGTGATTGCAAAAATTGCAGGGAGAATTGACTACAGTACTTAGTCAGACTGTGACATTTTAGGTATTTTCTTCTTGCTCTTTTCAGCAGCTGGGTTTATGGCCGGTGCTTCCTATGACGTCCTCTGAGCACAGCCAGAAACACGGCATCTAGGGTGATAATAAGATGAATGGTTGGGGAAGACAATGGCTTCCTGACACCGTGTTGAAGAATTACCTAACAAGTTTCCTGTTTTGAAAGTGAAGTGCTATTTAGAGAAGAATCTCTAGGAAGAGAAACAGATATCTGGAACAGTGCTTGAAATTAGACCATCATTTATTCAGAACGTTTAAACACTTTTAAAGAATATTTTGAGCAGACTGCGTGTTTTCCTGTTGTTTACCTACTCTGTCACTCACTGTGTACTTCTTACATTTGCGGTATATTTTGAGTGGTAGTATTCAAGATTTTTGCCCCAAGAAGGACAATTAAAATACTTGGCAATATCTGTGATTGCAAATACATGAGGCAGAGAGTTCTTTTGTTTACAGAGCCAGCATTTCAACATCCTTGCAAAAGCATTAGGTAGACTAAAATTTATTTTGATTTTCAAAATTCACGTTTTAGGTACGTTTCTGAATGCCATTCAGTTTCCTTCCTAGACGTTCTCTTTTTCCTGTCAACACATTAAAAAAAAAAAGAAAGAAAGTACACATGTGTATGTATGTGTGTATGCTCGTGTACTTAGATATCTCATGCATAGTAGTCCATAAAATCAGAAAATACTGTGTAGGAGAGTCACAGTACATTGAACTCATCCTGGATTCACTGCGTTATAGTCTTTATATCTACTCTTGATGTACAAGGTACTTTGAATCAGGGCTGGCATGTAGTAGTCAATAAATGTGATCCCTAAGTATTCTAAAACACATATAATGAGGACGTGAGTCTGCAGCTTTGGTAGTTTTTTTTGTTTTTTTTTTTTTTTTTTTAAGATTTTATTTATTTATTTGACAGAGAAAGCGAGAGAGCACAAGCAGGCAGAGCATCAGAGGGAGAGGGAGAAGCAGGCTCTGCACTGAGCAGGGAGCCCAATATGGGGCACCATCCCAGGACCATGGGATCATGACCTGAGCTGAAGGCAGACGCTTAACCCACTGAGCCACCCAGGCATTCCTCATGATAGGTTTTAAAGAGATGTTGATGCTTTAAATGAGCTTGCTGTCAAAATTTGGTAACTCCTATCCTAAATAGAACTCCTAATGGAGCTCACATCTGGTGAAGCCAGAGGTTGGGGGAGGTGTCCTGAAAGCTTGTGGATCTAGTACAGTCAGTCCCGGGAGTCGCTCAGCTCATCAAAAATGTTGCTCCCGTGTAGCATCATGTAAAATGATGTGTGTGTTAAACATTTCATTTTAATTTAAATCCTATCAAAATGATTTTATTTTTCGTCTCTTGGTGTGAGAACAAATCCTTTTCTTTCTATAATTGGTTCACTAATGATATTCTAGAACATTTTTCTTTCTCAACCTTGCCGTCTTCTGTTTGTTGAAGTAGGACAAGAAATTAAAGATGCGTGTAAGGCAGGCTCAGAGTATAATCCTGGATGTTTACACTTTGCCTGTTCAGTACACTTTGTCTCACCTACACCTAATTTCATGTATATGCATGGTGTATCTTTCTAACACCATCTTCCCACTCTTAGTTTATAATTTTTTCAGATATTTAATTCCACTACATGCTTACATTGACCAGCACAGCTAGCATGGCTTTGGTTAACTCGAGGTCAGAGAGCTGACCCGGCAGGAGCAGTGGGGAATGGGCCTGGTAACCGCTGGTGTTTCTCGGGTGTGGACGTCAGCCAGGGAGGAGAGAGTATTGGCTGACGCCAAGAGTCAGTAAAATTGAAGTCAGTTAAGAGAGATTCTGTTGCGTGGTGCCTAGAGGTATTTACAGGACACTGTGAAATGCAGAAGGGAGTAACCACTTTATGGGCTAGAAATCTGTAGTCCAACAGCGATGACAAAGGTGAAGCAAGTCAGTGTAATAAAGTGTTTCAGTGCCACAGCAGAGCGTGACAACACAAGGTAGGAAGAGGCGAATCCTGTGGAGGTAAGAGATAAGAGCAGGAAAAGTTCATGAAGAAGGTGACTTGTGCCCTGAGGTTGAGTATGGGCTCCATAGGCACACATGGAGGAAGAAACCTTCAGAGAGACGAGGAAGCATCCACAAAAGCACAGAGGCATCGTTTAACCTCTAGTGCATTCCAGGAACTGTGAAAGTTTGGGCTGTGCTGGGAACAAGAGGCTGCAAAGGAGTGTGGAATTAAGAAGAGGAGAGAGAGAAAGCCAGCGGTTAGGAGGGGCGAGATCATGGAAAGCCTTTCCTAGATGGGTTGCTTCATAGTCTCCGTCTCATAGATCAGAAGAGACGAACTCAGTCATCTGCAGAGATGAAGCAGGTCGCGTGAATTGAAAGAACAAGGTGAGCCCTTTTGCTTTGTCTTTCATTTTTCCATTTTTGATAGCACCTTCCAAGAAATGTTTAGGTTTTTAATGCAGCTCTTAAAAAGAGCTGTGTAAGCCCTTAGTAAAATGCACCAGGCTACTGTCCTTGAGTGGCAGGGATCGAACTGGGAGCCAGGAGATTGGGGAGGGGGTGCTGCGGCAGACAGGAGAACACACGCTCCATGTACAGGGTGGTGCCACGTGCAGCTGTGGAGCTTGGCCTGGTCTGATTTTTCAAGAAAGCTGAAAATCTGGGTTTTCATGTAAAAACCTCCCAGTTTTTCAATGCTAGTAACGGATTTAAAAGTTTTTAGGGGGGTGCCTGGGTGGCTCAGTGGGTTAAGCCTCTGCCTTCGGCCCAGGTCATGATCTCAGGGTCCTGGGATCGAGCCCTGCATCAGGCTCTCTGCTCAGCAGGGAGCCTGCCTCCCTGCCTACTTGTGATCTCTCTCTCAAATAAATAAAATTAAAAAAAAAAGTTTTTAGGGTGCATATAGATTAATACCATGCTGAATGTGTAGTGGTACATTCAGAGAGACCATTTGAAGAGTTTTAAGCAGGAGAGCAGCAGCATCACACATTCCATTTTGGAAGGTCAGGGCCACAGATAATGGACTGAAGACTTCCAAGACGGTGGTCCAGGCAACAGTTGATCTGGCCTTGAAAGGAATCCATGGGGTCTGAGTAAAGAAGAGGGCTAGAAGGCATGACAGAACCAGCAGACTCTGATCAACCTCAAAATACAGTCTCTTAAGTACAGATACTAAATTAAAATATAAAGTGATGCCATAATGAAAATGTAAAAACAATATTTCATGAAAAAATTTGGGGGGGAGGGGATGAGCTCTTTGTAAACTGGTAGAAAAATAGTCACGTTAAAAAGAAAGACTTAGGGGGCGCCTGATTGGCTCAGTTAGGAGTGTGGGGCTCTTGATCTCAGGGTTGTGGGTTCAAGCCCCATGTTGGGTGTGAAGATTACTTAAAAATAAAATCTTTTTAAAAAAATAGACTTAGATTAAGCATAGAGAGGAATTTTTAAAATAAAAGAATTGTGGAATCATTAGATTTAATAGAATATTTCATCTACAAAGTAATAGAAGCCACAAAAGAGGCATTAAATTTAAAACTTCATTATCTTGTATAACAAGACATCCAGAGGTATCTGGGAAAATGAGCAGCTCAATGGTATGGTCAGGGACCATTGTCTGTCCGTCTCTCTGTTTTGCTGCGTTGGTATATTGGTCTCAGGCTAGACCAGCAGCACTGGGCATAGCTACCTATGCAGAGAGTGCTGGCCAGAGGCAGGAAGAAGTTTTTATTTTATTTTATTTTTTTTCTTTTAAGATTTATTCATTTATTTGACAGAGATCATAAGTAGGCAGAGAGGCAGGCAGGGAACAGGCTCCCTGCTGAGCAGAGAGCCCGATGGAGGGCTCCATCCCAGGACCTGAGCAGAAGGCAGAGGCTTTAACCCCTTGAGCCACCTAGACTCCCCAGGAGGAAGTTTTAAAGCAGATATACCCTCAGAAAGCCTTGTTCTCATGTCTCCACTGACCAGAATTGTATCACATTTTCTGGCCTTTTGCTGGCAAAGAGCATGGAATTATCATGACTGACGAATTGAAGTTCATCCCTGAGATAACAGGAAGGCTATCATCTTCCCTGAGCGCAGGGGATTGACCTTAGGAACATAACCAACCTCTTTAAATCTATTTCCTTACCTGTAAAATGGGAATAATTTTAGGTCTTCTTGGAGATTAGTTGAGCTGACATATATATGATACTTACTGTCATGACTGTTACATTTTAAGTTAAAGTTAAGTTCAGTAAATGGTAGTGGTTGTGTTGATTGATAGTCACCTTTAAAGTTTTGAGTTTCTGAACTTGAAAGAGACTTTAGTCTTGATTTAACAATGAAACTCTTGAGGCACCTGGTTGGGTCAGTCAGTAGAGCATGCAATTCTTGATTTTGGGGTCATGAGTTTGAGCCCCACGTTGGTGGTAGCGTTTACTTAAAAAAATTGGATCAATAAAAATTTTAAAAAGAGAAAACTCTTAGTAGGAAACTTTTTTTAACTAAGTAGACTAATACAAAGTTACTGTGAAAGAATCAGCTTACCCTTTTATTCCTATAGGAACAGTGAGCTGGGATTGAAAAGTACAGGATAGGCCTCAAAAGATCTGGTTCTGTTCTTTTCTGTATCCTGTCTGAAGCCAAAGGCCTTTCCCGTCATTGCACTGGAAGGAGAGGGTCACCCTTGATTACCTCACACTGTCCCTCTTCCCTCCCAACTCAGCCGACTTGCGCTCCCACTTCAGAGTGCTGTTAAACAGGCACACTTGAAGACAGAGTAGGTGCTTAGAAATAATTCCCATTCATTCCTCTGAATGTTGAATCATTTAGGTAATTCTGCCGCTCTGTAAAGTTACACCTTAGTGTAGAAAATTCATTAATGTGTTGAAAGGTGTTGAAACATCGTTTACTTTCAGAGGAATGTCAAGAGCAAGAAGACATCAGTATAATACCCACCACACCAAACAAAAAGCTGCTTTCTCATATATACTCAGAGTGGCCCTTTGTAATAGAATGAAAGCCAGCTCCAGTAAGCCTCTTGACTTTCTCTGGGTGAACATCCCAGCATATGGCATTGTTACTGCGTTGCTGTAATTTATGTAAATGCGTTGTCAGAGATGAATTAAAACTTATAGTTGTAAATCTACAAGGACACAGCTGTAACTCACACAGATTTATCACTTGTAGATACATATATCAAGCCTCTGGAATTACTGCCTCTACCATAGACAGAGGTTAAAGAAGAAGGTAACAGCTTACATGCCATTACACATATACAACGGTTTGTCATTCGTCAGGAGTGGCTGGAATACAGAATACAGCAGGTGGACCGTCCTTCACCCAACACAGTCTAATTGGCAACTTTCAGCAAGAATGCTGAAAGAAAGATCACCAGATGACAAGTCAAAAAACGGAGTCTTACATCCAATTCCTAACCCTGTCCCTGAACTTCTCGAAGCCTAAGTTTACTAGGTATCAGACCGTTTTTTCAAAAACCTTGTTAATACCAACCCCTAGCATGCTCTCCGTGGTTTTTGAGAGGTAGCCATTCATTCATTCATTCGTTCAACAAATATTTATTGAGTGTCTACTATATGTCAGGCACACATTGTTTTTTCAGGCTGAAAGAAATAATTGAGGCCAATGTCCTTATTTTTGCCAGAGAGCAAAGTGAGGCCAGAAAGACGAGGTGCTTTAGAGAGTATGTGAAAGGGTTTTTGAGAACTGCAAAGTGCATGCGAGGGAAAATGAGGATGAATGGTAATACGGAGCCAGCCGATAGCTCCTTTATGTCATGGGGTGTGTGCGCTTAGTTCTGATGTCTCCACCTGCCTGGGAGTTGCTGTCCTGTGACTTCACCGGGCCCTGATTTAGCATGGTTCTTTCTAAGCCAGGTGACATGTCAGAATCACATGGGAAATTTCAGAGTGAATTTTTCCTACCTTAGACCTCTGAATGAGCATCGCTGTAGCAGGGACCCAGTTACCTACATTTCCGTAGGATGCTGCCAGGTAATTCTAAGGCAGACTGGAGTTGAGAAGCTCTGGGTTTACAGAATAAGATGGCAGGTAACAAGAGGAACAAATAATGTTTGAATTACCGTGAATTAGTATTTAAAGTCCCCGCGCTCTGTAAAATCAAACAGTTTAAAAATAGGAATATCTTGCATTAGATTTAGAATCATATGGACAAAAATGGAGCCTTAGGGTAGTCTTAATGGAATTTGATTTAGATGGGGAGGTATCACCATTGAAAAGGCAAAGCAGCAATATTAAAGAAAGGTTTAGAGGAGGAAAACCAATCACAGCCCCTTCACACACACCCCACAAAAATTATATGTTTATACATTGCTTATTCACATGTATAGCTACTTACAGATTTTTGTAGTATGGTCTACATATCCCTCTGTTTGCTTTGAAATACTACATAAAATCGTAACATTTTATCTTATGAGGCTTTAGTTACTCCTTTCTGTGGGGAAGTTTCTCTTATTGTCCTGAGCTGAGCTGAGACCAGAATCCTAGATTTTCATATTGCATTTTTATGTTATTTTCATATTCCATTATTATGTTAGGCCAGCTGCCCCTGCCAGAGCATTAAGCAGCTACTGTTGGGTACATGTATAAGCCTCCTTTCTCTCCACAGTTCCCTTTCTGATGACTTTTCTGTTTTTCAAATTGTAAGAGGAGGGATCCCCCACCAGATAAAATCACTAACTGAAAAAGTGCTTACAGAAGTCCCCAATATCTTATTAACCTCTTATAGCTTTGTCCCTAATTGGGAGCTTTCCCTAGCTATTCAAATACCAACACACAATTCAAGACTTTTCTATCCATGGCTCTCTCTCTCACAATATGATGGGATCTTTCCCCCTGCTGCAGCAGCTGTCCAAATAATTTACTAATTTAACAGATATTAAGTATTTACTGTGTACCAGCTACTATGTTAGTGCTGTAAACTACTGAAATTATGTATCTCTATTAATGTTTATGAAGAAATTAACACCACCTCCAGAAACATAACTGGGGTAGCATTCTTAGCTACCTTGCTTTTCTAAGTAGTGAATCGAATGAAATTCCCATACTGGAGGAAACACTAGGCATTTTGTGTGCCAATACATCCTTAGTAATATGCTAAAAGATATTATACACCAAGGAGATTGTTTTGCAAAGCAACAAGAGATAAGATTCCAGAGATGGGCTGGTGCTAGGTCACAGAGGCATTTGAGTCATTGATGAGAAATCCCTCACCACTATCCCTGAATGGAACAAGGAATAGTGAAGATAGAAATGGACTGGTTTGAGATACATTTGAAGGTGAACTCATGATAAATTTGGTATGGTCATTGAGAGAGTGAGGTAGTGAGGATGATTTCTAGGTTTTTGGTTTGAGCAGCTGGGGAATATTGGAGAAGCAGCAGATTTGTGGAATAAGAAGTGGTGGAAAATTAATCACTTAGTTGTTGATGTTAACTTTGATAACCCTAGTAAACACTCATGTGGAGCTGTCCATTGGCTTTAGAGATAAACATTCAGATGTCATTGACATGTTGATGGGTTTAGAGCCGTGGCTGTGGATGAATATACAGCCCAAAGAGAAGCTCAGATAGAGTGAGAAGGGGGACAAAGCCCTCAAAATGTTCACCATTTAAGGATGAGATGGGAAGGGATGCATCTGGCAAAAGTGTGAGAAGGGATGGCTGAAGGGCATGAAGAAAATCAAAAGACTGTGGTGTCTTAGCTACTAAAAGAGGAGAGTGTCTCATGCAGAAATGCTGCTGAAAGGTCGAGGAAGATAAAAATGAAGAGAAGCCCATCAGATTTGGCAACAGAAGGTCACTGTCTCAGTGTGGTCCGTGGGGACGGGAGCCTGGCAGCAGTGAAGCCAGGGGCAGGCAGGCCTCTGTAGACCAGTCTTTCAAGAAGCTTGGTTGGGCAGATGAGAGAAGAGACACAGCTGGGAGTAAATGTGGCGTCAAGAGAGTTTTGCTTTTTAAGAATGTGCTGTAGAATATTTGACTGCTTAGGGGGAGTAGTACCTGACCCGTGGTTTACCAAAGTAAAACATTTTGCAGTAGGAAGGGGTTTAAAACAGCTATGAAAGATATTGTTTTGGATTGGCTATGAAGAAAACAGTCCTGTACATTTTCTGTATCCTGATATACATTAAAACTATTATTCTGTGTCATTTTAATATCAACTTAATGCCAACTTAGAAAATATAAGTGGCATGAGATTCTGCTAAGGAGAGTAACGAAAGACTATGAAGACAGAGCTTTGAAATCAGAGACTAAGACAAAGAGTACTACCTTCATATCTATCTTGAATGAGGGACATTTGTCCAGGGATTTCAGATGCACTACTTTAAAATTTGGTGGATTTCAAAAGCACTTACCTTTGAGTATGCTTTTTGTTGTCGTTTTTTGTTTTGTGGGGTTTGGGTTTTTTGTTTGTTTTTAAAATATTTTATTTACTTATTTGAGAGAGAATATAAGCTGGGGTGGGGGATGGAGGGAGAGGAAGAAGCAGACTCCCTGCTGGGCAGGGAGCTCAATGCGGGGCTGGATCCCAGGACCCTGAGATCACCCAAGCCAAAGGATATCCTTAACCAACTGAGCCACCCAGGTGCCCCAACTTATGAGTATTCTAAAATGAAATTATTCAATAATCCTGTGCTTCTAAGATTAAAGGGTGTATCTTTTTCTCCAAGGGTAGAGCACTGGTTGGCTATATGTTTGACTTCTCGAATACACTTATCTTAAATATAAATTTAGCATGGCCAAAGCATTCTTCTCATATTAGCAAGAAAGAGGTATCACTTTTGATAAGCACAGTATTTAGAGGTTTTTCTCTTCATTTTCTCTGGACAAGAGAGAGGTAGGTTCAGGGTACAGTTTGTATTTCTGAATTCCCACCAAGGGAATGAAGTGGCCTCAGAGGCTTGAGCTAGTGTCTTACGGTTTAGCCTCTCCCTGAAGAAAGCTTCGCTTGGATTTTTCACCTTTTCCATAAACCAAATAGAGAGCTGTTTACAACAGCCTTTGTCTGGCTCTGGTATTGATTTTAAATCACCTGGATTGATCATGTGGTTATGGGACTTTTAAAAATCCCACCAAACACCAAAGCCTCTATACATAATTGGAATTGAGGGGTTTTTAATCTGCTAGCATGGTGTCTGTATGAGTACACTTTCAGATTATCTTGAACTTCTGCTCATGGTAGGTGGGAAAAAGGACTGTCCTAATGCACAGTGTCTGGGGTTTTATAGATGCTCTTAAGCACATTTAGAAATGTTCTTAGTTTTCAAAATGAGGAAGCAGCTAAAATCCATGCCTGCCTTGGAGTGTTTCACTGCCTGGGCAGTTTACTCAGCCAATGAGAGGAAAATATGCAAATCAGCCAGCTGTCATGTCACACACTCCTCTTCCGCAGGACAACAGCAGGATTTAGGCAAGCTGATCTCAACCAGATTTGACAAAGAGGTGGAAGGTCTAAAATTAAATAGATCAACACAGATTCTCTAATAATAGGTAGATGCGAAGGCACAAAGAGGGATCCCATAGGAAAACTGCTTTTTAAAGACTGCTGATATGCTTGCTTTTCATTTTGGATCTCCCATTATCAGTGGCATCTGTGTCTGACCCTTCTTATTTGAGGATGGAACACTTCCTGTTTTTCATTAATCACGCTTTGGATTATTTCTATAATATTAGGGCTTTAACAAATTAAATATTTACAGAGATTCCAACTACCTGAAGAAACCAACTTTTCCTTTCTTAAGACAGGTGTTTTTCTAGGGCTTGCTATAGTACCTCAATTTGTTGTCATGGTGACTAGATAATGAAATACAACTTTTCAAAAAAGAAAACCTGCTTTTAACCATATCCTTCCAACCAAGTAGTTATAAATGTAGAGTTTAGAATGGACAGTTTATGCTCAGTTTCTCTCCTAGCTAAACTCTTGACTTTATAGACATTGAATTTCAATAATTACACACACACACACACACACAGTAGCCCCCCTGTCAGTCTCCAGATAGGAAAACATAGTAAGCACCAACACAGGAATTGTTTTTAATTCATGTTCCTTCTGGTTAAAGGACACGTGTTCCCAGAATCATAATTTCGGAGTATTATTATGACATTACCTTACTAAACAATATAGTTCTATTTTCCTTCGTATGTGTAAATAATTGTCAGTGAATAAAGAAAAAGAAACAGGAAAGTCTCTTGTCAATAGGCTACAAAAATAACATACTTTTCAAGTGTGGTGAAAATCCTATAAGAGATCAGTGCTTTGTTTCCTGAATTCACTCACAAGGCATTTTACACAATTGTTGTTTTTCTTTTTTAATATTCTTTTGATGTTCTAACAATAGAAACATTGCAGTCCTTCCTATAACATTATGTTGGAGGAATGTTTACAGTATTTTACAGTTGAGCTAGTGTACATTTTACTGCTTAAAGATGTTTATTTTATCTGTTGGGGGAAAAAAGAAGCATTAATTGTAAAATGGTAATAAAATAAGAAATAACTCTCAAAATGCTTTCCACTGTTCTTTTTTTTCTTCCAGCATATTTTCTCCACATTTCAAGAAAGATGGCTTTACATAGTAACTTAGAAATAACACCTCATGATTAACAGAATGATGGATGTGATGAATCACCTTTTTCTTGAGAAATAATAAATCAACATATTCCTACCCATAAATTTTTACTGAAAAATGTGAAATATTAGTAGCATATATTTAACGAGATGTCAGATACAAAAACTGTCGACAAAATGTTGCCTTCATAAGCAGTAGACTACATTAAAATGTTCCATTTTTTATAACAAAGTACTTCAGATTCCATTTATAATTTTCTGTATTTAGTAGTTTTACTCCTTTTTATCACTCTGCTGATCATAAGCATGGACGTGATCGGCTCGAACACCATCAATATTAGACCCCAAAGTTAAGCAAATAAAACCTCCTGCTATAGAGTTTACTCATAAAAATTTTGGTTAAGCTTTAATTTTCGGATTATAGACTGAAATATTCCTAAGATCAGGTGTGCCCTTTTTACGATTAAGTAGTTCCCCCTGGCCCCTATTTAGGTGGTGGTTTTGTTTTGGTTTTTTCCTCTTGCTCTGATTTCATTTTTAGGCAGTCTTTACAGTGAATTCTGTTTGGATTTTCTGGAAGCTTATTTGAAATGAAGGGGGCATCTGTGAATACGTTAAAGGTTAGTTGATTGCTAGTTGCACAGCAAGTTTGCTTTATTTCCATTTTGGGGGTGTTGTTCCTAGAGTAGCCATAGTGTATTGTGGGAAGTGGAGCAGGGCAGTGTCCTTCCCCTGGCTGTATTGATTTGCCCTTCAGCTGTGTGCAGTGCAGAGAGAACCTCAGGCCTTGTTGTTGATTATCTACACAGTGTCTCTGGGAGCATTATTGACCCATTGCCGCTGACTGCCTGTGGCTCTTGATTTTTCACAGCGTCTCCATGACACTCATAATAAAACATACTATCTTATTGCAACTCAGCTCGGAGAGCCAACTGATTCAGCCCTAGAATACTGCAATGTTTCTGGAGAACATTTATTGTATGTGGGGTAAAGTGTTGTAGCAATTTTAGGATTCTGTCTTGTATAGTTTTAATAGCTACCTCTATAGCAAGATTCCACATACACTATTACATTTTTATTGTTTTAAAACCCATACTAGTTTGGATGTATTGTTAACACTATTAGTGCACAATTAATTTTAGAACATTGAGATAATAAAAGGAATATTCTGTTTTCACATTAAGCTTGACAGGTTGCTAGAATATTCATTTTCAAAACTAAATTTTGAAATATGTCACAAGGTTTATTTTGTGACTTGTACTATGGTAAATGATAGTTTTTTCAGATTTCTGATTGTATTTGAATAACATGCCTCTAATTTACTATTTCCAGAGTATTATCCAAAATACATTTTAACTTCTGATAGGTGTTATGTCCTTTCTTATTACTTGATACCCTTTCTTCTTAGTTATCTTGGAAGACTTTTTAAAATTTAAGCTGTAATTAGTAGAAAATGGATTTCTTTGAGCATTTTGTGTGTGTGTGTGTGTTGTATTGGAGTTTCAGAGTTTTTGAAATATCAGATTATTCTACTTTATATTTCCCATTTTTTCCCAATCCACAATCAGCATTAATAATTCCTTTGTATCCTTAGTGTTGATTGGTAGTATAGTGTTTTTTAAAAAAAAATCTCAGAGATCCTGAGAAATAGGTTTTGATTCTGATAGTACAGAGAGGATAAAATCAACATGTTTCTTTAAGATACTTTAAATATTTTAACCAACTATAAGTACTGGTATGAATATAAATGGTAAAATAGTTCAAAAGAAGGTAATTATTCTTGCCAGAGGTATCTGGACATTTTTATAGAAAAGATAAGTCCAAGCATGATTTACAGGTTAGGTTAAAATTGTTGGTTACTTTTTACTGAAGTTGTTTAAGAGTGTTTTCATCGGAACAAACTAAAATTTCTTTATCAAAACTATTTTTAATAAATTCAGATTGGGAGAATTATAATAAAGCTAGTTTCTATTAGTATGTGTCAGATTTCACAAATTCCCTAAGTAGGGTCTGGTTCAAAAATGTTTTCTATAAAACTGTTTAACAGTATGTTCAGATTAACAGGACCTCACCACTGGAAAAATGTTAATAGTTTGACCATTTATATCAGTGAGCTTTGTCACAGAATTTTTTAACATTTGAAAGCATTCATTTGCACTGGTGGATTTAGTGTGTGTTTTCTTGTTTTAGCAAATCTAAAATATCAAACTGTCATACAATAAGAGCTTTTTAACTAAAGTTTTTTAGCAAGGATTGTTTTGGGCTGGTGGAGGGATATAGCATAGCCTCAGGAAATTGCCTTCAACAGATCTGCACAAAAAACCCCAAGCAACTAAGTTGTCTCTAATTCAAGTTGGGCTGTTTCTCAGTTCATTTATTTTGGGTTTATGTCCATTGATATAAATAGAAGCCAGTGACCAAAAATCAGAGGACAGATGTCCCACTTCTCATCCTTCCAAATGAGTGGCGTTCTTTAAAATTAAAAAATTAATTCCCCATGATTCTTCATGCCACACCTCAGAAAGTTTTAGAACATGTAATAAGGATAGACATGATAAAATCTCTCAACTCTCAAACAGAGGACTTTCTCAAATTTGGGTACCCAGGCTTGGGCAACATTTTATTCACCTCTGGAACTACTAACAGGGCCCATGGGCGCATTGTTATGCGAGCAGTGTTTTCTCAGAGCCAACTTCTACTTACATGGATTTAACACCCACAGTATGTCTGTGTCAGAGTCAAGTATCAAGTTTACAGTAAACCTCGGTCACAATGGTTTTGAGCCCTCCAACCTGATGGTTTTTGATAGCTTGAGGTTTGTGTTCCACTTAAGCCTAAGTATTTCAGTGTGTCTTTGGGCATTCAGACCACTTTATACAGAAGGCTTTCCTCTAACCAAGTCCTAGTTAGTTATCAGGTACTGCAAAGGTTAAGCCTTATCATCTGCTCCAAAAAAAAAAAAAAAAAAAAAAAAAAAAGGTGAGGTTTCATCAAAAACTTCCATCCTCACAACCTTTTCGACCACAATTTGATGATTATTATTGATTATTTCACAGCCTTTCACTCACGCTCTGCCACTGTGGCCAGCCCTGATATACAGATAGGGCTGCAGTCCAGCTAAAATAAGACTCCATCTTGATAATGGACTGAGATGAGATACTGTTATTTGATAAAGATAATTGATGTTTCACAGTGAATTGGAAAGCAGCTTCAAGTGCACCGTATTCGGAGCTATATTCTATCCACAAATATCTGTTTATAAAAATAGAACAAAAGAACTAAAGTTAAATATTCGGACCTGGCTCTTTCAAAGCATTTGGTGCCGTGGGTTTTGTTTGTTTGTTTTGTTTTGTTTTGTTTTTCATGTTTGATTATTTTAAGTTCCACTGTGGGAGGTGGAAATTGGAAGGGACATACCATGTTATTTTTCCTCTTTGGTTTTAGGTTAGTTTGTTAAAATCTTACATGGCATGGGTGTTATTGATCAGCTCCTTTGCAGACTTAATACCTAAATTCTGTGTTTGAGTTGTGATGAATCAATGTCATGCATAAACCCGGTATCTTAGGTCAAAGTGAAATTTTACGTTACCATTAATTTTGTGAACATTTTACATGCGTTATGAAAACACGATTTAAATTATTGATTATAAACATCATGTCTTGTGGCAAATGCAATTCAAATCTGTGAATGCAGGTTGGGCTTTTCATTTATTATTAACAAATTTCTCGAAAAATAATATAAAACTCACTCTATGTGTTTGTTCATCGTGCTCCCTTCCGCCAGCAGGTTTAAGTTGATTAAGGTATCATTCATCTTAGGTAGTGTTCATCCAATTTCTTTTCGTCTTATCACCTTTGTAACCCCTAATTAAGCAATAAGGCTTGACAGGGAGTATGGTTATCATGAGATAATGACACCCCAAGTGTGTTGTGAGGCACAAGGTTCAGCTGAGTGCTTCTAAACCTCCAGGGGTGTGATTATCTCATGATAAACTTGCCACGTTGCTGCTCATTGATATCATCGTTGCATATATACGTGGCCCGAGTTGGCGTCAAAGTGACACGTCCCCGCCCATCTTCTTACCCAGCCAAATTGTTGATTCTGTAAAATACTTGGTACAGATCTCAGACTTAGAAACCAAAACGTGAAACCGATAAGCTTTTATTTTGTTGTATCCGTTGACTTGGGAGTGGATCTTTGAACAAAATACAAATCGATGGTCTTTTTTAAAGGTAAGGTTTCTTCGAGAAAGGCTGCATGGAAAGCAAAGGTATTTTTTGATGTCCCAATGTTGCAGCATTCGGTGGACACCACACCAGTAAATGGTAAAAGATGAGGCATGCATGTGCTCTCATGTAAATGAACGTATTAAGTAGTTGAAAGTGCTATAGGAAACATTAATTGGAATTTTGGTTTGAAAAATCTCTTTTAGCTTATCACTTGTAACTGTCACCGTTGAAAATAGACCAGGGCAGGGAGAGGAGAAAATAGTAGTTTCATAATTTTATTTTAGTTCAGATGTCTGGTGAGCTGATATTATTTCAGGGAAGTATGATTTTTATTTTCTTGTATAGGCCCTAATTTGGTATTTAAAAGGGAAAATGGGATTATCTACAGTAGGATTGACCTGTGAAAGGGAAAAAGAGATCACCTTTTAGATGATCTGCCTTCTTAGGAATGTGTGTGTATTCCTATTGTTGTTTAAGAAAAGGGGACATACTGAAAATACCATAGCTAACTTACTGAATATTTAGCTAACATACCATGACTAACATACTGAGTATTTTCAGTATGAATCTGAGTTCATCATGCTGTCTAAAACAGAACTACTCACTAGGACATTTTTTGTGATGAAGAAAATGTTCTGTATCAATGTTTTCCAATACAGTGGACACTAAGCATGTACAGCTAATGAGACTGAAGACCTGAATTTCTTGTTTTATTTAATTTTAATTAATTTAAATAGTTGCACTTGGCTGATGGCTAATATGTTGGATAGCATAATTCTCAAGAAAAAAAGAAAGCCCTGAAAGTTCATCTTTTTTGAGCTCCTCTTCCAAAATTATTGAGAAATGAATGATTTTGTGGCTTAAAGAGTATTTTTCCAAGGAATTCATCTATTTTATAATTTTTGTTTTAATGTTTAAATAAAAACGGAAAAAGTCTGTTAGTTTTGCAAAGATCAGAAACTCTCCTTAGCAGAACTTCTGTTCTGTCTCTAATTCATATTCAGTTTTTCAGACGTTCCTATCCAGTGGCTAAGTATTAGATGCATGTTCAAACTATTAATCTAGTTATGAAATTAAAGTACTAGCTTTCCTGGCAAAGTGAAACACGTGAGGAAAAATTTCTATCAACCAAAAATGTTGGGACTTGTTACACCTGTCTATTAAAAGACCTAATCCTTGATCATACCATCTAGTTTTATTTATCACATAGAGAGAAAAAAATTTTTTTTTCTTAATAAGAATTATAGCTTCCACGCTTGCCTTTGTTCTTGTAGGTACGGTTTCCTAATGTGAAAAGGTTGAGAATACTAGGTAAACTTTAAATGCTCTTTTGGTGAGTCCAGACTTTCTCATTTTCATAGCCGTGTTTGTTCATTCTTAAAACAACCTCAGATTTTAAGCTACAAAACTTACCAAGCCCCAGTCTAGGTGGGAGTGCCCTCTCTAAATGAGCGAACAGGTACATGTAAAACTAGTATCTTTCCTTGAGTGGAAGATAAACATTTTTTAAAGCATAAGCTGGTTAGTACTATTTTTATTGGTATTATATATTTGTATTCATTATTTTTAAAATATGATTAGAGCATCCCAGGCAGAAAACTGTAAACAAAATTGCCAATATATAAAAGCATAGTATTTGATACTAAATCCATGAAACCAAAGGCACATGAGGTGAAGACCCAGGGAACCCTCTTTCATTATGTGAACTGATTGCCATTCATGGCAAGTAAAACTATAAACAAAGTTCTAGAGACATCTTTAGGTAAAGAACAGTGAGTAGCAGTATAAGCTGCTGTCATTATAGTCCAGAAAGAAAGGAGCCTTTCCTCCTCTTCCATGTGGCAATCAGAGGATGGGAGGGGCTGATCGTGAGCAAAAAGCGTGTTTGGAAATCCTTTTGCATTTCTAGATCCTGGCATACTCCCAACACCTTTATATTTAATTTTAGGCAAATTTTTTTAAGATAGTGAAAGTTATTTTAAAGATTTTATTTATTTATTTTTAGAGACACTGAGCTCAAGCAGGGGGAGGAGCAAAAAGGGGCAGAAAGGGAGGAGAAAGAATCTCAAGCGGACTCCGTGTTGAGCAGAGCCCTATGTGGGACGTGATCTCAGGGCCCTGAGATCATGACATGAGCCAAAACCAAGAGTCATACACTCAGCTTCACCTACTGAACCACCCAGGTGCCCCAGTAGGAACTTATTTTAAAATAAAATATCCTACAGATGAGATCATATGATTTCTAAGCTTTTCTTGAAAACTAAATGGGAAGGGGAAGAGAAGATAGGTCTGGATAAAGCAAAATTAACCATGATTTGATAATTGTTGAAGTTGGTGAAGGGTAGCTAGAGGCTCATTATACTATCTATATGCTTTTGTGTGTGTTGAAATTTTCCATAATAATTTTAAATATAAACAACTATAAATACTGGGTCACTGTAAATTTTAATATCATTAATAATAATACTTGTGAGGTAAGAGTTCCTCATCCCATACTTATTCTCCTTTAAACTCTTGCAGTTGCTCCGCCTTGTCCTTCACAAGGCTCCCCAGCAATCTCTCTACTTAGGCCACACCAGCTCTCTTTATGGTGGGAGGGAAGGAAGGTACTCTAATGTCTTCTCTTCACTCATGCCCCAGAACCTTTGCACATGCTCTTTCCTCATTTAGGACCCCTCTTCTCTACTCCACATGTCCAATCTATGACTTAAATTACTGCTATCCTCACTTTTTCTTAAACCCAGGGGTCACTGTGTATGTCACTGATATAACAGACTGTGCTGCTGGGGACTAGACCAAATCTCGTTCAGTTTGGTATCCATCCAGAGGCCCAGTTGTTCATTTCTTGTACTCTTTGAGATTGAAGTCAGGTCATACGGTTTACACAGCTTTTGATACAATATATGAAGATTCTGCCTCTCCTCACTTGCTACCCTGGTCCTCCTCCTTTGTTTTATAAATAGTGGGAGAGAAACTGGTCAAATGAGATTTGAATTAATCTTGAGAGGGATGAGGGACCATAGTAAAGTGGGATTTGCCTGCTTCACCGGAGGGCAAGGGTGAAGACCTCTAAAAATTTCAGGCATCACAAGGACCAAACACAGCAAGTTTGTATGCCAAACTGGGCCTACGGACTGTCTGCCGATGTAGATAGAAATATGAGTGATTATAGAGTAAGAAAGAAAAATCTGATTCTGTAGAACCCGCAGTATCTTATACATCTATATAAAATGAGGTTTATTAACAGCAGTCCAAGATATTATTTAAAATGTGAACACCAGGACTCCCAGGTGGCTCAGTCAGCTAAGTGTCTGCCTTTGGCTCAGGTCTTGATCCCAGCGTCCTGGGATTGAGTCCCACACTGGGATCCCTGCTCAGTGAGGAACCTGCTTCTCCCTCTGCCTGCTGCTCCCACTGCCGGTGCTCATTCTCCCTGTCTCTGACAAATTTAAAAAATGTTTAAAAAAAAAGAAAGTGTGAAAACCAATGCACTACTTTAAAATGTGATTCTACAAATCTCTAAAAGGAACAAAGTATTAGTGGAGAGACAAGATCCCCATTTTTCAGTTCACTTTCTCATTAGGAGTTCAAGTATAATTTAATGCAGTGCTCAGACTAGTCATGCCTTTCAAAACGTATTATTATTTATGTTATAAATATATCTTGCCAGATTTTTAACATTCCCCATTTCTTCTTCTAATTAATCATATTAATCAATTAAAACTGAAGCCATGAGGCCTGCTCAGTGTAAAGGAACCTCAAGCCCATGTTGTTTAATTTTATAAAGCACCCATAATGAAAAAGAATAATTCAGTTAATCAAATAACAACTTCCTTTCTCCTTACCTATCTTGATTAAGGCAGCTGGTCTTCTGGAATCACTCTTGCTGCCTGAGAATCCATTCTAAGCTAGACATGCAACAGTAGCAAAATGCATTAATGCGAATGCTTTAGAGCCAGGAAGATGGGGGTGCTTGCCTTCTTTTTGCACAGCAGCTCCACATCTTATATATTAAAGTTAGTCTGTGAGGCTGGGGTAGGGGGCGGGGGCAGAGTAAGTAAAAGGGATTAAGAGGTACAGACTTCCAGTTACAAAATAAAGAGGTCATGGGGATGTAAGGTACAACATAAGAAATACAGTCAATAATAACTTTGGTGACAGATGGTGACTAGACAGATCACGGGGTTCATTTCGTAATATATAAAAATATTAAATCACAATGATGTATACATGAAACTAATAGGATATTGTGTGTCAGTGATACTTAAATTTAAAAAGTTTATCTGTTGGAAGAAACTACAGAATATCTTTATAAAGATGGAGTTGTCTGTGTGGAATGTTTCTTTATAAACTAAGGCATCTCAAAAATGATCAAACCAGGATCAAGAAAATATGAGACTGAATGGGACCTTTACACACAGAGAGTATTCCCAAAGGATTGAATTTTCTTATGCAAATTTTAAAATGAAAATTAACATCGAGTTCTATCTAAAAGGAGGAAATAACATATTTCTAACAATATTGAGCATACTAATTAAGAGTTAGCTCTGAAAAGGTCTTCAGAATATATAACAGTTTTGTGGTTAGGGCCATACAGAGCATAGAATGGTAATGGAGAACTGCCCCAAGGAATAGGTAGTAATTTTTTTTTTTTTGAAAAACAATGTAATTAGCAATGTAAACATGGTCAAATGACTTTTCCTGGTTGCACTGTATCCCCAAGTCCTGCTGTGGCTTCTCAAAACCAGTCCAAGCTATCCCCAAATATTCTACTAGACTAGGAGTTCAAAGATAGGATGGTCAAGAGAACCTGTAGTGTGCTCTTGGGTCAAGTTTTGAAGGGATGTGTCCCAGCTCTGCCTAGTTGCTTGCCCTTTACTTGGAGCTTGAATGAGAAAAGGCTA
Source organism: Mustela nivalis (assembly GCF_964662115.1). Classification (NCBI taxonomy): domain Eukaryota; kingdom Metazoa; phylum Chordata; class Mammalia; order Carnivora; family Mustelidae; genus Mustela; species Mustela nivalis. The sequence goes on along the minus strand of NC_139033.1, from coordinate 37,357,872 downwards.
AACCATGAGCTGGTGTGTTAGGACAGCTATGATTCACATGTCCTTCATGCTGGTCCAAACTTCAAGCTGTCGCACTACTGTAATAGCCTAGTGTTTTGTGGAATTATATACCTTCCAAACTCCAAACTTCCAATCTCTATCGTAGTAATATTGCTAGTAGTTGAGTTCAAATTATATTTGTGTTTACATATTTGACAAGTAGGTTGAATGAAATAGAGTGATCTGGTGGGTGGCGGTGGGGGGGATGCACTTAGTAGGCTAATACATTGACTTCCTAAGAAGCAAAGTAGAAAAACCACTCGAGTTATTTTGGAAATGATGATCAGATCATTTCAAATAACATCCATGAGCTTCAGAAGTTGTGTCTGATAACAAGAATTGGGAATTCAGTAAAGAAAACCATTTTTCTCAAGTTTCTACCCAATACTTAGCTCTTATCAAAGAAGTTGGGCGTATGGACGCCAAGTTTGACGTAGTAATCAATTTAACTTTTTTCTTTTATTTTCTTTTGGAATGATGCCATTTGCCGTAATGAGATGGAGCTGCCTGGAAAAATAGTAAACTTGCTGACCGCTCTGTGAAGCCACATACTGTGATTTTAAATTTTTATTGTAAAAAGTGTGACGTCATGTCTAGAGTAAAGGCTCTTAAAAAATTGAATTTGTATCAGAAGAAATGCAGAAATGTATCTAATTTACCTCTGTCTCTCTGGATCGGCCTTTTCAGCTTTTAAGTCTGTAAATGCTCCATTTTAAGTGTGTTAGCAAAGCACTTTTGTTCAGGCTGTCAAAAGGAGCTTCTGTCTAGGGATGATAGGGGGATGGGGGGGGTCGTATGTTTTTCCTGTTCACCCTAATTTATAGGAAACCCTTTCACAGGAATGGTATTTTCCTGTAAAGTGATCAGTCATTTCCCAGGATAATCTTCTGATTACTGGATACATATTTGGCAGTGATCAGGCAGATAAATTGCTGTCAATCAGTTGTATGGCAATCGCCAAGGGAAATGGACTCTTTGTTGCTAGTATGTCACTTATTTTACCTTTTTTTGTGTTGATCAAAATGAAACCAGTAATACTGTTCATTCATTACTATTTAAGGGGCATTTCTCTGTATTCTACATCTGTCTGTATCCTTTTTGAAGTAGTGGAAATCCTTGGAAACTCATGACTTTTGTTATACTCGTGGCATTCCTGAATTCCTTCTTTTTCAACTATCCTTTAAATTTTTGACCACTAAATGGAGTTTCTCACATTATTAAGAATAAGAATTTGTTTATTCTGTCCTAGGATTTTTTTTTTACCTTTTTTTGTGGTAGTTGGTTTTTTTCTAAGTTTTCCCTGAATAAATAAACTACAAGAGCCTTGTTTAATAGACTGATTTGAAAATAAGGAGTAGCAAGGTTTTCAGTATCCTTTGTTGGTAGACTGTTTATTAGCCAGACCCTATAGTGACCATTATCTAAAAAAAGAAAAAAATCCAATTGCTTGCTACTCTAGAACACATGTAAACTTTTAAATCTCGTAATAGTGTAGGCTCTCCTCATTCTAGCATCCAAAAAGTTCTAGACTTCAGGATTGTAAGAGGGGATTTTACCAAACTAGCCACATGTTAGAGAGTGTTAAATTTTCAGGAGGTAGCCAGTCATTTATTAATTCAGTCAACAGATATTTCGAGAAGCAATGGTACATTACTCAGATAAATTAAATTATCAAAATATTAGAATTTAAATCACTAAAACTACTTAGTTTCTTTAGCTGTTCATCAAATACTAATTCTGTTTAAATAATTTAAGCTAGAGTAAGTGAGACAAAAGTAACTTCCTTTTGAAAATCAGATTTCTAGATTTTCTGAGCCTGATATAATGCTAAAGATAAAAAATTCTGAAGGCAGTGGCTGGTGTGCCTACTGTCTACCTGTAGTTATGAGATAAATGAAAAAAGAGGAGGACCTTGGGAAAGCTACCTTTGCTAAAATCCTGCCGGTTTCCTTGGAAACACACATTTTACTTGAACTCGGAGGATGGGTTCCTCTTCAAAATGGTTATTTCCTGGCAAAAAGTTTAAAGCTACAAAATTTGTGATTTTTTTAAGGCATCATATAAATGATTATGGAATATATAGCATTTATTTCTTAAGGAAAAAAGAATCTGACTGATAGCCAGAAGTGCATCATCTTGGAACTAGCTCTGTCATATACTAAACGTATATTCCACGCATAACTCATTCTGTCTACAGCAAACACCACTGGGATTATAGGAAATCACAGCTTTCTTCTAAATCATATCCATATTGTCTGTTTCTGAACCATGCCTAGCTTTTCCAACGCTCATAGATTTGTCCTTCTTTCCTCTCCTGCCTCCATGCATTCACCTCAAAATCCTAAAACGTAGTCTTGTTTGCCAGAAAGTGTTATCGAGTTCCTTCACTTGAGTCTGAGAACTTCTAGAATCCACTTGGATACTTCGACTTTCTGACACCCTCCCTCCCACCCCCTCTCTCTACAAAATCCCTGGGTTTGGTCACAGCGTCAGCTGCCTTAGCAGGTTTAATGCACACATCTGGGGATTGCCTCCCCAGGGCATCATTATGGATAGAAGCTGGTCCACTAGTGAAAGGATATGTTGTCCAATGAGCCGTATAGACTGACTTGGATTCACAGGGTGGGCAGTTGGAATTAGTGCACCTTTGGTAGGTGGGTCACTTGCTGCTTTTGAGCCTTACTGATTTCAAACCAAAGAATAGAGCCGTAAATTCAGAGGACTGCCAGAGGGCTTGGAGCATCCGCACGTCCACTATTTAAAGTGAGTCCAGAAGGAGTTCATAAGAGGCTGACTGCAGTCCTTTCCCACTCTGGTTGATTCATCCATGTCTTATATATTCTTTTTTTTTTAATTGTATTTATTTATTTGAGAGAGAGAGAGAGAGATCACAAGTAGGCAGAGAGAAAGCAGGGGAGCGGCGGGGAGCAGGCTCCCTGCTGAGCAAAGAGCCTGATGTGGGGCTTCATCCTAGGACCCTGAGATCATCACCTGGGCTGAAGGCAGAGGCTTAACCCACTGAGCCACTCAGGTGCCCCTTAAATATTCTTTTCTAATACAAATCAATTGAGAATCTGTTTCTGCTTTTAAGGAGCTGGTCCCCAGCTTCTGCCCTGGTCACTACTCTTTTTTTTTTTTTTTTTTTCAGGTGAACCTAAATAAAAAGAAAGCTTGGATTTCCTTTGTACATGTACTTTGGAGAAGAAATATGGCTTCTTCTCTTAGATTCTGGGGCTTTGAAAGGCATTTTTATAGTTCAGAAATTACTGAAAATATTTAAAATTTTTCAGAAAAAAAGTTAAAATGTTGAAAATGGAAAATTTGTAGCAGTCTAACAAATAGATACAACCAAGAATATATATGCTAGGATATAAATAAAATTAGGCTACTTGGTAGGTTAGAAAGTCCTGTAGAATTAGATGATGCCTGATTTAAAAAATTCTCTTTTCCTTCCAACTTTCAGGCGGTTGTTCCAGTAAGGGGAAGAACCCCCCAAGGGAATTAGAAAGGTCCAGAACTATTCAGAAGGGGGCAGGGGAAACAGCCTCATTTATTCCTTCTGCTTTGTCAGCCAATACAAAATGGTGCTCAAAATCTGGGGCTTCGGCAAGAAGCAGGCTGTTATGTAATAGTCTTTATACTTTGCAGCCTACAATGGTCATGTAAGCATTTAAACTTATTTTTAAAGGCTTCTTTAATATTTCACTTGAGAGGTAGGGAAGAGCATATAATGTTAAAAAAAAATTACCTATAAATAGCCTTAAAAAAAGAAACTGGATCTTTTCTATACCTAATACACAAAGAATTACATTTCTAAACCGTAAACACTGTCATGTGAACTTAATATTAATGAAAGCTATATACGGAAATCCTTAATTGCCTGAGCATTTTATAAGAAACTGTGGTTTGCGTGAAGCCTTTAAAAAAATCAGATTTAAAACAAACCTGGATTAAACAATGAATTGTTCAGAAGAAAAGAAGCAATTACTTCTCAGAAACAACATATATCCTTCTCCATGGTCTCTGGCAGAGTGTTTTCAAGTATGATTTGATCAATAACCTCACAGTAGTGGCAGATATAGAAAAAAATAAATGTTTATCACACTTGTAAACATCTGAGGCAAAGCTGAAGTATTTGCTGAAAAGACAACATCCGTTCTTGAATTTCCCCATGGGTCAGAATGGGGGGTGGGAAGGTGGCATTTACTGTTAGATCTGTAAGGCTGAATATTAATGACTAAAATAGGAAATTAAACTAACAATTCATTTTTATCATAAATATCTGTGTTTCCCGGCACAATGAAATAAGGAATTTTGCTGAATTGTCCAAAGGGTATTTCACTTCCATGTGGACAGATAACACAGATCTTGGCAACCAGAGGGAGCTAGGGGAAAGTTGCTTCTTTGGGGCTTCTTATAAACAAGCAAATACAATCAAGCCTTTAAAAACCATTGCACTCCCCATAAAAAATATTTCCTGGTTCATCGTGAGTTATTTTTTGGCACTTGGACTGGTGGTCTCTAGAGCCCAGCTTTTTCAGAAGGAAGGTGAGTAAATTGCTTGGGTTCTAAGCACAGGACCAGGCAGCCACTGGTGCCGACGGGATGCGCAGTTTTTTTTTTTTTTTTTTTTTTTTTAATTTTATTTATTTATTTGACAGAGAGAAATCACAAGTAGATGGAGAGGCAGGCAGAGAGAGAGAGAGAGAGAGAGGGAAGCAGGCTCCCTGCTGAGCAGAGAGCCCGATGCGGGACTCGATCCCAGGACCCTGAGATCATGACCTGAGCCGAAGGCAGCGGCTTAACCCACTGAGCCACCCAGGCGCCCCGGGATGCGCAGTTTTGATGGCAGGAGCCAAGCGAGCTGGGAGGTAACCAGCCTGGTCTTCAGTGTGTTCTCTCCTTCACGCTGAATAAATAATAATTAAATAATAAATGGGTGTATGATCTGTGTTTTCGAACTTACCTTTTCCTAACTCTAGTTTTAGAGAAGCCACTTTTCCTGATGGTCTTTACAGGAAGGGTGAAGAGCAGAGGAGAAAGTCCTCCTCCTCCTTACTGAGTTGCTTTCTTACGTTCTGGGGAAAACGAAAACAAAGGAGTGAAGGCAAACCAGGGTACCTTTGGGCCTCATGTGTCTTCCAAAACTGCGGCAGGAGAGTGTCAAGGTCACAGGGTGTTTCTGGAAAGAACAGTCTGATATCCAAAGGCACAGTGTTTAGGCTGGGAAAACCCACATATCCTGGCATTTTGTGAGCTTCCCTGCCCCCTGGACCTACATGAGATTGGGTCTAAACTGCCTGCCTCTTGGGAACTGTGCATGTTCCTGGAACTCTCTCACTGAGCCTCAGGGAGGCAGAGGTCAAGTGTGCCATCTCCCAACATGTGTATTTGACACTGTAGTTGTAGGCCTAATGCAGGTTTTTTATGGGTTCTGTTACTAAAATCAGGTTGGAGTAGACTGTCAAAATATGGAGGTAGGGGCATACCTCATATGGGACAAAATGTCTACAGGGAAAGGGTTGAATTCTGTCAGCACACTTGAAACCAGCATATCTTTTAGTGGCTTCGAATTAATAATTTAACTTCCACACTTCTTTCCTATGCTGTTTGCCTCTGTAACCCCTCCCACACAGAATTCTATTAAGGAAGATAATTTGAAGCTGGGAAGTCCATTTCAGTGAGTTAATCATCAAATGATACAACTGTGGAAAATTATAAAATGCCATTATTAAAAGCAAGTCACTGAAAAAATTGTACTAAGTTGTGCACACACAAAAAATCTTTTTTTACCCAAAGAATAGCATTTTTTATGGATATGAATGTGGTTTAAGTGGCTGCTTACCCAGAAGCAATAAGTGAGCATATTCTACTTATAAGAAAATATCTTTTAAAAATTTATAAATATTGAATAGTTGAGAAATTGTAGGTCTTACTCTTAATTGTTCTAAGTTCTTGATAGTACATTATAGCACTTAATAGACCAGAAAAATAAGCTTTTAGCAACAGTATCCCACCCAGTACTAATATGAATAATGTGTCATATAGAAGGCATAATAATTTAGTCCATAATTTCAAGTATCTGGGGATGGCCTTTGCATGAAGAAGTCAGAGTTACGAGAATATTTATAGAGTCTTATGTTAGAAAACACAGTATGAAAAAGTTTACAGAGAATGTCAGTGACATAAAATCCTGACAGTAAAATCCTTTAGTTTAATGTGAGACTTTGTGACAAATAATAGCAGAGTTCTAAACCTCTCCATATTCTACACCACCCATCTTTGTCCTGTGTCGGAAGAAACCCAATGAAGGATTCAAGGTTGGGAGGATATTTGTGAATGTGGAAATATAAAATAGTTAAGTCCATTAGGTAGAGATAATAGAGATAAGTATCTTAGGAATAAATATTAGGAAATATTGTATGTGAAATGCTGATGGTGGATTATATATATATTCAACCTCAGTTGGGCAGAAAGAATAACCCACAGAATTCTTTTAAACCAGTTGTTCTGAGATGACTAAAATAATGAGAAAGGAAAGTAAGAATTCTTTTAAACCTTTCTCCATGAGATCAGCCCCTGTGTTAGTGTGGAGCAAAGTCCTTGAAAAAAACATTTAGCAGAGGGCTCAGAAGAAGGAAAAGTGTTCAGAAAATGTAGGCCAGGAAAAAAAAAAAAAAAGCAACAACAACAAAAACTTAACAGTGAAGGTTTTCTTTGTGTTGACAGCCAAGAAGAGATAGAGATATATTATGGCAGAGAAAACAATCAAGAAAAAATAACCAAGACTAATAAGGAGATTTAATGCTTTTGCGCTATCATCTTATACAATGTTTAACAATACAGACAGAAGGGAAGATGGCAAGAAAAATAGAAAACCACAAATCCCTACCTAACTAGGGCAGAAGTAGGATTCCAGAAACCCTTCCCAGAGCATGAACCATTCCCTAGCCTTGCCACGACAGTCTCCTAAACAGAAGGGATCTCTGTCTGCCCTCTGACCACCCTGAGCTGCTCTCCTCTAACCTTTGGCAAAATTTCCTGTACCGCAGTTGCATTTGGGACAGAATTCCCTGTGGCAAAGTTCTGTAGTCAGGACATGGGATAGTGCCACAGCTGCTTGGTGACCACCATTTCCTGTATTTGACAACCATCTCGACATGAAGAGCTGGGAGCATGAAACTATTCAGAGTCCCAAGTTAACAAATGTAGTAGGGACACCGGAAGAATTCAGTAAGCTAAAATTGTGACAGGATGATCCTTTAGTTTATAAAGTAGTTTTAAAGAGATGTATTAGTGTTTTTGTTTAGCCAGAATCACATTTTCGTTATTTTTAAAAAGCCAGAATTTCTTCAGTGGGCTAGAAGAAGAGAAGGCTAGCTCTTTTTCATACTCAATTTCTCCGATCCTGGGTTGTTTTGAGTTCCTGTTTTTCTTAATTAAGAAAGTGTGAATGAGGGATGATTCAAAAACACTGATTTTTTTTCCTTCTTTCATTGAATATTGAATATTATGTTTTCCAAGCCCCTTTTGGGGTATTATTTTAATTGTATGTACCATATTCTGTAGTCAGATTGATTTTTTTTCAAATAGACCCTAATTGTTTTTGTATTTTAGTGCTTTGTGATCTTCCTTTTTGGGGAAAGGATCATGTGTTGAAAATTGATAAGCTCGAACAGCAGCTCCTTTGGTCTGTCACTCTCACAGAGCCATGGGGAAGTCAGTGGAAGGCCCTTCTAGAACTGCCCTGTGACACACATGTGATGTGTGTGGCTTATTTTCTTATGGGATGGTTGTTCTTCTGGACAGTGTTCAAAAGCTCATGTTAAAGCTAGACGTTTTTAGTATTATACCATTTATTAAATATAAATTAATAAATTTCTGATATAGAATCTTAAAGGCATAAAAGCTTGTATGTGCAGATTTTAGAATTTCTAGAATATTAAGTCCTTTTGAAAAGAATATAAATATATGTGGACAGTAACAGATGTAAATTTAGGTTTACAACTTTCTAAAAACAAAGAATTTAAGAATGGTTTGGACCAGCCATCCTGAATGAATCACCAGTATTGTGAACTGAGCGAAAAAATGTGAAGCTGATATTCAAAATGAAGAAATGTTGCCTTTGGCAAACACAAATCTACTAGAGAGTGATGCACAAGAGTTCAAGTTAAAGAACACGTCTCGCGGATTTACAGGAAAAGTACCCTTACTGAGAAATGGTAGGTTGTGGTTAAGGTTCCCCAAGGGAAATTGTGGGCGCACCCTCCACTGAGAGCTGAAGAGCGACGAGAAAATGCATTCCAGGGAACAGCCGTAGCTTCACGCTGTAAGTAATTAGCCTTTTCCATGTCCATTTCTCAGGGCTGCCAGACAGTAGCGACAAAAGCAGCAGAACTACGCGATGCACTCTTTCCTAATAGATCTGTTCCTGTCTAGTCATAACTGATTTAATGAGGTGTAATTTGCATATGATAAATATACCCGTCATAAGTGCACAATCTGATGAGTGGTAGCAAATGTGTACAGTCTCATCACCAGCACTGTGACCGAGATGAGAACATACCCACCGCCCCCAAAAGTTTCCTTCTGCCCCTTGCAGTCAGTCCTTCTGGCCGTCACGGATCTTTCTGTCACTGTAGCTTTGCCTTATTGAGAATTTCCATCGATACAGAATGTGGTTTTGGTGTCCGGCTTCTTTTGCTCAGCATCATGTTTATTTTCATTGATGTCACCCTGCTTCCAGTCTGTTTCCTTACTTACCACAGGTGCTAAAGTTCTCAATACAGAATCCAAGTACGAACCCTAACTAGAAGACAGGATCCGTTACAGGGAACAGCAGTTGTTCAGCCACATTTAAATAAAGGAAAAGCAAAAGCAATTCCCGGAGCAGTCTTTATTGTCGGAGTTGACTTTCTGTTCCTTCTTATTTGTCATTGGGATTTTTACTCCCTTTGTCTTCCACCTCCTCAGGTGCTTTCTGGTATCTATATTTTTAAATTAAAAGGAAAAAATGTTTTTGTTTTCAGCATTTTTGTGATAATTTCACAGTTCTTGTAATAATGTACTATGCCCTGAGGTGTCTCAGCTCATGACTAGAAATCAGTGGGTCAGAAAATCCTTATATGAAAAACTAAATTAAATACAACTTAAACCGATAGGTGACTGTACCATAATTTTCTTGACAGATGGGACTGTTTCTCTAGTACAAGTAAATTATCTGAGTGAATGTACCCTTTTTGGCTTCCTAGAAAAATGTGAGAAATGCATCAAGACTGACTAATTATCATAAAAATATAGGACAGGAGTTAGTTATTCCCACAGTCAAACTTTTCAACTGGATCCTTTTTTTTTTTTTTAAGTATCTGAGAGTGTTTTCTAGAGTGTGTCTCTAAATTGAGTCTTTATCTGCATCCTGCATCTCGAATTATTTATTTAGAAAAAGAGATTGGATAGGATGCAAGAAGTGATTTTATAAACAGAAATTATCCAGTTTCTGAAACCCCTCTTCCCTAAAACGAAATAGACTAAGCAAGTAGGACGACTTGTTGGCTGTGGCATTTAGTGATGTAATATTTCGAATATATCATCGCGCCTTCCACGAACTTGTGTAAAATGTCCTGTAACACTTCAGTGGCTGCAGCTGTCGTCTCATTTCTTCTGGATTAAGTTTGGTCAAGAAAGAAGCTGCCTCATTTTCTAGTTGTCATTTGTGCAGGAAGTAAAAGCAAATTGTAATGAGGGAATCACAGCAGGAGAACCTCCTAACAAATGAGAGGCATATATTGACGGGCAGCCAGCATGCCATTTCGGTGATAAATGTATTTTTATACACTGCTGTTCAAGGTCATTCACTGTTGTCCTTGAGTGTGCAGCCACCAAAAATCATGAAATCCCCGTTCTAAGCAGTTCTAATAATCAGAGCCATGATGCCTCACTTAAAAAAAAAAAAATCACTCATTAATTTTATTCAGCACTTAGATAAATTAAACATCTTTATATTTTCGCTGTGGTTTTATTTTGCTTTTGTTGAAAATTGACTGGAAACCAAAAGAAATATAAATTCGTGCGGTAGTTGCCTAGTACATATGTATAGATTTATTACAGTGTTCACAGAAGCCAAACTTGAGGGTGGACAGACCTCTGTAATCAGCCCTTTTTTTGTTTTGTGGTTCTTCCAATTTTTTTAAATTTAAAGAACTTGTAGTCTAAGAATTCCAAAACAAAACTGTTTCATTTTAAGGCTTGTACTGTATGTTTGAAGTAGATTTTAAATTAAAAATACAGAAAACATTTTGCTTAATTTAGACCTGCCCAAATCCAAAGAAAATGTTACCACTAACTTTCTGACCATGTAATCTGTAATTTTTCAGAGAAAAAGTGATCGACTTATTCACCCTTTTTTATTCAAAACTGAACCACACTTATCTAAATAGTCAATAACCAAAACTGTGGTGTTATCCAACTTTTAAAATCTCCATATATAGCGAAAAGTTTAAAGAGGAATTTAATCTTAAATATCTATCTTAAAAGTTAAATTATGTGGAGAATGCAATGATCTGGATCAGACAATGTCTTTCTGTAAATATTTTTTAAAATATTATTGGGTCCTAAAGTCCTTCTCACAATATGCATTTACAGTAAGTATATATTCACTGAAAATCACAACGCTCTCATGGTCTGCCCGCACCTAATTCTCCATCCACCTTCATCTTTTCCCACTGCATCCCTTCACCGTAAATCCAGTCCTTCTGAAGGTCTTAGTTTTTCTGACCAGGGGTACGTTCTCTTTCCTCTAGACCTTTGATCACGAGGCACCCTTTGCACAGAACGCGCTTTGGGTCTTGCCATCCCCCGCTTTACCCCAGCGCACATGCGCACAGCACCGCCGCCGCACGCGGTCACTCGTGATTGTTACCCAGAAGCTCATTGAGCGTTCCTGCAGTATTCCCACAATGTAATTTCCACCCGAAGGTGTACGTGTAAAGACAGGAAAAAGTTTAGCTTAGAACTTTGGTGAATCCAGTGCCTATAGAGCTTCAAGACCAGTAAACGGCCCACATAAACTCCAGCTGATCTGGTAACACACATGTATCCCCGTCCACCCCATCTATCTAAAGATGCTAGGCCCTTAGAGAAGTTCCTGGCGTCTACAGCAGATAATTAGGTTCCTTGTGGCTGACTTGGACCTCGAAATACTTCTCCCCTTAGAAACTTCTAAATAGTGCTTAGGAGATTGAACTGGTGCTATACATTCTGAAACATTAGGAGTTATAGAAGCTTTTGAGATGTGGCCTAGAAATCTAACTGCTATTTGTGACATTGTTTCAGTGGATAGATGTGTTCAGAGTTCCAAACAAACCGTAGGACCACATACTTGCTGACTGATCCATGGAAACCCGTCAGCATCCTGCATGGGAGAGTGGCACCGGCTCGTGCACAGAGCATGACCGGGTGCCTGGGGAACAGCGTGGAGTGATACTGTCTGTCGTGAATACGCAGAACCCCAAATAGAATGGTTTCCTATTTCTTATATTTACTAAAAATAAATCATCAAAAATTTTTAAAAAAACAAACAAAGTGCTCACAACACCGATCTTGTTTGAACCTCACATGTGTCCCTTGCCTTTTGGTGAGCACGGACTTTGGGCTCTGACTATGTCACAGGTGAAACAGGAAGTAGGAATCAGAATTCTCATTAACTTTTCAACTTTCCAAAGATCCAGAAACGGTCATTTCTGTTCTGTATTAAATTGTACTCAAGCCTTGAGTGTGAAAGTTTGCAGTGGTTTCAAGGAGTACTCTTGGGTTTTCCAATTGTTTGCTTTTTTAGTTTAGGTTCCTTGTTAAAGAATTTAAAAACTCTGACAGCTCAATAGCCCTACGTTTAAAACCTGTGAGTGCATAGTTCTCAGTGCCCTGCTGGCTCTCCTAATGCACAGGGCTATATCCAACTAATCATTTCGGCTGACTGTTAAATGAGAATGTTTTATGATGAAGACTTTTATCACAAAAATGAATTTCTTCAGCTGTATTATTTCTTTTTGAAAGAACCCTTCCCTTTAAAGGAGCACAACTGCCTTTGATCATTTTACAGAAATGGTTAGTGAGTCTCTGTCATTTCCAGATTGTACAAGCAGCTAAATATGTGGTAAATAATCTTTCTTTGCTAAATAATTTTTTTTTTCTTAAGCAGAGGCAAATTTGGAGGGGGGGGGGAATGCACGTGCTTAACATGGCAAGCACAATTTTTAACATTTAAAATGATCTGACAATGACGAGTCTCATCTCTGAACAAATAAAATATTTATGGAAAAAATAAAATAATGCAGAGGAGTACCAGAGTGTTAACACTAGGAAAAACTGATGAGCTGTATGACTTCAAAGACAAAGTAATAGACGGTCTGGGAAGATGAATGCCAAAAGATTCATGGTGGTTCCTTTAAGACTTGAGATTTGATGGGTCGGAGTAGTTGGGTGGGGCTCCCAATTTTATTAGAGGTACTTCAAAAAAGTGGGATTATAGGTCATTTTTAGTTTCCTTCTTGGGGTTGTCTTCTATAGTAAAATAATAATGAACAAACAAACTTTAAACAAAGGGGTGCCTGACTGGCTCAGTCACAAGAACATGTGACTTGATCTGTGGGTTGTGAGTTCAAGCCCCACATTGGGTGTAGAAGTGCTGAAGAGTTTGATGGTCCAAATACTGAATTTTGTAATGAATTGAACTTTCCGTTTTTCTTATTCAGGCAACATGATTGCATTAAAAGATACAAAGTTTTAAGCCAGCATATTTTCTACTCTAAGAATGTCAAATAGGTATTCCTGTAGAGTTTAATCTCAGCAGTAGGATATTTAATTCATTTTCTTTGCATTTAAGTTGACTGTTCTTTACCCAGACTATAGGGAACGCTTGTTTCAGTATGCATTGTATGACTGTAATTAGTAGTAAAGTATACAGTGTATCAAGTTTTATGAATCTAGTGAATCGTTGAAATTTCTAACAGAACTAAGTTGGTGATGTGATCATCAATATTAGTCTTCATAAATCATCAATTTGATTAAACTATTTCTCATTTTTAAAAAAGATTTATTTATTTATTTATTTGACAGAGATCACAAGTAGGCAGAGAGGCAGGCCGGGGGTGGGGGGGAGAAGCAGGCTCCCTGCTGAGCAGAGAGCCCAACTCAGTAGCTTTAACCCACTGAGCAACCACAGTACTGTGTTTGTATATGTGGGCACACACACACAAATACATACAATTCCATTTTTGGTTTCCTTTTTGGTGTCTTTCCTAACTTTTTAGTAGTGTGTCTCTGTTGCCTTTTTGTAATTATATTCAGAGACATCTTTTATGTAATGATCTTTCTAAAATATTGAAAGCTGTGGATAAATGATGACATTAAGCAAAGTTAAAAGTAGAGAAATTAGACTGTCAGTTTGGGCAACTAACTAGCACTGGTAGTTTAGAATTACAAATTTTAATTCTAATTCAGATACCTGTTTTTGATTCTATAAATTTGACCTTTTAATAATTTATTTCCTGATCTCCAACTTGAATAATTACTACTTGATAAAGGATTCGTATTCAAAAGATAAAATGTTACCAAACTCCAAAAACAGTTTTATTAGCTCTTTCTTCTCTGCATGGCCCTTCCACTGGTAGGAACCTCTGTCCTTCTATCCTTGTCCTTCCTGGCTTTTTGCCATCTGACCTCATGGGTTCTCTTAGCCACTTGTGATTTGACAGATCTTCACAGAGAGACTGCTGCGCCCTGCGTCCAGTGCTGAAGGGCAGATCAGTGAGTCCCAAATCTGTTGCTCCTTCCCTAAGCCTTTTCCTGAGCTCCACATTCATCTTTCAAACTTGCTGACATGTTTCCAGCTACTTGCTCAGGTTACTATCCACCTATCCCAAACCTAGCTTGTTACGATTTTGCACCTCCCCCTATTCTCTGAACCTAAAAACACGTTCTTTCTCTTAGGTCTTCCCATCCACGTCCCTGTATCCCTGTGTACCCAGCATGCTCCTCTTTCCTGTCCACTTCCAGTACCGCATTCTGTTCCTGACCAATCTACTACATCTGCCTCTTACCCTGTCCTTTTCTTTCCTAGTTCCTTTCTCCTTTTCCCTCCACCAGAATTTTCTTAGAGAAGTGGCCTGATCTGACCATTCTTCTGTTTAAAAACTTCAGAAAACTCCCTGTTGACTGTGAACTTAAGTCCAGATTTCTTGGCACAACAAAAATATGATATTTGGCTTGGCCATAGCTACCTTTTTGCCTCATCTGCAAACCCTGTCTCTCCCCAGTGTCCCCCCACCCCTGCGCTTCCAGTGTCAGAGTGACGCAGGAATGCCTGCTGCTCTCCTGGACCTCTCTCACATGTTTGCTGGATTCATCTGTCCAAAGAGGATGGCCTTTTGCTTCTGGGCAACTTCTGCTCATCCTTCAAAGCTCAACTAAAATACCACCTTAACTCTGTACCTTGGTCTGACATATCCTACCCAGAACGGAAAGTACAGCCTGTTCCTCTGTGTTTCCGTGGCACCTTATGGACGTGTCTGTGATGCCATTAATTACACTACACAATAGTTGCTTACTGTCAGTCTGTCTCTCTTCTCCCCCAGGTTTCCTGGCAGGTGTCATGTCTCATCTTCGTACTCTGATACAGCCCCGAGGACATCATAAACTCTCAGCAAACATTTTTAAGTACACTTGTGCTAAACATACTGAATTCCATGAGGTAGACAGGACAGATATTAGCCTTATTTTATAAATAAGCAAGTTGTGTCTCAGAAAATTTTGTCCGTTCATAAACCAGCAGGGACAAATTTTAATCCACTAGGTAAATAGAAGATAGTTTAAGGTTAAGTCAGAGGACTGACAAGTAAAGTCCATGTGATTTTGCCACAGTAATTGCTTTGGAATATTTGCAAATGCAATTGTCATGTGAAAAGAAAAAGTCCACATATGTTATTGTATTGTTTCATTGCTATTTTAATATTGAGAAAAATTTTTGCTATTACATGAAAGTTAGGAAGGTAATTTTATATTTTTGTAACTTGGCATTTCTTAAAAGAAGAGATATACTTCTAATATACAACAGCATTAATTAGGTTATGTTCCAGACTAATCTGACTTTCTCTTTTAATAAGATGAAGAGGCATGGTAAACGCCACATAAACGTATAAAATTCCTGGATCTATATTATGTATTAATAGATATACTCTCTTGTACTGCAAAATAAATACAAGCCAAAAGATGTGGTCACATATTGGTCAATATGTATATGAATTTTTTTGAATGTATGTAATACCTTAATTTTCTATTACACTTTTTTTGAAGACTTTATTTTAGAGGGAGAGAACAAAAATGTGTGTGTTGGGGCGCCTGGGTGGCTCATTGGGTTAAAGCCTCTGCCTTCGGCTCGGGTCATGGTCCCGGGTCCTGGGATTGAGCCCCGCATCGGGCTCTCTGCTCAGCAGGGAGTTTCCTCCTCAGTCTCTGCCTACTTGTGATCCCCATCTGTCAAATAAATAAAATCTTAAAAAAAAAATGCATGTGTTTAACGGGGGCAGAGAGGAGAAAAAGAGACAGAGAATCTCGTGCATGCTCTGTGCTGAGCGTGGAGCCCAGCATGGGGCTCGATCCTAGGACCCTGACATCATGACCTGAGCTGAAATCAGAAGTCAGACAAGTGACTGACTGAGCCACCCAGGCACCCGTCTAGAACACTTTTTAAATGATTTCTTTTTTTGGAATGGTAAAAATGTCAAATCCTTTTGAAATGTGTTTTTGAGTAAATCTGTAGCTTTAGTACAATCTGTGTAAGACGGTTTTGTGTCACCAGGTGGTGTAGACCAGGCAAGAGCGCTGAGAGAGCACATGTGTGAAGGCCGTGTCCTGCTACTGGCGCCCCAACACACACATTTTTGTTCTCTCTCTCTAAAATAAAGTCTTCCAAAAAAGTGTAATAGAAAATTAAGGTATTACATACATTCAGCCATCTTCTGTTTACCTCGACCCAGATCAGAACCCACGAATGTGCCACGTTCCGACAGTTACCGGTGGACGTGTGTCTGCAGCAGGCCTGCCATGTAGGGGCCAATAGTGACCCGAAAGGGGACCGAGATAAACACCACAGTGTGTGTTCCTAGGGAACTCCAAGTGGAAGCCGCAGGGATTTCCTTTCGGTGGCACAGCATTGCCTGAAACGCTACTTTCTCCCAGCCTCTCTCAAGAAGTCTCTAACCGTTTTATGTTCAATTCTTAGGAGCCCTTTGGATATTTAACAACAGTTTTCAGTCTGGGAATATAAGAACAAAACTCTGTTCATTTTAAGATTTCTAGCATGTGTTTGAATAGACCTATGTTAGAAATACTGTTTTTAAAAAACATTTAGGGGACACCTGGGTGGCTCAGTTGGTTGGTTGGCCGACTGCCTTCAGCTCAGGTCATGATTTTGGAGTCCTGGGATCGAGTCCCGCATCGGGCTCCCAGCTCCATGGGGAGTCTGCTTCTCTCCCTGACCTTCTCCTCACTCATGCTCTCTCTCACTGTCTCTCTGTCAAATAAATAAATAAATCTTTAAAAAAAAAAATTTAGCTTTGGGTCTGCCCAAATCTGAAGAAACCATTTTCTGTAACTTTTGAAGCATATGTGAGTTATATACTTTAATCGTTTTATAATTACTTCATACCAGCAATGTGAATATTTGACAACAATTTATTCACTCTCAGTTTTATTTAAAACTGAACCACATTTATCTAAATCACATCAGCATTCAGTGTTTCAGTATCCATGAATCATCTTTAAATATGACTAATTACTTTTAAATGTTGATGAAAACTGTTATGGTTTGAATTAACTTCTTCAGACTTTTTAGTGTTATCATTATTGAGTTTAAGATTCTCACAGCCCTAATGCACTACTGTCATTTCAGCAGTCAGAAATGAGTGGTAATTACATTTTAAAATAATTGGAAGTTTGTGATATCTGGGATTTTTGGCAAATAATTTCAAAGTATGACGATATAAAATTGATTATTTCAACATGCAAAGAAAGAACATACCAGTTAAGTATAGCTTAATTGGGTATTTTATAGCTACCTCATCCTGAAAATATTTGGTCTACTAAAGCAGAAGACGTTGCGGGGGCGTACGTGTAAATGAACATGTGTGGTCAGTGCCTAATTATTCGTAACAGCAAGAGAAGGAAGAAGCCCTTAAACATTAATAAGTGAGACTTCTGGAAAACGTATTCTTTGAGTCTGAAAAAAGTCCTCAGTTGAAGAGAAGGCGGGGGAGACCTCCTGACACCAGAGGGTATATTTAACAAAAGCTGCTGTCATGATGACCATAACATTTTAAAACTGGAAAACAACTAAAAGCTTGTTTCTTCTCTGTTTGCTTATTTATAGACCTTCCTTTTTAAAGTGAATTTTGGGGGCACCTGAATGGCTCAGTTTGTTGAGCGTCGGCCTTCAGCTCAGGTCTAGATCCTGGGGTTCTGGGATTGAGCCCCATATGGGCATCCCTGCTCAACAGGGTGTCTGCTTCTCTTTCTCCCTCTGACCCTCCGCCCTGCTTGCATGCTCTGTCTGTCTGTCTCTCTCTCTCTCAAAAGGAAAAAAAGATCTTTAAAAAGGTGAATTTTGATCATTTATAATTGGTACCAGTGAAAATCTAAGCTTCGATATCATAAAAATCTATAATTATTACTAATGCCTAAATTAGAATAGTACAACTGTCCTGAGCTTTTATGTTGATTCTTGCTATTCTTGTTTAAGGGTGGTGTGTGTGTGTGTGTGTGTGTGTGCGCTTGTTGGTGTCTTACCCTCCGCAAATTTCAAAAACTATTTCTGTGTCATAAGGATCACCAGTATGTAGATACTGAAAAACTCCTTTTATTCCTCTGTGTCAGTTAACTTATCCCCAAATGGCTTTTTAAGGAGCTGTTAGTCACTGAAAATGGGCAGCGTGTGCTGCTGCTGTGTTTAGGACTAAAGACAGACCATGTACTTGAGGCCCTGTATCTTATAAGCAGACTTAAGGTAGCTTGCTTTATTACATTTATCCTTAAATCTATTTTCCATTTAGATGTAAAATGATACCAAATCTACTTGTCTTTCACCCCAAATGTATGTTCTTTTCAATTAGATAATGATAGAAAACTCAATTCATCAAATAGCTCCAATACCCTTCAGCTGGGAAGAAACCACCATGAGTTGACCCTGTGTCATAGAGTTGGCATAATGCGAATAACAAGTATTACCTCAGCCTTCCATCAAGAAAAGAAATTATAGAGATAAACAACCTATTTTCAACCCTCAAATCTCTGTTCAGAATCATTATAGACTCGCCAAAGGGTGGCGTCTAGGCTTCTGTGCTTCTCTGTAGGAGACAGTACAGCCAATCAGGAAAACCTGGTCTCTCTTTAAAAATACTAGAGAGTTTGAAGAATACATTTACCATCTACTTTCCTTTTGGTCAATACTTTTAGTTTCTATGCTTTGTGTCCCAAGTGAGAAAGAGCCAGGCTCCTAACTGTATGATTCTTTCCTCAAGAGGTGCTTCTTTAGGGGTAACTGGGTGGCTCAGTGGGTTAAAGCCTCTGCCTTTGGCTCAGGTCATGATCCTGGGGTCCTGGGATCGAGCCCCGCATCGGGCTCTCTGCTCAGCGGCGAGCCTGCCTCCCCCCCCCCTCTGCCTGCCTCTCTGCCTACTTGTGATCTCTCTCTGTCAAATAAATAAATAAAATCTTAAAAAAAAAAAAAAGTGCTTCTTTAGGGTATTCGTAGGTAGATGTTGCTTCTTTGAGGCACCGGTGAGCTAACGTGACCCAGGGCCAGGGAGGGAGGCTGCTGATGAGAGAGGTGGAGTCATCATCTCTCTGTGATGGTGATGGGGACTCTGTGGCCCTGGGTTCCCAACACAGCCCATCCTCTTCTTCCCAGACAATGAAAAAAGATGGCAGCCTCTCATCTTTCAACCTCTGCTTGAAGGCATTTAAACTGCTGGAAACTGGGTCAAGGAAAGAGTTTCTCTTTGCCCACCACTGCTGAGAGGGCCATGGGATGTGCTGCTCCCCACAGGTGTAGGACTTCAGGGGTGGATGAGCTCCCTGGGAGACCTGGCCTTTTCTGCCAGGCAGTGCTGACTGTCATTCAGTGGAATGACATCCCCTCACAGCGATGGCAGGGGAGATCCCTCCAGGATGTGAGCAGAGCCTGGACCAATCCAGGGACCTTCCTCCAGACCCTCTGGATGTGGAAACCACCTGCGCTTGGGAGTCTAGGGATCTAGGAAACCCCCTGGTGTGGAGGGGGTCAGTGGGGAAGACACTTTCCCAGCAAGGCCCAGCTCCCCCACAGTCCCTGCTCTCAGGCTGCCTGCTCTGGCCACCTGGGCTAAAGCTGGGCCCCCACCTGACATCCCTCAAAACCTATGATTGGGCACAGGAAAGTCATTTAGAAATACCGGTGTATCCTGTACCCCAGTGCCAGTTATATGTAAATCAGGAAACTGAAGGCGTGGCAGCTTCTCGTTTTTTAGTAGCTGGTCTGTGCGGCAGTGGACTCTGGGGCCAGAACGCCCGGATTCTGCTCAAAATAAATGACTCCCCTTCTCTCTGCCTCGGTTTCCTCATCTGTAAGGGAGGGGATACTGTAGTGTTCTTATCTCATAGGGTTAATGTGTAAGGCTGAAGAAGCTTATATAAAAGTACAGAACATGTGCTGTGAAAGCTTCTCCTTATGCTTCCTGGACCCCCGCAGTGCCAGGCACAGCCGTGCACACGTATGTGCCTGTTAGTGTACAATTTTAGAACGTATTTGAAGGATGACAGAAGCTGCCTTGCGGTTGGCCTTCGATAAATCCAGTTTTCTTTGTTTTAAATTAATGTATGAAATAAGAATTGTTTTTTTTTTTTTTATCAGTGCCCACAGCCACAAGCCATAAACTGTGTTCTCTAGGCCCCCAAGTGATAGTTGTAAGCGTCAAGAATTGTTAAGTTGCAGAAGTAGACAGCAAGCAAAAGAAGAGGCTCATTGGACAATAATTGAGTGGGAGTACATTTTTAAATGAAAATAAAGAGCTACAAGGCAAAATTAGTACAAGATGACTTTTGGAAAGGGTAGGGGGAAAGGATTGAAAACAGGGACTGGCAGTGTGTGGTTTTGTCAGAGGAGGTCCCTGGAGGCAAAGAGGCACAGCCAAGGCCACCCGTGGGGCGCAGGTGTCCACAGCCCCTGTTCTAGCAGTGATGGGGGGGGTCTTTGCGTGTCAGCCACCTGCACACCAGCAACTTTCCTGAAGCCTTTCACAGGCATAGTTGCAGTGTTCTGGTAAAGAAAGCCCAGTGCGGGCCTTCCTTCCCTGTGCTCTGAGTAGCTCTGAAAACACCCAGTTGCCAGGACCAGCTCATTCAGTTTGAAATTCCACATTTTGAGACATGGTTAAATAAGGTGGCTTTAAGGTATCATCCAACTCTACAATGGCATGATTGGAAAAGTTTGGAGAGATTTTAAGCACAAATCACAGATGTGATTAAAGAGTTGGAAGCTAAAACTTAAAAGGAAATATCATAAACACTTTTTTAAATCCCCAAAATATAGAATAAGTAAAAAAAAAAAAATGGGGGGGGAGGGCAAGTTGCTTTAACAGTCCTCAACTCTGTAAAAGGTTATGGTGCTGATAGGTGACCGGCTGTTCCCCATCTCTGCAGAGACTAGAGCAAGAGGAAGTGGCCTCACACTGTAGCATTTTGGATTTAGATTTGATACAAGGAAACATTTCCTCACAGCATACACTGTTCAACATAGAATAGGGTTCTCAGGGGAAGTTTTAGAATCTTCTCTAGAGATTTTTGAAAACAAAATAGATCTTCATGTCTCTGGCCGGCCTTAAGCAGCTGTGTTCACATATAGAAAAGAATGGGTGACCTCTTGGTGTTCTTGGCAATGTCATAGGGCCTTAGGAGTCCACACACTAAAAGGCTGCTAGAAAAGGCTTAGTTCATAGCAATAATTAAATTTTATTTGGGTCTTCTCATCAGACATAAGTGAGACTTTTTATTTTAATGACATCATCTGCATAAATTGTTTCCTTGAGCAGTGGAACCTTGATATTTAATAAAATTTTCACAAATTGGTTGCTTCGAAGAAAAGAAAGGGGGAGTTTTTTTTTCTGGAATGTAATTAATTCTTAACTTTTCAGCTCTTTTGAAATGGCTCTTTTTTGATGAGCCTTTGCCTTGCCTAACAAACAGAGCTGTCAGTCAGAGCGATGTCTTTGTCTTCTGTCTGCCTTGAGCAGTTACCTCCCTGCCAGTCAGCCATGAAATCAGGGGCCTCGCGTATTGGGATGTCTGCCCATCAGACCTCCACTCACTGTCCTTATCTGCCCTTTTCTGACTTTGGCACAGCCTGTAAGAGATGTCAAATCTGTGGTTGGTGCTTCAGGAGCCGAGGCGAGCATGTCATCAACTTCCGTGGCTGGCGTTGCTTGTTATCCTGAAGAGGAACCAGCACTAGGAGAATGTCAGTATTTGTAGGTCTTTGGTTTTACTCTCCTTTTCCTCTCATGGCTCAGCCAACTTCTAGGCACTCCCTTCTCTGACTATGTGGCCCACCTCCAACCTGTTTCCTGTCTCTGTGTCCATACTTCCTTCAGGTTCTCCTTAAACTCAGGACGTCTGCCACGCTGGTCCCTCGTGGAAGCATGTTTATCCTGTCTGCTGTCTGTCAGAACACTTTCTAGGGAGAATAGCTCGGCCAGCTACTTCACTGTGTTTTTAGAAATTTCAGAGACCACGTGCAGCCAATTGGGGATACACTTCCAGCTCAGCAGACCTTCCAAGCACCCCCAAATCGCAATTGCCTTATCTTTTTTTTAAAGACTTATTTTTTTTATTAACATACAAAGTATTATTTGTTTCAGGGGTACAGGTCTGTGATTCATCAGACGTAATTCACAGCACTCACCATAGCACCCACCCTCCCCAGAGTCCATCACCCGACCACCCCTCCATCCCACTCCACTCTACTCCAGCAGCCCTCAGTTTGTTTCCTGAGACTGAGTCTCTTACGATTTGTCTCCCTGTCTGGTTTCTTCTTGTTTCATTTTTTTCCTCTCCTCCCCTGTGATCCTCCGGCTTGTTTCTCAAATTCTTCTTGCCAGTGAGATCATATGATAATTTTCTTTCTCTGATTGATTTATTTTGCTTAACATAATACCCTCTCGTTCCATCCACATCATTGCAAATGGAAAAATTTCTTTTTTTTTTTGATGGCTGCATAATATCTCATATATATATATATATATATATATGTATATATATATATATATATACACACACACTACATCTTCTTTATTCGTTCATCTGTTGATGGACATCTAGGCTCTTTCCATAGTTTGCCTATTATAGACGTTGCTGCTAAAACATGGGGGTGCATATGCCCCTTCAGATCACTACATTGGTATCTTTAGGGTAAAATCAGTAGTGCAATTACTGGGTGGTAGGGTAGCTCTCTTTTCAACTTTTTGAGGAACCTCCATACTGTTTTTCCAGAGTGGTTGCACCAGCCTGCCTTCCCACCAACAGTGTAGGAGGATTCCCCTTTCTCCACATCCTTGCCAACATCTCGCATTTCCTGACTTGTTCATTTTAGCCATTCTGACTGGTGTGAGGTATTTCCTTGAGGTTCTGGTTTGTATTTCCCTGGTGCCAAGTGATGTGGAGCAGTTTTTCATGTGTCTGTTGGCCATTTGGATGTCTCATTTGCAAAAATGAGTGTTTGGGTCTTCTTCCCATTTCTTGATTGGATTATTTGTTCTTTGGGTATTGAGTTTGATAAGTTCTTTATAGATTCTGGATACTAGCTCTTTATCTGATATGTCACAAATATCTTCTCCCGTTCTGTCAGTTGTCTTTTGGTTCTGTTGACTGTTTCCTTTGCTGTGCAAAAGCTTTTGATCTTGATGAAGTCCCAATAGTTCATTTTTGCTCTTGCTTCCCTTGCCTTTGATGATGTTTCTAGGAAGAAGTTGCTGCAGCTGAGGTCAAAGAGGTTGCTGCCTGTGTTCTCCTCAAGGATTTTGATGGATTCCTGTCTCACATTGAGGTCTTTCATCCACTTTGAGTCTGTTTTTGTGTGTGGTGTAAGGAAATGGTCCAGTTTTATTTTTCTGCATGTGGCGGTCCAGTTTCCCAACACCATTTGTGGAAGAGACTGTCTTTTTACCACTGGACATTCTTTCCTGCTTTGTCAAAGATTAGTTGACCATAGAGTTGAGGGTCCATTTCTGGGCTCTCTATTCTGTTCCATTGACCTATGTGCCTGCTTTTGTGCCAGTACCATACTGTCTTGATGGTTACAGCTTTGTAATAGAGCTTGAAGTCCAGAATTGCAATGCCACCAGCTTTGGTTTTCTTTTTCAACTTTCTTCTTCTTCTGGCTATTTGGGGTCTTTTCTGGTTCCATAAAATTTTAGGATTATTTGTTCCATTTACTTGAAAAAAATTGATGGCGGGTTTTGTTTTGTTTTGTTGTTGTTGTTCTAAAGATTTTATTTATTTATTTGACAGAGAGAGAGATCACAAGTAGGCAGAGAGGCAGGCAGAGGCGGGGTGGGGAAGCAGGCTCCCTGCTGAGCAGAGAGCCTAATGCGGGGCTCGATCCCAGGACCTTGAGCTTGTGACCTGAGCTGAAGGCAGAGACTTAACCCACTGAGCCACCCAGGAACCCCAAGTTGATGGTGTTTTGATAGCGATTGCAGTAAATATGTAGATTGTTCTGGGTATCATAGACCTTTTCACAATATTTGTTCTTCCAGTCCATAAGCATGGAACATTTTTCCATTTCTTTGTGTCTTCCTCAATTTCTTTCATGAGTATTCTATATTTTTCTGAGTACAGATTCTTTGCCTCTTTGGTTAGATTTATTCCTAGATATCCTATGGTTTGGGATGCAGTTGTAAATGGGATCGACTCCTTAATTCCTCTTTCTTCTGTCTTGTTGTCAGTGTATAGAAATAATGCATCTGATTTCTGTGCATTGATTTTATATCCTGACACTTTATTGAATTCCTGTATGAGTTTTAGCAATTTTGGGGTAGAGTCTTCTGGGTTTTCCACATAAAATGTCATATCATCTGCAGAGAGTGAGAGTTTGACCTGTTCTTTGCCGACTCAGATGACTTTAATTTCTTTTTGTTGTCTGATTGCTGAGACTAGGACTTCTAGTACTATGTTGAGTACCACTGGTGATAGTGGACATCCCTGCCATGTTCCTGACCTTAGAGGAAAAGCTCTCAGTTTTTCCCCATTGAGAATGATATTTGCTGTGGGTTTTTCATAGATAACTTTTATGATACTGAGGCGTGTACCCTCTATCCCTGCACTGTGAAGAGTTTTGGTCTAGAAAGGATGCTGTACTTTGTCAAATGCTTTTTCTGCATCTGTAAGAGTATCATATGATTCTCATTCTTTCTTTTATTAATGTATTGTATCACATTGATTGATTTGTGTATGTTGGACTAACCCTGCATCCCAGGAATAAATCTCACTTGGTCATGGTGAAAAATCCTTTTAATGTACTGTTGGCTAGTATTTTGGTGAGATTTTTTTGCATCTGTGTTCATCAGGGATATTGTTCTATAATTCTCCTTTTTGATGGGGTCTTTGGTTTTGGGATCCAATTCATAAAATGAATTTGGAAGTTTTCCTTCCATTTCTATTTTTTTGGAACAGTTTCAGGAGAACAGGTTTAATTCTTCTTTACATGTTTGATAGAATTCCCTTGGAAAGCCATCTAGCTCTGGGCTCTTGTTTGTTGGGAAATTTTTGATGAATGCTTCAATTTCCTTACCGGTTATGGGTCTGTTCAGGTTTTCTATTTCTTCCTGGTTCAGTTTTGGTAGTTATACGTCTCTAGGAATGCATCCATTTCTTCCAGACTGTCTAATTTGATGGCATATAATTGCTCGTAATATGTTCGTTTAATTGTTTGTATTTCTTTGGTGTTGGTTGTAATCTCTCCTCTGTCACTCATGATTTTATTAATTTGGGCCCTTTCTCTTTTCTTCTTGATAAGTCTGGTCAGGGTTTTATCAATCTTATTGAGAACCAGCTTTCAAGTTCTACTGTCTTTCAAAGAACCAGCTCCAAGTTCTACTGTTCTTTGGTTTCTATTTCATTGATTTCTGCTCTGATCTTTATTATTTCTCTTCTCCTGCTGGGTTTAGGCTTTATTTGCTGTTCTTTCTCCAGCTCTTTTAGGTGTAGGGTTTAGGTTTTGTATTTGAGACTTTCTTGTTTCTTGAGAAAGGCTTGTATTGCTATATACTTTCCTCTTAGGACCACCTTTGCTGCATCCCAAAGATTTTGGACAGTTGTGTTTTCATTTTCATTTGTTTCCATGAATTTTTTAAAATTCTTCTTTAATTTCCTGGTTGACCCATTCATTCTTTAATAGGATACTCTTTAGCCTCCATGTATTTGGGTTCTTTCCGACTTTCCTCTTGTGATTGATTTCTAGCTTCAGAGCTTTGTGGTCTGAAAATATGCAAGGAATGATCCCAATCTTTTGGTACCATTTGAGACCTGATTTGTGACCCAGGTTTGGTGTTTGCAAATTCTTTTAGGTATTGTTTGTCCTGGAAGCTTTTTATCTCTCCTTCAATTTTCAGTGACAACCTAGCTGGATATAATATTCTTGGCTGCATATTTTTCTCATTTAGTGCTCTGGATATATTATGCCAGTCCTTTCTGGCCTACCAGGTCTCTGTGAATAGGTCTGCTGCCAATCTAATGTTTCTACCATTGTAGATTACAGACCCCTTATCTCAAGATGCTTTCAAGATTTTCTCTTTGTCTCTGAGACTTTTAAGTTTTACTATTAGATGATGGGGTGTTAACCTATTTTTACTGATTTTGAGGGGGATTCTCTATGCCTCCTGGATTTTGATGTTTTCCTTGCCCAATTTAGAGAACTTCTCTGCTATAATTTGCTTCTGCCCCTCTCTCTCTTCTTCTGGGATCCCAGTCTCTGGTCCTGGAGGAGCCAAGAACTCAAGGCCCCACTCCTCAGTTCACCCTCAGAGGAAAGCAATCAATCACTCTTGTCTCCCTGGTCTTCCGCTGCACTCCAAGCTCACCTGGCCTGTGACCGAGCAGTTCTGTCTTGCACACAACCCCGTTTGGAGTCTCCAAACTCAGCAGATTCCTGCAGCATGCTCCTGCACCGCTCCTTCTTGGGGAGGAAGGGGAGTCTCCCCTGATCTGCAGCTTATTTGGTCCCTCCTGGAAGAGCAGTGGCCCAACTGGGCCTCAGATCACAGTTTATGGCAACCCTGAGCTGAGAGCCCATTCTTTGGCTCCGTCTCTGCCACCAACCAGCTCCAATACCTGGGAGCTCTGCCACAGTCAAGCACCTCCTGTCTTTCTCTGACCCCATGGATCCTGAGACCACAATGTCCCCACAAGGGTTCCACCCTCTCACTTAGCCTCTGGAATGACATCCTTCAGTGGAGCAGACTTCTAAAAGTTCTGATTTCATGCTCCACTGCTCTATCACTGCTGGGAGCCAGCTGACGGAGGCTCCCTCCCCCTGCAATCTATCTTCCCATATATCACCTCAGATTCACTTCACACACCCTGTCTTCCAGAAAGCGGTCACTTCTCTGTTCATAGAATTGCTGCTATTCTTTCATTCGATCTCCTGTTGAGTTTGTAGGTGTTCAGAATGGTTTGATGACTATCCGGCTGAATTCCTGGGACCAGACAAAATTTAGGTCTGTACTCCTCTGCCATCTTGCTCCTCCTCCTGCAATTGCCTATCTTAATCCTAAAGTAGCCATACTACCCCTGGAAAAAGCCTACAACCAATGTAGCCTTCTTCTCTCTCAGCCCCTACAGACCTCAGGTGAGGCTCTTATGGTCCGGTTGAAATTCTTTTATTTACTAGGTCATTTTAGTACATGTCATATAAATTATGTGGTCTGTACTTTATAAACCTTCTTCTTGTGATGGTGCTCATGATAACAAAGCCTTACCTACTTTAGGAAACCTTTTCTTTGCAATTTATGTCAAAAGTAGGAAAGTATTTTGTTTGGGTTTTTTTTCCTCCCCTTTAAAAAAGTGGTGAGACCTGCAAATAAATATAAAATGTTCTCTTTGATGTTGTTCAGTCTCTAAAGCAGGTTTAATAGAGTTCTACATTTTGGATTTGGTTCTCAGACGTGTCCTTTGGAAGCTGAATGTTAAGAACTCCAGGAAGAGACCGATCATGTAAAGAGAAGTTTTAAAGAAAGTATCCTAGCTAGTCACAGCTCCTGTTGGCTCTGACTGTATCATTTTTGAAATCCATGCCTCTTCTTCTCTGTATAGGAGGGTTAAAATTATGTTTCTTTGCAGAGCACATGGAAAGTGCCTATTAAAATTGCTTGGCAAGTTCGAGCATTGCTCATTATTAATCCTGCCTCCCAGTTCCTTTTCTTTGGTAAGAAACATGGGAGGGGGTGTTTAACAGTTCAGCACTCTGTCTCCTGCTAGGGATAATTGTGTGATTTCTTTTGTTGTTCGTAGCACTTCTTGAATTAGATTAATTTCTTTATATTCCATTTCTGTCTTTTCAAGACAGCAATTACTTTGACAAAAAATATAACAAGGAAGGATGCTCATTTGCATTTAAATATAGACCACACCTCCTTTTATTTTGGAACCTGTTGTTCTGGGAAATATTCTTTAGCGTTCAGCATTTAAGATGCCAGCCATGGGGTTTGCCTCATCCAGAGCACTTAACAAGTTCGCTGAGATCCCTGCACAGCTGCATCTCTAATGCTGGAAGCGAGGTTAAAGTCAGTTCAGGTGGTGCCTGCACAGATCTGAGAAGTGCAGAAATTCAGAACAAAGAGAGTGGCCGCATTTCCATGACATTGCATTCTGAAGCAGCTCTTAGACTGAGATTGTGCTGAACTCACCAGATATGGCAAACTGAGCTACCATGAGTGGTCCTTGCTTCCTCACAAGACAACAGGTCTGTAAACAGACAGACACTGCAGTCTGTGTTTCGGAGTCTTCTCTAGGCCACGTTAAGATACACTGTGCAGCACCTAGCAGTATCTTAACCATGTACGTGTGCATGTGCTGTGTATACACTTAAGTGTAGTGCCCCTTTGCCCAAAACAGACTTTAAAGAAATGCAGTCCAGTGTCTGATGGGATGTCAACAACAACAAATGGAAGGAGGACAATGATTGTGAAATGAGGACGTACTGACACTGTACACCCAGGGGGAGCACACCTGTCCTGGTGGTAACGCAAACACATGTTAAGGTTATTTAATTATTGTGACATGATACAAGAAAGCAGCAACATTTAGGAGCAAAGGTAAAGATGTTACTGGCAGAAAAGTCCAAGCTGACATTTAATTCACAGGGTCTTCTGTGAGAGACACTGGATAATGTAAGGAAGAGTATCCTCAGCTGACACAGAAGTAATTGTAAAGCAAATGTTTTAAATACCCACCCCCTGTGAAAGATGAAACATATTATGAAAATAGTTCATGAAGCCTTCTCTGAAGGAGCCACCATGTCTGGTTTTTCTGCCTTTGCAACAGGACTGACTTAGCTGCACAGGGAGGTACATTTGTGTGACTGTTGGGTTGGAACATCCTTTGGACCTCTTGGTTGATGGCCAACTCACCATTGGGTTCTTATTGTCAGAAGCACGTCCTGGTTGCTGATGAAGGGCAAGTGCTAATCTGAAGACGGGCAGGTTTGACATTCTGTTTTGAGATCTAGGGGCCCAAACTCCAGAAGGAGGATCATCCACTTCTACACAAGGCTAGGCTTTGGGGGGCTCGCAAGAAGGGCTCACTTTTCTCAGAGGAGCTTTTAGTCTATTCACACTTTATGTGCACACTAGGACCCCAGTACATGAAGAAGCTATTTTTGGTTTTTTTGGATTTTTTTTTTTTAGTATAGTTGATACACAATGTTACATTAGTTTCAAGTGAGCAACATAGTGATTCTACAAATTTATACCTTATGCTGTGCTCACCACAGGTAAGCTACCACTTCTCAGCGTACAACACTTACAGTATCATTGACTGTGCTTCTTTTGCTGTACCTTTTATTCCCATGACATAATCATTCCATAACTGGAAGCCTCAAAGTCCCACTCCCTTTCGCACATTTTGGCCCCCCTTCTGGCAACCATCAGTTTATTCTCTATGTTTATAGGTCTCACTCTGCTTTTTGTTCATTTTTTTTTTTGAGATTCCATATATAAGCAAAATCATATGGTATTTCTTTTTTTCAGTCTAACTTAATTCACTTAGAATAGTGCCCTCTAGGTCTGTCCATGTTGTCACAAAGGGTATGTTCTTATCTTTATGGCTGCGTAATATTAGTGTGTGTGCGTGTGTGCATGTGCGTGTACACCACATCTTCCTTATCTATTCATTTATTGATGGACTTAGGTTGATTCTATATCTTGGCTATTGTGAATAATGCTACAGTATACGTAGGGGGAAATATATCTTTTTGAGTTAGTATTTTCATTTTTTTTTTGGTAAGTGCTCAGTGGTGGAATTATTGGATCATATGATATTTCTATTCTTAATTTTTTGAGGAGCCTCCATTCTGTTTTCCATAGTGGCTATACCGTTTTGCATTCCCACCAACACTTTTTCTTTCTTGCAGAAGAAAATATTTTAAATCATGTATTCTTAATGGAAGGGTTGCATTAAATGCCAGGAGACCAGGCAGGAAATAAGGGACCCAGGCAGCCTGTGTTAGCTGCACAGCCCCTCTTGGGGGGGGAGGGTGGAACTGAGGACACGGAGGACAAGTGTCCAGGCCAAAGGAGCCATCTCACCTCATCCCTGCCTATTGTGGCCACTTGCAAACAAAGACCCAGGATTGCCAGAGCTTCTGGTCTTTCAGGAGAGCTAGAAATCTTGATTTTCCATATCTGATGAATTAGAATGTGGACCCAGAAAACATTTTTTAAACATCTTTCAGGCCAAACCACACACATCTACAATCTGCTTTTAGCTTAAGAGTCTTCATTTTGCAACTTCTGTTTTAAAGCAAGAGCTTACTAATCAACTGTCTTACCATAACATAGCTTTAAATTGGCCCCATAAGCTTTCACATTTTTAGCAGAACTGAATCTTGATTTTAAAAAAACAATTAAAGATGCTTTCCAGTGAGCTCATTAAATTGACCTAGTAAGTGGAAACTGTCAGTTTTTCCCTTTACGCTCATCCACAATAATTTTCATTTTAGTGTAGATGGCAGAATAATTATTCAGCATGCTCACCCCATTGCTTAATTTAGCACATTAGTGGCCTAGCACCATGGATAGTTCCTGTATCTGTTTAATGAAATGAAATCTGTTTTTAGACAACCTCATATGCTCGCTGATACTGGTCCTGGGATACATGATTAGGGAATCTCTTTTTCATTAAATTGTATACTCAGGTAATCAAGTTTTGTGATTGTTTACATTTGTCTGATAATTTTTGTCAGTTTTATTGAGATACAGTTGACATGTAACATACGTGTTTAAAAGGTGTACATGTGATGGTTTGGTAAACTTACATATTGAAAAATGATTACTACCACAGCATTAGCTAACATTTCCATCTTGTCACATAATTACATTTCTTTTTTGTTGTTGCTGAGAACATTTTAAGGTCTACTCTCTTAAACAACTTTCAAATCTATAGGTCTGGTCATCTTTATGTGAGGGGGACTAATACAAACATAAATATTACTTATTGGATTCTTATCATGTGCCATCACTGTGCAGAGTGCTACATCCCTAGTAATTCATTTAATCTTCGCAGGGCTCTTTGAGGTGGGTATTATCAATACTATCATCATCATCATCATTCCCACTTTCTAGACGCAGGAACTCAGGTTTAGCAACTTAACGTCATTTTCCCTGGGTCCTTCAGCAAGCAGTAAGAGCCTGAACGCAAGCCAGGCCGCTGACTCAGAGCAGCGTTCTCTGCCAGCCCAAAGCCCAGTGTGTTACCAGTAGAACATGTTTTCTCTGAGTGTGGAAAACAGGCATTATTTTGGATTCCACAGTGCCCTGAAAGTCTAATAACAGGAAAGAACAAAATCCAAAGAACAACTGAGGAACAGGCTGTATCCCCATCCCTCTCTCTTCCCTCCTACCTCATTTTAATCACTCATTATGAAGTAGGAGACTGTTCTTACTGATGTTTATGGTATGTGTGGGGCTGAATCACCTAATGAGCCTGATGTTCCCGCCAGGACTCAGGGTTCACAATTGTTCATCAAAAAATAGCAGATGGAAATAAACCTTCCTAGTTTTGTCTTCGTTTGAGAGAACATATTTCTCCATTCCTTTCAGACAAAGGGAGGAGACTAACCCACAGCTTGGAAGTAGAGTGAATATTGGTTAACGTGGTAGAGGTATGACCTTTAGTAGTTGACTGAAAGGACTTTAATACAATATTATGCTAATTTTCTTAGTATGCCAGTATTTATGATAATTTAATATCATGAAACTTGAGTGTAATTTTTTATTAGTAAAGACCTTGTATCATAGACCTAGTCTAAAATACAATTCCCTTTCTTCAATTCATGGTTAAATCAATAATAGCTATTTGGCAGAGGCTCAAAATTATCCCTGTTAACCTGTTTTTAATAGTATTTGATTTATATATGTCCTCAAACCCCCACCAGGTACGTGTGCGTATGTTTACTAATTGCAGCCATATGCATTTAAATACAGTGTTATTGGTGGGAAATGAAGCATAAAACATGAAAAATGTATAATTATTAAGGGTTGAAATTGTAGTTTTTAACTCCTTCCAGAACAGGGCTCTTAGGATACAGCTTTGGTTGGTTTTCATTGCAGATGAGTGAGGTTCCTACACTGATTTGTTTCCCTTCCTAATTAATTGTAAAGTTCTTCCTCTAATGGACACATGAATTAATACATTAGTTCACCCATTAATACACGCTTTTCCTTTGGATTCATCCTGTTCTCCCAACTCGGATACAGGCCGGTTCTTCAGAACAAAATTAAATAAAGCCCTTGGGTGTATCAGCGAGAGAAATTTGGTTGCTTTCCCTATTTTTCTAATCTGATTTTATAAATCAAGAACATGACGGTATCTGATCTCCATGACATAACTCGTTCAACACTGAATGTGTTTGCACATGTGTGTGCGTTTGCACATGTGTGTGCATTTGCACACGTGTGTGCAGTAGTTCTGTGGACTGCAGACCGCTAATGAGTGCATTTTATTTTAGACAATCCATGGACACAAGGGACCAATCACGGCCGTGGCCTTTGCTCCTGATGGACGATATCTTGCCACCTACTCAAATACGGACAGCCACATTTCTTTCTGGCAGGTAAGGGTAGATGCCACAGGATCATGAAGTGTATCACATGATTTGCTTTTGCCAAGAGAGGCTTCCTGTTAGGTCTGCCCACCAGCCCTTCCTCTTGCCCTCCCCTACTCTCCCAGCAAGCATCACGAGTTTACTGCTGACTGATTCTGTGCCACATGCTAGCATGCAGGGTGCGCTGAGAATACAGTTAGCCATCTGGAGAGAGTGGGCTCTGCTCTCACAGAGCTTGAGGTCTGAGGGAGACACATGGAAATAGACTAGCAATTAGAACACAGAGGGGAGCCTGAGAATAAGGTTGTGGGACTCGTTCTCAAGGAAGTGACATCTGAACTGAGACAGGATAAGACTGAAGAAGGGCCAGATGGTAAAGGTGGGGCAGATCTAGGGAAAGGGAGCAGCCTTCCAGGAGTAAGCAAGGGCACGGCGTGCCTGAGGGCCTGGCCAGAACGGCGCGGGCCAGGGAGGCACTGTGCAAGGACATGGACAACTCCAGAGGGGCGGGGGCAGGGGGAGGCAGCAGGGGCTTGTCTCCGTATCCTGCTTACGGAATGTCATTTCTGTTTGCATTCTGAATTTCCCACATACGGCTCTTCGTTCCTAAACTATCAAAACATTTTTAAAAACCTGAGGATCGTTGAGTGGCAGGTCATGAGGTTGCCTGTGTTTAATTCCGATTAAAATGCATGTTAACTTTGAGCACCTAATTTTTACAGTAGAACTTGTTTCATCCTCAGTGATTAATCTCTATCCCATTTTTCTAATTATCTTCCTCCTGAGAGTTATAAAAAAAATTAAATATTATCAACTCCCTCCCTCATGAAAAGCCAATTTAAAATTTGGTTGTTACCTTTACTTTCCTGGGATGCAAGTATGTTCTATGAGACTCGGTTTATTGCCTTGAAAGCTCAAAAAAAAAAAAAAAATGAAAGTTTAAATAAGATTTCAGCACAACTTGATGATGGTTTTAAAAAAATCAATACCTAATAAAATGTAAAACAGATACAATAAATTGCTTAATTAACAACATGCTATTAAACCATGACAACTTCCAAATCTGTCACAGACTTTTCCTGCTCTTCATCTAATTTAGTTTTCCAGTTTATTTTCTCGTTATCTTCTCTCCCAGAATATATCTCCAGCATCTTAATTGGCTCATATTACACTCTTTTCCTTAGAGAGCTCCCCGGTCCCCATTTCTCCCAGGGGCCACCGCGGGGCCTGTGGTTTGTGCTGCTACCGTCCCCCTGCCAGCCCGTTGGGTCCATGCACTGGACCCTTGCAACAATGCTTCTTTAAAGGGTTTCCCCGCCAACTGTCTTTCTATACTGTGGTCTCTCTAAACCACCTGTACTTGGATAGAAATTTTCTGCTATTCCCCACTGTCTTGGAATCCAAGAGGACTGCATAGAAAGTTCCACGTTCATTCCGCATTTATTCAATGACGCTGAAGCGCTGGGTGCCGGCCCCTGCTTTAGGGATACGGAGTCAGCAAGCCACAGGTCCCTGCTTTCAAGGAGCTTGGGTTGATCCGCAGTTTCTTCTGTGGAATAAACAAGAACAGGTCTTTTTGGTTTTGTCCAACTTGACTTTCTCAGAAAGAAAAAAATTCATTTTATAAAGGAGTACCTCCTAACTTAGCCAGCTTTGAAACTGTTTCCAGCATCTTCCTGATTTTCTGTATGGTAAACGTTTTTCTCCTTATCTAGGTGTTCAGCATTCTGTTTGGATATGTTCGTCCCTTCCTTGAATTTTTTTCCTGTTTTTATCGAAATTCCTCCCTTGTGCATTGAGGGAATTAGGGTTAGCCTCCCCTCTCAGCTTAGAGCTCAAGATCATTCATTAGATAGATGGTAGCTTTTCGAGATACTTCTCTTCCAGTTCTACTCTTCAGGCTCAGGCTGCTGCCCCTGGCTTTTGCCAAGCACACTTGAACCTGCGCATCTGTGAGCGTGGTCATGCCCGCAACAGTGGAGCCACAGCACGCTTCCTTCCTTGGTACACATGCTGCTCCGCTCCTGGGGGCCCCCTCCTGCTGTCCGCACGTGTAGGTGGGCAGTGCATGGAGCCTGGGGGCAGCTCAGGCAACACCCAAGTCTTAGCCTCCAAACCCAATGGCAGGATGTAAAATGCAGCCCATTTCTTAAATTGTACCCTTTTGGGTCTTGAAATTTCAGCAGAAGGCTCTGAAACATTTCTGCTTTATCAAGAAAATACATTAAACCCTCTTCCGGAGGTGGGGGTTGATTTGGATTAAAGAGAGTCTAGAAAGCATTGTTGGATCTCCTGCTGCTCTCCCAAAATGGGCTTTGCTGATTTATTTAGATACATATTGTTTAGTTCTAATGATGTATGATAATACTTTTATATTATTCCAGTAAATGTACTGTAATATATTTTGAAAACTTAATGAAGTCTTATTAATACAAGACCTTACAAAAGCTATGAGCTATTAAAATCTTTGCTGAGAAATGAGTGTTAATGAGAAATATTGGTTAGATAATTACTCAAGTGAGACTTAGTAAAAGGTTTGTGTGCAGCATTACTTACACTGAGAATTGCATTAAAACACTTCCTGTTTTGATGAATTACGTACGTGTTTCTATGTGTTCGGGAAAAAATCTTCACAGAACTGGTTTTGTAGGGAAAAACCAAAGTTGCCCTCTAGTTATTTACAAACTCAGCTCTGGAATGATATCATCAGGCAGTCTTCCAAACCCTTTGATCCTCTGACAACAGATTCCTTTAAGTGGAATATTTCACATCAGGGCCTCCACTGGTATTTGAACAAGGGGAGTTGAGTAACAAAACCAAGTTTACCCATGACGCCCCTCCCCCGCCCATTTCACCACTACCCTCCAAGGAGTGAGTGTTTTCTCTCAGAAATGCCAGAAGTAAATTGGATCGATATTGGTTTCCCATATGGTTATTCCATTGTAAAATAGAATCCTGTTCAGCCCTTGAAAAAGGATTCTGTAAATCTATGGCCAGTAACCTGAAAAGATGGTTCTCAACATTTTGTTGAGTAAAAGAGGCAGATTGTGAGACTGCCTTCTGATATGAGCCTGTTTTACATAAAAATCCTGAAACCTACCTTTCCTTGTATGTACACATACTTGGAGGTCTAGGAAAGAAGTTTACCACAGTGTTAGTGATTGTCTTTGGGAAGTAATATTTCAGGGAACTTTTGCTTTCTATTTTATACATCTCTTTATTAGTCACATGTTCCACAATGAGTATTTATTATCTTTGTAATCAAGAAAAAACCTTAAGGTTACCAAGTACTCTAATTCCAGGTAGTTTTTATTCATTCGAGGCTCGGATTCCCCTTTCACATAGTTTTTCTGACAGTCACTGGTCAAGAAAACATTAATACCGAATATCAGCATGGTTCATTGTTGTAATGAGCTTTTTGGAAAAACGAATACTCACTGTTACTACTACAGATCATCTCCACTCTGAGGAGGTCATAGGGAAAGCATGGTCTGAGGAGCAACACATTCTCGTTGACCTCAGAGTCTCCATCATTCCAGCCGCACACCTGTAACAGTGCCGTACCACACAGAACTTCACATCGCCTCCTTCTGAGGTGGGAAGGCTGTGTGACCCTTCTGAAGACGTTTGCAGTCAAATGATTTATCAGTCATTCATGGGCTGGCTCAGCTTTTAAGGAGAGCCCAGATGGAATGGTGGACTTGTTAAAGTTTTTCCATCTGTGGCATTCCAATAAGGTACCCTCTCCCTGTCGCCCCTTGGCCCTCAACACATTTCTGGTATATGGCTAAATTCTGCAGGAAAGAACTAAAAATAAGGAAGTGGATGAGCACATTGGATACCCTTAGCATTTGGAGCCACCAGCAGAACTCAAGCTTCATACATATTTTCATAGAAAATCCATATAGAATGAAAAATAGTTTGTAGTTATTTATCAACTGAGAAATGAGGGTTTTGTGTGGTGTGTGTGTGTGTGTGTGTGTGTGTGTATGTGTGTTTTTATTAAACACAGTGTGCCTGTTGATGCCAGTTAATTTCAACCACCAATTTTCCAGATCATTTGGATCTGTTCTGTTAGAGGACTAAATTATTATGTACTGTTACTTTTTGTGCAAGTAAGGACTATCAAATCGAGCTCACCACCATTATTTATATTTAAACTATTTGGGAACCTTCAGAAAGCAACAAGACATTGATTTTTTTCTTTTAATGAGTTTTTGCAAAGGGGGGGGGAAGAAAGCAAGGAAAGAAGTTTCTGGAGGATGACAGAAAGATACTTTCAAGTTTTAAATGCTAACTTTAACAGAAAGAGTTAAAGATAACCATACATTTGGTTTTAAAATGTGACCTCGTACACTAGTGATTTTTTTTCACCTCTGTGTTGTGTTCAGCACTATTATTAATGCAGGAAAATCAGTAACATTAGTCATCTTAAAAGGGTTATTACTCAAGATGATTTAAATTGTGAAAATGTCAGTGGAGCCTGCACGCGTCCTGCTAGAGATGCCATGATTTACGCCCTCTGACACCATCGTGCTGCTGAGAAGGGCCAGAGAAAAGAATGGCTTGTATTTTGCACTGATCCAAATGCAGAGCATGAGATCAGCAGTAACACATCGTACATGTCCTAGGATTTGCCAGGGTTTCATGTGTCACCCATTCGTATACATTGAATCATAATCTGCATGCCTTACACAAAACCCTAGAACTGTATGCATTTAGATGGGGGTTATACTGGCTAGAAGAATTGGAAATGAAAAGTAGTGCCAAGAAATATACTATTTTTGAAACCCCTTTTCTGATTTTCAGTATATTTTCTATGGGATTTTCAATGGCCCCCCAAAAAAACATATATTGAGAACATGTTAACTGATATTTCGAATCTACAGGATTCTTCAGAGCCTGTTGCTCAGGTAACGGTTCACTGAGACAACTGCCTTTCAGTATTTAGCACTTGGACCGAACGCATAGTTGTTCACAAGCCATAATTTCCATGTTATTTTTCACTGCTGTGAACAGATTAAGAAAACTTAAGATTCAAACCACATCCCAAAAAGCAGAAATCAACCGATAAAAAGGTATTGCCAGTAAAGTTGGAGTGTTCTCCCTTCCGCGTGGCAGCAAAAGGCGAGCCACAGACCCGGTGCTGAGGGGCAGTTGACTCTAGGTTTCCCCTCAGATTGAACTAGAGCTTTCCAGAGCCTGAATTCTGTGAAGAAGGCAGGTGAGGAGGGAAGGTGTGGGTACAGGCACGTGGGAGAGAGGGTCACCACGGCTTGCGCTTGGATTCGGGGACAGAGCCCACTTTGGTTTGTTTCACGGAGCCACCTGGGAGTCCGCCAAGGTGCGTGGGCGGACTGGGCCTTCGGGGGTGCGGGGAGCCCTGGTGGGAAGGAACAGAAAGGGCTGCCCTGGGAAGCGCTCGCAATTGCCAGAGATTGTCTGACCGAGCTGTTTTGTTAACATCTATAATTTAGCCCCCTTCTTAAAGATTGATGGCCTCTCCCGCTGTCGGCTTCTGCCCACGAAGTCAGATTCCCCTGGATTTATGCATTTACTGTAACAGCCCAGCGCAGGTTCAGACACACTGAGAGGCGCCCCGTTGCGGCTGAGAACAGACTCCCAGATGAATGCGAATCAGCGCCGTGGCTGAGAGGGTGACCGGGAGAGGGTTCCGTCAGTGACCCGTGTGCTTTCGTGTCCCTGTGTCCCTCCAGATGAACACCTCGCTGCTGGGGAGCATCGGCATGCTGAACTCGGCCCCCCAGCTGCGCTGCATTAAGACCTACCAGGTGCCGCCCGTGCAGCCGGCCTCGCCGGGCTCCCACAACGCCCTCAGGCTGGCCCGCCTCATCTGGACTTCCAACCGCAATGTCATCCTCATGGCGCACGACGGGAAGGAGCACCGCTTCATGGTCTAACGCGGGTGCTGGCCGCCCTGGCCGCCTCGGAGTTCCGTCCTTTCTCCCAGCCGAGAGTCCTCTGTCCTTCCTCAGTGCCTGCCCGCACCATGCCGCTTGGGGGCGCGGCCGGGGCCGGGTCACTCCTGCATGGCCCTCGGGGGCAGGTGCCAGCTCGCGTCCCCCGTGATTCAGAGGCATGTGCACGCCGCCCTGCAGGGTGTGGCCCTTCTGCCGACACTAGGTCGCTTTTCCCAGGCAGGGACAGGGGTGGAGGTGGGGTGTCTGCGGTCCGTAGGAGCCCTCCCATCACAGGGCGCACCAGAAGCCTCCAGCTCAGTAAACACTGTGATCGCGTTCCCAGCCCAGATCAGCATTTGCTCGGAGCTCAACCCCACCTCCGAGCTGCCGCTTGAACCTGGTGGTTTTGCCATTGGGTTGTGAGGTAATGGGGCAGTCCTAATTAGCGAAGTCATTTTCCTTTGGATCTCCTAAAATATATTCTTGTTTACCAAAAACATTCCATGTTTACATGGCCGGTTTTCCCCCCATGACGGCTAGGAAAGGACTCCCTCCAGTTTCTAGGGTTTAGCCACTACTTCTTTATTAACACCTAACAGATCGGAGATTAATGAGAACATACACCCAAAAAAATCTTTTCTCAATACAGAAAATAGTTTCCCAGACACCTAGCCTTCTAAAATGCTCATATCCTGCTTAATATTCTATTTAGTAGTTTAAAATAAAAAATCATCACTGTTTATGATCTAGTTAATATAATTATCCAGTCACTGTAACTAATCTCTTAAGTGGACTTTTATAATAAAGAACGGAGTTTGGAAGCATAGCATATACTAAATAAGACTCTTGTGTCTGTTGCTACAGGTCCTTTTAAGAGAGCCCTCACCCCTTCTCTCCAGAAACCTTACAGACCCTGCAGTCCCCATGTGTATGACATACGTCAGTTATCACAGAATAGTTACAATTCAGCCTTCGAACCAATCATTTAAAGGAAAACAAAAACAACATTTCTTTTACACAAGTATCCTAGAAAATTAGTAACGGCAGCACAAGCATTCAGGAGAATATAGAAAATGTGAGGGCTCTCAAGTTATTTGAGCAAACATTGCAGGGGTGTCCATCACATTTCGAAGTAAGCTTTAACTAGGTCGCTTTCTATATGTCAAATTATGCTGGTTCTTGCCCATAGTAATGGGGAAAAAAATCCATAAAATTTGTATTTGTATTTGTATGAATTGCTCTTAACAAATCTTGATGTGTACATAGTTAGGGCTTTGGTCATTTCTTTATTTGGCTAGTTGTTGATTGGTTGGCTACGCACAGTGGTTTATTAAATGCAAAAACGGAAAATAATTTGTTAAATTCAGAGAAGATAGGAAGTTTACAGAGGAACCAAAATGATAATGGGAGCATTTAATTGGAAAAGCATAGATTGTCACAGTTTATGTAATATTAAAAAAAAAAAAAGATCACAGTCTAGGAACAAATCCACGTGTCATTTTATTTTATTGAAACAGATTTTTAAGGAACATGTTAAGAACTTAAGACCACTAGGATGTCTCTTACCTATTGATCTGAAGTATGTTATTTGCATTGATGACAAACCTGTACTGTTTCTTGGTTTTAGATTTTGGGTGTTCTTTTAAAAGTGAATTTATGCCGCATGCATGTACATTGTATTTATAAAGATTTCATGTGTAGTTTCCAAGGAAGAAACAAAGAACTATCCAGTGTAGATGTATTTGTTTGGTGCACATGCCATTGTGTTTAATATAGGTAGAAAAACCTGAGGTAAACAAAAGGCGCGCTTGGTTTTTCCAGTGGGCTCCCGAGTTTTCTCGATACCCAGCACATGTTTAACTTTATTAACTTAAATAGGGATTAATTTATTCTAGACTACCAAGTTGTTTTGGAATGATGAAGCAAAAGTACACCTTAGAGACTTGTTTAAAACAGAGACGTGAGAAAGTAGGCAGGCCACCACAGACACACAAGGGAGCACACCACGGGGGTCCGGAACAAAGCCGTGGGGGCCCAGGGGGCAAAACATTGGGGCAGTGGGCGGAGGCCAGCCTGTCCCACATTCTGTCTGCACAGACAACCCAGATCACTGGCCAGTAGAATAGTACTGCTCTATAAGTCAGGTGGATGATATCTGGTGGTTGGGCTAACTGCTAAATGGGTATTTGCATTCTTGGTAGCACAGATCTCCCCTTGGCTGTTTTGCTAACTACAGCCCCAGACTTCATCATCACAGCTTAGATGTCTCAGCACTGAGGCAAACTTCGTATTGTCATCCCAGTGTATGCTTTTAGTGTCTTATTGATTTTGTTGGCACCGTATCCGGACCTACCCTTGTAAATGTAGAGACATATGCAGCTTCATTGGTAATTTACAAGCAAAAGATGATATGACGTGACACCTGTATGAAAATGTAATGATTGAACTCACTGTGTACAGCGAATGAATTAAAATGTCTGCCTCTCAAGACATTTCCACTGAATAGATTCTATATGTGCTGAATGTCCCTGTGTACATATGTGTGTTAAATAAAACTGAATTGTACTGAAGATTGTTTTTCTCATTAAAAAACATTGTTCACTCTTCTTAAACATTCTCAGTTGAAATCCATATGCTTTCTCCCCCTTCACCGACCCCCTCCCGCCTCCTCTGGTACCAAGTTAAGCCTTCTATTTCTGTGTAATTATTCATTTCCCTGGGGAGCTCGCTTCAGTAAAGGCAAACTTGTCGCAAAGGACGTCGGAGCAGGAAGACGGTTGTGAAGTGTGAGGGAAACAACGCCTCCCGGAAACTCAACAGCACCCTCTGTGGTTTGGGCAAGGGAATTGCATGCATGTTGCTCTCCACCTTGTGTTGCTCCCAAAGAGACTTCCTCGTACCCAGTTCTGTCTCGTCAGATTTCGTGGCATGGGTTGGCCGCCCCAGAGTCAGGGGGGCTGGACGAAGATCATTAAACTCATTTAAGACCCAGTTTGGAGTTGAATTTGAATCCCTGAGGTAATGGGTGCAATTAGTTTTCAGGAATAGTGAAGACTAACAGAATAGGTCATCGTTGCTCATGGAGGATTATTTGTTAAGTTGTGAACGTCTGTCTTTAATTTTCCCATAAGACTATAGAACAGCTTCAGTTGAGCCCGTTGTCATGTAACTGTCCTTTTATTCCCCATCTCCGGCCCTATTCAGATGCCCGGTGTCCATCCCGCGAACTGCTTTCACGTCTCCTGGTGACTTCAGTGTGTCCTTATAGGGAGAATCGGGGCAGTACCGGTCCTATATGATGGGTGATCACATAAACTGATCAAATGTGGAAAGGGCATGACATTAATAGGAAGGTAAAGCCAAGCAGTGCTGGGTGAACTTTCACCTTTCACCCCTTCAGCTGACTGACAGAGCTGAGTGCTGAAGAAAATCAATACTTTGGAGCCAGGAGGGAAATATTTCCAACCTCTAACTAGAGAATGTATTTTGACAAGGCCAAGATAATCCAAGCTGCACGGGAGAAAGAGAAAAGAAGACTCATTTTTAAAGCTTGACACTTCAAGGTGTTTTTGCACAATGGTTTAGAGATCGTCAATACATACAAATACCAAAGGTCAAAAAGAAAAGCCAGAAGAATTTCAAAAAATTAGATGCTCAGTTCTTTCTGCTGTTTACAAACTAAAAAAGACTGCAGAGAGGTGTGTGCTTGTAATTGTTTAAATGAACCAGGCTCACCATGTGTGCTTGGAGGTTATCATCCCTCCTTAATCAAACCTTACATTTCTAGAGGCAGCACTAGATATAAAAGTGAATGCCTAAAAGGATGCTTAGACTTCTTGTTTCTGTACATTTTTTTTAAAGACAGAAACTGGTTTTTGAGCACTTCCTTCGTTTCGTGCTCCCATCTCAGAATCTTGTTTTTCGATTCATGTTCATCCTGCCAGGCTGCTCTCAAAAGTCTCAGACCCTCCTTCATACTTAGTTCATTCGTTTGCATGACAAAAGAGTTCCTGTGCCTACCGAGCTTGAATTGTTTCTAGTTTCCCAAGTCCCTTTAAGCAAATTACTCACAAAATATTCTAATTAGTGCCCCGCTGAATGAGAGGCTGATGCATCTCTAGGAAAAAGGTAAGCAATTCACTCCACTCTTACCAGCCAGATTAGAGCCATTCATTCTGGGGACAGATACTTCCCTCAAACAGATACAGATTCTTTTCTTTCCTGCAGATAAGAAAACGAAGTCAAATGGCGCCCATACCGTCCAGCCAACCTCAGGACAAAGGAATCCGGAGTACTCTAAGTATCTAACCCTGTTTTTTCATGGCTGGGCCATATCAGGCGTGCTGTAAACGTAGCCTAATTGTGTGAGTATTAAAATAACAGTGAAAATATAGCCTTAATTTATATGCCCTCTTTCTCATTAAAAAAATCCACTTTATTCTGAGAAGATGGATCTGGCTGGAGATTTCAAATTGTATTTGTTTCAAAAGGAAGACACAGCAAGCCAAGAGCCCTTCATATTCTGTGATCTCCCAGACAAGGGCAAGAATCTAGCATATGCCCGATTTAATGTGGGTATCAAGTAAATATGTGTTGCATTTGTGAGATCCATGAGATGATGCCTATAAAATGCTTGTTAGGAGTGGCACAAAGCATGCATGCAATGCATGCGAGCTCATCATTTTTAGGAGATGTTTAGAAGTCTTTATCGATCGTGGATAAACAAGATTGTAAATTATTCGTGGTCTTTGGAAAACACTTTGGATTTTTGTTTTGTGTTTTCATCTCTACCTCGACTCCAGTAAGAGATCTGCACATTTACCCAAGGGGGAGTCTCTGTGGTTCTCCCTGTGTTCACAAGGCTTTTCACCGTGTTGCTGTGTGTGACTGTCGTCTCACCAAAACTGGTGGACACTGAGAAATGCCAAAATAATGCAGCTGGATGGGGCCGCCTAATGATAGCGATTGAAGTTAGGACTGATCCCTCACAAAGGAAATAGTTCCTGTTAGATTTTAGACTCACCTTAGCATCAGGGATGATTTTAGATTACTTACAGGAGTATCTTCAAAATACGCATCCATGAAGATTAAACAAGACTCTGCGCAAAATGTCATAGAGTAGGTTTCATGGGATCCCCCGAAGCACAGGAAATTGAATGTGTAGGTTCTATTGCTAACATCTTGTCCTGACTGGTATCAAAATGCCTTAGCACTTCTCTCTACCCCAATGTGAAATGTATGGTCTAAAACTTGACCCACCCAGTGGCACTTCAGGCTTTAGTGAAAATTCACGAATAATCGAAAGACACTGCAAAGAAGCATTTTTATTCAGTTCACA
This sequence comes from Mustela nivalis, assembly GCF_964662115.1. NCBI lineage: Eukaryota > Metazoa > Chordata > Mammalia > Carnivora > Mustelidae > Mustela > Mustela nivalis. Next base: position 37,314,176 of record NC_139033.1, on the reverse strand, counting down.
AGGATTTCTGAATCTTCGTATATGGCAAGCATCTGTTCTACGTTCTGGTCTCCTTGCTGATGAGCTCCCCACCTAGCAAAGGGCGACCATGCTGATGGAAAATGCTGGAAAGAGAGATGCCAGAGCGAGGAGACCATGAGAAGTGACTCATGCTTATTGGGTAGAATCAAGTCAGAGAGGAAGAACTTGGGCTGAAACTTGAGAAGTAAATAAAAATTAGGGGGAGGGAAGGGCTGTGTAAAGGTAGGAATTTATGGAAGTCCAGTTTGTTCTGTCATCTGAATGGCTATAAAGTGCTTCAAACATGCAACCTGCCAGGCACTGGTGGGCATCCCTGGTAATGATGACTGAACCTACAGAAAACGGGACTTCTCCGCCACAGGACAGTTGGGAGCTAGGAGGCAAAACTTTAAAAAAAGATGTCCGTAAAAACCTGAATAAGAGACTTCTCGGACATTTACCAGTTCTCCGGTTCTCATTTTCTGTTAAAGAAAAAAAATTGTTTTAAAAAAAAGTTACGCCTGCTTCTTCTCCTGTGTCCTAGTCTGCTGGGAGCACGTGTGTTGGCTGCCTGCCACGGGCGCTGCTTAGCTGCCCCTCCCCAGCTCCAGGTCCCAACCCCAGGGCTTCCAAGGTTGTGCTCACCCTCCTGGGGGTGTTCACATCTCGCATCTCGGGTGATGGGTCTGGGCCCAGCCGTCTAGCTCTGCCTCGTAACAACTTTTGGGGGGGGCCATCCAGCCGCAGCCCTCACCTGAGGATGGGCTGAAGCCCTCACAGCACTCACAGCAGGTCAGCTTCCCTCGCTCCCGCATCAGTGCTGAGAACACGACTCCACACACTTCCCGTATGCAGATCCCCACCTCACGGTCGGTCTGCCTCTTAGAACCCAACCCAGGATAACTGAGACCAGGAGCTGTCCAGGAAAACAGGATCTCGAAAAACAAACACAGAATTTGGGAGCTGGGTCCCTCACTGAGCCATTACCAAGGAGGAGCCTATCGGCAGCTGGAGGTGATCATGGGATGCATCTGTGAAAACGTCCTCAGTGACGAACTGGGACAGCTTGCTAATGGAAGCGGATGCGCTAATCGGCGTGGTGCAGCGCGGCAGGCATTTGGGAAGTCAGGGGGAATAGGAATCATAAAGACAGTGGACTTGCAGGTCTATGCCGGGCACACGAAAAAAAGACAAAAGTCGAGTATGATTAATCACCAATTAAAGGCTGAGCATGAAAGCCGAGAGACTCCTGGGCAGGATCTCAAGAGCCTCATCTCCTACAGCCAGGTGTGAGCTGGGGATCAGACCCAGGACTTGTTCTGCGACGGAGTTCCAGGGAGGCCGAAGCCTTGGCCTCCAAAGGTCTGCTATCCCTTCTACCTTTGGTACAGAGTCAGAGCCCTAACTAGGATGGGTGGGGCTATCTATCTGGGTCTAGGCACTTGAACAACCTCAAATCTTCAGAGTCTGGGAAACCCTCCCCAGACCTGCCTAAGTGCCCCCTCCTCCTTCTCTTTTAAGCAACTGCTTCCCCTTTGCTTGATGGTGCAGAGGCCATTCCCTTGCAAAACAAGACCTGCCGGCTGTGTGGCAATGCTGGGCCGGTTAAAATCCCAGAGGCTCTTGTAGGACAGCGCCAAGGCAGACCTGCAGAACTGCGCGGATCCTGGGCTGGTTTCCAAGGTGCTGCATCAAGGGGAGAGACTAGGAAGGGAGACTAGGGAGAGTGTATTGGCCAGGATGAAACAGCCTGGCAAGGACCAGGGACAAGGTACTAATCTGCTGCTCCACCTGGAGAAACTGAAGACTGATCTCCATCAGGAAGAAACGCCGAACTGCTGTGGGAGATGGTGGAGGAAAGAACCGAGAAGCTCCGAGTGGAGGAGGAGATACGGTATGTCAGGTCTGAAACCCGCCAGGTGACTGCTTTGCAAGAGAGGCCAGAGGATGTGGTGTTCACAGGACTGAGCGTGGAAGAGGCTGTTAGAGAACCAAGCCCCCCTCTTAGCCAGAGGGGCCCGGCCTGGGGAGCTCTTTGGAAGTGATTCATAAAACCTGTCACCCCTCTGGCAACCAGCAAGGGTTCAGTGTATCCTAACCTAAAGGAATCAAGGAAGGGTTACAGGAGGCCGAAGGCACCTGCCCCAATAAAAAGTCAAAATCGCCTTGCCTCGTTTGTAGACCTGACGGCTGTGGTTATGAAGAGCTGGTACCCGTCGTGGATGGGGAGCTGAGGCTTTTGCCGGGCAGGGGTCCAAACAGCCAACGGAGGAAGGAGCCAGGGTGTATCAGTGGTGGCTTCCAGACCAGCTGTGATATCTGGGGCTGTGGTTTGTTCCCTCTGGTACTTTTTTTTTACAGGATCCCTCCAGAATCCTGGAATAGCCGCTCCCAGCACTTGATCAAAGCAGGTACATCTCGAGGGGACAAAGGATGACTGTAGAGGACACCAGGAGCCTGGGTTCTGGCTTGTGGACTGTTGACTTCGCTCAATGGCGTCCTTCTCCAGCAAGTGCCTGAGGCCGAAGGGAGCCACTGCTCTCAAGGCCGCATCCTCCTTTCCACCACAGCTGCAGCCAATAACGAGTCAAGGGGGGACAAAGACTCCCCTCCCCTTGCCTCGGCTGGGCCATCTCTGAAGGGCCAGGCCACATCCTGGCTCCCGGGAACTGGCTGAGACCTCTGTCGCCTCTCCAGCTGGCCCAGCTTCTCCCTCCGCCCAGCTGTGCCTCCCGCCTCCGGGCGGATCCCCAGAACGCCATTCAAACGTCCATCTCCGTCTCCCTCCCAGGAAATGAACCTGCCTGCGGCCAACTCTGACTCTGCCACATATTAACTCAATAAGTCTGTGGGCCCCCATTTTCTCATATGCAAAATGGGAATAATGGTCATACCTACCTCACAGGCTTGTTATAAAGATAAAAAGAGAAGATGAATACAGGTAGAGCACTCTGAACAGGGTTTGGCACAAAGTAAATATTCAAGAAACGTTAACTATGCCACTCTTACCATCTAGAAGTATAGGTATGAGATGTCCAAGTCTCGCTTCACATCCTGCCTCGGTGTTGCAGGAAGATACACTTTTCCATTCCTTGCTTTCCTGTGTTTCCTTCCTTTCTTCAACCCAGATCAAAGTGCTTCCTTTTTAAAAAGTAAAGAGGAAATGTGGAAAGGAGCTGGTATTTCTGAATACGTACTTTGTCCCAGATACTACTAGCCGCATTCATTATTCTGCTTAATTCTTAATCCTAAAAGCCATGAATTATTACCTCCCTTTCCCAGATGAAAAAATTGCCGGTCACATAAGATAAATGACCGAGATCACACAGCTAATAAAAGGCATATTTAGGAGTAGAGTCCCAGAGTCTGTCACCAAAGTCCAGGCTTCTCTGTTCTTCCAGAGTCCCTCAAGTGACCGGAGCCGAGGAGACACCCGTCAGAGGGCTGGCCGGACACTCTTGGGAACAGAAGGAGATGTTGCAGAACAGAAAAGGGCTTTCATTCATTTAAGCCACTGAAGTCATTATTTTTCCCCTTTGGATTTATGGCCACTGTGCCAATTTTTAAAGGACAGGAATTACGTGGACTCTCTTACCATGAAATGGCTGAGTTCAAATCTGTAAGCTTTATAATGTACTACATTCCACGGAGTAATTCTGTTACAACTCAGGGACGAGTTTTTTCTCTTGTGACGTGGATATCTTTAGAAAGTAGAATCTGCCCTCCAGAAATGGGTCTCATTGTCGCTGCGGGCACCCCGTGAACTACTTACTCTCTCTCCTTGCCTCCATGGGAACACGTCTCTCTGACCTTTTCTCCCAGTTGCTTTTGCTGACATTTCTTCTTCCTTGGGATACTCTTCTCCAGACGGGCATTTCCCCAACAAGTTGAGAATCCTGGACGTATATAAAACATGCTATACAAACATCAGATTTGAAAAAAGGAATAAAAAAGTCAAGTTTTTAGGGCACCCCTCCTGGGTGACTTGAACTCCCACCCAAACGGAAGAGTCACACCCTGACTCTGTGACTCACAAATCTTACTTACAAAGAAAATCTCTTTCCTAATGAATCAAGGGGTCCTCTTGGAGGGTCCAGATCAGCTTCGACTGTCCTGTTAATGCCAGAGCACCTTCTGTATCACCCGGTTTCTCCCCACCCCTCACGTTTCTCTTTCTGTATGTTGTTTCCAAACCTTTCAGGGGCAGAGATAGAGGAGGCTTCCAGAAAGCATCAACAAAGGATCAGCTGCACCTTACCATTCAGCTTGGTGTTAAATTTCCTAACAGCGAGAGCCGAGGTGAATTAGATAATCCTAATTATCTGATACAAGGAGGACCCATAGGGGACATCAGGAAAGACCAACTTCTGACCCCTAGATTCAGAATGAGATGTATCACCTGGAACTTTCAATAAAAGAATTTGAAGGGAGAAATCACATTTATGGAGACCACGTTGGACATTTGACAGATGTCATTTCACTGAAGCCCCTCAAAAATCCTGTGATTTAGTCTCTATGCTATAGGATAGAAACTGATCCACTGACTCCCATAGCTAGTTGGAGGAGGAGCCAGGGTTCAGGTCCAAGTGCTCTTTCCTCCCCATCGGTGGATTGTATCTTCAAGGCCAGTTTCATAGTAGCTAAAGAGACATGCTTCATTCTCCTACTGACCTCAATAAAAAACCAAGGACCTCAAAATTCAATCTTCATTTATTCCTCAATGACTCATTGAATGCCTATTATTTTCCAGGCATTTCTAGAGAAGGCTAAATTAATACAGCCCGGGCACTCACGTCGCTTATGCATCTCAAAAGCTATCTAGCTAATGTAGTGTATTCATGAAGCCCATTATACATATTGTGTGCACACACGCGTGCGCACACACACACACACAGCCCCTTCGGGTGATATAAATTCGAGCAGCCTCACTGTGCTCAGCCAGTGTCCCACAGGCTAAACACGGGGACACTGGGTTCCGGGTGGCCTCCACATCGCCGCCTGGGACTCTGTCTGCTTTAAGAGCTTCAGCCTGTGCTCCCTGTACCAGCTGCTCAAGCCCCCTGGTCCCAGACTCCATTTCTTTTCATTTCCTCTTCCAGCCCTTGTCTCCAGAGCCTCATGCGCAAGATACAGGGACACCCTGGGAGCTCAAAGGAGGAAGGAAAAGAGAGAGGAAACCCGGATCTGGCCCTGGGAGTGTGTCCTTTGACGACAGAGTATGAGACTGCTGAGCCACCGAGATAAACATTCGTTTGAATATATACATTCTGGTAGATATATAGTCAATGTTCTACTCATTCACGCATTTGGTGACTATTGGAGATCTACCGTGTGACCCGCAGCCAACGGGATCTCGGGATTAGAGTGGCGAGTGGAGCGATCCTGGTGTCTTCTACTGGCACATTGCACTGACGGTGGCTTTAAGGCTGGACCTCGAGAGATGAATCAGGGTTGCTCGTGGCGGAAGAACACTGGGGCAAAGGGAGATCACGAGTGAAGGCGGAAGGTATGAAAGCGGGTGGTGGTCTCGAGGAACGCAACTGTGGCCCCTGCTGACCCGAAAGCCATTCTGCCCTTCCTTCCTTGATAATGTGACTGGGTCTGGTCCTGTTCATCACACCATGGGGTCATGTGCTTGGGGAGGACGCTCTCTTCAGTCTTGGGGGTGGAAGCTGGGTCGCTTGAAGCCCAATAACGCTAACTCGACTCCTAGCGGTGGTTAGCGGCGGCCCTCAGTGCCGTTCTGGACAAGGGGATGTGAGGAGGACGTGTGGGAGGGGGTGCTTCTGGGAAAGGTTTTTCTCCTGGATAGAAAAGAGATATTCACGTAGAAGTTTCCATCTGTGCACACAGCTGGAGGAGTCTGTGATTCTGGGGGCCACACAAGCTGTCTCCTGGGCCCACACTGGAACTTGCCAAAGGCCCAGGCCCACCCACTGGGGACTGCAGAGCCGAAAGCTGGAGAACCCTGGAGTGTCTGGAGACCCCACGGGGCTTCTAGAGTAGCCCGTCCTGCAGTTGCCGACCTCCGACTCTCCCCCTACGATGTAGTTGACTTCCTCACGGGTTACGCCATCCCCAGCCGAAGCCTGACCACAAGACCACACGTTGTCTGGTGACGTGGCAGGAAGCGACCGCAGGCCTGTGAGCTGAGGCCCTATGGAGAGCCTCACAGCCAGTGCCAAGGGGCTCCGCTTTCTCCTGTGAGGTCTGGGGAGAGATCTGACTTTAAGGAAGGGTACAGCCCTGTTTCTTTGCTAATCCTGGTGGCCAGGTGGCAAGCAGATCAGAGAGACAGAAGGGAACTGTGACAGGAAGACCGGGTGGGTGACGGCTGTGAGTCTGATCAGGAGACTTAGTGGACACGGAGAGGAAGGTCTGAGGGACATTTCTAGGCAGGAGGGGAGGATTTAACAAGCTTAAATGTCAGGAATGAAGCAGAGGCATGGGTTTCCCCAGAGGGAGAGACAGTAGCTAACAGTGTCTGCTCACCCAGACCACTCACCATTTCTAGAAAATACCATCCACGTTCAGACCTTAATGCCTTTACTGCTATGGCTGTCTCCCCCGTGCGACCTTCCTCCGTGAATTCCCAATCCTGTGATCCCACGGAATAGCATCGCTGCTCTTGGGAAATCAAATGTCATTGGCAGTCCCAGGGTCGCAGTCATGGATCTGGAGCTTAACCCCCGGGATAGAGAACCACCTTTACCAACCATAGTGAGGAGCCCCTCTGAGCACTGGGGGAGCGGAAGGCTGAATCACTTCCAATATATTGATTGTAAACTTGGCCAAAGAATAGAAAGCTAGCATCTCATGCTGGATCTATTTCTTGAATAGATCCAACAGAGGCTAACCATTGCCAGTTCAGAAGTGCACTTGGAACAATGCTTGTTGTGCTTCACTTCCCAAGGCTTAAATTTCTTGTTTTCTGTAAAATACAGTGTTAGATAACAAGGGAGCGGGGGGGGGGGCTGGTATGAAAGGCTGGTCCATTCTTCACATTGAAAACCTGCTTCGAGGGGTTTTCCTTCTCAGCAGCAGCTTTCCTGAGTGTTCTCTCCTTTGTGGCCACATTTTGAATCCAGATGAAGGATCCTGCTCGACGGTGGGGGTGACGCTCCGGCCGGTTAAGTCGCTCATCCCCGGTATCTGGGGCTGAGCCATGAGAAGCGGAAATGATAGGAGGAGTAAACAGCTGGTTAGCAGCTGAGCTGGGCCAGCTGTGTCCGTCTGTACGACTCGGTGAGCTGTGGGGCGGGAGGGCTGGGTCGTCCCTAACTCGCTGCTTTATGGCAGAAGCTGAACCAGAGGAGGTAAGCTCCACCCAGGCCTGACCCACGTGAGGAAGAGGACCAAGACTAAGGGAACACCGGTAGAAAGGACCAGAAAAGGTACCACTGGCTGGGCACGGGAGGGGAAGTGATGCCTCTGGAGAACTGAAGCCTCGACCCCCAGCGACCTCAAGTGCTGCGGTGGCCCGTGACCACCACGCCTCTAGGCTGACCTGGGATCACTCAAGTCTGAGAGTTCACAGCTGATGGGGCAGAAAGATGGACAAGTCAGGCGGCAGCATCAATATCATCGCCTCTTCTGGGAGCATGCGCCGTTCAAGGGTAACATGTGGGTGGCCTTGAACTCTACCAGCCCTGGAGAACTGGAGAACTGACTTTGCAAACTTCAAAGCAAATGTTAATTCCAAAGCAAAAATCAGGATGTTTGTTTCAGGTGTGTGACCTTGCCCAGAACTTCCTTAGTTACAAACTAAGTCATGCGGAGGGATGGGAACTGTTGACAGGGTAGCACCCAGACCCCTGAATCTCTGTTCTTTGTCCCAGATGGGAAAAGAGGGGAAAAATCTCCTTGGATGGCTTGACCATTGGGCTAGAGCCAGGGTTGGTACCAAAGCCAGCCTTCCACCTGTTCTCTGTGCGCCCCTTGGGCTAAAAGTGGTTCTTACGGATCAACATTTGCGATCCATCGGATGATGGGGAGTACTGGCTTTGAGCCCCAGTTAAATGAAGGGTTATTTTCCCCAAAACAGAATTTCAGGCTTTTCATCAGCCACCCTGTATTACCAACAAACCAGCCAACAAAAACAAAGCAAAACTGTATTCAATTATAATAATTAGATTTTGAATTCTATCCAAAAAATTATAGGAATTTGTTTTCTCTTTTGTAAAAGAAACACCCAGGTAATATTCTCCGTTTTGCCTCTTGGCCTGCAAAACTAAGAGATCTCGGCTCTGGCCCTTCACAAGAGAAGGTGGCTGACTACTGAGCTAGAAGCAAACCTTTCCACCCGGTGTGCTCTGGGCGCCATGACAGGCCCCGGGAGCGTGTTAGTAATGCGGAGCCTCAGGCCCCACCAGCCCTCCTGCGTCAGAATCTGCTCTTTGACAAGCTCCCTGGGTGGTCTGTGAGCCTAGGATGTTTGAGAAGCACCACCCTGGAGTACATGTGGGTGTGTCCTAGAGAGACATCGCTTCCTAAGGCCCCAACTTGGGAATGGGCTCTAGTACCCGGTGGGTACCCCAGGGTGGAAGGATCCCAGACCCTCTTTCCCTGGAGGGTGCTACTCCTCTAGAAAATGTCCCGATGCTGGCCATCAAAAGCTTGGCCCATGCCCTAATCCTAAAAAGCCACCTTCTTCCGTCTCTGGAACCTTTGTTTTCCCATCTGCATAATGGGGGTCTGAAGAGCTGACATCAGAAGTCCCCTACGGTTTGGTCATATGCCCTTGTTTTGTGTTTCTATTTTGTGTATTTGTTGCTTTTTGGTTTTGTTTGAGGGCAGGGGGTTATTGACAGAATCATCGGTTCTGTAAGGATGGCCACTTGTCAAGAGAAAGGCGACTAGTCCTCACGTAGCTTCTAGGTGAGAGCAGTGTGTTAAGATGTTGGATTCGTGTCATTTTACATGGAACATCTTCTGTCGGGTGACTCTAGTTCTACTTAGAACCAATAGGAGGAGATGCTAGGGACTCATATCTGGGGAAGAGTGCATCCTTGGGCCCCACGTGCTTGATGGTTTTGGATGGACTCCATTGAATGAGACTGTGGGGTCCGCCATGAATTCAATAGCGCGGGTCGTCCTCTTGCGGGTGGCATCTGGGAGGCAACAGAGATGTGACTGTGACACACGACAGGCACAACTTGGCCCCCCTGGGGCTTGCATTCCACCGAGTGAGGCAGACTTGAAGTAGTACCTTGAAGCCAGCAGGAAAAAGATGGAAACATGTTCCAGCCTAAGAGAAAAGCGTGTGCAAAGCCCTTGCGCCAGGAGGAAGCATGGCTGTCTTGAGAAACAAGTACGCCTGGAAGCCAGTATGGCTGAAGGCCTGGGGCGGGGGGAGGACAGCACAGGAGGAGTGGGACATGAGGCCAAGGGGCGGTTTGTAGGAGGGGTGGGCTCACAGAGGGCCTTGAGGCCGGCAAGTGGGGCTGCGCATGCGCTGTTCAGCTGACAGAGGGCATGATCTGATTTCTATCTTGAAGAGCCTATCGGCTGGCACGTGACATTGGAGAGGAGTGAGAATGGGCATGGCAAGTCTATCTAGAAGGCTCCTGCAGCCGTCCTGAGAGAGGAGGCCAGGATCAGCCAGCTCCTTCCCTGTGGGAAGAGGCAGAGCCATAAAGAAAGTCACCTGGATCCAACCGAGAGCTGGACTGGGCAGGTCGCACCCCAAAGCCTTGGCTGAAAATGGTTGAAGTTGGTCACCCTTGGGAGTAAAAGGGGGAACAATTAATAACCACTCCAGGACAGCAGGAGTAAACCAAGTCAGTCTTGGAAATCAGGACTAGACATCCCTGGAAATCTCTGCTCCAAACCCAAGTGTCCACACTCCCAGTTCAGAGCTCCATCTGTCTACGTTCCCTTATGGATTGGGATCTGAAGTCGACCTATTTGTAACCAGAGTTGCACAGATCCGAAGTCCCTGGTGAATTCAACTCCCAGCTCACTAAGAACATTATGGACATTCATTTTGCTCCCAATGCATATTTTTTCCACTGCGTTGTTTGACCAGGTGGCAGAAGGAGGCTCTGTTTCGGCTCTTGGAAGGGTGGGATCACTGGTGAATGCAGGGGCTGGCAGAGCGTCACCCTGTCTCTGATCGTTGACGCTGCCAGGTGGATGGAGGTGGGGGTTGGGGGGGAAGGCAGATGGACAAGAGTACCCCCAGAGTGGAACTGTCCGTTATGTCCTGCTTAGGCTCTGGGCTCTCCACAGGCTGTCTGCTGGTTGTTAACGAATTATAGTGTTTGATATTAAGTAAAATCCCATTTTTCTTTTGTTGTTGTTGTTAAGATTTTATTTATTTATTTGACAGACAGAGATCACAAGTAGGCAGAGAGGTAGGCAGAGGGGGGGGGGAAGCAAGCTCCCCACTGAGCAGAGAGCCCGACGAAGGGCTCTATCCCAGGACGCTGGGACCATGACCTGAGCCAAAGGCAGAGGCTTCAACCCACTGAGCCACCCAGGCGCCCCAAATCCCATTTATCTTAATGGGAAAAGCAAATAGGATTTAGAAAGAAGAAATTCAGGTTCTTGTCAGGGTCACACATCACTTACCCGTTGGTGACTTTGGACAAGTCACTTACTTCCTGATCCCCAGTTTCCTCATCAGTAAATTTAGGTATTACCGACCTTTGAGGATATAGTTAGGATCAAATCAGGTCCATAAATCATGAAGTTTTTTTTTTTTTAAACTCTTTACTTTGAAGTATTTCAGACTTACAAGTCACAAAAAGAATTCCCATGTGCCCTTCATCCCCAAATGTTGCCATCTGAGGTCATCACAGCTCAGCGATCAGAATCAGCAGGTCAACACTGAACAACACTTTCAGACTAAATTGTAGACCTTGAATTTCACAAAATGTTCTAACTAATGTGCGGCAGGTTGTTGTTGTTTTTTTTTCCCTGCCCAGGATCTGGTCCAGTTTCATAAGTTGTGATGCCTCTTTCTGTTTTTCTAATCTGTAACAGGTCCTCTGTTTTCCATTATCTTTCATGACCTTGACACTTAAAAAAAAAAAAGGTTTATTTATTTGAGAGAGAGAGAACATGTGAGCAAAGTGGAAGGGCTGGCACAGAGGGAGAGAGAGTCTCAGGCAGACTCCACACCCAGCAATGCGGGGCTCAAGCACAGGGGCCTGAGACCCTGACCTGAGCCAAAATGAAGAGCTGAGCAATTAACAGACTGAGCCCCTCAGGCGCCCTTGTGACCTCGACACTTTTGAGGAGTACAGGCTAGATCTTTTATAAACTGTCCCAAACTTGGGTCTATCTGATGTTTCCCAATGGCTAGACTCACACTATGCATTTGTGCAGGAATACATTAATGGTGGTGTTGGTATCAGTACCTGCACAGAGTAACTGTGCCTTTCCGGGGGGTGCCCACTTTGATCGCCTGAATAAGGTGATATCTGCCAGGTTTCTCTGTGGTCATCTATGGAATTACTATTTTGTAATTAGTAAGTATCTTGTGAGGAGATGCTGTGGGATTATGCATATATCCTGCTTCCCATCATATCTTTACCTACTAATTTTGCCATCTTTTGATGATTCTTGCCTATAATAATCACAATGGTGGTTGCTGGACACGCACTCATTTTCTGCTTACAAAGTTGTTTTCATTATCGCTCTTATTTCTCTTAAGGTCTGGGGCAGGGATGGGTGTTAAAACTGCTTGGCTGCAACCTCCTGGGGGAAAAAAAACGGAAGGTAACATAGTCACAGGTTTTGGAGAGTGGGTCATGGACATCTTTGGGAGTTTGTTGTTCAGTCTATCTCATCTGTCGGCACTGTCTTGGAAAGCTACAGTTAGGATAAATGTTTGCTACTGCAGCAGGATGAAAACAAGAGTGGCTTATGCAGAGAGAGGCATTCGATTCTGTCTCACAGACGAGTCCAAGTCCAGGCATGTGGTTCAGGGCTGGGAGGGCACCTCGGTCGCATCAGGGACACCAGCTCCTTCAACCTCTTTTCTCTCTTCTCTGTATCACACAGCTTCTGTCTCATGGGTTGAGATGGCTGCTTCAGCTCCTGCCATCATGCCTGAGTTCCAGACAGCAGGAAGATGAGAAGAAAATGTCTCTGATGGTGAGCCCGTAATCGGCACACATCTAGTCTGTTGGTATCCTGTTAGTCACATGGTTGTGCCCAGCTGCAAGGAACTCTGGGAGATGTAGTCTTCAGGGGAACTGTGTCTAGATAAAATGTTACCACTGAGGAATTAGGGGAGACAAGTAGTAGTTTTGCCAAGAAAGATAAGAGGGCACAGTGGTGATGATGGGCCATCGTGATGACGGTCCATCCAAGGTGTGAGATGTGTGCCTGTGGCATGGGCTCCTTTAGACAGACAGCTCAAGGTTAACTCTGAGTCAGACAGACAGGCAGAAACAGTGACGGAGTGTGTTGAAATGAACCTGCTGCCGCCAGTGTGAACGTTGGCTCAGTGCTTTATTTTTTTGGAGTGGCCATGTGCTTTATTTTTTTAAGATTTAAGATTTTTTAAAGATTTTTAAAAGATTTTTTTAAGATCTAATTAATCTAATTAGTTAATTGGGCTTTCCACTCTATAGATACGTGAGACCATATTTGACCTTTGGGTCTCAGTGTCTTAATAAACCGAGTGAGATCATGAAACTCCCCTTGAGGCTGTGAGCGCTGGATGACACAGAGCCTGTTAACAACCTGGCCCCGAGCCGGGCTCACAGGAGGGGCTCCAGTGAGATAGCCAGTCATGACATCTGTGCCCCTGTCCATCGCTGGCCCGGCACCCAGGCTTCCGGACGGACGTGCGGCTCTACCTCTAGAGGCCAGCACCCTGCAGAGCCAAAGGCCTTCTGAGAAATGGTAGGATGACTTCGGTCTATCTGTGATCCTGCTCTAATTTTTGCATTTGGAAGTTCGTTAAGAATTCATGTTGATGAATCCCAAACGCGTGCACCATGAAAAACAATTAGCATTAATAGTGTGAAAGAAGGAGATCAATAAATAGATTCATTTTTAAACTGTAATAATTTATTTGGTTCCTGACTTTTGGGAAATACCACATCTTCGGGTGACACACCGACCTCTGCGTAGCCGAACGCCGATGATTTGTGAACGGAGGCTGATACGCGGCACACGCGCCCTAGTCTAGAGTGCGCGACACCGGGGTCCCACAGCGTCACTGGGCAGGGGTGGGAGCCACCCCTGCCGGGACACAGTGCGCCCGACAAACCGTTCATCAGGCGCGTCTCCTCCTTACACACTTCCCGAACGCAGCGCTGCAGATGGTAAATATTAAGGAGAGCAGTACACCAAAGACGAGAGGAAAGATCTGGCATTCATCAGACAACGAGCAGGGAAAGGAAGAAAGAGCTATTTGAAGATGAGCTGCTGAGACTCTAAGACAGAACACGTGCCGTGTCGGTGTCTCCCCTGCGGCAGGAAGGCCTGGGGAGGAATGTCTGGGCGCAGAAAAGGGAGGTGAGCCCAGACCCATCAGGAGGGAAGGGGCAAAAGCAATGAGGCTGCACAGACATGCAGGGAAGAAGGGAGCACGCCAGGGCCCCCTCCTCACTCGCTCCGGAGCAGAGGGCTGCTGTGGTCATCCTCTCTCCAGAGTGCGAAGGAAACACAATGACCCTGTACTCCTTGCACCTGAGCAGCCAGAGGAGCTGCGGGAGGGAGCTCCGAGCCGAAGGAGGCGAGGGCTTGCTTCGTAGGAAGGAGCTGTGGGGTGCCAGCAAGACGGCAGCCCTGCTCTTCGCAGCCCCGGTGGGATGTCGTGGAGGGGAGAGCAGCCGGCAGACCGATGTGTGGGTTCTCCCTGCCCAGGAGGACAGCGGCACCAGGCTAGGGCTTGGGACAGTGGGCAGACAGATGGCACAGCCCATGGTGCCCTGGGGCCATCTGCCGGCTGCTGGGCCGAGCGGGCCGTTTGCGGGTGGCTGCAGATGGCTGGCAGCACGCCCCCCACCCGCCGGGCCTGGGGCTGGGGGCCGGCACAGATTACATTTTAAGGTGATAGTCATCTTTGACCTTTGGGACCTCCGGGGCCACTGGCCATCCATCTTAGAGCCGCTGACGAGCAACCTCTGGGCTATTTTTATGGCCAGCAAACATTGCCCATTGATTGAATTGATTGAAATCTGCATCTGGTTTGTGGGGAAAGGACACGGCCTCACAGCCCAACGGGCAGCTGGGTTGTCCGTCGCCTTCTGCACTCTCCTCGCCTCGGCCCTCTCCCAGCACGGAAGTGTGCCTGGAAATGGGACACGCAGAGATGCACGCGCACACCCCAAACACACACACCTGAAACACACACACATACACACACACTCCCAAAACACACAGCCACATGCCCGTGCACACACACCTGGAACACACAGCCACACACACTCATGAAACACACACCCACATGCGCACACCTGAACCACGCACACACACCCAAAAACCAGAGCCACACACACCCGTACTCACCACCACTCCTTCCAGACGCCACATTTCCACATTTCCAGCAAGTTTCTGGGCACGGTGCTCCTTCCCTGGCAGCAGTTAAAGGGATCCTCAGAGGAATTCAGCTGTGACACGCAGAGGTGTATTTAACTCAAGGGGAGCCCACACAAACCCACACACTCATCTATACAAACACACAATCGGGAGCTTGAAAAAGAAACAAGCAAAACGTATCTGGAATGGACACATGTCTGGTGTGGGTGCAGTGGGTCAACTTGGCTGAGCCAAATACTGTTTCCCGTAATTCCCTTCCCTGCACGTTTAGGATGAAACTAGGACTAGGCAGTCCTCATGACTGTTCTGGAATGTTCCCTCGTCTCCCTGCTTCCTGTCCCAGCTTCCTTGCTGGTGTGGGTCTGGCGGAGGCCGAGGGCCTGAGGAGCCTTTTATCTGGCCCGGTTGGGTTGCGTGGCAGGGAGGCGCGGGTGTGGCGGCGGTGGCTGCCGGGTGAGCCTCTGTGGGGCCACAAATCCGCGAGCCCCACCCCAGGCTGGGAGAAGGGCTTCTGTTTCAGCCTTTGATCTAATGCCCGGCGGAAGACAGAGGTCAGATCTGCTCCCACAAGCAAAATAAAAAATAAAACAAACAAATCAAGAACAAGCAAGAAAGAAGAAAAGAAAAAAAAACAAGTGGCAAGGGAATTTTGTTAGTGGGAAATAAGGTAAATTGGCAGCCGGAGCCTGGGCCACGTGGCGTCACACAGGGACCCCGAAGATGACAGCAAGTAGAGGGCCCAGAGTCGGCCAGGGGATGCAGGGGGTGGCCCTTCCCCAAGCTGTTGCTCCCCAGGGACCCAGCCCTGCCAGGCTATACAGGTCACCTCTGATGACTCCAAGATGACCCCTCTTGTTCTCCCGATGCTGGGTGACCAGGTGGCCCTCCGAGTCAGGCTGGTTCCCGCTGGTGCTCATTCAAACCCCAGCTCCACTGGTTTCTGGTTGTTGTGACCTTGGCCATTTGTTAGCCCTGTTACCCTCAGTTTTCCTCTCTGTAAAATGGGCAGGATGGTATTGTTCTCCCGCAGGGCCTGTGAGAACTCCTGAAGCTGGTGCGTCCGGTCCCTGCCTTCCCCGGCTTCTGAGGCAGGGTGTCCTGGCTGCCACACTTCCGGCCGTTGGGGCAACTAGATCTCGGCTGTGCGGGGCGGTCCTGCACAGTCTGGCGTGTTTGCAGCCGCCCTGCCCCGTGCTTGGTCTGTGCCGGGCGCACCCGGGTTCCAACAACCAGCAGGGTCTGCAGACATTGTCAGGCGTCCCCCAGCTCAGACTGCCTGTGTGAGAGGCTCTGCAGCGGGGAGGCCAGCGGGTCTCCAGGGGAGGGACATGCGAGGCAGAAGGCGTGACCTTCAGGCAAGCTGAGGCCCCTGGCGTGGGCCTTTGGCTTCCCTGGGCCTGTTCCCCCACCTGTAAGAAGAGGAAAATAATATTCCCATCACTATGGGGGTCACAATGTGACAGTATCTGTAATTCGAGTGTAACTTGAATGGAAGGCATTGTCACCACTGGAATGGTGGCCCCTGAGGACAGGATTTTGTCTGCCTCCTTCACTACTGAGTCCCCAAGAAGGCCAGGCACCAGGAGGCTTTGGGGAAATGGGCCCCGAGTGGGAGTGAACATTCCCTGGGCTGCCACGGGGTCCGGTGAGGCGGCTGGGCCCTCCGACTCCTTCAGCAGTGAAAGTCGATGACATTGATTCCTCCGTGACCTCAGCCCCAGCAGTGGGGGCTGTCATCGGGAGCTTGGTCTCCAACTGGAGACTGGCCATGCTGCTGGAGAGGGCTCTGGGGTGTCGGCGCCTACATTTAGATGGGGGTACGCCTTGCAAGCCGACTCCTGGGCACGGCCACCCACACTCTCGCCACTCCTGGGGGACGGGAGGGGCAGTGGCCTACCTGGCCCTCGCGCAGAGGCCCGCAGCGCTCCCATTAGAGCAGCCGGCAGCTTACCAGCCCTGCCCTCTGGCTATGGCCAGGGGGCTACAAAAGAAGCCCCCATACTCGGCAAGGATCGGGCATCCCGCAGGATAAGCAGACCTCCCTAGCAGGCTGTTTCCCCCACTTCTCCTACCGAGGGGTATCAGTATGGAACCCCCCCCCCCCAGCCTCTCCCCAGATACGCAGGGCACCTTGACGCCACGCGTGCAGAGCCTGGGGCCCAGGACCATCCGTGGCCGCGGAGGGACTTACCATGCCTGGGGGTGGCTTTCTGATGGGCTTCATTTGTTGTCTTGCTTTTTTGATAAAGCAGCTGAAGGAGTCCGAGGGCCAGGAGCATGGGCTCTGCCTCTGGATGCCACAGCGAGGCCCTCCGACACCAGCAGGGGCCTACTGGCCCCACGGGCTCTCTGGTCACTGCTCTAACCTTCCTCACAACACCGGCTTTCCTCGGGCAAAGCAGGTCCTCTGGAAATTTGGCTTCTGTCTGGACATGTGTAAGCACTGTCCCCAAACCTCCTTGTCTTCGTCCCCTTGCGTGTTAAATCCTCGCGGGAGCTTTACACCTGCTGAGAAGCCAAGGCTGTCAGAGTCTAAGGCCCCCCCACACGCAGGCCTCAAAGCCTCTCCCAAGCCTCCCTGGTTCCACTCTTCCTAACCGGAACCCACAAGCTCCAGGAAAACACAGCACGGTGACCTCAAGGAAGAACCCGACAATTTGCTTCCTATTCAGAAGCCTGAGTTAAGCCCATCAGTGTTCTTGAACAGCTTCATGTGTAGCTCTTTTGTCCCAGGCCTCGCCCAGGGCCCAAGAACAGCGAGCTGCAGCCCCCCACGCCCCTGCCACTGGCAGCAGGGAGGGGCTCTCCTGGGCGCAGAACACTCAGGGCGCTCCAGGCCGGCACCAGACCAGCTGACCAGTGGAACCTCTGTGTGCGATCAGAGGCAGAGCGTCCTGGAAGCACCTCCATGTTGAGGACTTGTGCCCCTCCAGCAGATGGAGGTGCAGGGGCCACGCTTCGGGGCTCGCTGTTCTCAAGGCCTCCTCCCTGTCCCGAACACGGCCTTTCCTCCGAGGTGTCCCTGTGGGAAACCGCTGCATTTAGAGACAAACTTCTTTTCATCCAAACTTTCTACTTTGTCATCTTCTTTACTCACAAGCAACATTGCCAGGCACTCCTCGGACTTGAAAATACGGTGGGTAGAAAGGAGAGCTCTTGGATCGGGGCGGGGGAAGGGGATCCTTGCCCAGGTCGCTCCCTGAGTCCAGTCACCAACATGGCACAACAGAAAGGGTCATCAATGTGGGTTTGCTCCTGATACTTGGGGCAGCTGGGTGACAAGTGGGGTTCCACTAAGAGAGTTCTTCCTGCTTCTGAACCACACTCAGTCCCCTCCCTGGGCCCCCCTAAGGAGTGCAAAGGACAGCAGCCTGGTTCTCAAACCACCTGCCCTCCAGGGAAGGACTCAGAGCTCCATGCCATGGACTTGGCCTTGGCTCTGACAGTCGGACGTGGGAGTGGAATCAGGAGCTGTTAGCTGGAAGGACAGAGACAGAGATGGGGCGTGGTTCACAGGATGGCCCTGGGGACACAGCAAACAGGGCCAGCTTCAGGACTGACATGGAGACCCAGGCTGGGGCTGACCCCAGGCGTTACAGGTGGGCCCACTTACAGAGCACAGGCAGATATCCCCAGTGGGGGCCGATGGGTACAGTGGGCCAGGATTGCAAGCTGGCTGACCCCATGGTATGAATATGATTTTAGAGTGAAATCAAACCTGGACATCCATTTACTTCCTGCCAGGCTCAGAGAGGAATGACTATTACCCCACTCCTGCCTATGAGAGGTGGGCTGAATATAGGTTCTGACAACAGAGAAAGCACGTTAGCGAAAGCCCAGAAGAAAAGCAGATGGCACCCCTAAATTAAACCCCAGAGTAGACGTCTGAAGGACGCTGGGATCCTCTCACTCAACTTTGCAAACCACAGCCCACGGACCACCCACGGCCCGGGATCTTCTGCACCACGACACAGCTGGCCAGCGGCCTGGGGACGGCGCCTGCCCTGCTCGGTTCGCACACCGTCAGCCCTGAAGCCCACTTCCATGACAAATGTCTTGTAATGACCTTTTAACTATCTTGATATTAAGCTTATAGATAATACAGCTTCGCTATATGCATAATAAAAAATCAATATAATGCCCTACAGGTAATATAAGGGAGAAATAAGGGGGAAGTAATTCATAATGAAGTAGTTCAATAAGTAAATACACGGGCACCACCAGCCTCACAGACAATCACCGCAAATGCTCCAAACACGGGCGGGTAGAGATTTGTTGCACTGGTGACTTCAATACCTTAAGTATTGTTGCTATTGATTATGTGATTTTCTGAAATGGTAAACAACTCTTCGAGAAGTTATGCCCAAGACAGGGTCCCATCTCCACTCTTTGGGAAAACTGCAGTCCAAGTGTCTCAGAAAACAGGACGAGGCAGGGATAAAGGGAGGAGGAATTCTCCAGGAGGTGCCATCCCAGGGCAGCCAGAGTGAGGAGAAAAGTCAGAGCAGCGGCCATGGAGGACAGAAAGCCCTGCAGGTGACGCGTTCCTGAGCAACTCATTTTTCAGACACCTCGCTAGGGGGCTGAGGACACTTGGCTCTGTAGAGGTCTCTGGAGAGAGCAGATGGGGCAGTCACACGTCAGAAGGGTCCCCTGGGAGAAGCGAGGGACTCGGAATCCTCATACCCCTCGGCTGAAGTTGGTTCCTGGGCTAGTTAATCTCCTGCCCCTCTGGGTCATGCCCTCTGGTCCCCAAGGCAATGGCACCCTTTCGAGCGTGGCCCTTGATCTGACTCTAGATGCCACGTTGGGATATCTGAGCCTCAGGTCATGTGGGCCTAGGGCCGGTTGACCTCATTTGGTGGCACCATGACGCCTCAAAGCGGGTCAGGTGGGACGGGCAGCCCAAGGCCAGGGAGGCAGGAATGGCCAAGAGGATGACTGGCCAGAGGGGAGTAAGCCAAGTCGGATACAAACAACATTCTTGGGAGACTTGCTTGTACGTCAAAACCTTTTAAAAAATCGTTTTGTGTTTATATATTTAAAAAAACAAAACAAAACATGTTTTCAGCCCTGATCGTTATGAAGACATTTTTTTCAACCCACTGAAATGTTCACTGGGGCATCTGAAAGTCAGCTAGAACACGACTTGGGGCTAGGACTGTTCCGTAGTCGACAGGACAGGGACAGCGGACATCTGTAAGTTCCAGATGTGGTTCTAGGGGCCTCGTGCCGTGTGTGAGCACGGAACACACACCACGATCCTAGGAGGTGGGTACAAGTGCTGTTGATGATTTCCTGATGAAGACGCGGGGACCAAGCCACTCGCACACCCAGAGAACGGGCAAACCGGTGCTTGTGAAGGCAGCTGTTCCCGGCTGGAGTTAGAGCCTTAGCTCCAGCAAACCAGGCTTCACCAAGTAAAGGCCAGTACTGTCTCCCCGCAACCCTGCAACAAGGCACTCCGGCCAGTTTCCACCCCGGCTCCGTGGGAGCAGCACGTTCCCCGCAGACCTGTGTTCTGGTCACGGACACCCAGCCTGCTCGCATCCCCTCTCTGGGCTCCTGGTTTACCAGCCCCGGGTGGGATCGAGGATGGGGTGGGCCCTGGAGCAAAACGATGGTGGAGGAAGAAGGGATTGGACCATCCCTGTGAAATCCACGTCATTATACTTCTAGATAGCAAGATAGGCTGGTCCTTTGCCCAAAGTGGGAGCTGAAGATTTTCAGGGCTTTTGGCTGTTGTCTCCCAGATTCTGGTGGGGCATAAGAAAAATAAAAATAAAGAAAAAGAGAAACCCCAACCTCCCACCCCGCCCCAAAGCTCACCAATCTTCTGTTTTTCTTTCTTCTTAGGACTCAGGCATTGCTTTTGTGGTCAAAGACAGCTTGGGGCGGGGGGCGGGGGGGGGGTCACCCGGCCTGGGGAGCCCCTGGTGGGCCAGTTGGAGCCCATCTGAATCTCAGTTGTGAGAGCAGCTTTGAAACACAGCCGCTGCCAGAAACGTCTGGCGATTGTGGCCACGCAGACCCCGAGGGGCAATTTCTCCCCGCAGAGCTTCTGACAGGCATCTGCCTCGGGAAATGTGGCTCCCAGCCTCCTGGCGGGTGGTCTCAGATCTGCCAAGCTACCAGGCCAGGGGCGCCCAGGCCAAAGGGTGGAGAGAAAGGTGTGAATGAGTTCTGGAATCCCCGCAGGTGATGGGAGAGCCCCTTTTGGGTAGAGAGGGGCCAGCTGCCTTCCCTGCCCTCTATCAGCGGAGATGACATCTGAGACCGTCCCTCTCTCACTCACTCTTCTGATAAACAAAGCAATAATAGTGATCACGGCAAAGCCTCCTCAGGCCCCCGCTGTGTCCCCCACATTGCGCGAAGCACCGCAGGCGTGCTAACCGTGGCGACACCCTGCGAGGGGTGTGTTATCAGCAGCTACCCCCATTTCACAGATGGGAAAACTAAGGCACAACGAACTTAAGTAATTTTCCCACAATCATACCATCCAGTAAGTGGCTTCTAGACATGGGTTTCTAAGCCCCGCACCCACGGCAGACACAGCCCCCAGGGCCCTGCTCCTGCCTGGCTACCTTTTCCCCTGCCACACAGAGCAGGGGACACCCAGACTCTGGATCACAGCCATCTTTGAGTTGAGAAACCTGCAGGGGCTGTGGCCTCCAGGTTGCCTTGCCCTCCAACTTACCTAGGGCACGCTTTGCCGCTGGACCCTGGGTGCTCTCTCCCCCGTGAAGCTGGACTAGGTCCCCGGTCGCTGAGGGTTTCAGAGGAGGCCAGCGCATGGCCGATTCCTCCCCATCACCTTGCTCCCCAGGCTGACCCCTTCCTCTCCACTCTGGTCCTTCAGGCCTCCTGGTTTCCCTAATGCCTGAGCCCCCCCACCCGGGCCCCTCCCTCTGGAAGGGCCCGGCACCCACTCCTTTTCATCATCCCCTGGGCTCTGAGCACCTACCATGCTCCTGAGCCGGGACAACAGACCTCCTGGCCTGGAATCTCCCGGACACCGGAGGTACAAGGTCAGAGAGGAGATGGCTCACGGTGGGCGGCTCGACACGTGTCGGTTCTCTTATAAAAATCCGAAGCTATTTGATTTCATCCCAACTTGTGGACGGGGGAAAAAAACAAAAGGAGAAGAGGAACAAAAACCAGCACAAGGATGGTTTTCATCTAGAATCAGATAGGTCCTGTTAGCTCGCCCCTGAAATTCTGGAGTCCAAGGAATTCCAGGCCTGGCCAGTGGACTCTGAGCCCTCCTTTCCTGCTGGGGGTGGGGGGAGTGGGCAGGACCCCTCCGGGAGGCAGTTACAGCTCCGGCCCTGGCCGAGCTGGGTGTCAGCACAGATGTGGTCCCTCCGGTGCCGCTCCCAGACCCCGGGGGAGCTTGGGGCACTGCTGCCCGGGAGCCCGAGTGCCCCGCGGGCCCTTTGTCATCGGGCTACCCAGCGTGCATTCTCCAGCGGGCACAGCAGGGACCCTGCCACGAGACCTCTGCCCGAGCGCGGTGAGCAGGGATTACGGGATGGGCTGCTTGCTGCAGCAGATGGTAGCACTTAGAGCTAAGCTGCACGCGGGTGCTTTGAACATCTTGAAAAGATTTCTTTAGAAGTTAAACTTGGCTTGGGAGTGACAATATGGTTCAGTCTGTGGCTTTGAAAAGGCCTCAGGGTGGGGTGAGAGGGGGATGGTGGCTGTTTCATGTTCCCCTGCCCCGGCTCAGTTGTCGTTCGCTGAACCCTGTTTCTCATGCGTCCTGCGGCCCCAGGGCTCCCAAATATTGTCTTCATTTTTCGGGAGTTGCACAGGCACCGTTGCCTGTGCTGTCCGAGAGGCCACACTGCCTGTTCTGGGCCATCGGCCCCTTGAGGGCACACTTAGATGTCCAGGGCCAGTGGACAGACTCAAGTCCCGGCGGCACCCCACCAGGCAGGGACGGGGCGTCTGCAGACCGGGGCTGTTTTGCAGTTTCCAACTTCAACCCATCGAGGGCCTGCACAGCATCCAAACAGGGCTTTGGGTCCCAAACCTTTTGGCACCAGCCAGAACCAATTTGCAGCTTCGTGAGTCCTGGAGCTCATGGCTAATTGCACTGAAATAATACCCTCCAAATCCCCATCCTCGGCTTGTCCTATTTAACGAATCCTTTGAGGGACCTAGAGTTGGCTAATCTCTGTGCTCAGATAATACCTCCCCTTCCCACCCCACAATTTTTCTGTCCTCCGCATGGTCACCCTGAACTCTTTTTGGAAAAAGCCGACCTTCTCCCCGAGGCAGACACCAAGGGGCATCTTCCGCGGGGAGAAAGCACTTTAAATTAGAGGAACAGAGGTGCGATCCCAGCCAGGCTGGCCAGGGCGGCTCTCCCGGCTTCCGCAGCCAGAAACCGGCTCCATTGACCATTCATGAGATGTCAGGTGGGCTACAGATGGGAACATGGCGTTATTGATTTTTACTAGCCTGCTAAAATGGAAAGGAAAAAAGCCCTCCTTAAAGCTCCCGGGTTAAGCTTTGTTTCCTAAATGATGAGTCCAGGGCTCTGAGTTGGTCAAAGGCAAATGTAAAATATCAGAGCCCTTGGAGATAATAATAAAATGAAATCTTCTTACAGCCATTAACTTCGGAGAGGAGGGGATCTCGGCTCAGCCCTGGGGGTGGGGGGAGCGTCCCTCCGGGGCGGGGGGAGGGGAGAGACTCACAGAGGAAGGAGGATGGAAGCCAAAGGAACAAAACCTGCCGCTCCTCCCCGCTCAGCAGCCCCTTCCGATAAGATCAGATGTGGATATAAAGAAATGAATTGGAACCTCTGAACTGAGCCCCGTTCCCTAGCTGAGCAGTGAGAAGGATGGAATCAGGAGCCCTACGGGCCCCATCACAGGCACTGACTTGGAAAATGGGGAAAGTTTGGGGTCTGATGGATGTGCTCCCAGGGGAAGAAGCTGCAGGAGGAGGAGGCCAGAGCGCCCTACACCCCATGACTTATTAGGAGGTTGCTTTCTTTGTTGTGCATCTATCTCCGAGAGGTCTGTTCCTTCCCAGGATGGGGGCTCCCCCTTCCTGGTGCACTGAGGATATACTCATGTCGGCAGAGAGACCCACACTTGCATTCGGCTTGCCTGGATTGGCGTGGTTCTCGGCACCAGGCTGTTGTGTGTGCGCTCTTCTTGGCTCTGTTCCTGCAAATCTTTGCACCTAGCAAAGCCTCTTGGAGAAACACCCCAAAAGGGCATGTGTGCTCACGAGGTGGCCTCCTAGAAGCGAGACCCTGCTTGTGACTACATCACTCGACCCTCCTGCCTGTGTGCACCTGGGCATACGTGTGTCCATGTCCCTACGTGTGTGCATACGCGCATACACGTATGCATGTGTTCCCAGCGGTGCCCGTGGGCACCTGCCTGCACATGCATGTGTGTGTGGAGGTCTTTATCTGCCTCTCAGGGTGAGGTGGGGGTGCCATCGGTCTGACACTGACTTCCTTCCGAGCTGCACAGGGGCACTGCGGTGTTGTAGAAAATATATTGATTGATTGATTGACCTTTTTGAAATTAAAAGAGCAAGGAGCTGGGAGCCACAAGGCCAGGATCTGACCGATGGATCGACCAGCAGAGAGCTATCGAGCCCTGGACAGCACACGCTGGTCACAGACACAAACGAGAGCCTCCCTGTGCCCCCGTGCCCCCGGATTACAGAATGCGTGCATCCGTGGCCAGTTTCCACTCTGTCCCGGAACTTCAAAACCCCATATCACACAACTTCAGAGTAGGACA
This sequence comes from Mustela nivalis, assembly GCF_964662115.1. Classification (NCBI taxonomy): domain Eukaryota; kingdom Metazoa; phylum Chordata; class Mammalia; order Carnivora; family Mustelidae; genus Mustela; species Mustela nivalis. The sequence goes on along the minus strand of NC_139033.1, from coordinate 37,289,901 downwards.
GTCTCTCTCAGCTCACCCTCTTCCCTTGTGGAGGAGGAACCAGAGCCTCTGGGAGTCGGACAGACTCATGCTGGGTTCTGCCCAGGTCCCAAGTTCCAGTCGGTGTCAGCAGACCCACTCCACAGCCCTGTCTCCCCCCAGCACACTCGGGCTACACTCTCACAGGGCTGGCCAGACCCGGGGAAGTCTCACCTTTCCACCTTCAGGAGTTTTCCTCGATCAGACAGGCAGAGCGCTCATGCCCAAGCGCCTGGAAGCTCAGCAAACCTGCCTTGGAAACTCTTTGAACCCATCTTAGGGCATTGGGGAAGACTCGGATTAAACCCACCTTACTACCTTAATTAAGCAACAGTGAGCTCTCCTCAGCCGCAACCAGATTCCTGTTGCTTTGTGGAGGCTCCACGCCACCATCTGTCTTTATTCTCAGAGTAGCATCCGGATGGGAGCTCTGTTACTATTTAGAGTTTGCACGTGAGGACCTAAAGCTCTGAAGAGTGTCGGGACTTGCCCAAGGACACACAGAGGGAGTGGTGTGGGGTTTGCCCCAGGACTACCTGCCCAGGGGCGCAGGTGCAAAACATCCCACCTGAGTTTGTTTGCTTCTCCGGTGCCTGCTGACTGTATAGCATGTATTCCCTGCAAAACACACTGGCTATTTTGATGCCTATACAGACAAAGTACGTCCCAGCAACCCTTTATAAAGCCAAGGTTGGGCGGTCGGGCTGATGCATTTCTAGTGACTAGTTCCGTTTCATTAAAGGTTGGCAGCATCTTGTCAAGCCTTATGCACTCCAGAGGAGCTGTAATTAAGTCTGTGCTGTAACCCATTAAGGCAGAATGCCGAATTCTTGGAGCCTTGTAGTTTGGGGAAATAGTCCTTCCCCACACCCAAGAAAGAAAAACAAGTTTCGCAATATTTTTTTCTCCATTTCAGAAATTAAAAAAATGAATTGAGATTCTAATTGCTTATCACAGGCCCTGCATACCATTTCAAGGTGATGGCAAGATTCCTTTCTTCTGTTCTCAGTCAGGGTGGTCAACTTTCAGGCATCACGCTGCCCAGTCGGAAAGACACAGACAGAGCCGTGCGTCACAGTCTCCCAGATTGAGCCCCCCAAGAGCATCCTATCAAGATCTGGTTTGATGCCAGACAGGCTGTTTGTGGTAAAGGATTCAGGACTGATGGTATTTGGCTCCATGAAGTAGAGCAAAAGGGAGAGGTTAGTTGGTCTTCTAGCAAGCTGGGGAGTTTTATTCAGACTCCATTTTGAAGAAATAATTACAGAGGTGCTAGATATTTCCAGGGCAACCTCTCATACACCCTCCTCTGATCTACCCCACCCCTGCCCTCTTTAATTAGGTTGATTGGTTTGTTCCCTGACCGTCACCAAGGTAACCAGGGCCCAGCAGAAAGAATACTTCTTGGTTCTTGTCTCTAGCGAGAGGACGGGCGCCCGGCAAAGCTTTAACTCGGAGGGGACCCCAGTGGCTAAGGGAGCAGACGCTCCCTTCTCCGAGTGGCCCAGGCTGAGTGACAGTTGAAAGGCCAGAAGTGTCACTGGGAGACAGAGGAGGACCCGGCACCCTGGATAGATTTTATCACTTTGGTGAATACTTCAAATTACAGGCATTAGTTTGGAGGCTTTGTCTAGCAATTGGAGCCCCAGGAATTGGTTTTTGTTCATTGATTTACATGCATGCATATTGTACCTGGCTTCTCAGGATACACAATTCGTGTCACGGGGTTGCTTTTGTTTTATGGAACTCTTTAGGGAATGCGGGGGAATGGAATTATCCCAGGGAGAGCGCTCGCCCTTCCTGCCATGGGTCTCATTGGCTGCGGTGGAGAAACATCCAGATTCCCGTGGGTCAGGGACTGGCGGACTGGCGGGAGGCAGGCACCTCGGGGATTTCCCTGTGCTGGGCTGACTCGCACCAAGGGCCTGCGCCCGGGGTAGGCTTTCTCCAGCTCTCCAGTGTGGACATTTTGGACTAGATCCTTCTTTGTTTGGGGGGCTCTCCTTGGCCTGGGGGGACGTTGAGCAACGTGCCTGCTCTTCACCCACTAAATGCCAGTAGCAACCCTTTGCCCAGTTTCAATACCCGAAAATGTTGCCAGATAGTGCCAAAATGTCCCCAGAGGGCAAACTCCATGCTGGTGGAGAGCCACTGGCCCAAGGTGACCAGAGACTCAAGCAGACCCAGACTTGCCACAAGCCCTGGTGTCGTCCCTGGGATCTAGGGGTTCTGGGGATGCTAAGGTATGTGGGGGCCCAGGCAGAGGATGAAGCTGAAGCAGAGCCACCTGCTGGGAAGAAAAATCTCTATTTTTCTGGAAAAATAAACGACTATACTTCCATTAAAAAAAATAAAATAAGTCGATCCTTGTAAAAGCCATGCAGGGGCCCAGCATTCCACGGGTCCTTGTCTAATGTATTTTTATGACAAATCCATCTGAGCAGCCCTCTCTTTCCCATCACGGAGGCAAAGAGAAGTACTTTGCCCAGAGCCAAAAAGCTAACCGGATGCCAGGCTGGGATTTGAACCCAGGAGGACTTGGCGCCTTGTTTCTCCACGCTGGATTAAGAGCTGGAAGAAGTCAGCTCCCACGTGGGGCTTCTACCAGCTCCTGTGGGAATCGTCTTACTGCACTGACCATAGTTGTCCCCACTGCTGGGAGAGCTGTGGCCAACCCCTTTGCATATGCTCAGAAAAAAAATGCCGCAACAGGGAAGTGGGCCCTCTGTCCGGCGGGAGTACTGAGACCCTCTCCCCAGGTCACAGGGCAAAATCCTGGGAGCAGTGCTTGGCAATGACCCCTGCCAGGCCCTGGTTCCTTTCTTCTGGGCTTCCTAGGTGCCCTTTGAGAAGCAGCTTGTGGCTTTGGCAAAGGCTGCCCCTGCCCGGCAGCGTCCTGCATTTACCCTCCCCCACTCAGGGGTCTTGTTTACTAAACAAAACTGCAGCACAAAGGCAGGGCCTCTGGGGAGCCCAGCTAGGTGGAAGGGCAAAGGTCAAGACGCGGGGTCAAAGGCCCGAGACCCTGGGGGAGAACGGGAGATTAAACATCCTCCTTTCCAAATCGGGAGGTTTGGATAATTAATTGGTCCCCTAACATGGGAGCCTCCGATGACTGTTGTGGACGGTGGCCATTCGGGTCTTGCCCCTTGTTCTTCTCACCCAGATCCTTACTGGCAGCACCCAGGCCTGAGCGAGACCCCAGAGGTCAGTTTGGCCTGAGGGTGGCCTTCCTCTGGCCACAGTCCCCGGAGTCTTCTCCATACTGTTCTGGAGGAAGTCCCCCTCCCGTGGGAAAGGCTGTCTCTGGAGGGAACGGGCAGCCCTGGGCTGAGTGAGTGAGAGAGTGAGGGGGCGACAGCTGCCCTCACGGTGGGGCCAAGCCTGCCCGGAGAACACCGGCCCGCCGCGGTGGGAGGCAGCCAAGGGATCACTTCCTGCACAGCCGGGGCTCCCGTGATGGTGACTTGCTCTTACCTTTATATCCAGAAAGAGCCTCAGGAGTCTCTTGGCCTCAGACTGTCGGGTCAGGAGAGCCACTCCTGGAGCCTCAGGATGCCTGTTAGCAAGCCCTCAGCGGCCAGAACCAGACTCACCTGGGATCGGGGACTAACCTGGGATCGGGGACAGGGGGTCCAGGGGCCAGAGGTCCCCCTGGGGACATCAAGTTCCCCAGGGAGGGGCGCCTGGGTGGCTCAGTGGATTAAAGCCTCTGCCTTCAACTCGGGTCATGTTCCCGGGGTGCTGGGATCGAGCCCCGCATCGGGCTCTCTGCTCAGCAGGGAGCCTGCTTCCTCCTCTCTCTCTGTCTGCCTCTCTGCCTACTTATGATCTCTCGGTCCAATAAATAAATAAAATCTTTAAAAAAAAAAAAAAGTTCCCCAGGGAGGGAGCAGCCCCACCTCCACCAGCCAGAGTGGCTCCCTTGTCAAGGGCAGAGCAGACGAAGAGGGGCCCCGGGCGGTTGGGGGGGGGGGTGTGCTGAGGGCATCCTGAGCAGCTGCCAAGTGCCCTGCAAACGCAGCGTAAAGGGCTCTTAGGCTTCCCTTTCTTCTTCCTCCTAAAAGAATCAATCCCAGAGCCCTGCTTCGAGCGGGGGACGGTCCCGCTGTGAAGTACACTTAAGGAATCAAGTTTTCTAAAATTCTATAAATCATTATTCTGGCCTGCTCCCACACCCTTCAAAATCATTTGTCTACTGAAATATTTAGTGTGTGTGCGTGCACACGGGAGGTGAGAGTGAGGAGGCACGGGGAGAACGCGGAGGGCGCAGTGGAGTCGGCGCCCAGCTCGGCACTTCCATGGAGGCCAGCGTCTGTCCCTGTGCTGCCTGCCGGGGCCCCAGGCGAGAGTCTGGGGAGAGCAGTGGCAGGTGGAGGGTAAGCTGCCCTCTCAGTTCTTTCAAGGTCAGAGTCTGGGCCTCGCTCCTCTGCCTTCACCAGGCCTGGAAGCTCTGGCACTTTCCAGAATTTTCCATTCCCTCCTCTCGCTCCCCTGGACACACACACCCTAAGGCATGACAGGGCAGACCCGAGCAGCCCCAGCCCAAGTCTCAAGGCCAGGCCTGATTGATTTGCCATTGTGGATCTGCTTAATGTCCCTCCTCCCCACGCGGCCATCTCCGCCCCAGAGATGTTATATTACCTCGCAGGCCCGGCTGCCGGCGGCTGACACCCCGTGCCCAGAAGATGCTTCTGGAGGTTACAGGTGCAACAAGCAAAATGAAAATCCATAGTTTTTAAACCTTTATGAATTGAGAATGTAAACCTGGAAAATGGATCTGGAGCTACTAATGGACGATTGGTAGGATCAACCCGTCCAGTCTCCCGGCGCTTGGCTGAGGGCCCTCCCGCTACGGCCGCCCCTGAGAAAGGAGACCCCGTGCACTCCCAGCCGCCCTTCCCTCCCCTCTCCCAGAGTCGGGGCAACAATGCAGGCATGACCAGGGGACCCGCAGACAGCCTGCCAGTGCCCGGGCAGGCCCCGTGTGCTCCCCACTCCCAGCCTGGAGGAAGGTCCTGGCAAGAAGAAGGGGTAGTGGGTGTGCAGGAAGGATTCGGGCCTCGAGGGCTGGGCTAGGACTTTGACCAACTAGCGGCCACGGCTAAGAGGAACAGAGAGCCACATCCCTACCTTCGGCCCCAGTGAGGCCCAGACCAAGTTTACAAATGCTTCCTCTGCTGCAAAGAGAGACAATAGCCCAAGCAAACCCTTGCACTTGATTTAGCAGCCATGGGAGAAGGGAACCCAGCGCTGCAGTCCTGACTGTCCTGGGATCTGTTTCTATGTGAGCACACGGACCCCTCGGGGCCTGCAGACCTGGCCCCCTCCACCATCCCTATGAGTCTCTCACCTTTTCTGACCCTTCTGTTCCACGCTGACCCCTGCGCCCCAGCCCTGCGTTCCCCGCACGCTGCTGGCTCTCTCAGCTCTGCGCCGTCACACGCAGGCAGACGGTGCACTTTCCTTGCCCGTTGGTGTAACACCTGTCTCCCAACTGGGATGGAAGCACTAAGAGGACAGGAGTATTTTTCTCACAAGCACCTGGAAAAGCGCTTGGAACGTAGTAGGTGAATAATGAACATTTGACGAATGAATGAACGCATAAGGCTCCCCACCTCCGTCTCCACCCACCTCCAAGAAGGCCAGGGTCCTCCTTTCTGCTGCTCCCAGTTAAGGCTAACTGAGACCCCCTGGACCCTCCTTCTTCGCTGCCTGGTGCTTCTCCAGCTCAGCTCTGCCTCACTCTCCTGCTCTGCCTGCACCGCAGCAGCTCACAGCTGGGCTCCCACCTCCGTCTCCTCTTCTCCGCTCCAGGCCCAGGGCTGCTCATTAAGGAAGATCGTGACTTGAGCTGAAACGCAGTCGGATGCTTAATGGCCTGAGCCCCCCACAAGCCCCCATGCATTTTTTTTTTATTCCACATACAACTGATATTATGCGGCATTTGTCTTTCTCTGTTTGATTTATTTCATTCAGCATCATGCCCTTAAGATCCACACATACTGTTGCAAATGGCGGGCTTTCCTTCTTTTCATGGATAAATAATATTCTCTACACACACACACACACACACACACGCACACACACACCACGTGTACTCTTTATCCATTCACCCATCTGTGAACACTTAGGCTGTTTCCACGCCTTGGCTCTCCTAGCTTTTTCATGCATGAACCTTGCGTGAATCCAGTTATCTGCTGGCATTCACGTAGCTGAGGAGCCAGGCCGATGGGTACCACTATACTTACAAACTCCAATCTCAGATAAGCCTTCAGTTCCCAGCACCCCAGCAAGCCTACAGCGCCCTTCCAGCCGCCGCTCGCTCTTCACTCTCCAAAAGCAATCATTCCGAGCTTGGTGATTCCCTCTAAACTTTCCAAGCCTTCTGCCCTGTCTTCCCCAGTCAGATGGTGACGATGTCAGATTTTGGATACTCGTGTGGGTGTCCATGCGTTGGCAGGCAATAATGGTGTAAACATTAAAAAGGGAACATTACTCCTGCCTGACATGAGGATAGTCATGGGGAATTCTGTTTTCTTTCTGTAAAACTGTTCTACGTGTTCTAGGGGCTCCCTTTTTTGCTTCAACTACATGGCAGGAAAGACACCAGGAAGGCACAGAATGGTGTGGATGCCTTGGTTGATCTGGGATGTTAGAAAGCAAACTTTAAAAAACTAGCTGTGTTGAGATATAATCCATGTCCTGAAGTTTTCGTCCATGTACAGTATGCAACTCACTGGCTTTTAGTATTCTCATAGCTCTGTACTTCCATTGCCACAACCAATTTTAGGATATTTTCATTATCCCAAAAGAAAGTCCATACATTCGGGCCGTCACTCTCCAGTCTTCCCATATCCCTTAGCTACAGGAAACAACTAATCTACTTTCTGTCTCTATAGATTTCTCTGTTTTGTGGCATTTCTTATAAGCAGAGCAGTACAATCTGTAGTCCTTTGTGACAGATGTCTTTCATGGAGCATGACGTTTTCATGGCTCATCCTTGTTGTTACATGGGTCAGTGGCACAATTCTTTTTATTGATGCAGAATATTCCATTGCATGGAGATAGGCCATTTAAAAATGAGTTAAAAATCCTGAATATGTGACTTAGGAGTCAAGGTTGTCAAAGCTGGTGGAAAAAAAACCCCTACAGATTATTGTTTTTTTTTAAAGATTTTATTTATTTACTTGACAGAGATCACAAGTAGGTAGAGAGGCAGGCAGGGAGAGAGGAGGAAGCAGGCTCCCCGCTGTGCAGAGAGTCCGATGCGGGGCTCCATCCCAGGACCCTGGGATCACGACCTGAGCTGAAGGCAGAGGCTTTAACCCACTGAGCCACCCAGGCGCCCCAATTTAATTTAATTTAACTTTTATTTTATTTTAAAGATTTTATTTATTTATTTGACAGAGAGAGAGATAGTGAGAGAGGGAACACAAGCAGGGGAAATGGAGAGGGAGAAACAGGGTTCTCACTGAGGAGGGAGCCCAACGCAGGGCTCAATCCCAGGACCCCAAGATCATGGCCTGAGCCAAAAGCAGACGCTTAATTGACTCAGCTACCTAGGTGCCCCAAACTTTTATTTTTATTATAAGGTAATTGTAGATGAATCTTACAGAATTTCTTTTTTCTTTTCTTTCTTTTTTTTTTTTTTTTTTAAGTAAGCATGCTCAACACTGGGCTGGAACTCACGACCCCAAGGTCAAGAGTCACCTGCTCTACCAAATGAGCCAACCAGACCCCCTGATACCTGTAGATATTTTAATACTGACTTGAAGTTCTCCAGTGGTAGGCTGCCCCGAAAGGATTATAGTCCCAAGAAATTAATTATGTTAAATTTTCAAAAAAGCATTTGGATCAGTCTTGTTGATAAGATCAGGGATAAGATTATATAACAAGGAAGCACAGATATTTTTGAATACTGTGGTGTTTTTTTCTTTTTTTAAGATTTTATTTATTTATTTGACAGGTATCACAGGTAGGCAGAGAGGCAGGCTCCCTGCTGAACAGGTTCCCAAGCCTTATGTGGGGCTTGATTCCAGAACCCTGGGATTATAACCTAAGCTGAAGGCAGAGACTTTAATCCACTGAGCCACCCAGATACCCCTGAATACTATGTTTTATAAATATGTTCAATGTTGTTTCTTTATTTGGAGAGAAAAGCAAGAAAAATACATTTATTTCAATGCTAGTAGAAAAATTTCCCAGGACCATATGGTTGAGCACAGATAATGCCACCAGCCCCCAGGAGATGAGTAGCATACCCCTGTTTGAAAAGGAAAGGTCTTCAGGGACTGTGAAACCATGAACCCAAAGCTATAAAGTGAGGGCAAATCCATGATCTCCACACAGAGGCTACTGCTCCCGCTGTCCACACACTGCTAGCACATGCTTGCTGATGTCTAGAGCTTCTGGCCACATAGTAGGTCTGTGCCCATCAAGGCTACATATAATAACCATGTCCTTGGGTCTAGTGCAGAGCCAGGATATTGGAGACTCAGGGTGGTGACAGCTGCTACTGCTGAAGCTGCCCTTGAACTTCAGCTAAGGATGGTTCTTGCACTTGATTGCAACAATGGTCTCGATCCAACACCCTTCCCAGAGAGCTATACCCTTTACCATGTGCATTTGAGTGCTGAATGGCAGGCAGAGTGACCTGCCCCACTCTTGAACACAGGGCTCAGCCACATGATCTGCTTTAGCCAATGGGATGTCAGCAGACACCCGAGCAAGCCGGCCAAGATCAGCCGGCAAACAGCCAACCTGGACATGAGCTCTTCGCAGCTCAGCAGAGCCCTATCACTGGCCCTTAGCTGGCTCCAGGCATTCCCATGGAGCAAAGGTTACTGTTGCATGTCTAAGAGGCTCTGTGGTTGTTTGCAACTGGCATAGGGTGGTGATGGATAACTTATACAAGACCTTCACAAAATCATGCTGAAAACCACTGATGAGCTCCCGTCTCTTATTAGTAAATGTAACTTCCACATTCCTTTTGCCTCCTGCATCTCATCCCTGGGTTTCCGATTTTCTCAGACCTCACCCAACATCCTAGTTCCTCATATGTACCCTTCCTGGGTACATTTCCTGCTCTTCCCTCTTGTGTTACACACCAGTGGTTCATTAGACTAATCGTCTCTCATTCCTTCATTATACCATGTGAATAAGAGAGCAAAAAAAAAAAAAAAAAAAGAGGATGACAGAACTTTGGCGAATTGACCATTCAACTGGAAGATTGAGATATAGAATAAATGAATGAACTAGAAAATGGAAAACATTGATTGCTTTACATTTTCATCCACTCCACGTTCATCATAGAATGCCCTCACATTGTGGCAGGACCATTATTAACCTGTCTTAACTACACCTGGAGAACTTTTCAGTGATTGCTTTCATTAAAGGGTATTAATGTGAGCTGCACGAGCTGGATGAGACATAGAGGAAAAGAGAAGGTGAGGAGGGGGGAAGTGTGACTTCCTGCCACGGCCAGGCAGGGTTCAACTGGCTTTTTTTTTTTTTTTTTTTTTGGCAAAAGCAGCAGTAACTACTAGAGATCTGCACTCAAATACCAAATGTCACTAAGCCGAAATGGCTGCTTCAAATGAAATCAGTTGTTTCTCGGGAACCTTGCCCTGTAGTCAGAAAAGGAAGACAGAAACAAGAAGCTGAAGTCAATAAACGGAAAATTAAAGACAGGCAAGGAAGTGGTTGTGATAGAGGTGTGAGAAAGGAGTAGAGCAAACTGCCCTTAGAGCCTTCGATTCTGAAGAAGACGTGCATAGATAGACCTTTTGTGATTACATCAGCCTTACTCTGTTTCCCTGAGACGTCTCGCTTGGTCAGGGCTGGTGGGAATCAGTTCAATTGGGAAATTCAGAATTGGGGCTCAGAAGTGTCTTTTAGTCCCTGGGCTGTGTACGCCTGGGGTTCTAGCCACTGGGGGGATGCTGGTCAACCCAATCCAGGCAGGGGCGCAGAGATAGCTGGGGGAGGGGGCGGGAATGAGGGAGACGGGAGGCAAGAGGCATGGGGGGCGGGAGTACTGGAAGATGTTGGAAGACTCCTGCCTGGCTTCTCGTTAGCAGAGGCTAGCCAGCTCAAGGAAAGGCCACTTCACCCTTGGGGCCCGAGGGATACTCTGTATTCTTTTAACTATCCCTCAGCCATGCCCAAGCATTTGAGTTGCTTCCTATCACACCTAAAAGGGCTGGACCTAAGGCAAACGGTAGTCCCTGAATGCGAATAGAGAAACCACCCATAGCCAGGTTCTGTCTCCCTCTCTCCTAGGCTTTCTTTCATTTGTCCCCAGCTCCAATTCACAGAGATCCCTCTCTTCTCAGTGCTAATTCTTGCGACTTCTCTATTATTTCTTGGGCCTATTTTGTGCTTTCCCTCCTCGCTACCTAGCCTTGTGTGTCAGGTGGTGACACTGTACCAGCCGCTGGTTGACCTTTTGGTTGTTGAGTGGACAGCGTTGCTCAGAAGTGGACTCTTGTCTTGGAAGAAGGAAATGTCATGGTGAATTTAATGTAAAGACAAGAGAAGTTGTGTGTAGGAGTGCTGACAACAGTGACTCCATCTTTGGCCCTCTGTCTTGTTCATGCCTGCGCATGAACCCAGCTAGAACAACAGGTGCCAGGTCCTCTGGGAGTTAACTTGGGCCATGACCAGAAGGCAGGAAAGCTTGTGCTGATCTTCCCTGAAGTGGCTCACAGAAGACTCCACTTTAACTAGTACAGATGACTGGTGCACAGAAGGCCCCACTTTAGGTAACTAGTACCAATGACTAGTGCACAGAAGACCACACTTTAAGTAACTAGGAGAGATGACTAGTGCACAGGAGGCCCCACTTTAGGTAACTCGTAGAGATGACTGGTGCCCAGGTGGGGCCATCTACGTAGCCACCCTGGGACTTTGCCACCCCCACCCCCCCGGGTCTGTGGAAGTGAGGGGTTCAGGCCTGGACCTGGAGCAGCAGAGCTGTGTAGTGTCTGATCGTCCACTAGCCTGATGCCCTGTCTGTAAGTTACCCTGAACACAACTGTAAACGGTATGGAGCAGCTTGCTTCGTTTTTTTAGTCTCGAAGTACCTTCTCAGTTTGAAAGATACTATACTCCCCTTCCTCCAACTGGCAACAGTCCATTAGGCAAGGAACATGGTGTTGCATCTGAGGTGGGCCCAGGGGGAGGGTGGGATGTTTTGCATTGTTCCAAGTGAAGGGCGAGTGGGAGCTGGGGCCAGAGTTTGCCTGGGTAGAGTAGCATTTTGAGCAAAGGCTAAGCTGCCCACGCGCCACCCGTGCCACTGGATTGCTGGCACAGGGGACTTCCAGCCTTATAATAACCTTGCAAATGAAGTCAAGGGTGGTCAGGGTGGTCAGGAGCAAAGCAGGCTGTAGTGGCCTCTTGTGGGGCCTTGGGAGAGGGCCGGAGAGCAGGGGGAGGATTTCAGGGGCAGCAAAGACAAGGAGAGGATGGGGTGATGCCACAGAGAAATAAAAAGGAGCAATGACATTCTGACCAGTTGGCCACGTGAGATTAGGTGGGCAGGGTGTCTGAATTAGTTCCAGACAAAGTAATAAAATTTAGTTTCATTTACAATAACGAAGTTTTATGCCTCAGGTGTTCACTGTGTGCATCATCGGGAGCTCAGCCTCACGACCCAGCTGGAAAACCACCATGGCAGGGACTTAAAGAGACACAAGACCAAGTCCAGTAGCCACCCAGGACACTGACTGTCGCCTAGCGGGGCAGTCAGAAAGCTTGTAAACGTGCTCATGGAACATGGGCCAGACTCTATTCAATAGATTTCTCTCTAGTGATTTCTCCAAACCTCCATCAACACACTGCACTGGTAGAAATTCATCTTTGTTGGCACTAGCCTTTCAATTCTATGAAGATAGTTAGGAAGCCCTGCCAGTGAGCCCTAATTATCACCTGACAATCAGACAAACCTCCCTCCAGGTTCAGACATTCTTTATCTTCTCCAAAGTTGGCCAAGCAATAGGGGTGCACTCGCACCCCTAAATTCTGGAAGAAATGAAAACAGGTGTCTAAACATCAAGCCATTGAAGAAATTCAGAATCATCTGAGGGAGGACTTGCAGGGCTTCACCTGTTTCTCTGTATATGTCCAACATTTCTCCCTCTTGGATTTTAAAAACAAAGATGCCTTTTCTCCTCCAGAAAGGTTTCCCCGGGTGGAAGGAGAAGCAGCCTCCAGGAAATGGACTTCTCAGATGATGACTCAGCCCAGGGCTATTGTCCCCAGTCCAGCGGTGATGGTGGCCAGGGGAGGAATGTGAACCACACGTACCATCGCTTCCCCTTAGACAAGGTGAGCAGGAGAAGTCCAGCTCAGGGGAGAGCGGGCATGAGGGAACCGGCTGGAAGGGAAGCCTTAGCTGGGCACAGGGGAAGAAGTTATGTCCCCACGGCAGGGTCCTAGGGAAACAAGGCTTAACACCTGAGGGAGAAAAAGAAAAGAAGGTACCCAGCATGATGACACACCGCACTACCTTGGGCCAGGAACAGTGAGGCCACAGGCAGAGCTGGCAAAAGACACTGGAAGGTTCTAGAGTTTGTTATTCCCAGCTCCCTGGGGAGCACACAGCATGCCTTCCAGAGCCACTTGGGGGAAGCTTGGGTAGGTCACAAGGCAGAGTTGGGGTGCTGGGCAGGAGCCTTTATTGTAGTTTCTGGGAGAAGTTATGGGTGAGGCAGGGTCGTCTGAATGGTGCCAGGGGTGGGCATGGGGGCTGTCCCCGGTTGTTTGGTGCCTGGGGGTAGGGGAGTGATTAGAACAGGTGGCCTGGAGTAAGAGGCCCCTGTGAGGAAGGGGCGCGGGGCCGTAGATTTAACCCGCTGCTCAGGAAGGTACTCTGTCATCAGGGCTTCCCAGCTGGGTCAATGCAGCATTTTTAAAACTACATTACAGTCAGTCTCCAAATGAAGGGCATCCCCACATTACCTCATCCAATCCCAACAAACTGGTAGGTTCCCGTATGTCCTGCTTACCTCGTGTTGCACAACCAAACACCTTCAAACTTTGTAGCATGAAACTACCACCACATATTGTGATCCCAGATTCTGGGGGGCCAGGAGGCTGGCTGCACTGTGATGTTGGGCTTTCAGCTGCGGTGGCTTTGTTGGCTACAAGCGCCGGGGCTGGAGGACCGTACTACGAGGCGGCCGAGCTGGTCTGGCTGGAGGATGCGCCGAGTTGGGACTAGGGAGCAGTGTGCGGACGTGTGGCCTTCCCAGCACAGTGGTCTCCTCCTAGTCAAACTTCTCACGTGGAGGTTGAAGGTTCCAAAAATGAGTGTTCTAGCAACCATGGTGGAAACCATATGGCATCATCTAGCCTCAAAAGGCACAGTGTCCTTTCTGTCCCTAGGCTTTGGCCAAAGCAGTCACAGCCTCCCCAGATTAACCATATGGCATCATCTAGCCTCAAAAGGCACAGTGTCCTTTCTGTCCCTAGGCTTTGGCCAAAGCAGTCACAGCCTCCCCAGATTAAGGGGAAGGGGACACAGACTCCACCTCTCCAGGGAGGCATGTCAGATTTGGGGACCATAATTTGAAGCCGCCACATCATATTATAGGAAACGGATGCCCAGTAAAAGGATGAACACTTACCATTGACATCAATGGAGTGGAATTGGAGGGTGTTATGCTGAGCGAAATAAGCCAATCAGAGAAAGACAATGATCATGTGCTTTCACTCATATGTGGAATATTGGAAACAGAGCAAAGGATCATAGGGAAAGGGAGGAAAACGGAAAGGGAAGTCACCAGAGAGGGAGAAAAACCATGAGAGACTCTTAACTCTAGGAAACCCAGGGCTGCTGGAGGGGTGGTGGGTGGGGGATGGGCTGACTGGGCGATGGGCATGAAGTCTGCGAGAGAGGCCTCTCCCCTTTGCTTAATTTAATTCCACACACTTGCCTCAAGCGTCTACAAATAGGCCCAGGGGCACGTGGTCAAGCCCAAGAATGCCCGAGTCCAGGCGCCTGCTCGCGACCCCACCGCTGCCCCCTCCCCGCGATGCGAGGCTCCCGGCCACGCGATGTCGTGGGTCCTCCGTTTCCTCATCCGGGAAGTGGAGCGAGACCCCAGGGAGGACGACCTCTGGGTGAAGGATCTGGAGCAGGGGCTGGAGCGCATAAGGCTAGGGTCTGGGGGCCGGGGCTGCTGGCCAGGTGAGGGTCTGCTTCTTCCCGGCCCCAAGGCTGGCAGCGGCCGGGGAGTTGGTGCGGGGCCGGCAGCGCGGACCGCGAGCCGCAGTCACCCCTGCGCGGGCGGGGAGGCCGGAATACAGATGGGGACCTCTGCGAGACCAAGCCGAGTGCGCTAGAAAAATGGAATATTGACTAAATTGTAAAACTGCAAACCCGTGCGTATTAGGCTTCTGGGGCTTTGCCTCGGCCTCCGGTTTTTCAAACCTACTCCTAATAGCCGTGAGTCCCGAGTGGGAGTTTTATGGTCTATTTGGGCTTCAGAGATGGCTGGGTATAGTCCTTTATGAGGCGGGAGCTTCCCTTACCAGCCCAGCCGAGCAACGGAGGCTACTTGACTCCTATTCCAGACCTCAGGGCCCATCATACAGGTGGATGCTTAATTGGACCTAATTTACAGCCTGACGAGGTGCAGCTTCGCTGGCTCCATCCTTGATGTCTGAGGCTCCCTATTGCCTTCCCAACTGCAAGGGAGCTTCCCCCCCACACCCCCACTCTGTCTCCAGCTGAAGTCCTTGACTCTTACGGGGCTTTTGAGACCTTCAGGCAAAAGTTCCATAGCCATGTCCTATAGAACGAAAAAGAAACATTTCCATGGAGGAGTTCCCAGATAAAACACACCTGTTGTGGGCAAGCTGCTCGCGGTCCCTCCAATGCCATTTAGGGAAAGCATGTTCTTGGCTTGCTTTCTCTCCTGTTTCTAGTGCCTACCACAGTGCCTGACCCATAATGAAGATTTCCTTTTTTTTTTTTTTAAGATATTTTTATTTATTTGACACAGAGAGAGCACAAGCAAGCAAGGAGCACAGAGGGCAAAATGGGATCCCCACTGAGCAGGGAGCCCGATGCCAGGCTCAACCCCAGGACCCTGGGATCATGACCTGAGCTGAAGACAGAGGCTTCACCAACTGAGCCACCCAGGGGCCCCCATAATGAAGTTCTCATAATTTTTTTTTTTTTGAGTGAATGAGGAAGTTGTGTGTGGATGATGTCATCACCTTGAAATTCATAACCCACGGCCTAGATCTATGAAAAGCAAGCTCAGCAAATAGGTGGTGAGGCCAAGAACCAGAAATGAGGCAGGCTGTCTATCCTGCTTGAGAGACTCAGATATCTGAGCCAAAAAAGTAGGCGGGATATCCGTGTTCAGAATCAGAAGCAGGAGGATATTTTTGGTTGCAAATAACAGCAACTCTGATTGGCATAAATAATAAGTGAACATATCAGGTCCCATAGCTGAAAATGCCAGAGGTGGGTGGACTTCAGGAATGTTGGATCCAGCTGCTCAGTGAGATCCAGAGCCCTTCTCATTCTCTGTCCCTGGGGTTCATGCCATGTAAAGGCTGGCTTCTCATGTAGTGGCCAGCACTACTGGGGTGATCTGTCTTTGTTGGGATCCAGCCACTGGCTGTCTATAACTGTCAACAAGAGATCTGGGGTTTGGGCTGATGGGACCATCCTGAACCAACCCCCTTGGCTGGGGTAATGTCAGCCACCGGATGGATTGAGCCGCATTAACTAAACCATTCACTGTGGCAAGGGAAAGGGTCCCGGGTGGGGTTAATCCCCACTGAACACCGAGGTTCCTACACGAGGATGGTGTTGGGCCTGGATGCTGGGGAGGTGAGCACAATACCCAGCGAGGGAGACATGCCCAGTGGAGCGGTCTTCCCGAGGCTGCTTCCCGGCCTCATTTGCATATAGCCTTGAACAGGAAGATCGGGCTTGTATTAATTACACTCCTATACTAAAAATTCTATTTTCATTTTCTAAATTCCTACTATATTCTTGTTAGTTGATTCAGTACTTTTGTGCCTCTATAATATGCCTGATCTGTGGAGGACAGGGATCTCAAGATACAAATGGGACTCTGTATCGTGCAAGAGGCGATCTTCTGCCCAATAGCTTGGGGACTAGGCAATTCCTTCATGTTTTACAAATGGGAAATGGTGGTTTGGGTCCTTAAATGGGCAAAGCTGAGATTAGATGCCAAGTCTGCCTCATTCTCCAATCCAAGCCCATCCTACTGCTGAACCATATTGCTTCTCGCTCAGGTTGAAGAATCTTCTGAACTCTGTGGGATAAGGAACCACCACCATCTGCCCACGTCACATGGCGGGAAGGAGGAAAGTGCTCAGGGGTATTACGGGCAGAAGAAGCAGTGACTCCTTTTGAAGGAGAGTAGACACGGAGGCAAAAATATCCAAATCTTGGGAGAGATGCTGGGCTGGGCTGGTGGTCCTAGACAAGGTGACAAAGGGTGCAAAATGTTTCCTTGATATGTTCTCCCCAGCTCCACCTGTGGCATTAACCAGGTGCTCCCAGGGAATGCCTCCCACCACCCTGTCCTCGGGCCTGTGTCCCTACACGTGCTTCTCTCTTTCGAAGCCTAAGTCACTTTCTCACAAGACCTGGTTAGGAGGCTGAAGCTAACAATTTCATAGAGGTGAGTGCCGAAAGGTTTTAATGACATTCCTGACTCACACATTTGCATTTTGCAAAGGCAGTTCAAGGAGAGCAGAATGGTTGACTCCACAGACATCTGTAGAAATACCAGGACACAAACCATGCAAGCGCCCTCATCCTCCAACCTTGACTCTTCCCTTCCTGTTTCCCATCCCACGGTGCGCTTTGGGCTGGGCAGGAGAGTGAAGGTGTCCTAAGGAAGGAATATTTCTGTCTAGAGCAGGACCAGCGTAGAGAAGGGGCAGGAAACCCAAGCCTTCCCTGGGGCAAACCAACAATATTCAGGCCAGGCTACACACACACAAACACACACACAGACACTGCAAAATTCTACCAGGCAGAATCTAAAGTAGTCTTGCAGAAAGGTGCCACCAAGATTGTCCCCAGGAAGGGCTTCTTGTGCCCCTTGTATATCCGTGTCAGTGAGGACAACCACTTGCATGGGGAGGAGATGCAGCTAAATGTTGATAATGAGAAAATTGGCGGTGGCAAAACAAAACACAGCTGCTCCAGGGTGTAATCAGTGGGAGAGAAGGGAGGTGTGGGGGAGGGGGAGGGCAAAGCTAGAGGGAGAGGCCAGGGAGGGAGGCGGAGAGGGAGAAAGAGAAAGGGCGTGCAGACGTTCAGCTGGAGAGGCGGCTGTCTTGCTCTCGGATGCCCTGAGGGAAAGGGCTGGGGGACGAGAGGGAAGTCGAGCCATCTGTTTTTAGCTCTTGTGGCACGGAGCCTGCTTTCTCTCCCACTTCGCCTCCTTTCTTCTCGACCCGTATTATGCTCTATTGATCGCTCTGGACTTTGCAAAGCCTCGGGCTCTTCTCAGACTCCGGCCCCCCAGGGAGCCCTTGGCTTTGCTCCCTTTTGCTCCAGCAGGAATATGGTTCCGGCAGCTCCACCCAGTCCCTGGAGGGGATGGTGAGCCGACCTCAGAGCCCAGGCTGGGTGTGCTGTACGCCCTCTTCCTTGACCAGAGGCTCTAGGACCTGGGGCCACTGAAGGTGCTGCAGGGAACCCTGCACTTGGTCCAGCACCCATCCCCCATGCCCTGCCTCAGTGCCACTCTCAGGTCAGAGACAATCCATCTCCCCCTGCCTGCTCCAGCCACTTCCCTCAGCCCTCGCATGCTGCCCAAGCAACACCCACACTTCACAACACTCCCTAGCTGCCCCCTGCTCTCAGGGCAAGATTCAAACCCCGTGCCCTCTGAGCCATGCTGCCCCCCCCCCCACCTCTCATTGCCCCTCCTGCGGAACTGTGGCTAGTAGGACTGTCCCATGTACGGTCTCCTCGAGGAGGTTCTCCTTTCCCATCCCTTCAAGTGCCAGTAAGGTCTTGGGATCCAAGGAGAAGGTCCTTCCAGAGGGTTCTAGCTAGCTCTTTCCTCTTTCCTCCCTGGTGAATGACTTCCACAAAGGGCTCCTACGGTCCTGATTTTCAAAATGAGAAAATTGGGCATGTGGTTGAAAGAAGATCAACCTGGGAGTCAGATGGGGCTTGAACACGGGCCCTACCCCTGATTGGCTGGGTGGCTTTGAGCAGCCTTTGTGGGACACGAGAGGAACCAGAACTCCAGACTCCTGCCAGCTCCAACACCCAGGATCCAGCAGAGCAGCAGAGCCCCACAAGCTTGCTTAGTAATATCCAATTTTGATACTTGCTGACCTGCTGCATTTCCTGGGGGAAACCAATTAGCCCTTCTTTGTATTTCAGTATATGTGCTGCCGAAGCGAGCACAGCCCTTCTTTGTATTTCTTTTCCCATTTTTTATTCTGGCATTGGAGAGCATTAAATGTTGTAACATTCTACTATAAGCATCTATTTTTAAAAGGACAAAATGGCATTTTCTTCGTAAATAAGGCATGTTGGGTCAAAGTGGCAATGCTGGTTGGTGATCGCCATGGAACTGGACAAAAAAGCTTCTGGATGGATGTAAAAACTGCCCTACATGCAGGCACCTTTGGCACAGTGCAGCCTCTATGAGGGACCCTTGTGCTACTCACCCCGCATGCTCTGCTCTGGCCTGCTCTGAATATTATCTGAGTGTTGCCCTGAGCTGGGTGTCTTTCACCATGGCCGCTGACAGGCACATGTGCTGGAGGAAACAAGAGGCAGAGGAATTCTTGGATGTTCTGATATGTGCTGAAAAGATGTCAGGCTTCAGGTAGAGGTGAAATCTGAGACTTCGGTTTCCTGCAGAGAGCAAAGGGAGAAGGCAGAAATATTGAGGCTAAGAAGTCAGACAGTGGGAAACAAGAGAGAGTGATTCATTGGGGGCCGGGAGGAGGGGGAGACAGCCTTGGAGCCATGATAAGAGAAGGAACAAAAGCAGACGCACAGGCTTGTAACGTCAAAGAAAAATGACTTTGTAAGACAGCATGAGTCTAGAATGGACACATGCTTTGACCTTCTGGCCAAGCCCTTTTGGGTGGATTTGGGGCCTGGTTTGCTCTGAAAGAAGGCCCTCGCTCCTGATGGGAAAAGTCCACAGTATGGATGAACTGCATGGGACATAATGAAAACAGCTGAATATATTGTGGAAGAGTCGGTCCTTTCCCCCTATCATTCTAATTGTCTCAAGGGCGTCTATCTTTGTATCTGATAAGTGTAGTGGCCAGAGAAATTCCCTTCAAGCCAAACTGCAAAGTCAGTGAAGTTGGTCTTTGCTTTCCAGCTCTCTTTGTAAAGACGGTCTCCCTCACTTCCCATGTTTTCAGTGATACCTCTCCTATCTTGACTTTCATTGACCTCTCTCTCTCCAAAGCTCTTGTGACTACCTTCCTTTTATAATGGGAACACATCTGGTAAAGTCATCCATTCTGTGAAGTCTTAGGAACTTACTATGTCTGCCCTCCAAGTGATTCAATCACTGAGAGCAACATTTTTAACACCAGTTGGAAAATATCTAGCCGGGGGACCTTCTCCAAAGCCCTAAACCTCGACAACATAGAGCAAATCTTTCCTCCCCCCAAGCACAGACCCACTGAATACAAAATCCGTGGGAGGAATTGTTTCGCTGCTTATGACCGGAGTTGGAATGGTCCAGGGGTTTTTCTTCCAGCTTGGCCACGTCCTCGTGGTGTGATGTGTTGCACATTTCTTAATCTCTTCCTGTGTCGGGTTCTTCATCTAGAAAACAGTCATGAGAATAGTACTCATTTTGTGCAGTTATTGTGGGAATGAGATAACGACAGGCACAAAGCAAGTGCTCAGTAAATATTCTCCATCGTGATTTTGAAATTTTGAGGTGGATGTACATGGAAAGTGACATTTGGAAATCAAAAAATTCTGAATTCGCAACCACATCTAGCCCTAAGGGTTTTGACTAAGGAAAGGAATGCCTATAATGAGTTCTATCTGTCATGAGAAGGAGTAATTGCTTTCCCTGATCAAAACTTCACCACATCCTTCCCCCATATCTGAGTTTTTAAAATTTTCATTTCCTTTGAGATCCTGATGCACAAATACATTTAAACTCCAGAAGGCTCATTTCTAAATGTTAGGCAGCAGACCCGTATCCACTGTCTGGGTGCACTGGAACCATCTGGGGGTCTTAAAAAACACGTTTCTAGGCCTCTATTCAGAGATTTTAATTAAATAGGAATGGTATGGACTTCAGAATTTGAACATCTTTAAAGACCCTCCTGTGAATCTGATGCCCAAACAGGTTTGGAAAAAATGGTCCACTACTCAGTAGCAGTAACTAAAAAAAAAAAAAAAAAAAAAAAAAAAAAAATCACTGGGTTGCTACAAGTATTTGGTCTTATGAGAGCCTTTACTCATTATTGAGTGTAATTTGTTAAGAGTCACATCAGGAGAGCTCTAGTTCTATGGTCCAATCATCTGACATGTAGAAAGAGATAATGATGTAGATGTCTCTTGGATTTCTAGCCCAACAACATCCCTTGCCTGGGAACTTCCCCTTGCTCTGCAAGGTTCTTATGTTATCCTACCACGTTGCTAGCAGTTGATTAGTCTCAGCAGAAAGATGTTACTTTATCTAAGACAATGAATCTCTTCTTTGAGATTCTTGGATTTGGAACTAAAAGGGTTCAGTCATTTTTTCCCCCTTGACTATAAGGTATAAAGTTTAAAAGATACATTGTTCTCTGCTATGTGGGGAAGTGGAGTCTGAGGGAGGGAAGAATGTAGCTGATACCCAAGTGAAGAAGAGATAAGAGACAAATGGAAGTCTTGATATTGTCCTATTCCTAGTTCGAACTGTTCTTGAATCTCAATAAATACTTGTCCTTTTAGTGTCTTTTTGAAGTATGCCAAATTCCCTCCCAATTAATGTCTCATTTTTCTAAGTGGAGTTGTCCTCTATCATTTATAACCAAAATATAGTCCCAACTTTGTATGTTTTTAATTTAAAAATGAACTGGGGTGCCTGTATGGCTCAGTTGGTTAAGTGTCAGACTTTTGGCTTTGATTCAGGTTATGGTCTAGGGTTGTGAGGTTGAGCCCCAGGTTGGACTCCCTACTCAGCATGGAGTCTGCTTAAGATTCTCTCTCTCTTTCTCCTTCTGCTCCTCTCCCTGCCACTCGAGTACATGCTTTCTCTCTTTTTCTAAAAAAAATTTAAAATAATTCCAGAGGGGCACCTGAGTGGCTCAGACAGTTAAGCAACTAACTCTTAATTTTAGCTCAGGTCATGATCTCAGGGTGGTGAGTTCAAGTCCCATGACTGGCTCCTCACTCAGAGAGGAGTTTGAGATTCTCTCCCTCCCCCTCTAACCGTCCCCCTGCTCGTGCTTGCTCTCTCTGCCCATCTCTCTTTCTCCCTCTCTCTCTCTAAAATAAATAAATCTTAAAAAAGAATGAACTAGAGATAAAAATAGAATTTACAATAATAGAATTTTACCTGTGATTGCAAAATGAACTTTGACAGAACTCCTTGAACTTGGATATCACTTTCAGATCCAGAGCTGAGAATATCTTGTCGCTGGACACATTGTAGGTGATTTCTTTGTCCATGCACCTTTTAGTCAATGTGATGTGCCCACACCCCATCCATCCATAAACAATAAGGACAGATCTCCAACTTTCTTTTTTCTGCAGAACTGAGCTCCTGTTTATTCTAATCCATGCATGCTTCTTAAAATACTTCTCATAACATCTATATTTGTCTTTTTTTTTTTTTTTGAGGAACTGTGTCAGCCTTGTTGTGCTCTAGATTGTTCCCTTGGCTTTAAACTCAGATCTCACTAAAGGGCTTTAACTTGGGGACATTTCCTTCTAGATAGTTTTGCCCCGAACCACGTTAGGTATGCCACACCTTGGGTAGGACCCAGTTTGGGTAACTTGAGATTTAATATTGGGCTATGGCCAATGGTGTGATAGAACCAGCTTGTATTGGCTCAGGACATCTGATTTTGCATATGTCCTCCAACCTTCATATTCAGTGCCATCTTGTGAGTAGCTTGAAGTTAGCCATTGTGGGAGAACTATATACATCATGGAAATTAGAAAACACAAGTCATGTTTGTTTTCCCTGAAAAATGCTTTAAAATTTTAAATACATACCAACATATTATCTGCTGCTACCCATTTGACTTGAAGTCATTATAAAGGGGAACCACTTTTGATATGTCTGGTTAAATATATATGAAGATTATAATTTTAATTATTATCTTACTTAATTTTGTTTGGCTAAATAGTTCACCAAAATAATTCGATGTGTTATAGAGAACTCTTAACTGCATTCCCTACTCAGGCTGTATCGTCACTACTGGTGCTATTATCAGCACCATGGACAGTGGCAGCAAATCCATAGAAAGGCCAGGATTAGAAGAACCCCAAATATCTCAAAGTTAAGGGTCTGGAATTGTCAGTGGGTTGAAAACTAGAAGACAGTGAGGAATATGGGATAAGGAAGATGTATCTAGTAATATCCAGGGCATTTTCTAGGTAACATACTGTGGATTCAGGTGTCAGGATAAAAGCAGAAACCATGGATGTAAGCAAAACTGGAAGCATCAGCCTTATAAAGCAACTGGTGACAGCAATTAGTAAGAAATAGGCAAAAATATAAGTTTCATGGTGGCGTGGATTGCCCAAATATAAAATAGTTGGTCAGGAAATAGCCAAGTCATGGGAAGTGGGAGGGTAAGTACTAGAGGGGGTAGGAGATGGTAGCACCAAAGTGGTCTATATACTAGGCAGAGAGTGCAGTGTGATGAACAGAACACAGGAAGAGATTTGCCTTAGCTCTGCCGCTAATGTGCTGAGTGACCTTGGTCAGATTACTTGACCTCTCTAAACTCTGGTTGTTTCATCTGTGAAATGAGGATATTGAATTATATGATCTCTGAGGTTCCTACTAGCTCTATGACTTTGTGGAGAATTTTGCCCAAACCAGGAAATGTCTTCTATGTCCTCTTAGGAATTGGAGTGGAATCCAATAAGTGGAATCCTTTGACTGGAGTAGATATTAAAATGTAGTTCACTGAGATTTTGGCTTTCACATTTCATTGAAACAATAAATTGGGATAGGCTTTTGGAAAGAAAAAGAAAAAAAACCCACTAACATCCCAAGAATACACAGCCTCCTAACCCACGGCAGTCCCCAAATGACTATCAAATTAATTAAAGCTGTGATTTCACTGTGATTTCACTGTCTTCTCCTTGATGCCTTGTCATAATCCAGAAATCAACTCTACATTACAATTATTTGGAAATGAGCATCAGTTTGGTGCCAGTTTTAAAGTCTAAGGGTAATCTAGGTGCAGAGGGAAAATGAGAATTCTTAAATACAACTACCCCACAACATGCACCCTAGTGAGTAGTTCAGAAAATGTGTGTAAAGAGAAATATCCTCAAAGCCAGCTATAGAGATGAACGAACGATGAGTCAAGAAAATTGGTCAATTATTTATCAGAATTAATGAAAACATGAAGCTGAATTTCAGAATACTTCAGAATTTATATTACTGATGTCCACAAAAAAACATTTAGGTAAGAAAGGAACTATATAGCGTTCAACTCTTTCTTTGAAGAGTTGTCACGCTACCTATGAGTGATGTGTTAGAATCAAATACCACATTTTGTCAGGTTTGAAATATAAGGGCAGGTGATCTGTTAGGAGAAGATCATGCATTGATAGATGATAGAACTCCTATTCTGAAACACAAGCAGACATTTAAGGAGCTCCTGTGGAGGCACTGAGGATACTATTTACAGTACAGAGAGACAAAGAAAGAATTATTTCAGTCCCTGATAAATAAGACTCCGACTGTGCCAAAGGAGAGGAACACATGTCTGAGAACACAATCCAGGTCTTTTTTGTGGACTCCAGGCTTATAGAAACACAATTTTATTCAAAGTGTACAGCCTTTTCCTCAAATGCTTGTCTAATTTAAAGTTGACTGCTATGGGCATGCAGAAATATAAGAATGACATGGAAATCTGTGTCATTGCTCATAACCGGAAACTTTGTTCTCTATTCTCCTCTCCCCTCTTTTAAAGGTTGTATCAGCTCAGCATCGTGAGATTATATCAGACCCAACGCTTATTATACAATCACTAATAAGAAATGTTCCTGGGGGCACCTGGGTGGCTCAGTGGGTTAAAGCCTCTGCCTGTGGCTCAGGTCATGATCTCAGGGTCCTGGGATCAAGCCCCACGTCGGGCTCTCTGCTCAGCAGGGAGCCTGCTTCCCCCCTCTCTCTGCCTGCCTCTCTGCCTACTTGTGATCTCTGTCAAATAAATAAAGAAAATATTTTTTAAAAAGTTCCTGTTTCAAAGACTTTTTTTGCCCTAATAATCTGACCTTTAAACCACCATAAAACTTTGAATTCTTAGAACTTGAATGAACCTAGAAAAAGCATGTGCTCTGGCTGATGGTTAGGTGTGACAGGATTAGATAACAGTCTCTTGGGTGAACTGCGTTTACCTGAGGTAGGTGCAAGGACTTGCAGTTGTTAAACATGACTAACAAGTCACCAGTCCCAGAGATCACAGTGCTAAGTATGACCATCATCAAAGTCTTCCAACAAAGGCCGAAGCTGCTCTTTGCCATCAGTACAATAGGCACCATGCATCCTGTGATCACAGAGCCCGGAATGGTGCCCACTCTTGGAGAGCCCACAGGGAGGTAGGAGGGACTGGCTAGTAAATGATTAACTAAAGAACAATGGGAGCCTAGCTGCTGTTGCTTCAGTAGTTATACCATCAACTATTCTAATTCTTCCTCGTAGGTCCCAGATGCACTTAAATGTCAAGGAAACTTTAGAAAGGTAAAATAAGAAAAAAAGTCAAGCTTGTCAGGGAACATTCTGGAATGACCAGAGAGTTGAAGAAACATTTGCTATGGTCTTTTCTCAATCCTAGGATTTTGTAATTTTTGGTTTGCTTTCAGCTCATGAAGGTACAAACTCCCATGATTCCTAGCGGAGTAACTTCGAGGGCCCTGCTCAAAAGCCCTCTTCCAGAAGATCGTCCTGATGAATCCAGTCCAGCCATAAGCACTGAATTAATTTAGTTTCCCACCACCACAATGGTAAGTCAAGCGTTGCCATTGTTATTTGTCTTCTCTTTCCCATTCTCTAGCACCTCCTTATTTCCTCTGTCTCTATCTTATCTCTTTCACTTGTTTATAAAAGCAAAGAACACATATCCTAATTTTTCTAATTATCCTCTGCCAATTAGCAGAGTACTTTGCATCCAGGAGATGCTTGATCAAAGCAAGCACAGTGCTTCTTTCAGCCCCAAAGTTCACATAGCTGACCAGGTAGTGCTTATTTTGGAGTTGATGCTGGTGATCATCCCCCGCTCGCCCAAAGCACTCTTTTTTGTAGTACCGTGGGTTCCATGATAAGACCAGAATTTCCTCACCATCAATTCTTCGACTGGCCTTTTTGGATTTAGCTGACTCATTAACCAAGTGCTGAAGTGCAGGTGTCAATAAGTTACTTAAAAGAACCTCTTAAAATGTTGTAGAAGCTCATCATGTGTTACAAAAGGGTCCTGCCAATAAATGGCATGTGACAGGAAGTAATGGCTTGTCTGTGACCATGAAATGTGACTTTCATGAGGGGGTCTAATGAGGAGCCATGGAGGGGGGGGGTGTGAGGAGGGAGAAATTTACAAGACACTGTTGGTGCCAAAGAATAAGCCACTTTGTATAGTGACACCCATGTTATGGTGTCCATTGGGGAAGGGGTTTTCTGTGACTTGTATGATGAAGAAAGAGTCATTATTCAAAAGCTGTCATCGTCAGAAAACCCAATACTGTGTCAATAGCACACTAGTCATCTGCTTTAATAGTATGCAGACAACCTTGTCAGGTAGTGGATGAACTGACTGTGAGTCAAACTGTCATATTCCAAGACAATTGAATTGATTTGTGTTTGCATTCTTGTTCTGTTTCTAATGTGTGTGGAAAATAAAAGAAGATGCTTTTCCATTTCTCTCTTATGCAAGGAACCACCATATTCCACAACATTCTGGTTGCTTTTTGGCATTTGGTGTGAAATGTAGCTGTGAGCTTAGGCGGGGGGAACTAAATGTGGACCTGTCAGATCAGATAACCCCATAAGATGGTTTACATTCTGGCTTTATTGACTCCAGCAATCCATGGTGTGCTGCTAAATATTTTACAACCAGCTCCCTGTGGGGTGGGGGGGGGTGGGTAGAAGGGAAGGAAAGGCCAGGTTTGTGCATTTCCTGATGGCCATGGTGCTGATCTCAAGCTACTAACATGACGTCATTGAATGTGATGTTGGGAAAATGTGCATAGTCTGCACTCGTGGGCTGCTACCAACCAGCTCTAGCTGAGAACTGCCATCAGTCCAAACATGTACCCACAGCTAGATGCACTGTCCTGATTCCCTGGTGGATATGAGGTGAGAAGAGCCACGATGTACAAGTATTTCAGGCACCTGTAGACACAGACATTCCTCACCCACCAGGCAGCAAGCTGTAGCCTGTGTGGCCTCTTTAAATAGGATGACCTCATACTTTATTATCTTAACAGGGACACTTTTTATTTTTATTTTATTTTATTTTTGACAGACAGAGATCACAAGTAGGCAGAGAGGCAGGAAGGGAGAGGGGGAAACAGGCTCCCCACGGAGCAGAGAGCCCGATGCAGGACTCAATCCCAGGACCCTGGGATCATGACCTGAGCTGAAGGCAGTGGTTTAACTGACTGAGCACCCAGGCGCCCCTGATCATTGTTTTTGAAAGCAAAGCGTGAATTTAGTAAAGAGTTAGCCCCATGTCTATGTGCAGTCTCCTCCGGAGTCTCCATCTGCAGCTTGCTTCTTTGTCCATGGGAGAATGGTACTGGAGTCCCCACTCAGCCTGGGGCTGCAGCCAGTCCAGCAGAGACAGGGTCTGCATAGTTCATGAGACTCTGTTTTCAGGTGTCTAGCTTCCTTCGATGCATTTTATTTTTCAACTGCTGCAAATGTCCTTTCCCATCCAAGCAATTGCGTCAGCAGCTAAATGCTTCTCTTGTGGGTCTGACTCCACACTTCCTGTTCTTCTCATTAAAAAGATAAAAAATATATATTCTATGCGAGAAAAAGAAAATCTGGTGAATAATCCTTTATGCAACTCTAAATTGGCTTCTAGTCCTTGCTTCTGAATGTGCAGATGTAATTATTGATGGAGTTGTAATCAGTGCCGGCCAACTACTGGGTCCTCTGCCTGTTTCCATTTAACATTATTTCACATACTCATTTCCATATATTGACAGAATCC
Organism: Mustela nivalis; assembly: GCF_964662115.1. NCBI lineage: Eukaryota > Metazoa > Chordata > Mammalia > Carnivora > Mustelidae > Mustela > Mustela nivalis. The sequence goes on along the minus strand of NC_139033.1, from coordinate 37,262,484 downwards.
ACACACTTATCATTTTTTATGGCAACATAGTACTCCATCATGTTGACACACGCTAGTTTTACATCCTATTCTCCAAAGGCAAAATGTCCCAGCTTCATTCCAACTGGTTGTTGGGACTGCCCTACGGTAGGGAGAGCTCTGGCTGGCTCCCACTGCAGGAGAAATAGGCAGTTTTAGGCAGGAGATCAAGGTTTATCAGTAGGAGATACTTTCAGGTTTTTAAAAAAGATTTATTTACTTGAGGTGGGCAAAAGGGAAAGAGAGAATCCCAAGTAGACGTCCTTCTAAGCGCAAAACCTGACATGGGGCACAGTCTCATAATCCTGAGATCATGACCTGAGCCAAAATCAGGAGTCAGACACTCAACCGACTGAGCTGCCCAGGTGCCCCACTGTTTTCAGTTTTAGAACCAAATCTCTAGCTGGTCCCTTGATGTGTGCAGAGTTGGGCAGGGTGGGGGGGGTAGTTGGGAGACACTGAGACGATGACACAAAATTTTGTATGGGAAGTTCAATGTTAACACTTGTCTGCCTTCTGCTTTTGTAACTTCAGCTCCTCTAAGGCCCAAACCCCCAAAGAGGCCACACATCATTAAGCATATTTAACAAATAGGCAGCTAATGTGAATGTAGGCACTGGGTGACTTCTAAGTCATGCCTAAGATTATAGGCATTTTGATTATGCAATAGTAGGGTAAAATCTGTTCAACTCCTCTGGGGTTTCTGAGGTCATTGAGCTGCCCAGTGGCTCCTCCAAGGCCACAACAGCTGACAGTGGAGAATTCAGCCCTGGAGGTGCCAGCCCTTGGAATGAGGTCTTGGTCTGGGTCATAGAAATCACTTCCTCTGTATTCTGAGTCCAGGCCCAGACTGGGCTAGTGCTTTGAATGAGAGCTGTCTTGGATCTTAGGGAGGATCAATAAATAGTATAAGGGAAGAGGGTAATACTTAAGTATAATCTTCAGCCTTGAACCCAAGGCTGGGTTAATTAAACTTAATTCTCTTCTTTGGGGTTAAAGTCTCATCTTTTGTGTAGTGAACTTGCTTTTTATCAACGGTGTCTAGGCAGAAGGTTTGACGTGGCCCCCCACCCCGTATGTACTGACCTCTGTTTCAGGTACTTTATGGATATTAACTCACTAAATCCTTACAATTGTATGAGGTATGTACTATTATTATCCCCCATTTTATCAATGGAGAAACTGAGGCACAGAGAAGTCATGTAACTTGCTCAAGTTACAAAGTTAGTGTGTGGCAGATTTGAGTTTGGACTCAGATCTGAGTTTGAAACCCAAGTGTTTGGACTCCAGGGTTTTTGCCTTGAACTACCAAATTCTTCTAATGAAATTCCAGTCCTTTCTCCCAGAAGTGGGCCTGGCCTTCCTCTCCCCTTGGCCCCCTTCTGCCCCAGGCCAGACCAGGCCATCTTCAGCCTCAGAGGAAGAACCCTAGACAGGATGGCCTGATTTCATTCATCTGAGCCTCATGGGCTGAACAATAGAAAACAGCTAAAATGATTAACCCCAATTTTGCCTCTAATTTCCTTCCTAAATAGATTTTTCCCCTGCTGATGACATCTGTCTCAATTTGGGGGCGGGTTGGTAGGTAGGGGAGTCTGGACTGATTTTGTATCAGAAGGTCTCACATGTCTGCAGGGAAAAATATAGGGAGGGATTATACTTTTCAAAATGGCGGAGAAGCACAGCTTCTATCATGGTTTATCATCTGTCCATCCATCCATCCATCCATCCATGTGACCATCGATCATCTCTCTCCCTATCATATCTTCAACCTACCTATCATCTATTTCTCAATCTATCACCCATCTACCCATTTATCTATCTACCCATCATTTTCGCAGGAGCTTGACAATAACAGCATTGAGGCCACCGATCAGGATGCTGCCTGGCATGTCACCCTGCCACAGCCCTGTTTATGACCATCATAAAATGTCTGTGGATAGCCCAACAGCTGATTTTCCAGGGTCTTTTTCTACTGTCTAAATGATCAGAAAAAAAAAAATCTATCAGCTGGAGAAATTAAGCCATTTTTCTTCAGGGGAGAGAAATGGAGTAGCAGGCTTTCCACATTAAAATGCTACAGTGGATTCCAGATGAATGAAAAATTGGTCTGCATAGTAATGAGACTCCAGAGATATTTGGGGAGGATGGTCACTGGCTCCTGGCGGAGACGCAGGGTGGGACGGTACATCAAGCCTGGTAGAGTCAGGCCAGTGAGGCTCTGGGGGCTTCCCTTCAGGGGCTCCGGGTGCCACGACATCCCCCTCTTTATTTTCCCGGCCATTTATTTTTCCAAAAGTCTAGTCATCCAGGAAGCTGTTACGACCACCGGCTGCGCTTCCAGTTAGCTCCCTGTTTCCTCTGGTGCCACTCACAGGGCTGCCCCTCTCAAGTCACACAGCCAAGTATGCCGGAAAGAGGGGTCCAGCCTCCGGAGGGCACTGGGCCTCGCACAGGGGGAACGCTTTTCACCCCAGCTTTTGGCGATTGACCCAAATACGATCCACGTACCATGGGATGATTGGCCGGAAACCTAATCTTGGCCCATTTCTGGACCTCACCAAACAGGGGCAGCCACTCTGATGACAAGAAGCAGGTTAGTGGGAAGCCACAAGAAGGATGCCAGTCCAGACCCTACCCTTGCTGGGGAGCAGCTTCCTAACTTGCCCTGGAGTTCCTGGCTCACAGGGCCACTTCTCACCTGGGCGTCCTTGGGGACAGAGGCTACTTTGTCTTGTCACTGCTTTTTCTGGATGAATCTTCTGCCTAGGGTCGATTCTCACTCCCTAGAAGGGCCTCGGGGTGATAGAGGAAGAAAAGGACCGTGGCTTCCTGGATGAAAATCTTACCTGCCAGGTGGGTGCTTAGTGGCTTTGTGGCTCTAGGTGGGATGGCGACGCCTCTCCTGCCGGTGAGGGTCCCACCTACCTATCCTGCAGGTGCGCAGTAAGTGGTGGCTGCTCTTCCATTATTCTTTGTCTGTTTGGCCTGAGTGGAAGGGCCCCAAATTCCTGCCATTCCCCTGCATTGCCTGATCTACAATAGCTACAGTTCAACCATCTTTTCATTTATTTAAGTCTAATTTCATTCCACAGGGGTTTATGGGCTCTTCTCCCTGACGTGCTCATAAGAGATGAGTATTCCTGGAAAGGTAACACATCAGACCTGCCATTTGCAGATTTTCCCGCAAAGCATGCTCACAGCAGCAGGGAGCGAGCCTGTATGTGCTGGGGGCGGGAGGGGGTGGTGGTGGTGGTGTGTGAATCAAGCCAGAGAACACAGCAAGGGTGAAATTTCTATGAGCGTCCTCCTTAAAAGTTCGTGCAAGCTTTGACTCTATAACATAAGCATTCTCCAGATGATTGGATCAGAGAAAAGAAAACTTGGGTGCTGCAGAGAGGGGAACCCCTCCGGGCTCGCTGTGGTTCCTGGCACTGTTCCCCAGACTGAGGGACCTGATATACAGCTGCCCAGATCGGGGCTGGACAGTAACAGGGAGACCCAGCCCTGTGCACCTGAGACCAGGCCGAGCTTGGTGGGGGGTGGATCCCAAGAGCTCCCACTGGTCATTGCACAGCAGAGGCTGCATGGTGTCATTTCTCCAACTGCTGGGGAAGGGGCAGGAGCACAGATGCCATTGTCTTTCAGAAGACAGGGCTCTGGAAGGTTCTCTAGACTCTGAGTTCAGGATACAGAACTTCCTAACAATCTTAGCCGGGCTGGATCTCATGGGCATGCGCCCTTACAGCCCCCGGCGGTGGGGGGGACCCCCAGCAAGCAGCCACTCTCTGCATTTGTCCCCTCGTCCCCCGCCCCCCTGTCAGACGAAGGGGAGGGTGGGTTGTGTGCAGGCTGCTGGCCAGGAGCTTCCCACTTCAGGTTTTCCAGTTTGCCCGCCGAGGCAGGCCCCAGGCCTGGATTTCTGCTGAGGCAGGTGGACCCCTGGGACTTGACCTCTGCCCCCTGTCCCTCGGCAGGGCCAGTTGTCAAGGAGATGACAGGATTGAATTCCGAGTTGGGGGATTCAATCTTGTCTGCCTATTTTTATCTTCACACTCTTCCTCTGCCTTCCCTTCCTCCCTCTCCTCCTCATTTTTAATCTCCCGTGGCCATTAAAAGAATGGCAATCACTTCCTAAACAGGGACCAAATCATTATTTCACATTTGGCCGGCTTGTAGGTATCTCCGCTGCGGCGTTTAGTTTGTGTTCCATTACTGAGAGCGTCCCAGCACTTGGACAGACTGGCCCGAAATCATCCCCGCAGCCCGGGACGACTAGTACGCGCAATGGTCTGACTCAAATAGGTAGAAACGGGAAGGCAAGACCCACGGCTAACCAGGGACTGACCAGGTCCGGATCCCGGGTCTCCTGAGCAGCAGCTAAGGGCTGGCCAGGACTTCGGATGGATTGTCTGACCCTTCCGAGCCGCCCCCCACCCTGGCCCCCCACCCCGAGGCATTGCACCTCTGGGCACAGCAAACAGCTGCAAACAGCTGAGCTTGAGCTCCTTTCTGTGCCTGGTTCGATCGGCTGATGGGATGGAGCATCATCTGGATCCTTCGGCGAAGGCTGTCAGCTCCTTGGGACAAATCTGGACATGGTGCATCTCGTCTCTCCTTCTGAAAACCACGTGCTCCTGTCCCCCACAGGACAATAAAAACATGTGACATTTCTAGAACACAGTCTTCAAAGTTAACTTAGAAACTCGCAAAGACATGAAATAAAATGACAGTGTGATTCAGTGGCGTAGACGTACCCCCTTCCTCTGCGAGGATGATGAGGTGGTGAGTCCACACGAATGGGGTCCTTTTCTCTTCCCCTGGTACCTGCAAAAAATTAAAATTAGTCCCCTTTATCCATTATCCTTTGCTGTGTAGCCCACAGGCATTTTTTGTTTGTTTGTTCTTTTTTCGATTTTTCGTAAAGGACAATGAGCTGGGAAGAGCCTGGCTATGCCAGGACTTAGGGGAGCCCGAGCCCAAGGATGCCAGGACCTGCTAAGGGGATGTCCTACTTCTTTCTCGCCTTCACTCAAGCTCTTTGGCTGAAACCCCCCTCTCGGGGCGACCTCCCAGCCGTCCCTCCGCCAGGTCCTCCGGAGCCTCCCCCACAATGGTTTCCTCCCACCCACGGAGATGTCCCCAACCTTCATCTCCAGTCATTTTCATGAGCACAGATAACTTTTCTGTGGGATTGTGACTGTCATGGGATGACTATGACAGCACGATCATGAATTGCATATTTCTTTTGTCTCCAGTTAAATATCCTGGTTTGAATAATAAATTACCTGCTGTCCTAGTCATCAGGCTCTTGAAGCAAGACCCTCTTATTCATGTTACCTATGTGTGGATGGCTTCCCTGTGACGTCATAGCACGCCAGGCAAAGAGAGAAAGAGCCTCACTGGGGGTTCAGTTAGTACCTGTTGAATAAAACAAGTTTGAAGCTGGAGAATCTATAAGAGGAATGTGGAAACTTCTAGTAGGTCGGGGGGAGATAAGACTTGTACCCGCTTAGTTGTTCCTCTCTCACTCAAGCAGTTGCTTAAGATGTCATCTTATGATTCAGATTTGGGGCAGGTCCATCACAAAAAAACTATCATAAAAACTTTTTTCCGGGACGCCTGGGTGGCTCAGTGGGTTAAAGCCTCTGCCTTCAGCTCAGGTCACGATCCCAGGGTCCTGGGATCAAGCCCCGCATCAGGCTCTCTGCTCAGCAGGGAGCCTGCTTCCCCCTCTCTCTCTGCCTGCCTCTCTGCCTACTTGTGATCTCTGTCTGTCAAATAAATAAATAAATCTTTAAAAAAAGCAAAACAAACAAACAAACAAAACTTTTTTCCATGGAAAAAGTCAAACAACATCCAAGCAATGAATGAGCAAAATTTTGAACATATTTGTGTCTGTGTGAAAGGGATGTACGCAATTCTCAAGTCACGGGGGGTGAGAAGATGGGGTTTTCTGTCTCTTCTGATGAAATTTGAAACCTCCCAAGGTTGGGACCATATTTTTCTTTCTTTTAATCTGTGTTGTCTAATACAGTAGTCACTAGCCACCCGTGGCTGCCGAGCACTTGAAAGGTGGCTAACCAGATTGAGTTGCACAGTAAGTACAAAATATGCACCGGATTTTGAAGCCTTGGTATGAAAACAAATGTAAAATACCCCCTAATCACCTAAAAGAACTGATGACTCGCTGAAATGGTAGGTTAGATATATTCAGTGAGGCAAACTATATTACCGAAATGAATTTCATAGCCAAGGTGTCCTTCAGCAGCTGAATAGAAAAGCTGTGGTATAGAAAAGCTGTGGTATATCCAGAAAACGGAGGATTAGTTCATGCTAAAAGGAGCTCTCAAGCCATGGAAAGACATGGAGGAAGCTTAAATGCATATATAGACTAAAGGAAACAAGCCAGTCTGAAAAAGCTACATAAAGTATGATATCAATTATAGAACATTCTGGAAAAGGCCAATCTGTGGGAACACTGAAAAGATGCTTGGGGGTGGAGTGGGGGAGAGGGAGGGAGGGATGGATGGGTGGGACACAGGAGATTTTTAGGGTAGTGAAACTATTCTGTATGATATTATACAGGTGATGCAATCATTCATACATCTGTCAAAACCCATGTGCTCTGTTTTCTGTACGATACCAAGAATGAGCCCTAATGGAAACTTCGGGATTCAGTTAATAATAAGACATCGACACTGGCTCACCTAGTGTAACAAATGTCCCACGGCATTGCCACGTGTAGGAGAGACTGTGTGTTTGTAGTGGTGGTGATGATACTGAGATCCCTATATTTTTCTGTAAATCGAAAACTGCTCCAAAAAATAAAGTCTACTAATTAAAACATTCACTTGCTTTTCTTTGGACTTTCATTCATGCGGCCACCGGAAAAATTCAAACTGCATCTGTGGCTGACCTCTGTGGCTCGGTTGTCTGTTTCTCTCGGCTCCTCAGACCCCTTGCCTGGTGCTTGAGGAGCAGAAACACTCAGCAAGGGTTTACTTGGCTTGTACAACCAGCAGACACATGATCTTTTGCAAAACAACGAAAAGAGGGGTGCCTGGGTGGCTCAGTCATTAAGCATCTGCCTTTGACCTGCCTGGGACCAGGTCATGGTCCCAGGGTCCTGGGACCAAGCCCTGCCTCTGGTTCCCTTCACCGCGGGAGGCCTGCCTCTCCTCCCAGTACCTCTGCTTGTGGTCTTGCCCTCCTTATCTCTTTCTCTGTCCAATAAAGAAATAAATAATTTTATTTAAAACAACAACAACGAAAAGAATTCATGAAGGCCCAGGAAGATCACCAGAGTGGATGGGCTCCAATTTTGTTGTGTCTTGGTTTGGGAAGGGGAACACACTACATTGGCTTCTAGCTGCTTCTAGAAGAGCCTGGGTGCTGGTATGTGGGCAGATGGAGAGGTGGAAAGCCAGTCTCAGCCCTCTTCACCCCAGGGGTGGCCAGACGGGGAAAGGCGCCCAGTAGGGGGTGCACTTCCCCAGGCTTGCAAGGAGCTGGCCTCCGCAGGGATGAGAGATCCAGGCCTGGCCTGGGCTTCTCTCGGGGGAGCAGATCCTGAGGCCAGCTCGGTCTCAGACCCGAAAAGAAATCCCTCACCTTGCAAGCTGCCTTGGTAGCTGGTGTCTTTAACCAAATAACTGCATTTTTGCTGAGAGACATGTGAGGGGTCCTTTTTTTTTTTTTTTAAATAAATGCATGAGGAGCAGAAACCACCTCCTTCCCAGTTCCACCTCATGCTGAACTCCATCTTCATCCAAGGGGGTTTCTTCCTGGGGAAGCTGCTTCTCCAAGGCCGGGTCCCCATCTACTGCTCACCTCTGCAATGAGAAGGTGTGAATGAAGGCCAGGCACCCTCTCTGGGGTTCTTGGGTTTACTCAGGGCTGTGGTCTGAATTCAGATGTGGGGTCTGGGCAGCCTGTAGGTCCCATGGGGTGCTTGGAGCCCCCCAAAACATCCACCACTCCCCAACTACCTTCCTTCACCTGTTTTTATTTTAAGTTAGGAAATGCTCCAAACAGAAAAGCACAGAGAATATTCTAAGGCCCCTGCGTGCCCACCACCCAGATTGTAACAAACGTTAGTATTTTGCCATAAGCCTTCAGATCATTCTTTTAAAAGAAATAAACTGCTCCAGCTGTAGAGTTGGACAAAGCATCACCAACCATTCCTACCCTTTGCCCTCTGTCCTTCCAGAGGGTCCCTCTTCCCTGACACCGCTGAATTCTGGGCCACTCAGGTTTCGTATGCTGTCCGTGCACACAGCCATACCCAATAAGCATTCCTGTTTTTAACAGTGTCCAACAGGTACTTACTGAATGCCCAGGAAGCTGTAGGCATTACTGTAGGCATGGGAGATGGAGCAATAAAAAAACAAAATCTCAACACTCTAGCTTAAATTCCAGTGTTGTGGGGGGGGGGAGGGGTGTTGCAAAATAAAATGCAGCATGCGAGTGCTAGATAAAGACAAAGTGGGGAAGGAGCACTTTGGGGAGCAGCTGCCTGACCCCTGTCCTCATATGGACTTATGATTTTACTTTTCTTCCCTAGTGGTCTGTTTGCTCTATAAGTGTCCCATTGCCCTGAGTCATGGGTGCAGGGGGTGGGGGGTGGGGTCCCTGCATTTTCTTCTGCTGGGAGCACCAGGCGCTCCCTGATTTGTGAACGGTCTCAGTTTGGAGCTCTGGCATCCCCTTGGGTAGCTCATATTCAAACTTGACCTCTGTGGAAGGCTCAGCCTTGGGATTTCAACTTCCCACGAAGACATTGTTCCTCTGCTGCTCCGCTGTGAGGATGATGCATCTCTGGGCCATCTCTCTGAACTATCGGGAGAGACTTTACAGTCTTTTCCTTGTGGAGGGGGCAGTTCTTCCAAGGGCCTGTTTGAAGCAGGGTCTCCCCTATGCAAACCCGAAATGAGGGCCCAGGCAAGGTTAACTAGCCTCAGCATGCAGGGAGGACCATCCTAATCCTGACCGCCTTGGATTGTTTAGGAAGACGACGTTGGTTTTGGTGAAGTTCTTCTAAGGGCATCTAGAACCTGGGAGGTGCCATAAAGGTATCAAGTATTATGATTTTTGTTTTAAAGCCTTCCTTGTTAGTTTGCTTCTAGTAAGAGTTTCAATGCTTGAAAAATATATCTCTTTGGGTTATAAGCATGTGTCCACTACTAGTATATTTTGTTTGTTCAGTTCTTACCTAGTTGCCATTTCAGAAAACAGACACCAAAGTTGGGAGGCCCAGCAGGTACCCGCTAGTGGGAACGGATGATGGGGAAGGATGATCTGCCCAGGAGTAGCCCGGGGAAGGGAGTGATCCTGCCAGCATGAGGAGCTATACTTCTTTAAAAAAAAAAATTTAGGGATGCCTGGGTGGCTCAGTGGATTAAAGCCTCTGCTTTGGTTTAGGTCATGATCTCATCTGGCTCTCTGCTCAGCAGGGAGCCTGCTTCTTCTTCTCTCTGCCTGCTTCTCTACCTACTGTGATCTCTGTCAAATAAATAAACAAAATCTTTAAAAAAATTTTTTAAAAATTAAATATTAACAAAGAAAAGAAGGCATTTTAGATTTTGGCTCTCTCCTGCAATTTTGAGGAAGGAGTCTGTGTTTTTACTGGGGTTTTTGTCTGGACCACTTTTGCATTTATTTTTTACTGAGGAGAATATTACTTCCCGGTAGATGGTGTCTAGGAAACATTTTACAGTATTCCTGTGGGATGCTAAGTGGCTGGTGAGTTTCTCCTCCTGACATTTCGAAGTAAGGGCTCAGCCGCCGAGGCTGGGCTTCTGAGCCTCGCTGGAACCCAGCTGGCTGTGCCAGGCTGCAGAGACGTTTGCCACAGATGGACATATACTCCGTAAAGCCAGGGAATTGTGGCGTGGGCTCTGGTGTCGACTCTGGGGACTAAGAATGCTCGGATACATAAACTTTTACTTCCAGCTTGGTAGTAAGCGATGAGCCCCAAGCCCGAGGGATCTTCGATGACAAGTGTTCATTGAGCACCTGTTGTGGGTCAGACATCAGCACCCAGAAGGCAACCACTGTTTCTGAGTTCCTAAACATTCTTCTAGAATTAGCCTGCATCTGCCAGGACCACACACATGCGCACACACATTTTACAAAAAGACCACCTGCCGCACACATTGTTGTATATCTTATTTTTCACTTAACATTGTATTGTATGGGTCATTTGGTAAGAATATACAAGTACATAACCTTCAGTATGGCTGCTTTGTTTTAATAACTCCTTTCTCATAAGCTTCTTTTTAATAACTGCATTGTCAGGGCGCCTGGGTGGCTCAGTGGGTTAAGCCTCTGCCTTTGGCTTAGGTTATGATCTCGGGGTCCTGGGATCAAGCCCCACGTCAGGGTCTCTGCTCAGTGGGGAGCCTGCTTCCCCCCACCCCCCGCCTGCTTCTCTGCCTACTTGTGATCTCTCTCTCTGTCAAATAAATAAATAAAATCTTAAAAAAAAAAATAACTGCATAGTACTCTACTGGATACTTTACATGAAGGGCTCTCTATCGGTGGAAAATTAAGTGGTTTCATGCTACCATGTAGGGGCACCTGGCTAGCTCAGGTGGAAGAGCATATGACTCTTGGTCTCGGGGTTGTGAGTTTGAGTCCCACATTGGGTATGGAGATTATTAAAAAATAAAGAAACTTGGGGTGCCTGGGTGGCTCAGTGGGTTAAGCCGCTGCCTTCGGCTCAGGTCATGATCTCAGGGTCCTGGGATCGAGGCCCGCATCGGGCTCTCTGCTCAGCAGGGAGTCTGCTTCCGTGTCTCTCTCTCTGCCTGCCTCTCTGACTACTTGTGATTTCTCTCTGTCAAATAAATAAATAAAATCTTTAAAAAAAATAAATAAAAAATAAAGAAACTTTAAAAAAAGGCCACAGGGTATAGTCTTGTACACCCATCGTCTCTCAGATGTGAGACTATATTGGCAGGAGACTCTAGAAGTGGAATTACTAGAGACTGTTAAAAAACAAAAACAAAACACTAAAAACATTGTAAATAAATCTCTTCCAAAGGTGGCAAGAAGTAGTTCACGCTTTTAAATGAATTAATGAGATTGGGAAAACAACATAGCAGAGAGCTGTGGCCCGTGGGTACTTAGTTTCAGTCAGATAATTAGCCTGGTGACCTTGGGCAAGTCTTTTAACTTCTCTGAACATCAGTTTGTCTAATCACGGGGTCATCCAAAGCTGAGGAAGGAACCTACAAACCCATGTACTTAAAAAAAAATTTTTTTTAAGATTTTATTTATTTATTTATTTATTTGAGAGACAGAAAGAGCATGATTTGGGGTGAGGGAGGAGCAGAGGGAGAAGGCGAAGCAGGCTTCCCGCTGAGCAGGGAGCCCAACTCAGGGCTGGATCTCAGCACCCCAGGATCATGACCTGAGCCGAAGGCAGATGCTTACCCGTTAAGCGACTGAGCCCCCCAGGCGCCCCTTTGGCTGCATTTACCATCCTGAGCCCGGTGTAACATTTGCTTCAACTCCCCAGCTTTTCCTCGCTGAGCTATGGTTTCCGGTTCTATTACTTTCAAAGGGGCTGGCGCACCCTGTTGCCAGCTTCCATTTTGCAGGAACGTGGGGTGCCATGGAAATCGGCCCGGGGAGCTGCCTGAGGAGTCCGACCAGGACCGTTGTCCCAGCTGTGTGGCACTGGGACGTCCTCTTCTCTTGTAGGGCCTCTCTACATTGTTGAGTGGATAAACCCATGGCGAGGTTTTGGATCTCAAAGAAGAGTAAAGGCCATTTCCCACTTTTCCCAGTTTTTTTTTTTTTTAAACAAAGGGATAAATGTGTCTTTGCTGGATAAACATGTCTTCGCCATGCTCAATTTCCAAATGTCACTGAGTCCCTATAAGCTTCCTTCCTTCCTGTGGACAGTGTTTGCTCAGGAACATGGTCTGCCTGAGAAGCCCCAGACAGAGGAGACTGAATTGCTGGTGGGAAAGATTAGACTAATCCCCATAAGCCAGAAGGGCCATTGGGGAGATGTTTTCTTAGGGTTCTGTCTGTGGTGCTGTGGCGACAGGTAATCATTTACTACCTGGAATAAACGCTCGGCTGTCTTGAGATAGGGTTTTTCAGAAAACACTGACCTGAGTGTAGGCACCAGTGTAAGATCTGAGTAACCTGGAGCAACTCCATGGACCAGAAGCCCTCAGTCTTCCAGCGAATGCCATCCATGACTGGTGGCCAGACAAGAACTTGATCAATGAAGGACTGTTGTTGGTTGGTAACGGAAGTGTAAATGTAACCTTAAGTATTGAACTTTGCTCGTAGTTTCTTTATAAATATTTTAGTTCAAGTTTAGGCTTGGGCTTTCAGGGACTATTAGGGGTGGAGTGTGGGGTTGTACACAGAGAAAGAGACAGGGTCTTAGCAAGATCTGACTGACTGAGATTGTACAACGTTGAGAAATGTGAGTGAACTGAACTTGCTATTTTATAAAAGATTCTTTATAGAGGCTTTTTCCCTCAGTCAATAAAGTCCCACCTTCTACCTGAATCTTACCCAACCCTGAACCAATCTGTCATCAAGGACGTATCTCAGAGCTCCTTAATGTTCAGACTGAGGTGAATCTCTACACTCACAAAATTTGACAAGAATGGAAGTCTGCTGGCTCCTTAATTTGAGGTCTCGTCTGCCTCCAGGCCACCTGAGGTGGAGCGCTCCCCTGGCACTCAACACTTGTGACTATGGGGAGAACATCGGCCATCTTGGTCAGACTGTGCTCCCTTCAGGTCCTCAAGACCATCTCCAGGTGTCTAGGCTCTTTCTCAGCTGGAAATTCTTGGAAGCCCAGGGTGGGGGAAGTTGGTATCCAGATCAGAATTCTGTCCCTATCATCACCACATAGAGCTCACTATTCTCAGTTCTAGAGCTTTCTCAGCTGGCCCCACCCCATTCTTCCCATGGTCTGTGATCCCAATGCATCTTCCCTCCTCCTTCCTTGTTGCTTATGTCTTTCTATGCTTACAGCCTCCCTGGCCATTGACCACCTCAGGCTGGCCTTCCTCTTGTGGGCTCCCTCATATCTACCCCTAGCCCATGTCCAGATACCTAACCTGAAGACGGAGTCTTTGCAAAAAGAACTACAAAGACACTGCTATGGGGTTAAGCTATGGGCTTTCCAAAAAAAGCCCCTGCCGGTGCCACCACAGCCATCCCTTCTGCTTGTCTTTCGTAGCTCTTTCTCTTCTGGGTTCTTTTTTAGCTCCTGAGACCCTAATTCTCATGGCTCCCCTGTATGGCAAGTATCACCATGTCGGTTGACTTCACTTGTCAGTAGGCAGCATGGCTGTTCTGCAGAACCCTCCCTGTTTTGGGCTGGCATCCATCTTCACAGTGAGTGCCTCTCGGGTTGGTCGTGACCTGTCCAGGGGCCCAGCTCTGCTCCACACCCTGCATGGGAGACGTGGGGGAACATTTATCTTCTGCTCCCTCAAATCTCCATGGACTGGAGCAGTATTAGAGTGAACGCTTCCGGCCTCCACTCCACTTCCTTCGAACTGCATGACGGGATCAGTTGCCATCTCTTCCAGGAGCAGGAGCACCCAGCAAAATGCAGGCAACAGGGGCCTCGTTTTCTCGGCTCCCCTAGGCCCGAGACTGCATCTTTCTTCCTCTTCCGCTTCCCAGCATCTTGGCCCAGGTTTGGGAAGGTCACTTCCAACTTGGGAGGCAGGAAGAAAGCTCTGCTGGGCTCTCCAAACCAGCCTTCCACTTTGGGTGAAGGGGCTCATTTACTTTGATCCTTTTTTTTTTTTTTTAAAGATTTTATTTATTTATTTGACAGAAAGAAATCACAAGTAGACAGAGAGGCAGGCAGAGAGAGAGAGAGAGGGAAGCAGACTCCCTGCTGAGCAGAGAGCCCGATGCGGGCCTCGATCCCAGGACCCTGAGATCATGACCTGAGCCGAAGGCAGCGGCTTAACCCACTGAGCCACCCAGGAGCCCTACTTTGATCCTTTTAAAGGCAGATTTGGTCTAGTTACCAGCTGGTCAGACCCGGAAGGGAGGAAGAGCTAAGAATAGGATATCCTTGCTTCTAATAAGTAGCAAGAGTTAAGGTACAAGGCATGGCTCTCCTACCTTGTTGCTAACCCCAGTTTTCTTTAATTCCCATGCGCTCTCCTCTTCCTGGCTGCAACTGCAAGGTCAGTGGTCTTCTTCTGATTTATAAATCCTGCTTCCTTCCTCAAGAAGCTTCCTCCTGCCCCTCAGACCGGGGACCTCGCCCAGTCCCCAGCAGTGAATACGGGCTGGACCACCTTTTGGAACAGCACACTAGAGTGACCCTTTTCCCATTTCCACGTGCCTATCCTTCTGGGTCAAAAGGCACCAGCAAGCATACATTTTCCAGGCCATGCTATCAGGATCCTACAAGGCCAATTTCATCGTGATGCTGCCATGATAAGGACATGTCTAGTGCCTTCTGGGTATTTTATGCACTTGCAGGAGCAGGTGAAGCAACCTGAGAAATCTTTGGCTGCCAGTGGCCTCGGGCCTCTGCCCGCCCAACTGTGACCTTTCCCGGACACAAAGCAGGTGTCCCCAGAGGTGGCTGTCAACGGCAGCAGGCACAACATGAAACCAGGCTCTGGTTGTCCTGAAGAGACTCAGCCTGCCTCAGTGCTGTGGCCGGGGGGTCAGGGGGAGGGCGGGTGGGAGGTTTTTAGGGACCAGACAATGCCTTCCTCTTTGTCCCTCTTTCCAGCTCTATCTCTCTGCCTTTTCCTGACTTTGTTCTTTGTTTAAAAGGTCTGGATGGAGGAGCAGAGGCAGCCGTTGTGCAAGGGATGTAATTTTGACCCCTTCTGCTCCTAAAAAATCAATACTCCTTTGAGTCTCTGTGAAGAGTGTTTTATAGACTCTTCTGGGCAGCCCCAATCTGTAAAAGCTGATATTATCTGATGACCCTTCTCATACTTACACTTTTTTTTTTTTTTTTTTACAAAATATTTCCAGAACATCACCTTCTTCTATAACGGAGACTTTATTGCACATGTCTGCTTTGTGACAGTATATCTTTTCTGCCCAGTTTGGAAGGGAAAGTTCCCGATTTACATACCTGAGGGCACTGGGGGGTTACAGAGGTCATGGCAGGGTAGTCTTCAGCGGGACGGGAGCAAGAGGTGGGGCGGCCGTGTTAAACATGGACGGAGGAGCTTGGTTATGGGCTTTTTGCCAAGACAGAGAAAAATCCATCCACTCGAAGATGTCTGTCACCAGTGATAAGGCCTAAGGTTCACCAGCATTACCTCAAAGACAGAAGACACCTGGGTTATACTCTTTTGTATGTGTCTCTTCACAAGGGCAGAACCATGCGAGTGCCACTGAATCACCAAGTTCTAGAGCTACAAGAGGTTTCAGATGTCATGTCACTCAGATTTTGCAAACTGGTGGCCAGCTGGGGCCCCACGAGGGACCCAACTTTGTTTGGCCTGTGCAGTGTTTTTGTTTGTTGTCAATATTGGAAAATCAGGAGATTTCAGATAAAAATAAAGTTTAAGAGATTTTCTGGAAACACTGGGAGCTCTGGCCATTCTGCCCCATTCTTACCTGGGAACAACTGAGGGGCAAGTCCTCCAGGTGCTTCCAGAGGCCCAAATCCCTGCCCTTTGGTATGTCCAGATGGAGCTGGCTTTCACTAGAATTCACCTGAATTCAACAGGCATGCCAAAACCTTCCTCTTCTGTGAGGAGACAGGAACCCGTGAGGTGTTTCCCCAAAGCCTCACAGAGACTAACAGGGAGACCACCTGCTGAGTTGCCGCGGCTGTGTCGCGGACTATTCTAGAGTGCTTTGTTCTAGTTAGAGCATTCCTAGAAACTTAGAACAAAAACCAAAACTGATCATTCAAGAAAAGCGAGGGCAGCATTCTGTGGTGGGAGGAGCACGGTGTTGGGCTTCAGACCCAGATCCAAACCCTGGGGGTATTTTTTTTTTAATGGGTTTTATTGTTGTTGTTTGTTTGTTTGTTTGTTGACAGATCTTGCCACAGGTTTCTTTGTACAAATAGCACAGGAGGACAGCAGCCCCATGCAGACAGAAGACTCGGGGTCACCCCCGTCCCTCCTTACTTGGTGCCTTCGTGGGGGGGCTGGGCACCATTTGGAGCCTGGGCCACAGTTGCAGCCTGGGCCTTGGT
Source organism: Mustela nivalis (assembly GCF_964662115.1). Lineage (NCBI taxonomy): Eukaryota > Metazoa > Chordata > Mammalia > Carnivora > Mustelidae > Mustela > Mustela nivalis. The sequence goes on along the minus strand of NC_139033.1, from coordinate 37,246,283 downwards.
TTGAGCTTTGACCTTGGCTGACAGAACCTGAGAACCTTGACAATGTGTGCATGAGCACCTTTCCCAAGTCTGGGGTGAGTGATGTAGGCAAGTCAACCTAGCTTGTGGCAGCCCCCTTTTGAGATCCTGTTCTTGACCTCCTTGGGCTTGACGGTGTCCTTTGACAGCCTTGGCCTGGGCACTGCTGGCCTCGGTGCTGCTGGCTTGCATCTTCTTTCTATCCTGCTTGTTGTGTTTCTTGGCAAAGCACATGTTCCTCAGGAACTTGAGATCTACCCCATGAAGAGGGTCATATCTTTGTGTCCAGGGATTCCTGATACTGTTTCGTGCCATTTTCGTGGAATGGTGGTGCATGTTGTGATTTTTAGACTTGTCCATGCCTATACCAAAGCCCCCAGCTTCCCCAAACCCTGTATTTAGTACTTGAATATAATTGTGTGGACATCTACCAATGAACCAAGCAGAGTGAAAATATCTTTGGTTCTCACTCTTAGCTGCGCGACCTTGTTCAATCTTGTAACGTCTCTGACCCGCGCAATGGGAATATGATACTTACTTTGGGGGTGTTTGTGAGGATTGAAGCTATTCTGTGAAGTCTTTCTTCTATGTCTGGTCATCAGTGTCCTCTGCCCCATTAACCCCCCAAAATGTGACAGCTCCTTCCTTTGTGCCGTTTGGCCTAGACACCTCTAATCCTGCACCTGTTACACTACCCTATTTGCCCCCAATTAGATTGTAACCCAGATATTGGAGCCCTATACCTGTTTTATGACTCTGGTACCTAACACTTCATAGGTACTTTGTGACTATTTGTTGAAAACCCCTAACACTATGGCTATGATTTTTTTAATAACGAGCACACTGAACGAATGCATCCAAATCCATTCCACCCTTCAAAAATGTCACCTTGGTAGACCAGTGTGACCACCATTGTTCAAAGCTGGTCTAGAACTTGGTGCTTGGGCTTGCTTTGGGGCCATCCTGGAATTACCAAAGAAAACTTGTCTCTTTCCTTTGTTACCATGTAAAATTTTCCATCCAAACAATACTTACAACCTTCCTTAGTTAGAAATCTTAATTCTGACTATCAACATCAAGGATATAGTTCCCCAAACCTGTAAAACACTCCATACATTTCCTTTGTTATTATTATCTGGCCAAAGAGCCAGGCCAAACTTACCCTAAGGGATGAAAAACTGCCACCATTGAGAATTATACAAAAGAATATTCTGCAGCAATGAAAGAAATGCCAGAAGAGATATCAATACATTTTGAATAATGAGGGTGTCATTAGAATAAGAAAGTACTTTGAAGGAAAGTCTTTTCATTTAAATGAATGAAAAAAAAAATCAATCCCATTGCTATATAGTTACCCTGTGCCTGGAGGGATGAGGCAGGGAGGAGCCAGCCAAAGAAGTAAGAACACAGTGTCCAGAAATAGTTAAGACCCAAAGTGGATTACATCCACTCCAATCATTCTCCCATATCACCTGATTCCTGATTCCCCCATTTATCATAGAAAGAGAAGCATCCCATGGGGTGGTCTTGTTTTTGCTCCAAAATAATTGATGCAAATGCTTCTTCCAGCTAGGTTTTTCAGAGCGGTGGTGGAAATGGCCATAAAGACAAGACTGGGACCATGAATACTGTAGGAGACCCAGGAATGGAGCTGACAGTCTGGCCAAGGAGACAAAGCAAGATAGAAAAAAACATACACAGCACTAACGGAGGCCTCCCGGGGCAGGGGGAGAGGTTAACTTCCACTGATGGGTTTCAGAAAGGTGCCATGGAAGAAACAAGATTCTGTTGGACTGTAAAATTCTGGGAGCTCTGGGAATGTATTGGAGCAGCAGAGTGGGAAGGAGAGGAGACCATCCAAGCTGAGTAGGCTGAACTACTTGTTAACTAAGACTAGAACCATATACAGTAAAGACAGAGTTTGTGGATTAGTCACTTACCCTGCTTCTCCTCTTTCCTTTGAGGGTAGAAAGAGCATTGTGAGTTCTAAATCAGTGCTACTCATTTTCCATGGATCCTTGAAACATCATTAGGTCCCTTTGCGTCTCAGTTTACATACCTGTTAAAAAGAAGAGAGTACCTGATTTCATATCTCATCAGGTTGTTCAGAGGATGGAACGATATATTGACATGGAAAATTGTTTATTTATTCATTCATTCATTCACCCATTCCTTCAAGTATCCACACCCTGAGCCCTTTGGGATTCCATCAGGAGAAAAGGGGGAAAGGCATGGATATGGAATTCCAATTAGATCAAGAGCTATAACCAGTTCTATCAGTAGAGAGAACTAGACAATAATCACTGGAGACATTTGAGCATTGGCTTTGGAAATGCTCTTGGCCCCTGAGCTACTACTAATTATATATTTTCTCTCTTTTCATTAACTGTTAAAAAGATAAAGTCTCAAGACCATCTGAGAGGCATCTTGTGTGAGAAAGTCAACTGGGATCAGGAGTGTGCACCCCAAAGCTCTGCATGTGGACGCCCAGATAGGTCCAGGAGTCTATACCCCGCACCTACAAACTGTCTTGCCCATGTGCCTCCTTCCCATTTGAGAGCCCAGCACTCTGCCTGAAGATGTGGGTGCTTGGTTTCTCATTTCCTTGGGCAAAATGGAAGAACAAAGGGCATGTGGGGAGTGTCACACTTTTCCTTGATGTTGTGTCATCCCCGTAGGGTGTGTCCAGCACCCTCAAGAGTCTACTTTACCTTTTTGAGGAAGATTCCAGAAGAAGGCTTCCCAGCTTCCCTCCTTTGGGTTGATATGGGTCAAAACACTGACTGCTTTGTCTGAGTTCACACCCCTCCACATTTTACCTGGGTTCTCGGCGGGGAGGACAGTTGCTAGGGGCCCCTGAAGGAAGATTAGGAAGAGGTGAAAAGGTAAAGTCTGGGGCAGTATTTACTCTCCCACGGCAGCCTGTGTGCCAGAGAGAATGAATGAGGAGGGCTATAGATAAGGTTAATCAACACATGGTGCTCATTGCTTCATAGGGACACTGGTTACGATTTTATTAAACCTTGAGAATGTTTTTTTGATAAAGAGAAAAATCATGTGGCATTTTTCACTGTTGAATCCTCTCAGAAAATCAGACCTTTCCAGACCATGGTCTGACATTCTCTGTAAACACAATTAGTCTGGGGTTCCTGCTGCATGGTAGTAAAGATGCCTTCACAAAAGCAGGAGAGAGATTAAATGATTACATTAGCAGAGCAAATATATGTATGATAAAGTTTTATGAGCTCTTCTTCCAAGAAAGGGGCTCTGTAAAAACAATATCCTTGTTCCGAGGCTCAGGGAAATGTAGCCTCCCCTATTCATCTTGGCAGTTCGTGATCACATTTATCTATCCATGACTTTTGTTTTTCCCCCAAGAAAATTCAAACCAAACATCATCATGTTATTAATATTATTTAGTGTTGACTCTTTAAATGCCTTGTTTTATACTACATATCCTTCTTTTTGAGGTGGTAACTCAAGACTTTTCTCAGAATATAGCAAGAACGTATAGCAGTAAGGCAACCATTAGAATATTAATATAATGTGATTTTTTTTGCTGAGATTATGAGATTTCCTTCTTTGTGGGATTTTTGACAGTCCTTTTGTTGACTCTCTGGGACTGGGCTGAAAGCTGATGGATGGCCCAAATGATGCCCTGGGGTGTGGTTACTTTGTCCATAAGCGCAACCATTTGGTAAAACCAGAGCTCCTGTCCAGGTGATCTACCTGTCCTTACAGCTAGAGGCGTATGGTCCAAGACAGACAGATGGCTGTTGCAGGTCATTTCATCCTGTGCTCATTCTAAAGCTAAATTAATGCAGTGCAAGCTAACTCTTTACCTTAGGTAAAGGAAAAAGTGTACCTGCAGCAGCAACGTGTGAAAAGGAAATTATGGAAGCCATGTATTCATATCTGTTGCCACTGGGCTTCAAGTTAGTGGGAGAAAACATCCCTGAGTAGAAGTTTTTGTTGTTTGTTTTGCTGAGTGACAGGACAGAACTTGAAGGGTTGGGAAAGGGGTGATTCTCAGACTTCCAGACTTTTGTTCCAGTAACTGGGAGGGGAGCATAACTGCCAGAGTACCATTGCTCTTCATTTCTGAAAGCTGTGAAGGATTTCCCAAAGGCTCATTACATTAAAACATCACGGAAACCCTGCTAAACTCTATTTGTTATCTATCGTGGCATAACAAGTGGCCCTCAAACCTAACGGTTTAAGACAACAATTAACATTTATTATCTCACACATTTCCTTTGGGTGAAGAGTTCTGATGTGGCTTAGCAGGGTAGTTCCAGTTTACAGTCTTTTGTGAGGTTAGATGACGGCTCGGATGATGTCATCTGAAGGCTTGCCTGGGGTGGAGGATCTGCTTCCAAAATGGTGCACGCCCACGACTGGTGAGTCAGTACCAGCTGTGGATGAGGCCCCGCAGTTCTTCACCACTTGGACTTCCCCCAGACGGTGGCTCAAGTTCCCCATGACATGGCAGCTAGCTTTCCCCAAGGTCAATGACCCAAGAGAAAACAAGACAGAAGCTATGACGTCTTTAGGACCTAGCCTCAGTGGTCACATTTCATCATTTCTGCAAAATCCTATTGGTTATCAAGTTGGCATATGTGGGCAGGAACAACAGAAAAGTATTAATACCAATAGGTAAGAATCACTGGTAGCCATCATGGAGGTTGACTACCATATTAATTTTATCTGAATCTTCAGGCTATCTTCATTTCTGAAAGCTGTGAAGGATTTCCCAAAGACTCATTACATTAAAACATCACGGAAACCCTGCTTAACTCTATTTGTTATCTATCGCTGCATAACAAGTGACCCTCAAACCTAACGGCTTAAGACAACAATTAACATTTATTATCTCACACATTTCCAGGGCAGCAGCATTTTTTTGAAACCTGTTTCTGTGGTTTTCCTCAAGATGTCAATAAGTATTTGGCAAAAACCACTACCTCCCCTCTCTTTCACCCCCACGACACATACACACCACCACCACTACAAATAGCAACCATCCATGGTCCAAAGGAGCTTGGCAAACTACATTTTGGAGATTCATAATTCACTTGACATCATGAAAACTCTGACGAGCACTCACTAGTAAGTAGATGTGTTCGAATTTCACTCACCATTTCTTACTCATTTGACCTTAAGTTTTCCTTCATAGAATGCATATTAATTTCTCCCCAAACACTACACTCTGAAGGTCATAATTTAAGAAATACCTTTCTGCTGTTGTTTCAAATTAGGGCTAATCTGTCCTTAAGTTTGCCTGGTCAGGCTCCTAGGGAGTTTCTATGGCTCTGATGTTTGTGGGGATTCCACCGAGGTGTGGGGTGTCTGCCTTGGTCACCACCCACTTTTCCTCTTCAGCCATTCCAGGACATTTCCATCGCATCAGAAAGTTCCCTCATACACTTTTGCAATCAATCACCTGTCCCCTCCCCCAACTCCATATACCCCCAGCCCCAGTAAACACACACCTGATCTGACAGTAAGATTCTCCTCTCCTGAAGTAGGAGTAATTCTGACTCGGTGCCTAGCACCGCCCTGGGGTCCTGGAGGGAGGGGTAGAGAGTGGGGCCCCTGGGACTCTGTGATCTACTTTATAGACAGGCCTGGGAAACAGCTGAGTTGCAGTGGCCTCTTGTATGTCATTTAGGGCCAGAATCACAATGGAATGAGGTGATTTTACAAGTCTAGAGATGACTCCAGGCCAATAAGTTCAGGGAGGCCTCGCAGGTCTAAGGGGCATCTCTAGAAGACGGCAGGGCGTGGGTGGTTTGGGGTAAGAAAGGGGCTATGGGGAGGGGGGCAGGCAGCTCAGCAGGTGACAGGGATGTGGAGTGGAGTGGCCGCCGTGCAACACTGGCAGCCCTGTCAACGACCCGAGGAGAAGGCTCTGCCGGAGGAGGCTGCAGGAGTCCCGCTGAGAGGCTGTGGAAGACAAGTGAAAACTGGGATAGCGGGATCCAGTCGTTTCCATAATTATTGCATAATATAGCATATGTTGCATTAACATACATTATTTACTAAATAAATGCAGGTTTAAAAAAAATGTCCAACGATGAGCCTGCTGCCCTTTGTGTTTGAAAATGGCCTTGGTGCCTCTCAGCCCTTGGCCAGCTCTCCTGGGCTTTGGGGAGCCCCAGAGTGTGAACATTTGCCAAGGATCTAATGACAGGGGCCCATTAGAGCGCATGGCTGGGTTCCTGGAACCACCGGTTAGATGCAGAAATGGAGCCGGAGAATTAGCTAGACGCACGCTCTGCCAAGGAGGGACAAGCATCCCAGGGGTGGTCGCTCCCCGGAGGGAGAAGCAGATGGGGAGGACGCGTGTAGGTCAGGAAAGCAGCGCCGCCACCCGCGGGCGCGCTCTGGAGCAGCCCTCCGCCCCACTTCAGCTCTGGCCAGTTCTGGAATCCCTGTGGCCACAGGCGCCTCATGCCTTCGCTATAAGTAGCAAGGGGAATGACAACTGGAAGAAAAGGATGAGTAGGGAGACAGGTGTGAAGTCATGAACACCAACGGCCCTAGGGTAGGCCCTGGGAAGGGAGGGGAGAGTCAGACACAGTCCCTGCCCTCAGTGAGGGGGTGGAGGAGGCATGGGGCCAGTTAATATCTCACGATAGGTGTAAAGTGATAGGGCCCTATTACGGGTTGGATCGTGTCCCCTTGCAATTCACATGTCGAAGTCCTAACCAGCAGAAATGTGACTTTATTAGGAGAAAAAGTCTTTTTGCAGGTAATCAGGTTAAAGGGGTCATTAGGGTGGGGCCTAATTTGACTGTTTCCTTATAAGAGGAGATACCTGGACACACAGACACAGAGAGAAGACAAGGTGAAGAGACACACACACACACACACACACACACACACACACAAACAGATCTTCACAAGCCAAGGGGAGAGGCCGGGAACAGCTCTTAGAAGGACTCTTCCCTGCCAACACCTACCTAGATTTCAGACTTCTGGCTTCCAGAACTTGGAGACAGTAAATTTCTGTTGTTTCAGCCACCCAGCCATGTGGCCCTAGGAAACGTAATGTGGGTCCTACGGAAGAACCCTGGAGCAGAAGAAGTTGTCAAAGAAAGTGCCTGCACTAGAGAATGTCCCGGCTGAGACCCGAATGACAGAGGAGATAGCCAGTGGGGAAGAGAAGGGCCCACTTGTGTCTGGCCCTGCAGGGTGAATGGGTTGACCTGCCCATAAACAAGACGTGATGACTGATGGCCTGTGATCAGTTATCCCCTTGACAGGGAGCCAACAGCCCTCCAAAGTCAGGCTGAGGGTGAGGAAATTGGCCGGAGGTTTTGGATTTTAGTTCATCAATGTCCAAATAACAGGGAAGCTTTGTGAATGGAAACAAGCCAAAATATTTGCCCTTAGAAATCCTTTCTGGGACCATGTTAGGTTACGGTCCAGGGAAGAAGATGGGGTATTGGTTAAACTCTTGCTAACAGGCGAGAGTTATCTCCATTAAAATGCACAGAAAGGGAAGGATCTTGGGACGCTGGAGACAATACTTGCTTTGCAAATGGGTCAAAAGGGAAGACTGTTAAAAGCAAGAGTTTGGGCCTGCAGTTCTGTTTCTTAGGAAGGTCACATGAAGATGAGCAATGAACTTTCTCAGGGCCAGTTACTGGACAGCAGATTCTGTTTTATCATCCAGAGAAAGGCAGGGTCTATTCTCTAACATTTTGTAGGCTGTCGAGAAGGGGAATAAATCCGAGACCGCCTTTAAATACTGGGTTTCAATTGCTTTCCTTCTTGCCAGGGCAGATATACGGGCTTGTGGTATGATTTAGTGCCCGAGTCCAAGGGACTGGTCTGCCTCTGCTGCACGGAGATGGGGCTTTCCAATTATTTTTGTATTTTCTGCCGCGGATGAGTCTCAGTTCCTGGTAAAGAGACTTTCAGGGCCAGGGGTTTCTCTTCCAGAGGGAAAGTGAGAGACCACAGTTACTACTGCCCCCTACAGCTTCTGGTGTGGAAAGAGGGTCCCTGTAAAGATGATGAGGATGATGATGATGATAACAAAGGAGAGGAAGGAGAGGAAGAAGAAAAGGAAGAAGAAGAGGAGGAGGAGGAGAAGAAGGGAAATTGCTATTGTGATTGAAGGAGGAGGTCTTGGTTCTAATCAATTAAGGAGATAGCTGGGATCTGAGAGTCGATTACCAGATTCACAGGACTCCCTGTAGGATCTTGCACTTGGCTCCCCAGTCTGAACACTTACACCAGCCACGGGCACCCAAAAGAGAGGCATCCTCCCTCAAGGAGGACAGCAAGCTCCGGATGAAGCCAGGCAGGTCTGGGTGAGAACTAGCAAGACATCCAGGTTCCCCTCAGGGATCTGGCTCCTGGCAGGGGTGGCTCAGGGGATCTGCCTGGCTCTCTCTCTCTTTTTAAAAGATTTATTTATTTATTTTAGAGAGAGACAGAGAGAGAGCAGGGGGGAGGGGCAGAGGGGGAGAAAGAGAGAGAGAGAATCTTTAAGCAGACTCTCCACTGAGTGGGGAGCCCAAGGTGGGGCTTGATCTCACAACCCCAAGATCATGACCTGAGCTGAAATCGAGAGTCAGACGCCTAACCGACTGTGCCACCCAGGCGCCCCCGGACTGGTCCTCTTTGCTCTCACTGAGCAAACTGACCTCCCTTCCTCTGGCTGGAGCAGCACAGGATGGGGTGGGGAAAGGGCCTGGAAATGTTTATTCCAGCACTGTCTTTCCTGTGTCCCTTACACGGCTGTGAGAGTGTGGACCTCCTATTGCCAGGTACTCTGAACAGGATGTTACATACTTTCTTAATTTAAGGTGGTTTTTTTGGTTTTGGTGTTTGCTTGTTTGTTTTGCCTGTTCCTCTCCACAGTCACCAGCCTCCCTAAGCCAAGCTCTGGGCAAGCTTTGGGCTGGTGATGGGTTCAAGAATGGAGACAGAGTCAAGTTAGACCAAGAGAGAGAGTCGGGAGGCTTTCGCTGTAACTTGTCTTTCTGAGAACCAGCAGCTAAGTTGTAGGCAGAGACTGCTAACCATGGGGGTAATGGAAGTCTAGGGAGGTTGCGAGGGCCCTGGTGGATAAGTCCAGTCTGGGAAGAGAGCCAGGGCTGAGGAAATCGGAGATCAGGTCCTTCTGACTTTGTTCAAACACTGAGCCTGAGCTGGCTGTTCTTCAAGCTTCCACATCAAGGGAAGATTTAGGTCCCACCTTTCTGAGCTGCCTTTCTGCTGCCTGGGATCAAAAATGTCTTAGTTAACGCATCTGTGGATCTTTCCAAAGAAGTAAACCACTGCAGAGAGTTTATTGTGAAAATGAAGAAGCAAACACACAGCTGGTGAGATCTGAAGGCTCGCAGAGCCTCTGCAACCAAACACAGCGCCCTCAGGCTTCCAGGCTAAGCCAGAGCCCCTGAAGGCGCCACCATATTTACTTCTTCACTTAAGATTAAAAGCCCCAGTTAACTACACGCGTGGTACCTGAAGATATCAGCAGCCACGAATATCTCAGTCTGAGTGGCTCGGTCTGGCTTCCGTCACTTACTAGGGGGTGGGGAGAAGGCAGCCCAGAAAGGAGAAGATTTTGTTCTATGGAGAAGGGCTGGGAAAAGTCTAGGTTACGGGGTTGGGGTGACTGGAGAGAGAGAGCAGAATACAGGGGGCACTGAACACAGAGGAAGGGCCGATGGTGGAAAATACCACGGGTCTTGGTGGACATGTCACAGGAGGCAGAGTGTGATGGCGGGTGTTGCAGGGGCGGGCGTTGCGGGGATGGGCGTGGTCTGAGACCGGCGCTGTGGGTTCTTCTGTACACGTGGGTGGGCGGGTGTGGTGCGGGTGGGGTTGGACTGGGGAGGGGGCTTGTCTTGGCGGACGGGCAACTGTCAGCTAAGGGGCACTTGCTGCTGTAATTGAGAAATGGCCGTGCGCTATCTCTCCCGGAGTGGGATGATAGTAATTAATTGTTCATTGATCCCTGCAGGTCAGCTAGAGGTCAGGGAAGTTAGTCCAGTGGCCTCCCAGTTTGCCAGGCAGCCGGGAGCAGTGGCTGACACCTCAGTGGGAACCGTCCTGTGCCCTAAACGCTGACAAGAGGTGACAGAATAATTATGGTAACCTTAATGTCTTGTTGTTGCAAATAAAACACCAGTGAGCCATTCTGGAAAACCCAGACCCGCACACGACCTAAGACTCAGGGAGGAGGAGGAGGAGGAGGAGGAAGTGTGTCTGACAGTGGACCTTTTTCAGCATAGAGCAGAGCACTGCAATATGATTGTTATTGTGGTCGCTGTCAAAAGCTTAAGCAAGTGTCCATGTGGGTATGGCCTGTGCCTGGGGAACCACACTGACCCATACAGGCGGCGATAGCCAGACAGAACGCTCACACGATCCGAGGGGCACACACACAGCGAATGGATAAAATAAGACTCCAATCAGGGCACGGCTCTTTTGCAAAGGCTTCTCCCATCTGTCACATTCTCCAGTTCTCTGATGTTCTCCAGCACATGATGGGGACATGACCTTTCATCTATGCAGGGCCCTCGTTCAACCCCTATGCAGAGAACCCTTCCTTTGTGCCAAGCTCATGATAGAACTGTGTTCCCACAGAGCTTGTAGAGCTCCCAAGTAATGGTCCTTATCTAGGTCTCCCCTCTCCAACAGGACTGTGAACTTCTGGAAGTCTGGGACCATGTTGGGTATCTTATGCAACGGCCACAGCAACACATTTCTTGAGTATGATACAGTTCTAGCCACGATTACATTCGTAATGCATCCATAATGGCGTTCATAATGCTTAGCGTAGGGCCATGCATGTACCAGTCCTTTAATAAGTATTGATTGATGAAAAAAACTGGGAACCCAACTGTTGCCTTGGTCATAGGGGTTGTGAAGGGTGAAGGTGGCATTGCTGTGGTGAGATCTTGGTAAAGTTCACTTGGAAAGTGAGATCTTTCCTCCAAGATGAGATGCAACCTATTATCCTTCCTAGTTATCTGCTCTTGGCTATGGGGTGAGATTATACACGGAGTCTGCAGTTGTGTGAATTTTCTTTGTGAGATATGCTCTCCCTGAGTTAAGCTAGAGCTCGTAGAACTATGTCTCCATTTCAGAGGCGTGACCACTTTAACTCGGACGAGAGAGAACATTCCAATGAAATTGTGTCTGATTTCTTTTGAAATGTTAAGCTTACTTTTTGTGCACCTGCACTACTCTATTGGGCAGAGCTGGATAGGATTGTCTTTTGCAGCTTTGAGATCCCAAATAGTTCTCTCCGTGCTATGAGGCTCCATCTCATTGATCCCTCCACTCCAAGGCCATCAACCACCACCAAACGGAAAGGACATCTATTGGAACGCAGTGTGGCATCCAAAAGACACTTTTGGGAAACCCTTCTTGAGACCCGTCTTTTTCAGGCTAAGGTCCCAGGCTCTAGAGGTTCTCTCCCACCTCTTTAGCTGTTCTTTTCGGTCTCCTTCACGGGCTCCCTTGCTGTTCTTCCATCTAACTAAGTTCACATTGCGGGGCGCCTGGGTGGCTCAGTGGGTTAAAGCCTCTACCTTCGGCTCAGGTCATGATCCCAAGGTCTTGGGATTGAGCCTTGCATCGGGCTCTCTGCTTGGCAGGGAGCCTGCTTCCTCCTCTCTCTCTGCCTGCTTCTCTGCCTACTTGTGATCTCTGTCAAATAAACAAATTAAAAAAAAAAAAAAGTTCACATTGCAATTGCCACCTATATGCCCTATCTCCAGACAGACATCCTCTCCACGTCCCTGTTTCTTTGGGCTTCTTAGGCAGAAATCTCCACCTGAATGCCCCATAAGCACCTTAAATTCAGTAAATAAAAATGGAATGCATTATGCACACCTAACTTCTCCTCTTCACCCCCAAATCTGTTTTCAGTGAGTGGGGCCTTCCTCCTTGTTACCAGGTCAGAACCCCGGAGGCCGTCCTGAGCCTCTTCCTTCCCTCCCCTCTCGCACTCTCATTCGGTCCCCAAGGCCTGTGATGAATTCCCGGAGTTACCTTCGGTATCATATCGCTATTATATTCTTCACCTGCAGGGCGACCAGCGGAATTCAGTCCTCCACCTTCTTTGTAAGTCACTGAAATGACCCCTTCAGTGCTCTCGTTTCCTTTCCTGTGGCCTCCTTTCCATTCGTGTTCACCCTACTATTAAAGATTTTGTAAGAAATGCAGACTTTTTGAAGTTTTCGGATTCTTCTAGAAGATCAAGCACATGGCCTGGTTTATAAGGTCTGGGATCCTCTGCTGCCCCAAACAGTGTCATTCCCCCATGGGACAGCCACGCCCATGCCCACCACTGTCCGGTACACACCTCTAACCCTCCATGTCCCGTGAAGAAAGGCCCTCAGCTACTTGAGAACGCCCTACTCAAGGCCCTCCTTTAAGACCCAGTTCCCGGAGAGCGGCCTGCTGAGCCCTCCCCACCTCTGAGACCAGGCAGAGTAACAGTTTCCTTGCCTTGTGCTCCCAGAAATCCAAAAAAGTATGCAATACTTATAACCCTAGCTACTATTTATAAAGCTCGCGCTGTATGGCAGGGACTACACTGTGCACTCTGCTTCCCGAGTTAGTCCTCATGATCTAATGAAGCAATCCCACCTTTATTCCCGTTTTATAAATATAGAAACTGAGGCTCAGACATGGCCCCAGCGCAGAACTCCCACTTGGAACGCCAGCTCCCCGCTGTCTCACCTCAGTAGGTGAGATCCCTTTGCTGAGAGCTCTGTCCCTGCCACTCAAGTGTCCGTTTCCTCCAGGGCACGGATTTGCTTTGTTCATTTGCTTTCTTCCCCCTACCACAGTGCGTGGCACATCGCGGGGTCTCAGCAATTTGTGGAAAGAAACGAGTTTTGATTCCCTCTTTTCCAGAATGTGTTCTACTTCTCAGACTGTGCCTTTTACAATCGAAAATGTGGAAAAACTTAATTTTGCCTCCTTTTCTTCATGCCCAAGCAAGAAAGAACTTTCTTACCCTGGTATTTGTCTATCTGTAATAGATACCTGCGAGCTATTTAAAATGATGGGCCAAAATGTGGAGATTTCTGTGGAACAGAAATCATGTCCTCTCAGAAATGCCCCTTCCTCTCTCAGGTATCAGGCTCTTTTTAAATTTAGCTTCTGAATATGAACGACCCAGCTCTTTAAAGTTTAATGTCCCAGCCATTTTAATTGTTTCTTTCAAAGTACAAAAGAGCAGCTGGGCCACATCGACACTAATCACTTGCCAACTTTCCTTTTTACAAAAACAGCTAAGCTCTTTTTGAGATTTAAAATCACTCCATCTGAGACCCCAGCTTGGCACCTACCTTTGCACTCCCATAAAAGGAGCCTAATTTCTGTTTTTAAGAAATGTGTTGCAGAAGCGATTTTCTGTTTTTTTTTTCTTTTAAATATATATATATATATATAAAGTAAAGTACAATACAATTTTTAGTTATTCTTTTTCCTCTACCAGAGTCACCTTGCCTTTCTCTATTTGAGTGTCCTCAGACAGCAGTGCCAGATAAAACACTCAGTAGACTGGAGTTCTGATAAACAACAAACACGGTCTTGGTATACATAAGTTCCATGCAATATTCAGGATATATTTATTTAAAAAAAATTTTTTTTTTGCTATTTATTTGAAACTCAAGTTTACGGATTCCCTGCGCCCTACTTTCATTTGCTAAATCTGACAACTCTAGCCTGGGGCTTCCTGTTTCTACAAATGGAGAAGGCTAAACTTACAGGATGAACAATATTCTTGAAATAAATAAGCAAACAAATAAAACTAACATTGTGTCTTGACCTTTCTCATCATGCACACACATACCCACACACTCGCTGGCCCCTGATAAATAATTCCTTTCTTGCAATCCAGAAGGATAAATGAGTGTAGTTTCTGGAACCCTAAACTGTCTTTATCGGTGAACTACAAGGACGTACTGAAAATGTACATGTTTTCAGGGGACTTGGGATCCAAAGAGAAAGATGGCGCAGTCCCTATCCTGGGGTCACGGTCTGGCTTTCGTGGGGGCAAGAAAGAAAATGATTTATCCTAGCTGTGGCTCTGATAAGGACTGAAGCGGGTTGCAGAGAAGGGGTCGCGTGAAAGGCTGGGGGCGGAACGGGGTGTGCATTCCCTTTGTAAACCGCGGGATGCCCCCTCCGCCCCGCCCCTCCCTCCCCGACTCCGGCTCGCTGGCGGGGGCGGAGTCAGTGCCTGTCACAGGCACGCCCCCTGGGGCACTATTTGGCCCTGGGTCTGAAATTGATTCTTTCTGGATTTCAGGGCGGCAGCAGCAGGCAAGAGCTCCTGCTGTCACTTCCAAGACTTTTATAGACTCTGACAGCAAGGAAAGCTCCCTGTCTTTTGTCTTTTGTATTCTGTTTGTGTTCAGCCTCTAATCCACGTGGGGAATAACATGAAGGGGCCTGGAGGGGAGGGCCTGCTCCCTGGGCTGTGTGCTGGGAGGGCGATCCTGGGAGGACTCTGTGAGGTCCCCGTGCCCCCAGGCCATCCTTTTTGATTTACACACCGGCCCTGGGATCTCCTTTGGAGGAAAAGCTTTCTGGGCCCACCACCTGAGATCACCCAGGGTGCGCCTGGGGTCACGGGGCGGGAGACACGGGGAATTCCAGGGCAAGGGTCCTGCCCCCCAAGGCACGGCTAGCCTGTTGGGGAAATGAGTATCTAAAATAGACAGGCAAGTGCAGAATGAGAGTTAGTGCCTGTGGCTTCAGAGCAGCTCTGATGGCTCAGGAGGAAGAGACGAGTAAGATTTTGAAAGACAGCTAGGAAACGGAGAGGAGCCAGTGTGATGCCCAGTAAGGCGACACTGGGAATGGAAAGGGAGGGGGTGTGAATGGGCGAGAGCAGCTGGGGCCCCGGAGAGCGTGTTGGGAGCGTCTTCCACTCCAGTTTGAATGGTCCCAAATGCAGGAAACTGGGGCGAGGGGGGCGTGGGGGGCGAGCTCCCATTGAGCTGTTCAACCTTGAGTAAACCAACGCATCACCCAGAGGCCTTGTTGATTGGCAGGTTACTGGCCCCGCCTCCGGAGGGTCCGACGCAGGGGGTCTGGGATGGGGCCGGGCATCTGCATTTCTAGCAAGTTCCGAGGGCGGCTGTCCCCAGCTCCTGGGACTGGCTGTGTTCTAGACCTATGTTAAACATAAAAAGGTGAAATTAATTGCCTATTTTTGTTTTGTTTTGCAAGAGCGGTGGAGGAGGAAGAAAGTCTGGGGGCTAAATGAGATCTTCCTGTCCCCTGTCCCTTGGAGCGACTTAAAATCACCAGACTCCAAACAGAGAGAGGAAGGAGCTCAGTTAGGTTTGGTGCTTTGCACCTGTCACCAGCACGGATGGTCCCAATATAAGACGCAGGCCCTAGGACTGAGGAGGGGAAAGCCAGCCAGTGGGGTCTCACCACAGGGAGCCGGTAGGCAGCAGGATGCTCTAACCTCTGGGAGGATCTTGTGTTGTTGACTGGAGACCACATTAATGAGGGCCCTTTTCACTGATGCTCCAACTGCATATTCCTTGCTGCTTCCTCTAATCACCGCTCCCCACCCCGCCCCCTCCCCCCACCCCCTGGTTGTAAAAACCACCCTGTCAGTCTATCGTCCCCCAAAATTTGCAAAGGTCGCAAGAGTGGGGAAGGAGATGCGGGATGGTCACCTCTTTCTGTTTTGGAGAGCACAGAGGAGGGCTTCTCTGGGCTTCCGCAGCAGAATGTTTGAGCCAGAAGGCCACTGCACGGTCTGGAAAGGAGGGAGCGGGCTGCATATGGTTGTGCTGGTGGGTGCAGGTCAGAAGAGATGGTGGCCCAGGCTACCCACGCAGGCACGGGGAGGAGGTCAGGGAACCCTAGGGTCTGGCCCCATTCACACCCTTCCTGGGGACAAGACGGGACAGGGGCCTCAGGACAGGGGCCTCCGTTGCCCCGTTGAGAGAAAGGATGCCTGATGCTAAGAGGGCTGGTGGTCACTTAGCCCTCCCCACCCTCAGCTTCCACGGAGATTTTTCCCTCCCTGTCTCCTTTGCTTTGTTCCTCCCAGACCCTCCACTGCCTCAAAAGGCGGGCAGCTTCCTGCCATCTGGTGGGGTCTCTGGCAGGGCCGCAAGGGACTTCATGAGAGCAGAGCACTGTTGGCTTTAGGGCTAAAATGGGCAATTTCTGGATTTCTGGATCCTATTGTTATTGCAGACTCTATGTTTATGTTCCCTCGATGGATTGTAGATGGAACATGGATTGAATGCACATGGCCACTGTCATCCTCAAAGTGGGAAGAGTCCTGTGCTGGAGTGCGGGACCTGAACTCTGGGCACGGCGGTCTACACAACCCCGTGTGTGACCTTAGCCAGCTCACAAGGCCTCCCTGCTTCCCCCCGCCCCTTCCTGAAATGCCCACCTGTGGCTCCATGCTAAAGACGGACATATTGTCAAGAAAGCTACCACGAAGTCCTCCTTTGTGACATGCAAGGGTCAGGGGAGGCCTCACCCTCTCTCAGGAACTTGCATTGATTTCTTAAGCTGGTTCATTATATCCCAGCACCAAAGAGATGAGGTCATTGAAACCAGTGGTTGGATTCGAAGGCTGGAATTTTGAACCCAAGACTCCAATGGTTGGGTCTGAATGGCTGGACGAGCCCCTGGGACACCTGGGGAAGGACTCCTAGAGGGATGGCTGAGGGGGTCAGGAAGCACCCGAGACTGAAATGGGGGAGCAGAAGCTGAATGGTTAGTGGGTTCGGCTCTCCTCTCTCCTGGCTCCCATGGGGAAGACACTGCCTACCCCCTGAAACACATTGACTCAGAAATTTGTGTTCCTTGTTTTTATTAGTCAGCATGCAAAACTGATAACTGAGCGTCTAGACAACCACACTGAGTGGATGAATAATTCCAGGAAAAATTAAAATACATACACATTTGTTTGGTTACCCTGTATAGTTTATTATAGATAAATGCGGGATTTCCCCTCCCCGCGTCCCTCCCCCACCTTTTCAAAGACTGAAAAGAGGCCTTGAACTCTGGCCCCTGAGCATTTCCAGCAACTGGGAGACTCAGGTTGGGAGGATGCATTTCTAGATTAGAAGATGGTAGAGAGCTCCAGAGCGGGCGTGAGACTCTCATCTGGGTTGCACAGCGCCGGGGGGATCCCCACTCCCGGGCTCACCTGGGAGCTCCCCACCTCTTTGTGAGTGCAGAGCTGGGTGGTCTCTGCGGGGCCAGCGCTCCAGGACCGTCTGGGCAGCCAGCTCGCAAGCGGTCCTCCAGACTCATGCTTTGTCTACCTTGGCCTGTGTCTTGGCACGAGCTCATCTCCCCAGATCCCTGACACAGGCTAATTGCTTGTAACAAAACTTGGCCTTAGAAATGTCAGGCATAATGGGAAGGGGGAGGAGGAGGGAAAGGAATCAAAAACAAGGAGAGGAATTTGGCAGAAGCCACCACAGAGGGCGCAGCCTTGCGCCCCCCCCCCCTCCCAGGGCCAGCCAGGTTCATTAACTGATCGGGATTTAGAAGGTCACCACCTTGCACAGCAGTGGCTTCAGCCTGGCGGCCCCCAGGTAGCAGGTGTCTTGAGAACACCTTGGAAAGGTCAGGGAAGTGTCAGCGGGCCCCATCGCACTTTGGAGGGGCCTGCCCTCCTCCAAATGCCAAAGTAGAAACATGTATTAAGCCAGTTCCTTCCAGTCCACTGGGTCTACAGCTGACAGGCAGGCTCTTTCAGAGGCCAGGCCCTGACTCTGGGAGGCCACAGGGCCCCCTCCAGACCACTCATCCCCTGAGGCAGCTGCTCAGATCGGCAGAGCTAGACGCCAAGAAATGGGAAGCGTGACCTTGGATGTGGCCCCCAGAAACCCTGTTTTCAGTACTTTGCTGATTGCTGTTTTTAGACCTCTTGTTTCCAGTCATTTAAAAACCAGGAACAATGGGGCTTTGGCTTCTAGAATGTTTGCATTTCTTAGCTGAAAGGTCTGGCTGAGGGCACTGTCCCAGGCAAAGTGATGCCGGGCTTCCTGCCGAGCTGTGCAGGCTTCCCTTGGCCTGGCTGCTCCACCTGCGGCTGCCCCCCTCCCCGCCTCCTCCACCCCAGCCCAGTGCCCCCTTGGGCTGTGTGAGTCCCTGTGCTGGGCCAGTGTGTGGGTGCGGCTTCTAGTCCTCTCCATGCACATATCATCATCAGTCATCTATGAGGTCACTCGTTGCCTCTCTGTCAAGGTCCCCTTGTGTGTTGCAGACAACCAAACCCAAGAGCTTGTGGTCCGGGGTCCCAAGCACACAGTGCGGAGGGAAAAAGCCAGATGGCCTCAGTTCTCTTCCTGCCTCCGTACCTGCTAGCTGTGGGACCTTGGACAAGTCACTTCACTGTTCTATACCTAGTGTCCTCATCTGTAGAGCAGAGAGTATGGTACCTACCCTCATGGGGTTATTGTGATGAGTAAGTGGTTGGACACACTTAAAGCACTCAGAACCATGCCTGATGCAAGTGTATTAGTGCTACGACTCCATCATTTGCTGTTTGAACCTTCACACTCACACTCTAACTGTCCCCTCTTCTTTCCCTAAAAACCCACTATTGGGGAGGATCTGAACAAACAGCGTCGTCCAGTGGGGAAGACTGATCACCCACTGCGTAGGGTCCGGCACTGTGCACATATAAACAAACAGGTCGAATGCCAGCCGTTGCAACTCCTGGACGGAAGTGGATTTCAAACTAAGGATGTTAGCAAGCTGGTGTTCAGAGGGCTCCACGGCTGGTGGAGTGCACCACAGGCCAGGAATGGTGACAGCCTCAGTCCCGCCGCTGCCAGGGGCTAGAGCCAGGCCCTCCTGCCCACAAATGTGGTTTTTTGGTTGCTTTCTTATAAAAATGAAAGAGACTTAAGACCTATATCAATTAAATCCAATATCTGGGCCTGGTTTAGATCTTGTTTGAACAAAACAGCTATAAAACCACATTTTTGAGGCAGTTGGGAAAATCTGATCGCCGACAGGTTGTTAGAGTTGATAACGGGTTTGTGGTTCTATTTCAAAAAGTCTTTCTTCATTAGAAATATACACTTAGTTGTTTATAGATGAGATGCTATAATGTTTGGAATTTGGGTTTTTTTTTTCCAGCTTTATTGAAGTATGATTGATAAATACATTGTGTGTATTTAGGTTGTAGAATGTGATTTTTTAAAGGTATATAATGGGATGACTTAATATACGTAATCACTGTGAAATGATCACCACAATCAAGCTAATTAACACATTCCCTCATCTTACAGTTAATGTGTGGACATACAGTTGTATGTGTATGATGTTTTCCGTGCAAGAACATTTAAAATCTACTCTTGTGACAACTTTCTTTTTTTTTAACGATTTTTTAAAAAAGATTTTATTTATTTATTTATTTGACAGACAGAGATTACAAGCAGGCAGAGAGGCAGGCAGAGAGAGAGAGAGAGGAGGAAGCAGGCTCCGCAGCGAGCAGAGAGCCCGATGTGGGGCTCCATCCCAGGACTCTGGGATCATGACCTGAGCTGAAGGCAAAGACTTTAACCCACTGAGCCACCCAGGCACCCTTTTTTAATGATTTTTTTAAAAAAGATTATTTATTTATTTGACAGAGAGAGAGAAATTATTAATTAATTAATTAATTAATTATTTGACAGAGAGAGAGGAAACACAAGCAGGGGAAGTGGGAGAGGGAGAAGCTGGCCTCCTGCCGAGCAGGCAGCCCAATGCCAGGCTCTATCTCGTGACCAGAGCCAAAGGCAGATGCTTAAGGACTGAGCCACTCAGGCTCCCTCTTGTACACAATTTTCAAGTATACAATAGAGTATTACAACTCTAATTACCGCGCTGTACATTACATCCCAGAACTCATTCATCTTATAACTGAAAGTTTTCAGCCTTTGACGATCCTCTCCCCTTCCCCCCTCCCTGCCCCCAACCCTGGTAACTACCATTCTAGCCCTGCTTCTTCGAGTTCAACTATTTTAGATTTACCCATGGAAGTGAGATCACACAGTATTCACCTTTCTGGCTGATTTCATTCAGCATAATTTCCTCCTAGTTCACCCATGTTGTCACGAGCAGCAGGATTTCCATCTTTTTGATGGTTGAATAATATTCCATTGTATACCTATCCCACATCTTCTTTCTCCGTTTGTCCTTGGACAGATACTTGGGTTGTTCCCCTATCTTGGCTACTGTGAATAATGCTCAATGAACCACAAAACTGGAGTGTAAACATCTCTTTGAGATACTGATTTCATTTCCTTTGGATACATACCCAGTAGTGGGATTGCTCAATCACATGGTAGTTCCATGTTTAATTTTTTTGAGGACCTGCCATACTGTTTTCTCCTGATGATGTTTTGATAATAGCCATCCCAGCAGTTGTAAGATGATCTTTCATTCCAGTTTTCATTTGCATTTCTCTGATGACGGGTAATGTCAAACGTGTTTTCATATACTTGTTACCTATTTGTTTGTCTTCTCCGGAGAAATGTCTATTCAGGTCCTTTGCCTGTATTTTAATCAGGTTAATTGTGGTTTTGTTGTTGTTGTTGTTGTTATGGAGTTGCAGGGCTCCATCTGGATTTTGCTTTATGAAACTTCCATGGGGTGACAGGGACTGATGTCGATAAAAAGACAGACCAAACATGGATACTTATGGAAGCTGGGCGACAGCGACAGGAGGATTCATTTTTGTTTTCTTTCCCTTTGTATGAGTTTGAGAATTTCCATAATAAAAAGCTAACACAAAAACACAGTGAACCTCCTTAAATATAGTCAACCGATCTTTGACAAAGGAGTGAAGGCAGTACGATTGAGCAAAGCTGGTCTCTTCAACAAATGGGCTAGATCATCTGGATATCCACGTACACAAAAAATGAATCCAGACATAGACTTAACGCCCTCCACAAAAATTAACTCAAAATGGATCAGAGACCTAGATGTAAATGCAAAACTATAAAACTAGAGGATAAGAGAGAAGAAAACCTGGGTGACCTTGGGGGTGGCAACACCTTTTTAGAGATAACATGATCCACGAAAGAAATAATTGGTAAGCTGGACTTCATTAAAATTGAAAACTTGTGCTCTGTAAAAGATAATGTCAAGAGAATAAGAAGACAAGCTACAGACAGGGAGGGAATGTTTGCAAAAGACATCTGATAGACTGCTATCCAAAATATTCCAAGAACACTTAAAACTCAACAATTTTTAAAAAGTGACTCAAAAAGATGGGTCAAAGATCATAATAGATACCTCACCAACAAAGATATACGGATGGCAAGTAAGTGTATGAGAAGGTGCCCCACGGCATAGATCATTAGGGAAATGCAAATTAGAACAAGATAGCACTACACACCCATTAGAATGGCCAGAATCCAAAACCCTGGCAACAACCACTGATGGGAATGGGGAAAACAGAAACACACATTGCTGTGGGGAGGTTGGGGGAGATACGAAATGGTACAATCACTTTGGAGGAGAGTTTGGTTGATTCTTACAAAACTACCACATGATCCAACAATCATGTTCCTTGGTATTTACCCAAAGGAGTTGAGAACTTGTGTCCACATGAAAACCTATACCCCTTTCATCAAGACAAAAAGCTTCCATTTAGCGAAGGAAACAATCAACAAAACTAAATGGCGGCCTAAAGAAGGGAAGAAGTATTTGCAAATGGCATATCTGATAAAGGGTTAGTATCCAAAATCTATGAGGAATTTACCAAACTCAAAAACAAATAATCCAGTTAAGAAATGGGCAGAAGACATGAATAGACACTTTTCCAAAGAAGACATCCAGATGACTAACAGACACATGAAACGGTGCTCAACATCACTCCGCATCGGGGAAAAAAACAAATCTAAACCACGATGAGATACCGCCTCACCCCTGTTAGAATGGCTGAAATTAACAACACAGGAAACAACAGATGCTGGCAAGGATGAGGATGTGGAGAAAGGGGAGCACTCTTACACTGTTGATGGGAAGGCAAACTGGGGCAGCCATTCTGGAAAGTGGCAGCTGCTTTGGCTTGGACAGGACCTCGCTCTTCCCAGCCGGGCCAGCCACCTGTTCCTTGTCCCCGCATCCCAGCCTGGCCATGTCCTCTGTGCCCGTACCATAGAGAGGGCGCTCTTCCACAGCGAAACTGGCAGGGAGAGGAACAAGGAATTCATCTTCTGGAAGCTCTTCCTTGGGTTGCGAAGCGCATGCTCTCAGCCCTCTGACCGGTTCCTGCGAGGGCTTCTGGGCCAAGGAATGGTTCTTTATTGGCTCAGGCTGCACGAAGAGACAGTTTCCGTTGCCTTAGGGTGTCTCTGTGTCTCTGTGTCTTGGCCCTGTGTCCCTCGGCTCCCTTTCCACGCCATTTCCAGAAAAGCCTGGCTGTGGGCGAGAGCAGGCCCGCTGCAGCCCCGACAGGGTCCAGGGGTTGTGCCTGCAGCTCTGTCCCTGAACACCTGCAGGCTGCCTGCCCCTGCCCTGTCGTTGACATGCAGACCTAGATGCTGATCATTCTCCCAAAACATGTCCGGAAAGTCACCAGAGGTCAGGTTCCCTCTCCCTGCCTCCCCTTAAAGCTCACTCCACACACCATGTAGGAGCCCGGGAGAGCAGGCTGTGGTCCCTAGTGTGAAAAATCTGAAAGGCTCCTGCTGGGTCGTGGGGAGGGCACTGCAGTGGACATCATGAGCCCCTACAGGTCCCGTCTCCAGGCGCAGCATGCAGAGATCAGGGAACAGCCTCAGAGGCCCGCGCAGGCCCTGCCTGTCCGCCATGGGGTCTCCCCACTGCAGCCCTTTGGGAGCAGAGGTGAGTGGTAGCTCGGTTAAAACCACCTGCCATGCTTGCAAGGGAGGGGACTCAGGTCTGCCTGAGTCTGCATTCTAGAACCTTCGGAGCAAGCCTCAGGATGGCAGCAAATCAACGAGTGAGCTTCGGGTAAGCCCGGCACTTTGCGGTTATCTAACTAGATTTCTTGCCATTTGAGGTCTTTTCCCAGGTACCTGGAATTCTGGTCTCTCCACCACCAGCCCCAGGTGGGATTAGGCGTGGGACGGAAGAGGACAGACGTCCGGTCGGAGTCCAGTTATTTCGCCTTTCTGGGCCTCAGTTTCCCCATTTGGGAAGTGGGGATAATAATATTCCCCACTTCAGGAATTTTTTTGGTGAGAATTAAATGAGTCAAGTTCCCAGAAAGTGCTTCGTAACTGTCGGTTTGGGGTAGGATGATTCCACTTGCTGCCTGCCCGGCACCGCATGATTTCCCGAGGACTCTGGCGGCGGGGGCAGGGACGAGAGCTATTGTGTGGTGGGAAAAGCTGCGGGACAATCACCTGCTTTCCTAGCTCACAAGCAGGGAAGAGGCCTGTGTCCTCAGGTTTAGCCTGTACCCCTGGGAAGCAGCCCAGGCCTCATTTGTGCTCTTTGAGGGCTGGCCTTGCCCTTCT
The DNA here is from genome assembly GCF_964662115.1 of Mustela nivalis. Classification (NCBI taxonomy): domain Eukaryota; kingdom Metazoa; phylum Chordata; class Mammalia; order Carnivora; family Mustelidae; genus Mustela; species Mustela nivalis. The sequence goes on along the minus strand of NC_139033.1, from coordinate 37,222,797 downwards.
CCTTGGCCAGCAGTCCTGGGGCTGAGTTAGGGGAAGGTCAGCCCTTTCTGCTGACCTCGGGGCCCCCACCTAGCTGCTGAACTTGACTGTCTCCCCGTGAGAGTAACCCAGGAGGCAAGCCCAGTTTGGCCTAGAGGTGAATTATTTCCCTCGAATGCCTCCCGTTTTGAGTGCTTACTGTGTACTCCCACCTGGCCAGGTGCTGGGGGGCCCCAGACTGTGAAAGACAGAGGCTCAGTCTCTTCCTGGCCTCCAGGCTCCTCCCCATTCCCTGGCTGGCCCCTACCACCCAGGCTACGTGGCAGGTACTCTCTTGGCCCAGGGCCCTCACCCTGCGGTCCCCTTAGCTTAGAAGCTCCTCCTCTCAGATAAACACACAAGAATCTTTCTTTGGCTTCCTACAGGTCTGTGTTCCAATGTCACCTCCTCAGGAAAACCTTCTCTGATCTCAGGAAGCCAATACTCTCTGTGCTTTCCCCAGCCTTTCGGTCTTCACTGAGCAGGATCTCAGCTACTCCCTGCTTTGCGAAACCACCTCGAATCTAATAATCACTAAGTCAAGATCTCCAGGACCAGCTTTTCTTCTAGTCTCCCAACTCTCCATGTCCACCTGCCCACTGGACACCTCCCCTTGATGTCCTTCAACCCCTCTGTGCCAGTATAAGGGTCACCTCTATGACGACGTTCCTGGCCCTTCCCAGGTAGATCTGCCCCCACCCACCGCCGTGTCTCCACTGTTTTCTGTATACGACTCACCACCACCCCCTAATACTGTTACCCAATTTATTTGCATGCCGGCTTCTCCTTACCGTTCTGACAGCTCCCTGGAGACAGGGACTATTTCTACTTTGTCTACATCCCTAGGACTTAGAGCAATGTCTGACACAGCAGGTGCACTACGAATGCTTACTGAATGGGTAAACTGATGAATGAATAAATAAGTGAATGATTCATATGCACGAATCTGCTTAACACTTTGGCTACCGGGCTTCTTACATACAACCAAGAGTCTAGTACCATTACATGACCCATGGGAAATGAATTCTGAAAACACAAGGAAAGGATAGAGTCCCTCTTTATTTCCAAGCAGGAAGTCAGTCTTGGCAGTACAAATACATAGAACTAGATCACAACAGGGTACGATAACAATTTGTTTCAGTTCCTCAAATCAATTCAAACCCCGTTAATACTTAATTTAATTCCTTGGCTTTTTTTTTTTTCCTAGAACATTAACAGATGTGTTATTAAGCTGAGGGGTCATCCATAATTGGTTGTCTCTCCGTGAATTAAATTTTAAAAAGGAAAAGTAAGATCAAAGAATAATCAGATTTCCTACTTATACGGGGCAACCGAGTTAAATTATATTTACTTTCTAAAAATAGATTATTTTCTTAAGAATCAAACATTTATTTTTATCTCAAGCCATCTTAATACATCTTATGTAGAGTTAACAAATAAATTCCAGGTAATCGTATTACATATTTAATAAATGTAGCCTATATTGAATGATGTTTGAGTGCAAAGCATCAGGCAAATTCTGGAGGCAAACCAAGACGGATTGAACACAACCTCTTCCTTGAAAAGGAGTTTGTGAAAATAGAAGGGTATGAGCCTTTAGGGAAGGGCTAAGCAGAGACAACCATGGAACTCATACTTCAGAGTACCAAATGGAAGCTTTGAGGCATTTTGAAGTCTGGCCTAGTGACTAGTGGTTAATGGTGGAGGGAGCTTTTGGGTCTAAAGATAAAGGAGTATATGTGATAAAAGGCTCCTTGAAACTATACTTCCTTTATTAATTTCCCACAGTGATGGACACCTAGATTGTGTCCCCAGTAAACAGTTGTCACAAACAATATTCTGTTGAGCATTCTTATTCATGTTTGCCCTATGTGACATCTTTGGCATAGATCTCCAGGATTGCTAGGTTACCAGAATGGCTTTAACTGTCCTGATAGCACTTAAGTTTGGGTATAGACCAAGGGTTCTCAACTGGGGGTGATTTTTTTTCCCCAGGGATATTGGCATCTAGTGGGTAGAGGCCAAGGGTGCTGCTAAACATCTTACGATGGGTAAGACAACCCCCCAACAAAGAATTATCTGGCCCCAAATGTCAGTATGGTAAGGTTGAGAAACCCAGCACACTCAGCCTAGGCACCGAGCACCTAGGCATCTTAATCTGTGGCCCATATTCCTTTCCAATGATCCATTGATGGAACTGAGTGATTCCATGAACCTCCTGAAAATGTGTGCCAGACTTTATGTGTGTGTGTTTATGAGGTATGGAGCAGGTTCAGCAACATCCCCCGCCCCTCCCTTTCTTCTCCCCTCTCAGGACCTTTGAAGTGATCTTCTTTGGAAATAAGGTCTTTGTAGGTGTGAGAAGGATGTTGTGATAAAATCATCTTGGATTTAGGGAGGGCCCTAAAAGCAATGACTTGTGCCCTTAGAAGAAGAGGGGAGAACACACAGAGATTCACAGAAGAAGTCATGTGAAGACGGAGGGAGAGACAGAGTGGAGAGATGCTGGCACAAGGCAGGGAAGGCCAGGAGCCACTGAAAGCTGGGAGGCGCATGGTACGATCCTTCCCTAGAGCCCTTGGAGGGAGCAGAGCCCCTGCAAGTCCCTCAATTTCAGACTTCTGGCCTGCAGAACAGTAAGAGAATAAATTTCTGTTGTTTTAAGCCCCCACGTCTTTGGGAATTTGTGACAGCAGCCTTAGGAATTGAATATCAGGTGTGTCCATTTTTATTGGGCAAAGGGTTTATTTCTTGGCTGCCCAACCTTCTTTTTCTTCTCTTCTGGCCACAGCAACACTGTTCCTCTCCTGCTGGCTTGGTCTGAGTGGCTGACAGTGGGGTTGACCCTACTGTCATTCCAGTCATGTGACTCACTTCCAGTCACATGACCAGACCCATCGGGATCAGGCATGTGGCCCTAGTCACATCCTGCGACTTCCTTTAAGCTAAGGTTGTCGTGTTGATACATAGGGTGACTTCACTAGTGGTTCTCTCTGCCACCATTTTAAGAAAGTCTGACGAGAACAAAGTCAACACAGAGGGCAGCACAGCTGAAAGAGAGAGAGAGAGAGAGAGAGAGAAGGGATATCCTGATGACTTCACTGGATTTCTCCCTGAGGATGTTCATCTCTCAAACTTTCCTGTCATGTAACCACTGAGTTTTTCCCCTCAGACCCGCGTTTTCTTTTTGTTTGTGTGTTTAAGCCAGGGTAGGTTGGGTGTCTGTTCACATGAAGCCATCTGAAAGAGTTCTGGCAAGTAGAATCCCTCAATTTTCATTGAAAGTGCAATAGAGTGTCCCCCCAAATGTGTAGGAACCCTAATCTTTTTTGTTACTCATTGTGTGCTTTAAAGGACCATCATATGGCCACCTAGTAACAGAGCATTATCAAACCCAGGAATAGGGTCTCTTTGGTTTATTGACTTTGGAGTTTTAAAAAGTTTTAGCAAGTTTCTAGGATCAAGGAATTCTAGAACTGACAAATGATATCAGAGATTCTGAGTTTTGCGGGTTTTTTTACAGATTAAAAACAAGTAGAGAGATTATATTGTAGCTTGACAATCCAGATCATTAGAAATATAATTTATCTCAATGGTCCTTTAAATACATACTTTTCATTGCACATCAAAAATAAAATCTGTAGAAAGATATTTCTGTTTAGAACTTCTTTGGAACACAAATATGTAAAGAAAGAAGAGGTTGTAAGTGATGTAGTCATATATTCAAATGAGAAGTGAAGAGGAATATGAAAAACCCATTTGTTTTGGTCCACGCTCCCTATTGGAGATGCTTGTCTCAATTCTCCTTGGTTTGTGATTCATCCAGGAGACTCAGAGATTCCTTCATAAACAAGGTCAACACTCCTCCACCTTTCACACTTCTTGTCTTCCTTGATCACGTCTCTCTGAAGAGGTGTCCTGCACACATCCACTGGAAAAAATGAAAATGACGATGTTTCGGCCTTTATCATGGCTGTGCCTAGAACCAGCCGTGTGAATTTGGGAACCACATCTCCAGGATGATGCACTTGTTCTTGATGGTTTGGAAGGTGCTTATTTTCATCCCTCCCTTCAAACAACTACAGGAGATCTTGGTATAAGTCCCTCATGTTGTTCTCTAGGGATTGGCATGATGGAATGATCTCCCTCACCTCCCCGACTCATGGAGCATGGTGAGGCAGAAGGAGCGGTATCTTTCTCATCTGTTGGAATGAGGAAATAAGATGTATTGGCCAGATATCTCCATCTCCCACCCTTCCTTAGCATGGACATTTCCAGTGCTCTCTTGAGTAGATCTCGAAGAAGATACCAAGGTGCCCTGAAGCATCCTTCTTCTTTCCCATATTCTTCTGAAGAATGACCCTTAGGTTCTAAGCCCGTGGCTGCACGATTGTGTCCTTATGTTGGGCAGGCCTGAGGGAAGGAATGACACTATAACCAGGCCTGCTTCCCAACACTTGAGTTAACCTCCTCAGCCCCTTTAAGAGCTCAGAGGAATTTCTGACATTGACCAGAAACAGCAACCAAGCTAAAAAAGCCCCACAAGGACACGGATTTCAGGCATGTGTGAGAGAATCATAATAAAGTAGTAACCATTGAAGAACAAAAACAAGTCTTGCAGAGGACCTTACTTGTCCCCATGTGCTCTAGCTCTCCTATTGGTTATGTGTAGACATAGAATCAGAAAGCCCTGAGATGGGAATATTACTCAACCTCTTCATCCTGTCCACAAAGATCCTAAGACTGGAAAGGTAAAGAGAATCCTCCCGTGTGACACAATGAATTGCAGAGGTGGGTTCAAGACAGGTATCCCCACGGTGGTGGTTTTAAAATGTGTCCCCCAAATTCTTTGACATTCCTCTTATTTTTTAAAAAATATTTTATTTATTTATTTGACAGACAGAGATCACAAGTAGGCAGAGAGAGAGGGGGAAGCAGGCTCCCTGCTGAGCAGAGAGCCTGATGTGGGACTTGATTCCAGGACCCTGGGATCATGACCTGAGCCGAAGGCAGAGGCTTTAACCCACTGAGCCACTCAGGCGCCCCTGACATTCCTCTTATTGAGAAGGGTCTATGCCCCTCTCTTTGAATCTGGGTCCTATGATTGCCTGATTAATAGAATGTGGCAGAAATGAGGCTATGAGCCGTTTCCCAGCCTGGGGTGGAAGGAACTGGTAGCATCTACCTTTTGTCTCCTGGAACTCCCAGTCTTAGAATCCAGCTACCATGCTGTAAGGAAGCCCAAGCTACCCCGTGGGGAAGCCAATGTGGAGAGGAGTCACGGTAACTGGCTCCCAGCTCCAGCTGAGCTCCCAGCCAGCAGCCAGTACCCATGCTAGCCATGTGTGTAGACCTTTCTGGAAGCAGACCTTCAGCCCTACCCCCGCCCAAACCAACTGGGGCCAGTGGGAAAGGTGCCATATCAGTGGTTCTCCAACTTAACCAGATAGTATGATGATTTAGGAAGCTTGTCACCTGACTATGCAGTAGGTCTGGTGTGGGTCTGAGCACCTGCTTTTTCAACACATGCCCCAGTCGTCCTAACGCCCTCTATAGTCATTAGTTCATCAGATTATAGTTATTCTAATGAAAGGCAAGTTTACTGGCTAATATGCTTTGGGACAATGACAGCTGTCATTCTGATTGGCCTGCTTTCTCACCTTCATCATTTTTCATCTTGAAAGACTGGCAGTTGACACTGTATAAAGGGGGACAATATATTACTTAAATCCACTTAATCATATGAGGTAAAGTTTCGTGGATCTGCCTTGGGTCCTCCCCACGGCCCATCACTCAGGGCAGGGTTTCCGGGCAGTCAGGGCACACACATGCCCTCGAATAAGACAAACCTGGGTTCAAAATCTGGGGGCTTCTTATTAGGTGTGTGACCTTTAGCCAATCACTTCCCTTTTCTAAGTCTCAGTGGACTCATTTGTAAAATGGATCTTGTTGCCTGTCCCATAGGATCGCGGTGAAGATCAATAACTCAGCCCAATTCCTGGCCACAGTAAGTGCTCAGTAAATGCTCTGTATTGTGACTTGCCCAACAAAAGATAAAGGGGCAGGGGGCACTGCGCATATCATTCAACACTCGGACTTACACCTGGAGACAGAGCAGTGGGCGACATCAGTCGTAACCCTAGCCTGATGTAAACCAGGGTCAAATCACTGGGGCACGTTTTGAAAACACAGATTTCCAGGCCCCAGACTCGCAGATTCTGATTCAGTAGATGTCCCCGGGCCCCAGAATGTGCAGATAATCCTGAGGGGCTGTCAGGTCTGAGATCCAGCAAAATACCCAGGGTTCGTTGCTTCCGAACATGCTGGATACCTTATGCATGAAAATCATTGGCAAGATATTGTTCTGTTCAGGCAGTCTCTCTTGCATTTTATGCACCTCACCTCTGAGAAGGAGGTTATCAAACTCTTTATCAAACTTGAAAGACTGTAGGCCTCCATGGGCTGCTCCTGTTTCATCTTGCAAAGAGTCCAGGACTCTAGCATGTCCAGGGCACAGCCTCAGGGTGAGGGACGTCCCAGGGCACCTCTGTTTCCTTAACCTCCCCGAAGCTTCCCATTAGCCACCTGCACACCTGACCCAGTTCCCCCCCACCACACGATGGAAGTAGATGTCACTCCTGGAGATTTTAATTAATCGTCTTTCTATTTTTTTTTTTTTTCCTTTTGGGTCAGACTCTTAAGTGTCTATCATGCTGATGGCGCTCTAGGGAGTCTTTTGTTCTGAATAGGTGAAAAATTGTACCCACAAAAAGAGTTCCCCATCCGATCAATTCTCTCTAACAACTTTATTGATTAGCTGCAGGAACATTTTTCATTTATTAATTATGAAGATGTTTCAGAGATTTCTTAAAGTTAACTATAGTGATTTTGAAAAGAAATCCCGAGTTAACACTAACTGGTTTGGCTCAAACTGCCTACCAGGAGCCAGAGTTGGAAGGCAGGTGTCTGGGGCCCCTGCGGAGGAAGATCTTCAAGTACCCATGAGCAGAGCAGTGGTCGGAATCTTCATTTGGGGCTGATTAATTGATTACTTGGGGGGAAAAAAAAACCACGGCTTGTCTTTTTCAATAATGTGTTAGCATCAAAATATCGTCCCATTATGATGTCCAGGATGGTGATGGTTAATTAATTAATAGCCGCCAGTTTAAAACAATGTTCGACCCAGGTAAATCTTTCATTTATTAAAATCAATTTTGATAATGGCTTTGCCAGGGGATTCGGGGGCAGTCAGGAGACACGACTGGCTCCCTCTTCCCTCCCTCCTCCTTCCCTTCCTCTCCCTTCCTCCCTGCCCCCATTCCTTTTCTCCTTCTCTTCCCACTTCCTCCCCCGTAGTCCCTCCAGTTCCCAGCTGACCAGTCTGCGGCAGAGGCCCCTAGAAGCCCCCTCCGCAGAGCGGCATCGCAGCTCCCTGGGCTGTGGACACTCGGGAGGTCCCTGGCTGGCTTCCTCCTCCTGAGTTCTTCATCAGGAAGCCGCCTGATGGCTGATTTCCTTGCCAGCTTGATTCCCAAGGCTTCCTGAAGAGGAAGGCAGGGCTGTTCTGACGTGAGAGCACCTCCGTCAGGAAGTCAGACGCTTGCTCCCCAGCACCCTCGGGCATCCCAGCCTCCCCTCAGCATAGCCCTGCTAGACAAGGTGCGAGGCAAGTGCCCCTAATCCTCGCTGCAAGAAGGCAGGCACCCAGTTGGCCAAATGCATTGCACAAACGTGAACAGACAGGGCTAGAACCAGGTGCGGTGCCGAGTGCAACACAGAGAGGGGCCCGTTCTTGCCCTCAGGGGGATTGCAGACTGTGTCAGTAGCCTGAACCATTTTAGGGTATCAGCAGATTTGAGGAATGTTCAGGAAGAAAGCTGGTAGGGAAGATCAAAGACGGAGGAGATGCCTGCCTCACCCAAAATACCTCAGGGGGAAAAAATGGGCTGATCCCAAGGGAAAAGATCATAAAAGCGTGTTTTTCTACTGGGTATTTACCCCAAAGATACAAATGTATTGATCCAAAGGGGCACCTGCACTGCAATGTTTATCACAGCAATGTCCTCAATAGTCAAGGACTATGGAAAGAGTCCAGATGTCCATCAACAGATGAATGGATAAAGAAGATGTGGTGTATATATACAATGGAATACTATGCAGCCATCAAAAGAAACAAAAATCTTGCCTTTTGCAATGATATGGATGGAACTAGAGAGTGTTATGCTAAGTCAATCAGGGAAAGACAATTATATGATCCCTCTGATATGTGGAATTTAAGAAACAAAACAGGATCATAGGGGAAGAGAGGAAAAAATAAAACAAGATGAAATCAGGGTGGCTCAGTGAGTTAGGCCTCTGCCTTCGGCTCAGGTCATGATCTCAGGGTCCTGGTATTGAGCCCCACATCGGGCTCTCTGCTCAGCAGGGAGCCTGTTCCCCACTCCCACCGCCTTCCTCTGTGCCTACTTGTGATCTCTCTCTGTTAGATAAATAAATAAAATCTTAAAAAAAAAAAAAACAGAAACAAACCAAGATGAAACCAAAGAGGGAGAAAAACCATAAGAGACTCCTAATCAAAGGAAACAAACTGAGGGTTGTTGGAGGGGAGGGAGGTGGGGGGATGGGGGAACTGTGTGATGGACATTAAGGACGACACTGGATGTAATGAGAACTAGCTATTATATCAGACTGATGAGTCTACCTCTGAAACCAATAATATGTTATATGTTAATTAATTGAATTTAAATAAAAATTATTTTTAAAAAGGAATCGTTTCTCCTGAGACAAAGGAAAAGGGAAAAATGAATCATATGGGGGTGCCTGGGTGGCTTAGTCAGTTAAGCGTCTGACTTCAGCTCAGGTCATGATCCAGGGTACCAAGACGGAACCCCCACATCGGGCTCCCTGAGCAGGGGGCAGCACGCTTCTCCCGCTTCCTCTTCGTTTGTCCCTCCCACCAACTCATGATTGCTCTCTCTCAAATAAATAAATAAAATCCTTTAAAAAAATGAATTGGATTATTGAACGTAAATGATCCTAGTGAAAAGGAAAAATAAAGCAAAACCAAAAAAAAAAAAAAAAAAAAGCAAAATCATTGGTGGCATTCCGGGGATTCGAGGCAGTGTTTGCGGGGCTGGGGAGTCCTGGGACAGATGGGGCTGACCCACCCTGGGGAGAGGATGAAGGGCTGAGCCGGAAGGAACCTGGGTTCCCACAGAATGGAATAGAATTGCAGAAGCTCTAAAGCATGTGTTCGGTGTAAGACGATGAATGAGAAAGAGAGGATCCAGATTTGAGAACGTTGATGAGGAATTATGGGCACAGGGCTCAGTCGGGTTCTCGAGCAGGAGCCAGCCTTGCTGGTGATGGGAGCTTCGGAGCAGTAGTGAGAAGGAGAAGGGCACAGAGAAGCATGAGAACACTTGACATGGGCTGATGTTTGCAGATAAACCGCCAGGTTCCTAAAAGATTTTGCAAATGTGACCATAGTTCTACTTTCCATTGTTAAGACATTAAGGAAAGAGGATAGGAAAATAGGTACTGGCCAAAGTCCTCATTTTCAAATAAAAAAGAAAGGGGAGAGTCTAACAACTTTAAACTTGAGCCCTCCCCTGTCCCCTGACATTCAAGTGTAGCTCTCTGATAAAATTCCAGAACAGATTACTAAAAGTAAGACTGGGGGCTTTTCAAAATGAATCCGAAGGTTTTTTTGTAGTTAACATGGATTTGTGAATAACAAAGCAAACTAACGACAGTTTCTTTTCAATAGGGCTATAGATCTGTGTATCACAAGTACGACATAACCAGGGCTCATCTTGATTCTAGCAAAGCAATGAGCTAATCATACCCAATATGGTTATGGGCAAGCCTGTAAATTCTGGGTTAAATGTGTGCTGTTCCTTTGAATCACTATTAATAAGGATTCTTACTGAAAAGATCCTGACTGTTGACTCCAAGGAGGAATTTAGCTTAGAATTCTGTTCCTAACCCTTCCTGGTTCAACATTTTCCTCAAAGAGGTGAATGAAGGCACAAAAGACAGGCTTCTCAGATGTACAAAACCGGCTCTTGTCTGCGAGGAGCACAGCTTACATGGTAAGAGAACAAGCCAATATTCAAAGCTATTCTGTTAGGCTAGAATATGGAAATAAACCAAGAGCAGAACAGGAATAAACGAAAGTCTGAGTTGAGGCTAAAAAAAAAAAAAAAAAAAAAAAATCAATAGCCGAGGCACAGCATTAGGAAGTGCGACCTGGCGGCAGCTGACACAAAAGAAAGGTTGGAGGTTTATCTGACCGAGAGATCAGGACAAGCACCAGCTGGATGTGACTGCTGAGAAAGCTGATGCACTCTTAGTCTCTGCCTTAGGTGGTACCCCCTGGAAGCAGAACCTGAGATAAGGATTCCAGTACAACTAATTAATTTGGGAGGTGACCCCATGACACCTCCTTCTATAGGGGGGTGGAGGAAGGCTCAGGGAAAAAGCCAATAAAGCGTGAGTATGAAGCTGGCAGCCATGCGGGCGACAGGAGCTGGGAGCTGCTGTGGTACCCTGAGATGTGACAAGGACCTGAATCTCAGGGTGAGCCCCGCTGAGGGGTGAGACAGCTGCGGTATCTATACTCCAGCTCCCTCCTGCCTTTCGCTGAAGGCTGGGCACTGCACATTCCTTGGCGCTGCTGACTGGGCACAGTCCAGATGGGTTTTGGCAACCCCAGAAAGCCCTCAGGCAAAAACATACAGGTCCTGGTGCTTCAGTCAGACTGGTGTGCACTGAATGAGAAGGCTCAAGGGGGTATGAGCTGGGCGGCGGTTACCATCTGCTGTCGTCCCTAAGAGTGATATAACAGACCGTCTTGCTGGTCAACCCTAATAGGGCATACTAAAATTATTTAATTCTGGGTGCCACATTGGAGAGGGATCTTGAGAACCGAAGTGTTTCTTAGAGGAGAGGCCCATGAGAGTAAGCAGTTTCGGTTTGAGGAGCACGTCATCTGTAAATGGAACTGAGGAACTCCACTCTGGGCTGAGCAGTACAGGATATACCCTTGACGTCTCATCGTTACCGTTGGATGCACATCTTCAGCATAACACATCCAAGTGGGCATTTCATCCTCCACCACAACTAGAACATGGTGTTTGAAGAAATTTTGCAGAAATAGAGAAAATATGACCTTCACCTCTCACTAAAAAAAAAAAAAAAAAAAAAAAGTGGTGATGTTCTTGTTCTAGAAAAATGATGGGGAAGGGGAATTGAATAAGTATGGAAGATCAAAAACCAAATGTCAAAACACTTAGTGTGTGTGTAAATTATTTTAAAGATTCACTGAATTTTGATAGTGAAGCCATTGTTTGAAAGAATATACGAAACTTGAACAAATTCTTAATTGGTGGCTCTAAAAGAACAAGGGATTCATTTTTAAAAAGTCAAACACCATCAAGAATGAACAAATAAAAGATTATTTACCATTCAGAGAATACACAGATATCCCCACTTTTCCAAAGTCCATGTTATACTCCTTCACTTTAATGAAAGGCATACATCAGTACCTGTTTTCTGACCAAAAGAAATCCAAAGGGGATTTTCACTTTTAGGAAAAAAGTGCTTTTTTCCTTACAACGGAGAATAGCATTCCGCGTTTGTTTGCAGGGAGCCTGTCTGGAGGCAGCGAGAGCACGAGGGGGCGAGAGAGACGCAGCCCGACTCCTTCCCCGGGAACCACACTGAGCATCTCAGCAGCAAGCCCCAGAGCTTTGAACTGTCTGGGCATCTGTGCTGTATCTCGATTTATTCTGGGCATCTGCTAGCAAGATGTGTCGTAAGGTATGAAAAAAGCCTAAGAGAGGTTTTTTTCCTTGGGTCTGGGAACGCTCAAAAATGTTTCCATATAAATTAATGGTAATTGCTTCTTTGCTTTACACCATTTCGCTTATGAAAGATTTCATAGGAATGCTCTACTTCTGGATAGCAGGGGTATAACCAGTATTATATGAATAAATATCCCTACGCACAAATATTTATATTCATCGTAAAGATAGCGGTCTATTTAAACGTTACACATACCTGTGTACACGTACAGCAGATTATAGCTGGGTATGACACCCTGGTGATTTTAATATTAGTCCCAATTACTCCTGATTGGTAAAAATAAGCTATGACACATGCATAAACAGAATATTAAGCTGGGGAATGCTCTATGCATTGCTGTGGAATGATCTTCAAGATACAGTTTTCCCAAAATAAGCAGACTCTTTCCCTCGCCATGCGCACTGACCCTCTGTTTTACAGGGTTTCAGATAAGGGGATGCTTATCTTCCTTTCATTGCCTCTGGGTCCTGGGTGGGCTACTTACTAACTGTGGGGCAATCCTTTAACTTCTCAAGATTCTTGTTTCCCTCAAATGCCTTTTTTTAAAAAAGGTTTTATTTATTTATTTGACACTGAGAGAGAGCTCACAAGTAGGCAGAGAGGCAGGCAGAGAGATGGGGGGAAGCAGGCTCCCCGCTGAGCAGAAAGCCCAATGTGGGGCTCCATCCCAGAACCCTGGGATCATGACCTGAACTGAAGGCAGAGGCTTAACCCACTGAGCCACCCAGATGCCCCTCCCTCAAATGCTTTTGTCCTGTCTGGCTGTGAAGGACAGGTGGGAATAAGAATGAGCTTTTAGCAATTAGCGTTTTATTTTCTTTTGAGTTGGCCTGGGGAAAGAGAGAAGGAAAAAAATATGTTCCTAAAGCAGTTGTAGAAGGGAGCATTTACTCTTCTTTTCACTTCTTATGGCATGGGACAAAATACTTATGATCCCTGTTTTCCCCAGGTCATCGGAGACTCCATGGCCTCAGCCAGCCGTTATGGACAAGTACAAAATGGAACAAAATCAGAATGATACAGAGAAACAAAGAAAGCATCTGCATCCAGATACCTGGGTGTGCACAGTTCAGGTCAGAAGCTGTGGCGAGAGTGTTCTGGGAATCCCAAGTCAGTGTCGAGCAGGGAAGCTGTCAGCTCTCATCTGGGCTTTTCTGAGACCTCCCATGACAGTCAGGATCCCACAGCAAATTAAATAAGCAGAAAGACACAGTGTGAAGAGCAGACACAGGAAACGTCTCCCCCAAATTAGGAAGAGCTGATAGGATGCAAAAGGGCGTGCTAATGTCTAGCATTCACAAAAAGACATTCAAGTAGTCTATTTACTTATAGCTTAGGATGACGTGTTCCTGGACGAATCTAAGAAGGCAAAGTCATGGTTTAAGGCAAAATGAAAAAGTCAGAGTTGGTCCCGATGATGGAAAGATTTTCACGAGAATTGCTTTGGTTAACCCGTGACTGCCCGTACTTTCTAGAGAATGAAGTGGAAACAGGATAGGACAACGCTGTCCTCTTCCTGCCAAGGGGCTTCTTGCCGGGGCTGGGATTCTTGGCCACTCAAGATGCTGACCTTCAGGAGAGGAAAAGTAGTAATGGCTTATATCCGATAAAGACTTCACTGATTACAAAGTGTCTTCACATCCATTATCTTAGCTGACCTCCGCACCTCTCAGGAATATATGATGAGGTCAGGGGCTGTCTGCAAGGGGAGGGGCTGCTGGCTTTGCATGGTCAGATATGATGACCCAGAACCAGTTTTGGGGGTGTTGATTCGATTGGGTTCTTCCTGCCACACCACACCACACCATCTCAACAGGGCACCCTCCTCTCCTCAAGTCTCCCACCCTTGACGGGCCCTGATGTGGGAACTGCTGTCCCTGAAGGGCCATTCTTTCTTAGGGAGTGCCAAACCAAGATGAATGCCTCCAGAAGGATGAGCACATTGATGGCATTATCTGCCAAGGAGGACAACTCTAACAGGAGCTTTAGGAGATGGAAGACAAGACACGTATGTTCTGAAATAAGGCCGGGGGAGTGTAAGAAATTTGGCACATGGCACTGTTAAATAGAGACAAGGAATCCAAACAAGGGGCCCAGAGGAGTCTTGGGGTAGCTGGAGAGTATTTTGAGGGCATGGAGTGGCCCAGGGTAAATGGATAGGCTCCTGGACAAATGTCATCTATACTGAGGTTTTTATCTAGAAATGATCCAGATCATCTGGTCTTCAGTTTCAATATGGCAGACCAGCTAAAGGAGGTGAAGAGTGGGTCTGGTTGAAGGAGACAAGAGAGAGCCTGGGTATGCAGAGATGGCCACCGTGAGGAGTGAGGGGGTAATGAGCATTGGAAAGCCACTCAAAAACTTTACATCTGGATGGAGACTGTGATTCCAGGACCTGGGGATCAAGCCTACACAGAGAGGGAAAACCATTCAGCCTAGTGTGATGGAAGTCCAAGTTCTAGAGGCTGAGATGGGGGCACACACTGGGCGGCTGAGGGTGAATGGAATGGCCAGTGTGAGATGCCCAGGACACAGATTAGAGACCTAGGCCATAAATGAACAGAGGCCTGGGCTCTGTTATCCATGGTACCAGGGATAGGAAATTGGTAGTTTAGAAGGAGAGTACTGTCATTTAGCCTACAATTCTACTCCAACAAATTAATTATTCTATAGATGTTCTCATACTTGTGGGAAATGACATGGGTATAAGAATATGTGGCATTGGTGGTAATAGCCAAAGGTTGGAAATAACGTAAATGCTCATCAGTAGAAGATGGTTCAAATAAACTACGGCACACTTATGCAAAGAAGAAACAAGCCGTAGAATTCCCTAAACAAGGATCTGGGGTAATCTTCAGGACATACTTTCCTCAAAATGGGGGTGCCTTGATGGCTCAGTTGGTTAAGTGTCCAACTTTTGGTTTGGGCTCAAGTCATGATCTCAGGGTCCTGGGATCGAGCCCTGTGTCAGGATCCCTCTGAGTGGGGAGTCTACTTGTCTCCCTCTCTCTCTCTCTGCCCCTCCCCCTGCTCATGCTCTCTCTCTTTCTAAAATAAATACATGAATCTTTTTTAAAAAGACACATTTCCCTTTAAGCAAGCAGAGCAAAACAGTATACACAGCGAGCTACCATTTGTATTTCTTTTTGTTAAACACTTTAGGAATCCTTCCGGGCATGAGACCTGGGTGCCCAGGTGATAGAGCAGGAAAGAAATATTTCTCAGTATGTTTTTATGTGACTTTGGAGACTTGTACCATGTCTGTGTATTACCTATTTAAAAAATTACAGGCTTGGAAGGATGAGATGACAGGCAACAGGAGCTCAAACCCAGGGAAAAGAGTTGACCAAGATGAGCTCAGGCAGAGGCAGAAGGGCGGGGTGGGGGCCCAGTGTTGGGCAGGTGTGTGCTGACCTGTGTTCCTAGTCTGGGTCAGGAGGGAGCCAAAGAGTGTGGGGAGGGACGGCAAGACCCAGCAAGGGGATACCCGACAGAGTGAGGAGTGAGGACAGGCAGGTGACCAGGCAGCTCGCCAAGTAACCTGCTGCCACAGACCCTGAGTTCCAGAAAGGAGTTTAAGATCACTCAGCCTGGTGGTTCCAAAACGTGGGTGTGTGGTTTGGCTGCGTCAGAACCAACCAGAGCCCTTCTTAACAAAACTTGTATTTGTGGTCCTATCCCAGACCCCCGAGTCTGAAAGTTTCAGGAGTGAGGTGGGGCCTGGTGCCGCCGCAGATGCTGAGGTTCAGAGTGGTCGGGAACCACTGACCTTGAGCGCGCATCTCTCTCGTGGCTGAATGGGGTTGCCAAGAGCGCCCGTGCCGGTGTGGGGTATTCTGTGACCGCCAGATCAGGCAGGAAAATGCAGGTTAGGGGAAGTACCTATAAGCCATTTAGTCCAGCGTATAAAGCAAAGAACACAGGCTTGGAGTCAGTCACACAGACAGGGCTTGAATCCAGGGTCTGCCACTTGATAGCTATGTCTTGGCAGAGAACTTCGTGGGGCTGTTTCAATCTGCTCATCTCTTCATGGACTGAACTGGGCCTACGCCAGAGACTCAAAATATGAAGGAGATTTGTACCTGCATATCCATCCTCCAGCTCTTCTACTGGTTCTGTTGTCTCTGCAGCTTCCCAGGAAGGCGAGGACCTTGCTGAGACACGAAGAATGGTTATGGCGGGAAGAACCAGAAACTAAGCAGCGGGCTTGGGCAGACTGCTAAAGTCCAAACCACCAGAGGAGCTACGGCAAAAAGCTAAAGCAGAGCTGCTCTGGCATCCGTTTTCTGCAAGGATCATAATCCATGACTTCTCCCTGAGATCTCCGTCCCCGTGAACATTTAGCGCTTAATCACCCTCGAAATATACCATTTTATGCTTGGAGTGGGACTGTTGTAGGGTTTATGCAATGAGCCACACTGGAGGGGACACAGCCTGCTTCCGGGGCTCTCAAGGGCTGAGTGCGCGGGGCACTCTCTGTCACACTGCACTGGGCTCCTGAGCACCTCGCTGCTGTGGGATTCCAGAAGGGAAGCTCAAGGCATTCATTTCGTCGCTTTTCCTCCACGAGCGTAACTGCGTGAAGGACTACAGAGCGCATGCCTGGCACCGTGAGTTCTTCACTTTGCATGGCTGGCAGAGGTCCTGAAGGTCTGGAGGGCTTGGAGAAGCTCCACTTGGCTCTTCTTCCTCAGGTGGACCCCAGGTTTCACCCAGAGGCTGGGCCACAAGCACAGATGTCTTCAGATTTGGAAATTCTGGGAGAGGTTTTATGCAGAGTGTGGAAGGTTGGTTGCAGCTGTGTTTTTGGAAAATTCTTGCTCCTGTGCTGGCAGTGGCTGAAGAGGGTAGAAGGTTGAGAGGGGGGGCTCCCTCTGTCCGACACTGAAGCCAGCTGGCGCCTCTGGAGAGAGGCAGGGAGGATGGATGCCAACAGGCGCCGAGCAAGTCCTCGGGGAAGGTGCCCCACGCCGGCTTCATGAAGGGGAAACTGAGGCTCTGGGAGGAAGGGGATTCTGTGGCCAGTCGGGGACCAGAACCCAGATGTCTGCATCTAACTAGTTTAGCAACATCAGGAAGAAAGCCCCAGGCAAGAGAAAGGGGAAAGAGACTAAGGAGTTAGAGCTAAATTTGTTGGCAGACTTGTCCCTAGGATTTTTTTTACAAGGTAATTTCTAAATATCATTATATAAGTGTCTTACTTTCTATTGCTGTGTAACAAATTAACACAAACCTAAGCAGCTTAAAATACCAAACAATTATTATCTGCCAGTTTTTGTGGGTCAGGAATTCTGGCACAATTAGCTACATGCCTCTGGCCCAGGTGTCTCACAAGGCCACAGTCAAGAATCAGCTGGGACCACAGTCTCATCCAAAGGCCTGCTCCAGAGAGGACCCACTTCTAAGCTCACACCTGTGGTTCTTTGAGGGCTATTGGACCAAGGGGTTCAGTTCTTTGCTGGCTGTTGGCCCCCACATTTCCCTGCCACCACAGCCTCTTCACAGGACAAAGCATGGCGGCAGGTTTCTCTCAAAGCAAGTGAGAGACTACTCAAAACAGAAGGCAGACTCTTCTTCCATGTCAATTCCAGAAGTGACATCCCATCAACTCCAGTCTCTAAAGGCAAGTCACCACACCCAGCCCACGCAGAAGGGGACAGAGCATGAAGACTGGGAGATGGTGATCACTGGCTACCGTAAAAAAACACGAGAGATAGAAAGGACTGGAGAGGATGCGGAGAAAAGGGAGCCCTTGTGCACTGCTGGTGGGAATGTAGATTGGTGCAGCCGTACAGAAAACAGTGTAAAGGTTCTTCAAAAAATGAAAAGTAGAGCTACCGTGTGATCCACTTCCGGGTATATATCCAGAGAAAATGGAAGCAGGATACTGAAAAGATATCTGCACCACCAGGTTCACTGCTGTGTTAGTCACCATAGTCAAGCCATGGAAGCAACCTAAGTGTCCATCAGTGGGTGAGTGGATAAAGACGATGTGGGGTATATACAATGGACTGTGATTCAGCTATGAGAAAGAAGGAAATCCTGCCCTTTGTGACAACGTGGGTGGACTCTGAGGGCATTATGTTAAGCAGAGAAAGACAAATACTGCCTTGAACAGTAGAAAGAGAGGAAGAAAGGGAGACAGACAGGAAGATGGCGGGTTTGGCTGAGAATCTCCCCACAGAGAACCCAGAGCCATGGAGATAATGGAACTTTGTAGGAATTCCCAGTTCACACAAGAAGTGTCTACCACAAATATGGGCACCTAACTCCATGGCACACCACAGAAAGTAACTGCCCACCGGCAATGAGCCAGAAGTCAGTAATTTCAGTTCAATGCCTGGTTTTGGTAACTAGTTTTGTGATCTCTGGCAAATTACCTCATCTCTCTGGAAATGAAATTGTTGGACCAGGTGAGAGGTGGATATAGAGCACATGATTCTGTTCTTGCTCCTATGGCAGATACCAGTCAGCGATGACTGCTGTCTCTGTGACCAGTCCCCTGGCAGCCTCGTGACTGGCTCTCCAGGTAGACTGTACCACTTGGTTGGGGTCACCTCTAGATTACCGTCTTGGCCCAGAAGCTCTTTCTAGTGCCAACATTCCAGTGATTTCTGACTTGGCCTCATTCACCTTCTCCACAAGAAGGTGGAACTATTTAGCCTGCACAGGAGGCAGTGGAAGCTAAGAGGAGAAAGGGCAATTATGCAGGACACAGAGCAGTGTTCCTCTTCCCTCCTCAAAAGCCTAGCTGTTTTGGTCAAAATACTCTCACAAGACTCCAACAGACTGGTAAAAGAAGAAACAGAGTCCTTTCAAGGCACTGGCTTCTTACACGGATTCCTTGTCACATCCCAGGGGAGACATCTTTTTTTTTTCCTCCTTGCTTCTGGGAGCCTGAGATAGCCATAGAGGGGAATAAATGTTCACCTCTTGGCCAGTGCTATGGACCCATGATCAGGTGTCCCTCTCAGGAGATGGTTATATTCCTTCAGTCTTGGGGCTGCTACATTGGTGACCTCAGGGGCAGCACCAGGGGGAGGGGACCCCGTTGCTGCCAGCTGCTGGAACCTGTGCCCTGTCTTGTGGCCGAACTCTTCACTTTCCTCAGTCAGCTTCTTGGTTTGTTCTGGGCTCAGGGATTTCTGAACAGAAATCAGAAACAGAAACAGCCATGAGCTGGGAGAGAAGTAGAAACCTGGAGCGTTCCAAGAAGATTTGATTTCCATGTCTCTTATCCCAGGCTCTTGAGCACTACCTTGCCTGGATGTGGGACTCCAGTCCTTGGCAGTGGGGCAGAAGACAGGACAGAAGGGATCAGAGAGTTTCTATCATGTTCTGCTTCAAATGGAACAGGGAAATAGAATGATTGGTTATAAAGAGGAAGCAAGGCCAAGAGAAGGAAGCAACTAAGACCATCGGGATGAAGGTAGAGCATGGCTGCTACCTCACTGGGCAGATGGTAGAACAAAGCAGAATTCTAACATTGGCCATTGGCTGAAAATAGCTGATTCTCACAGTGGGACTGAGGGTGGTGGTGGGTACTTGGGAGTCAGACCAGAGAGTCAGGCCAGCAGAGGCAAGGCAGGGCCAAGGGAAACAGGCCAGGGAGGAGGAGGCTGGGCAACTGAGGGTTGGTGGTCAGGGCGGGAATGAGTGAAGCAGAAAGAAAACAGGCCAGAGGGCAGGAGAGCAGGGGACAGATAGTGACAAGGAAAGCTTTGGAGAGGGGTAGTTTCCTGCTTAGACAGAAAACCTTCTGCACACTTCCCCCTGGGATGGGGCCATCCTCTGGGTAGAGGGAGCCCAGAGCCCACAGGGGGCAGGGGCAGGGAGGAAGTCCCCACCATGCCTCACTGGAAGAACGGGGCCAGAGATAGGAAAAGATTCTGATTTCAGTGATTAGACTTGGGAATCTCAATCCCTTTGTTGGAGTTCATTTTTCAGACCTCTTCATAGGAGTGTACTAGATTTTGATCAGTGTACCACCAAGTAATGCTACTTTGGTGCCTTTCATGTGGAATAAGAGGAGCTCTAACACCATGGGGTACCAGTGGGTATATCTTGTTAAGAGAAATAGGTTGGAAGCATAGCATGTCAGGCTGATGCCAAAGAAGGAGGAGTGTTCATTGGAGCAAGGAAGAGCTTTGTCTTGAGAATGTACAAGAGAGATCCGACAGGGGCAAGGCATCCCAACCCGTAGGGAATGGCCACTCCCCAGGAGCATTCATAGCCACTTATAGAGATGCCAAAGTAACAGGTGCTAATTGCTAGCTGGTCACTGTGACTCTGGGTCTTTGAGTCATTTCAAGAGTGCTGCCAGAAATCTCAGGGTTCCTACGGATGTCACAAGCATGGGAAGATCAGCAACCCCTGGAATGAGGCAACAGAGCCAATATCCTGGGGGTGGTGGGGGAAGACTGCCCAATAGGCATCTCGGCCCCACTCAAGATGCGTTACCCAAAAATACAGACCAGCAACTCAGCGATTCTCAGGCTTGACTGCACATGGCATCCTGGGGCAGTTCTAAGACTTCAGCTGCTCTGAGGTTCTGATTTAATTGGTCTGGGGTGGGCATTTCAAAAGCTCTCCAAGGGATCATACCGTGCCGCCAAAGTTGAGTGCTCCTGAGCCAGCTGCTCGGCGTTGACTGCGGCAGGGGTGGGAGGAAGGAAGGTGAACAGAGTTCAATTTCACTTTCATTTCCCTTTGCAAACTATTAAAATGGAGGAGCAGCCCTGGAAAGCCTGCCCCTTTAGGGAAGAATTGTTATTGACACAAGCAATTGACTGGAGAGGAGCTCAGAACTTCAGCTGGGTGCAGGAACAGATTTCCCCAGGTTGGTGCCTTCTGGAAGGACTCTCCATCTTCCCAGTGAAGGCGCGGGCATCCCATCACTTTAATAATTTAGCAGTGAACTTACAGCCATTTCAGGAAGATGTCTACCCATTTCCCTATGTTGGTGTGCCTTGGATCAAATCCCCAAATGGGCCTTCCTCATCTCTCTTTTATATTTTTTATGGAGAAGCTCAGCGTTCTCTCTCTGCCAGATGTTACTGGCGGAAAACATCTGCACCTTACCCTCTTGATTCCTTACTGTGCTGTTCCCTTTTTTGGGAGCTCATTGAATGGTCCCCTGATGCCCCTCTTCACCCTGACCTCACCTCCCTGGCTGGCATAGCAGATGTTGATTTTCTTCTTGAATCATCAACATTTACTTGTCACATGTCCCAATTTTTCAGAATCCTAATAAGTGATTTCTAGGGCATGATAGGAGCTTGCTGAGTTAAAGGGGCACATAGCCTTCTGGAGACCAGGCGCTTCTCAAGAGGATGGCACCAGTGAGGAAGACCGGGCAGGGAGACAGGACAGGGCAGGAGGTCAAGCAAGGTTTTTATCATGCCTCCACTCGTACAAGTTGTTTCATCTGCCCAGGATCAGCTAGAAGAAAAAGAAGAGGTGGGGGACATTGTGTGTAAGGGGGATGGGAAGGGGAGAATATTGGGAAGAAATAAAGCTAGAAGGACATTTTAGGCTATGGTTGGAATTTCTTGGTTCCTTCATGGGAAAAAAAATTAAACCTTTTTTTTAATGGCAGTGAAGCATATAGTTAATCTATAAATCTAGGGGTTGATGTTGGAAAATAAGATACCCAAAGAAATGCCAGGTTGGCATCTGGGGGTGCGGTGTGTGTGTGTAACACAAAATCTCTTCTTCATTAAAATATCCACAGAATAAGTTAGAATAAGAATCACTAGATTCTAAGGATACATTAGGAGCAATTTACTTTATCTTGATTCATTTCCTAGAAGGGAGTGGATTTGGAATTTCGATCTTGGTGCAAAACTCTACAATCCTAACTAGAAGGTGGTCATGAAAAAAAAAAAAAAAAAAAGGAAAAGAGACCCAGAGAGAACCTCCCAAAGCAGATCTCTATAAACTGAAGGAATTCATAAGAAGTTTCTCACTACTTGGGGCGCCTGGGTGGCTCAGTGGATTAAGCCGCTGCCTTCGGCTCAGGTCATGATCCCAGTGTCCTGGGATCGAGCCCCGCATCGGGCTCTTTGCTCAGCGGGAGCCTGCTTCCTCCTCTCTCTCTGCCTGACTCTCCGCCTACTTGTGATCTTTCTCTCTGTCAAATAAATTAATAAAATCTTTAAAAAAAAAAAAAAAAGAAGTTTCTCACTACTTCATACAGAAAAATTCAAATAGGTGAAGAACTATGGGAAATAGCAAATGCCCTTTAAACAATCTGTTCAGGGGACTCAAGAAGGACACTGGGTCATGGAAAGCGGGCGGGGGGTGGGGGGAAGAGAAGCAGGAAGGTGCTGTGTTCTGGGACGGGAAGGTGGGGAGGTGGGAGCAGATGGGGTAGGTAGAGAGAGAGGGAGGAACAGAATGAATCACCCAGGAACAAAAAAGGGGCCAGACCTTGCAGGCACAGGAAGACTAGACAGCAGAAAGACTAGACAGGCTTTTATGAAATTTTACCGGAAGTCTTCTTCATTTACATTACACAAAAGAAAAACCCGGGAAAATACCTTTCCCTACAGACTAAGAGGGCAAGCCGGTAACAAAGGAGCAGAGGTTTTAATGTGTATCTTTTACTTCTGTCTTTACCAAAAGATGATACGTTTTGATGTGAGGTCTGTGGGCTACACTCGGAGAGTAACCACAAGCAGACATTTTGTCTCTGGTGGGACCAGTTCCCAATAATTCTCAGGCTTTCTGATCGGTCAGCCCCACGCCTGGCTGATGAGTCTGCAGGTTTCTTCTTTCAACCTTCCTTTGTCTTCAGCCCTGGGGTTTGCTTTCCAGGCCTGGAGTCCCACCCCCTGTGACACGCCCCGGGAGGGCCCATACCCAAAATAGAGCAGAGCATCCTTTGCAAGAAGCTGCCTGGAGCAAAGCCCACGGGGACACTGGAATAAACGGACTTGCAGGGAATCGGCTGGGACCACTGGGGAGGAACTAGCAATTACTCCAAGTGTTTCCCGGAGAAGGGGTGCTACCTTGGGAGCGTCACAATGAACAAATACGATGCCCATCATTTAGGAGGTCGAAAAAGATGACCACATTCCTTACAGCCCGTTAAACTTAACCTGGCTTCCAAGGAAGATGCTAGAACAAATCATCAAGCAATCAATGTGCAGTCAGCCAGAAGGGGGCAAGGCCTGGGGAGCTTATGGACACAGCCGTGTAAAGAGTAAATCAAGTCGGACCAATTTAATTTCCTTCTATGATAGAGTGACAGGCCATGTAGATAAGGTGCAAGCTATAGATGTAATCGACCTGAGACCTCAGCAAGGCATTTGCTTCTGCCCCACGTGACGGGCTCAGTGACAAGCCAGCTTGCTCTGGTTCGGGCCAGGGGTCAGACACCCAGCATCTCCTACGCAACATGGCAGGGACACTCTGTTGTGCTCTGTTGCCTCAGCGAGTCCTCGTTCTGTGCCAGGCAGTTTTATTTGATAAACATTTGTTTTGTGCCTCCTGGGTTTGCGCTATGGCACTTAATAAATGTTTGTTGAACGAATGGATGGATGGATGCTTATGCAGATGAGCTGCAACCTCAGGGCACTGGCACAGGGGAGCTTCACCCCAATCCACCCCCTCCGGGGGCCACCGCCAGCCAGCAAGCCCTCAGCCATCTGCTCCTCCCTCCCTCCAAAATGTCAGCCTCCAGCTTTATACTGATACCATAACTGAGCCTGAACGTGTGCAGAGTCAAAAGCAGGATCTGTTTGCCCAGTGCTTGCCATGGTCTCAAGAGAGAGACAGAGACGGATAGAAAGTTCCAGAAGGGAATTAATGGTCTTCAGATTACCCATCTTTATCTGTAGCCTAGATGATAAAATTTTAATAGTACAAGCTCTCCATGCCATCCATCTCATAGCAAATCGGACGAAGTGCAGTAAGGCACAAAACATCGCCCCGCGCAACGGTGACACGTGAAACAGAACTAAAGAGAAGGCTATCGGGTATGACAACTGTCATCAGGGACCTGACTGTGATAAGTGAGGCACATCTAACCCCTACCTCTGCCTCCCCTGTTGGTAAGGAAAAAGGAAAGGGAAGGCTGTGTTTCAAAAGTTTTTTTTTGTTGTTGTTGTTTTGTTTTTGTTTTTGTTTTTTCAAAGTGAGACAGGCAAACACTTTGAAATTAAAGAGTGCTAGAAGACTTCCATCCAAAACTAGCCGGCCCCAACCCTAATCCTTCGCGTCCCCAAGTCCCGCTCCTGGGGCTGCCATTTTGTTTTTAACTCTTCTGTTTCCTCAGTTAATATCCTTGTGCTGCACTTCTTGATTTCATTGACTTTTTATATTGTTTGTTGGTGTTTATTGTGGGGGAGGACAAGCTCGCTCCCCTTTGCCGACCCCTGCCCACATGTCCATCCCCACAGTATGGCTACCTCATCATTTTTGGTGAAGCGGATAGTCAGAGATCCCAACTAGCTAGTGCTTACTGCCAGGCCGTGGGGTGTGCTCTAAATACAGTGCCTTTGGGTGTATCTTGGTCTCAAGGGTTGTCTTTATTCTTTGTTTTTGATTTTGGTTTTGTGTGTGTGTGTGTGTGTACCATCCCTAGTTCTCCCCAAAGTTGCCAACGGAGCTATAAATCTTCTCCCTGTGTTGCTTTCCACTTGGGAAAACAGAACAAATAATACATGAACTTGGCTTTCCTCCTGAAGACACCATTACTGGAGCCTCCTACTTCCCACTCCAGAGCAGACAAGCTGTTCCTAGGCCTGCGGCTCACTTTCATTCTGGAGCCGCTCTTCCCACTATCTGTCCGTGTTCTGCCTCCATATTGGTTTGCTTGCATGGCCTTTACGAAGCACCACAGACTGAGGGGCTTCAACAACAGAAATTTATTCCCTCACAGTTTTGGAGGCTCAGTGTCTGACACCAGGATGTTGGCAGGGCTGTGTTCCCTTTGAAAGCTCTAAGGGAGCATCTTTGCCAGTCTTCTCTCCCAACTTCGGGCAGTTTCTTGGCTTGTGGTGGCACGACTCGAACCTTAACACAGAGTTCTTTTTGTAAGGACAGCAGTCATGTTAGGGTAGGGTCCACGCGACTCCAGAACAACCACATAGTAACTCATTATATCGGTGCTGCCCCTCTATGCAGATGTGGTTTACGACTTCAACACATAGGAGTTCTGGGGAGACCCAATTCAACTCCTAACTCTCCATTTAGTCTCCTAGATCTCATGTCCCTTTTTTCTTGGCTTATTCCCGCCCTGGGGAGGATGACATTTCAAAAGCTTTTTTCTAATGGATGAATAAAAGGCTATTTCATATCTTGCCTGTCTGAGCGTACTTTCCTCTAGAATGAGCAAATTTTATTGATAATTTGAGTAGACAGAAAATTCTAAACAGAAAATCACTTTCCTTCAGAATTTTGATGGCGTTGCCCCAGTGCCTTCTGGCTTCTTGAGCGGCTGTTAAGGAGCCTGGGGTCATTCTGATGCCTGACACTTCACATGTGAGCCTGTTTTTCCTTCCGATCGCCCTAAGATGGTCTCCTGCTGCCAGGTGTCCTGAGACTGCTGTGTTTCATTATAATGAGAACTTAATTCTCCTTTCCATTTGGAAACTCATGCCTCTGTGGAGACAAGTTTTCTTTTGTGTCTTTAATTATTTCACTTCTTTCAGTTTGGGTTTTTAGTCACAATAATTTCTGTTAGTAGGATCTTGGACCTATTCAAATGACTGCTCAATTTTCTGATGATTTCACTCTTATTTTTCCTTCTATTTGATTTTTCTGTTCTTTCTGAAAGATTTCCTTACCTTGCTTTCCAATCTGTCTCCTGCTTTAAAAAATCTTTGATTATCTGATTTTAAGAGCTCTTTTTAAAATTTCTAAATATTCTTTTTTTTTTTTGAAGTACCATATATTTTTCTTTTTCTCTGGATGTGATCTATTTTTTTTCTTTCCCCGAGAATATTAACTATGGGTTGTTGTTGTTGTTGTAAAGTTTTCTTCTGTTCCATTGTCTCTGTTTTCTGAATTCCTTTTCACTATATCTTTGTCTTTCCTATTGGATTCTTTTCCAAAATGACAGGTTCTACATGTTAAATTTGTGTCTGAGTTGCTGTAACAGAGTTCCCCCAAGCCCTAGCTTCAGTACAGAATTTTATTTTCCTGTCACATACTTGTCTAGACATAGGCTGTCCTGCTCACGTGACTCTGACATCCTCAACACATGGCTTTTGTCTCCGGGTCCAGGCAGACTGCCTTAGCTCCCACCATCCCAGCTGCATCCCACCCAGAGAACAAGAAGAAAAGAGGAAGAGAGTGCGTGTCTGTCCCCTTTGAGCGCCGGATCTGTAAAAGACATTCCTCACTTCTGATCACACCTTATTGGTCCAGACTTACTCACATGGTCACATCTTGTTGCAAGTGAGACTTGGAAAGAGTCTCATGCTAGCTAGCCCCATAGTCAGCTAAAGCTCTGGAGCTTCAGAATTAAAGAGGATCGATATTTGTAAAAAGCTGGCAGTCTTAGCCACCATCCACCTACTACTGACTTGCTCAAGGGTTAGCAGCAGGCCATGAAACAGAAATCAGTGCAGATATTCGAGAAGAAGGGGATTTAATACAGGGAAAGGAGTGCTTTCACAATCAGTGGAAGGGCTAGAAGCCTGGGCTCTGGGATTCTGTGCTGAGCTCTCAGCACCTTCAGAAAACAACATGCCAAGGACACTACTGCTTCGCCATATTCAGGAAGCCACGGAACCAGGAGGCCGTCGTGGGAAGAGTTACGTTGAAGAACACTTTGCCAGGGATGCAATCCAAGGATCGGGAGGCTACCGCAAGTTACAAGAGCTCAAGGGTCACTCAGTTGCCACGAAGCTGGAGACAGACCCTGGAAGGGCTGCTGCAGGACCCCTCGGTAACCGACGAACCCGCAGAAAAGCAGCTCACAGCCCCGGGGAGATGGCCTCTAGCTCCCTTCCGGTTCCTAAAATTGTTCAAGTGCTTCTTATTCATGGAACCAAATCTCTTCTCATACTCTAGATGCAAGGGGATCTGAGGAAGGTAGATTTTAGCTTGCCAGGTTCTAGAGTCCAGAGAGACAAATTTAAAGGAGGCAGATATGAAATTCAGCACTGACCCACCATATCCAAGACTCCAGTGATCTTCGGTTGTTTAATCTTTAAAAAGGTGGCAGAAATCACAGTGGGAACCTTGCCTTTTTATTTGGGAGGTGGGCTCACCAAATAGTATGAAAGGGACTCTTTTTTCTGGGTCTTTTTAATTTCTGCTCAGAAAAAGCCTTCAAGGGGCACCTGGGTGGCTCAGTTGGGTAAGCATCCAACTCTTGATTCTGGCTCAGGTCATGATCTCAGGGTCATGGGATCCAGCCCCGCATCAGGCTCTGCGCTCAGTATGGAGTCTGCTTGTCCCTCTCCTCTCCTCTGTTCCTTCTCTCTCACTAAAATTAAAAAAGAAAGAAAGAAAGAGAAAGAGAGAGAGAGAGAAAGAGAAAGACAGGAAGGAAGGAAGGAAAGAAGGAAGAGAGAAGAAAAGAAAAAAGAAAAGAAGAAAGAAAGAGACTTCAATTTCCAGCCTGGAAGCCTGGATTAATAAACCAGTCATACGCTTCCTGGGAGCTCTCGTGTCAACAGCTGCTCTACTCTGTTCTCCCTCTCCGTGAAGTCCTTGAGTTAAGAATCTCAGTTTTTAACCTAAAAATTCATGTGGATTTTGCAATCAACTCCATAATAAGTCTTTGTTTTAATATGAACATATTCTCAACTGAATCTTTAGGGAAAATGATGCTCCAGAAAGCTGTTCCGCACTTAATTTGTATTTTAAAAACCATATCCTGATACTTGGCCACAGATTCCCCCCCAGAGGTACGAATCCTCCAGTTTGAGAAATATAGGCCTGGGTTATTTCTCTAATATTCTAAGATCCTATGACTATTTTTCTCTTGTTAGTAGGTAGGTAAAAATGAAAAACAACAAAAGAAAGGAAGAGAAGCTTGAGAAGGAATGGCCTGCCTCCTGTTTTAAAAATAAATCATAGCAGGACAAAGCTGGAATGGAAAATTCAGAACAGTGATCAATACTTGAAGAAAAGAAACCAAAAGGCCATGTTTTATTGCATGATCCATGCACTGTGTGCAAGAAAGCAGCTAGCTGTGAACACAGGTTTACAGGGCAAGAAGGAGATAGAGACAAACCCTTTATTCCATGAAAGGAGCCGGTAAGAGCCTGCTGGAAGTAAATTCAGTGCTTCTGGAAAATGCCATAATCCTAGCTGGGGAAGCTCCCAGCCTGCATTTTTTACTGTATGAGCACCAGACAAAGGCAAATCGTGCCTTGTTTCCTTCCAGCCCTCAGACTGGCTGATGGTGGCACGTCCCAGACACAACCATGTTTGGGTGTCAAGCCCGACAGAGTCAGGTGGCATATACTGGGTGAAAGACAAAAAAAAAAAAAAAAAAAAAAAAAAAAGACGTAAAAATGGGAACAGAGTGCGGTTAAGTGAAAGGAGAAAGACATATGGTAACTCCTTTGGGTGGGAGAAAAAAAGGGCAGAAAGGTGAATGAAGATGCTTAGGTGTGTGTGGACGGAGTACGAGCCTCCACGTGACCTCCTCTGATCCTTTCAACTCCCTCATACCCCATTTTATAGACGAGGCAGTGGAATCTGAGCCAGGTTCAGGGCTTTGCTCAAAGCTACGAAGACAGTAAACAGTAGACCCCTGATGCAAACCCAGGATTCCCACATGACTGATCTACATTTGAAAGGAAGGGGTCAGGAGGCTGGCTTCCGGTGTGGTCTTGGGCATGTGATTCAAATGCCCGGTGCCCTCACTTCTTAGTTTCTTCATCTGCACAACAGATAATAATAGTATCTACCTCCCTGGGTCGTCCAGGGGATTAAATGAGAAATTACATGGAAATTACCTAGCACGAGGCCTGGTGCATAGTAAATTCTCAAGAAAGGCTAGCTGCCTTTGCTGTGCAAACATCTGGGAACTATAGAAGAAAGGAACATTCCAGGAAAATATTGAATAGGAGAGTTCTGAATGCCATTTCAGACAAGAGACTGTGTTAATCACATTCATTT
Organism: Mustela nivalis; assembly: GCF_964662115.1. NCBI lineage: Eukaryota > Metazoa > Chordata > Mammalia > Carnivora > Mustelidae > Mustela > Mustela nivalis. The sequence continues at coordinate 37,193,823 of NC_139033.1, read as the reverse complement.
CCTGGCCGTCCCGGATTCTGCGTGGCACTTAGGAAGCTCCTTTGCCCGCTGGCTTCTGTGACATTGTGGCCAATGGGAGGCTGTATCAGTCCGGGTTCTCTGGAGAAACAGAACCAAAAGGAGAGAGCGTGTGTGCACGTGCATAGACATGCACAAATGCAAAGGATGGATGGATAGATAGATGATAGACAGACAGACAGACACATAGATGATAGATTTTGGATGATAGACTGACAGGTAGATTTATTTCAAGGAACTGGTTCATGTGATTGTCAGGGCTTAGGCTCTCAGGGCTAAAATTTGTAAGCAGACCGGCGAGACTGACAACTCCCAGGAGTTGATGCCACCGTCTTAAGGTAGAATTTCTTCTTTAAGAACCCACAGTTTTTGCTCTTAAGGTCTTCAACTGATTGGATGAGACCCACCCGTACTATTCAGGGTAAACTCCTTTACTTAAAGGCAAGTGATTTTAGATGTCAGCATAGCAATATCTAGATTAGTATTTGATTAAATAACTGGGGAGTATAGCCTAGCCCTGTTGATGTATCATTGCCTTTTTGATCCAAGGGACATGCTTACATGACCTGCCTCCCCCATCACCTCTTAGCACAGCAGCCCAGAGTGGTAGAAAAGTGGGAAACCGGCCCAGTAACGGAGTGGGCAGGTGCAGGAAGGAAGGGATAGAGCAGCAGGGAAGAAAAGTTGTTTCTGTGGTGGGGAACAGGCAAGTCAAAGACTGAAAGAGAAGGTAGACATAGGAATCCACCCCCACAACCCCGTGCAACTCATATGCCTACAAAGGACAAGGGACACCTGCTGCCCCCACTAGTTTATTAGAGCTGAAGGCTGTCTGGCAGCAAATACCCACCCCTCCACTCTGTGTCTCCCCCCCGCCCCCCCGTACACCTGAGCTCTGCTCCTTCTTGTCGCCTCTTAGCACTGTCCCTCCTCCACAGTCCATGAAGAGGGGAAGTGGGGGGAGGGGCTGGGCCAGTGGGGCAGCCCACTGTCCAGGCCTGTCGCTCCCCATTCCCTAGCAGGTCACCAGCCCCACATGAGCCACCAAGCCTAGAGAAGCAATACTGACGGTTCCAGCAGGTGCCGGGTCCTCAGGGGCTCCCCTACTTCTAGCTGAATGGAGTCTTCCCTTCTCTAGGCGAGCACACAGGCTTCTCCAGTGCAAGCCAGGGACTCCTGCCCAAAGCAATGGACGGTCACTGTGGCCTGTTCCCTCTCCAAGGTCCCACTTCTCCACTCACTCCAGCCCTCACAGATGGACGCCTTCCCTGAAAAGGCAAAGCCACGTCACCAGAGCTCTGTTTCCTCCTGTGTGCTTTTTCCTTTCTCCAGCCAGATGCAAAAGCCCTTTGCTTGCTCCCCGTGGCCTCCCAGCCCTCCAACTTGCCCCACTGTGGGGAGGACACAGTGCGTGACCCACATATAACGTCCCATTGCTTCCCCTGTGTCACCTCGGGGAAGGCACTTCCTCTCTGATCCCAGAGAGCGAGATAACCGAGTAAGAGGCACAATACTATGACTAGTTTAGCCCAAGCTACCAGCCATCTGTACTCCTTTTAATTATCGTAAAAGGAACACATGTTTGTTTTTAGAAAATTTGGAACATAGAGAAAATAATTTTTAAAAGTCACATGCATTCTGGTGTATTTCCTGCCAGTGCAAATACCCACACATCTTCAAGGAAATTGGAATCATAACAGAGATTTTTTTAAAAAATTGGAATATGAAAATATTTCTTTATTAGGATGCTTATAAGCATAACGTCATTTCTCACCCTTCTTTTCCCTATATTATTTTGGGGGAAAACTTTTCATGTTAAATAGTTTTCATGTTGTTAAATATCTTTCAAAAATGTAATTTTTCACAGCTGCAAAATATGTCCCCATATGGCTATGCCTTGCTGTGTTGCCCTATTATTGGGCATTCCAGACATTTCCTGTTCCCTGCTGCCTCCAGGCCTGAGTTCCACTCTTTAGCCACATGATACATCTATGTGAATCATTCTCAGACCGTGCCTTACCTCGACCAGCCCCTCCGCCAAGCCCCCAAGCTCTCCCTCTTTCTATTCTGTCTTCCAAATGAAGAAGAGAAGCCTTAGAACTTTCTCGATACCATTCACCACCTGCCACTCACCCCCACCGTGGTCAGACTCACCCACAATCCTTTAACCAGTCAGCTTTCCAGAAGGTTCCAAATGCCCTAACACCCAGGGCCAGTGCCTGTTTCTCAGCCTTCCTCGCTTTCTTTGCCTCTATGGGACCCATGGTCACACCCTCCTTTCTGAACTACTCCCCTCCCCAGACCTCCAGGACAGGGCTCTGCCTTGCTCCCATCATCGTTTCTCTCCTTTGCTGACACTTCCATTCCCATCCCTACATGGGGATGTACCACATGGCTTGTCCTCAACTCTCTTTTCTCCTCTTGACTGCCTTGACCATACCATTGGTATGTGGCATTGGGAGCCGAATAAGGCGGTGCTGCGAGAGTGGGGGTTGCCTACCTGTCTCCAGGTGCCTCACACTCGGCCCCTACTCACCTGTCCTCATAAGAGCCTGGTCTGAGGTCTTTAGAGCCTCCTCTTCCATTTTGGGAGGGCTCACTCCGGACCTCAGACAAGTTTGCCTTTACTTATAAAGGCTAAGTTCTCCTCTCCCTCGAGGGCTTTTACGGGGCTGAGTAAGACCAGCTGACATGAGAGCAAACAGCCAAAGCCCTGATTTCTAAGAGAAAATGGCATCTGCGTTCACTCCCTAGCAGTGCGAACTTGCGGCATGGCGAGTAACTTATCTTTTCGTGCCTCAGTTTCCAGACCAGAAAATGGAAATGAAGTAAGGATTGTTTAAGTCATGCAGCTAACATGCTAAGAGCAGTACCTCACGGGTAGTAAGCATTTATTGAATATTAGCTATTATCACTAATATTCAAATCCTTCTCTCAGGGACATGAGGAGGCAAAAAAAAAAAAAAAAAAAGTATCCTGCCTCCTTCTACACTACCCAGTCTCCAGAATGGTGGGAATTTGGGATCAGAGAGGGATGTTACGGTTCAAATACATCAAGGGATATGGGCGGGGGCGGTATTTCCAAGCCTTAAATATGATACATGCATAGCTGGCTTCATAGATACATGGCCCTGTCCCTGGCTCATCTCTCAGGCCAGGCTGTGAGACCCTTGTAGACGAGAGCTCTGCTGTGCTGATCTCTGAATCTCCATGGCAAACTGGGTACAACAAGTTCCCGATTACTGCGACAGATGGAGGAAGCTAAGGAAGTTATTTCAAGAAGGAAAAGTAAAGTCAAAGAAGCCGAGGCTGGTGATGTCATCAACATTTGAAATTCTTGACCAAGCTGGGAAGTTCACTTCCTGATGCTAATGAAGCTACAGCTGGTGGGACAGGGGAGAACAAAGAGCCGTATGCTTTCTCAAACATCAGGCACATTTCCCCACTGCTGATTAGGGAGGAAGTCCCGGGAGAAAAAGAAAAAGAGAACTTTCTAATGGACATGATCTTAAGATGTTCCAAAATGAACACCGATGGCTATTAGGAAATTAAGAACAGGATTCAAGTGATGCCCCAGGACCTGTCAGACAGTGAGTTGGGCATTAGCTGGACAGCAATCATCAGAATATTCTCGTAACAGATGGGGTGGGGTTTGTGAAAAACTGCAACTGGACTCAAGACCAGTGAAGGGGGAAAGATGATGACCGACCTTGTTATGGGCATCAAGTCAGTGCGGGTCATCTCAGGGCCTTCTGGCCTGCCTTTGTGGGTCCCTCTCCCCCTCTGGCATTGTTCCATCCCTCTGGTCCACTGGGGCGCTTGTGTTGAGCAAACTTCCTGTATGCGGCTTCAGCTGGACAGTTAACTGGACCCCAGATCGTTCTTCAGCCTCCTCCATGGCTTTCCTCAGCAATCTTGACCCTGAAATATATTGCTAGTGTAGTGGCTTAAAGGGTTGTTACCCCACCCCCAAGTTCATGCTCACTGAGAACCTCAGAATGTGACCTTATTTAGAAAGAGTCTTAGCAGGTGTAATGAGTTAAGGAGCTCAGGAAGAGATCATCCTGGATTTAGGGTAGACCCTAAATCCTACCACTGGTGTCCTGATTAGAAGATGAGAAGACACGCATGGAGACACACAGAAGAAGCCATGTGAAGACAGAGGAGGGAGGCAAAGATTGGAGCGATGCTCTCACAAGCCAAGGAATGCCTGGGGCCCCCAGAGCTGGGAGAGGCAAGGAAGGATTCTTTCCTCAAGCCTTCAGAGGGAGCACGGTCCTCCTGAGACTTTGGTTTCAGACTTAGAGCCTCCAAAGCTGGAGAGAATAACTTCCTGTTGTTCCAAGCCATCCGCTTGGTGGTAATTTTTTATGGCTGCCCTAGGAAGCTAATATAGCCAGTGGGATGCCGGTGACGGAAAATGGATATCTGTTACCCTCAGAGCATTTTCACTTTAAACCTAATTAACGAGAGAACTGATGCCTTAAATTCAAAGGAATAAATCTCAGCTGGTGAGGTTTCAGCAATATGGTGAGCCAGTGGAGTTCGTAGGTAGGGGTCCTTTCCAAGTTCATCCTAAATCACTCCACAGAGGTAACCAATGCTCCTGTCTATGTGGCTCAAGCAAGTGGATATGAGTCCCTTAGAAGATGGTAAGAATTTAATGGGTGCTAATATTCCAGTTTCCCGAGTCATTGACTTATGTTTGCCTCAGATGAAAATTTAATTTCCAAGTGGAACAATTAAGGTGGTATATAGAAATTGTGCTAAATACAGTTGGGGAAATATGGAATGATATTAGGCAAGAAATTTATTTTCCACTCCGCAAATATTGACCGATTTATTTTCAAAGCACTGCATTGAGGGGTAAGATAGACTACAAAGGTGATCTAATGCGGAAGGTTAAGAGTCCTACGTATGAACTAGTCTACAAAAAAGGAAGGAAAGGAGGAAGGAAGGAAGAGAGGGAAAAAGAAGAAGGAAAATTAAAGAAATTAGCCCTGACTCTGCTCAAACCTTTAGGGCTAACCACAAATTACATTAATTGTAGAAAAGAGAGGATCATGTTAAAGGACCCAGAGGGGATGCAATCAGCAATATTTCTTAAACTTGAGCTGCATGGAAATCATCTGGAGAGCTTTTGGGGGCTGGATAATTCTGATTCTCTCGGTTTGGGGTGGGACCTGAGATTTTGCATTTCTAACAAGGTCCCATTCGACTGAAACCACCGTCTGAGAACCACGACTTTAGAAGATCGTTTTTTCTATTATAACAACCACCAAAAGTACAAGAAAACTGGGTAATGAGGACTTTCCATTCCCTATGCTATCCTCTCTAGATTTGCATATATTTGAATTTTTGCATAATAAAAGGTTAAGAATAAAGAAACCAAGCAGAGGGTCATCTTTAGATTCATCTAACGCATCTGTAAGGCCCACTATGTGCAGCATTTTCACATTTTACATTTTCATGTAACCCTCACAATAAAAGTAGCCCCTTTTTATGCCGCTTCAGATGGACTGAATGACTGGTCCTAACAGAAAGTGGGAGAGTTGGGAACTTACATTCAGTCTTTCTGACTCCAAGTACAGTGCTCGTTCTTTTCTATCAGTGCTCATCACACCTAAGTAGACAAAAGAATCATCTTGAGAGTTTATTTAAAATTCAGATTCCAGGCCTCCCACCAAAGTGTCTCTGAGCCAGAGGATTTGGGGTGAGTCTCAAAAATTTGTATTTTCAATAAGTCTTTCAGGTGACTCAAATGTACACCTTGAGAAGCAGGGCTTTGGAGGGCTGAGACTACTGGAATGAAGAATGGTAAAACATCCAGCTCCCCAAGAAAGACCACTGGGTGTAGAAGCCAAGAGAGGATTCTACCAATCCCTGCTTCCTTCTGTAGGACCTGAGGTGATGAATCTGACTTTGGCTGGGTCTCTAGCCCCTTCCATAGTGACTAAATGATAAGGCTGTACTAAAGTAGAAGGACAGGGTTGGAGTCACCTGGAACACTCCCTTCAAGGGCATGGAGTAGAAAGGCACATCTAACCCATGAACAAGCTCTGAGCTCTGTGTTTCTCTTAAAGGATCAGCTTCGCAAGGCTGTAAATATCCGCTGTCTTTCTTCTTCGCCACACAAAGGAATGAATTCTCTTCGAATTCTAATCTTGTCTGTTGAGGTCTGCCAAAGCCCTTAATGAACATTCTGGAGCTCTCTGTCTTCTCTTGGAAATGCTAACAGAGCAGCTGGTAGAATGAATGTTGGGGGAGGATGTCATAAAGTTCCTTTTGGAACTTAGGGAGGCAAAGTTGACTCCCCATCTGATACCCTATCCCCAATTGAAGAATGCTCTTGGGACCAGTCTCATTTTTGTTGATGAGTGGGATTTAGGAAGCAGATTATATACCTTCTATTTCCTCAGCTACATATTTGAGTCATCTGGGAGAAATGTACAAAACTTTGAACACCTAGGCCCCTCCTTCAGATCATCATGTCAGAAGATCTACAAGTGGGACCCAGGAGTCCATTTATTTTAGGATTTCCCAGATGATTCCTGTGCAGCCAAGATTGAGAACCACTCCTAGTGATTGCAGCATTGCCTCTCCCTTTGAGACCTGGCTTCCAGACACTTGATACTTGAGCTCCTTGGTAACAAGGACCAGATACCCCTCTTCTCCCATATCTTCTTCAGCAACAAGAACCACTGGGTATGGAGGCTGTCCTCAAAAAACGTTTCATTTATTCAAGAAATATTCATTGAACCTAATGCGTGCCCAGATGTAGAGAGAATAAAGGCACTTATAATATACAGCCTCGGTTGTACAGAAACCAGCCGTGTATTTGGTGAAACAAGATATGCCAACATATAAGGTAAAATAGTAATGAAAGAATTGAACCGCACCTCAAGATATTTTGCTGCAGTCATTTACCAAGTGTGCACCTACTGAGAAGTGTCAGAAGAGAAAGCAATTGTTGGGGTGATCCCAGGAGGCTTTACCTATGAGGCAGGTATGATGGATTTGGGACACTGGGTGTCAGAAAGAGAGAAGAGGAGAGAACCCCCGGGGGATAGGACTTCTCCAGCTAGGTGGAGATGCCCACATATGAGCCTCCATGCTGAACTTTGTGATAGCAAGTCCTCCACTTCTAGAACACGCTAGCATTTTGGGGTATTTCATTTTTACTTTCTGATGGAGAATCCAGATTGGTACATTGGAAAGAAGACTATACCATGAGTTAAGAAACCAAATAAGGACTAGAAAGTCTCAACTTTTCTAGTCCTCTGTCCTGTGAAATGAAGGGCAGAGCCTAAGAGAACTTTAATACCATTTTCCCATCTGAATATTAAAATTCGTATCCTAGAACTATGAGACTCAAACTATTTTAAAAATAAACCTTGCTAAGGTATAATTTATATACAGCAAAATGTACCTATTTGGAGTGTACGTTTTGGGTGAGTTTTCACAAATTTATATACACATAGAATCACCACCATCATCAAGAGAAGGGACATTCCTATCACCCCCAAAGATTCCTCAAGCCCCTTCCCAGTTAATTGCCACTCCCTTTCCTCCAGCCCCAGGTAACTACTGATCTATTTCCGAGCACTGTAAATTAAATTCATTTCCCCAGATCTTAATAAATGTAATCACATAATCTTTCATGTCTGGGTTCTTTCATCGAGCACAATGTTTTGAAATTCCTCTGCTAATACAGATCAGGAGATCATTCCTTTTTAACACTGGAGAGTATTCCATTGAATGGATCTATCACAACTAGTTCTACACTCATTAATGGAAGTTTGGGTTGCCCCCAGTTCCTGGCTGCTCTAAATAAAACTGCTAGGAACTTTCACGCGTAAGCCTACGTGTGAACATGTATTTTCATTTCTCTTGGTCTAATACCTAAAAATGGAATCGGTTGGGGCTCCTGGGAGGCACAGTTGAATGCCTGACACTTGGTTTCAGCTCGGGTCATGATTTCAAGGTTGTGGGATTGAGCGTCACAGGGGTTCTGTGCTCAATACAGAGTCTGCATCAGCTTTTCTCTCCCTCTCCCTCTGCCCTCCTCCACGTTCCCACACTCTCTCTCTCATAAATAAATCTTCTTTTTTATAAAAAATAGAATTGTTTGCACAAGTATATACTTTATAAGAAATTGCTAAACTTTCCCAAAGTAACTGTACCATTTTGTACCCCTACCATTAATAACTGGGTGTTCCATTTGCTCTATGTTGTTGTAAACCCTTGGTCCTGTCAGTCTTTTTCATTTAGCTGTACAGGTTCTGCTTTGATCTTAGATTTTAGGTCATGCCTCCACAGCAAGGGATGAAGGACCCTTACGACATTTCAGTGGGACTCCTATGGTGCTCGTTGGCCCTAGAATTGGTTCGGCTTTGTAAAATATATGCGTGCTTATATTTTTCAGGTCCAGATACACTGGTCAGTTTTACCGGAAGTCAATGTCAGGGTGAGCCTGATGAAATGCCTCAGTCTTCACCATCCACAGCAGAGAAAGCCTCTAGTTCCTCTGTGGTCTGATATCACAAGCCAGGCACCCCAACCAGTGCCTCCCCGGCCGCTCCTACAGGGCTCCCGACACATTTTTAATGAAGAAAGCCTGCCTTTGGGTCCCCAGATGCTTTTCTTCCCACTTGCGCCAACCCCTTCATTTTATGACATGTTTTAATGAGGGAGGATGAAGACAGAAAATGAGTGCCAGATGTATCTGAAATGGAACTAAACAATAATTACATTCTGCAGTGAAATTACAGAAATGCTCCCTTCACTGTGCTTGGAAAAGAGCTGGCAGGAGAGAAATATGTGTTCTTGAAAGCACAGCTCAAGGAGCACATTTTAAAGTTCTGGCATAAAAAAAGATACCTAACCCCCGCCGCCGCCACCACCACCACAGAGAGACAAAGCTTAACGTGCTCCTTCCACTTTTTGGAAGGAAAAAACAAACTGAACCTCAGGGAAGCATGTGAACGGTCAGCCTTCCCTCCAGGGGATTCCTCCCATACCGGACTCTAACACAGTTAAAGGAAGATGCTGTGATCCATCGAACCACCCCAACCTTGGGGGGAACTTAACTAGGGGAAGGTTGGTCAGACCCTTGAGTATACAGAGATGGGAGCACCCCAGTGAGGCGGCTTGCTCCTCCTCGATCAGGCCTCAGCTTGTCCAAGCCAGAAGGCAAAGGGCCAGAGCCAATCTGATCCCTCTCTGTTCTCGGAGGGTGGCCTCCAGGGAGCACAGTGCTGTGACATGTCCCAGGGAGACCTGCTCACCCATCTGGGGGAGTTGGGGGCTGCCGCTCCCTTGAGAAGGCATGGCACCTGCCTCAAATGTCCAGGTTTGGGTCCACATCAGCCTTTATGTCTGGGCAGCAGAGGCCAGCTTGCTGTAAGGGCCCTAGAAAGCCCAGCCTTTCACAGCCGGTCTCAAATTGCTAACAGTAGCCATTTTCCTTTCATTTCTTTATTTACCACCGCCACCCACCGCAATATGATGAGCTAGCCTGCAGAAAACACGAATTTAAAATACAAATTTCAACATCAGATCTAGGGAAACCATTTCGTGAGGGGCAGTCCAGTGCGAACATATGGCGCGGCCATAATTATGGGTCTGAATTTTACTACCTTTCACTGAGGTTCAATTTGTATGCTTTCTTTTGAAAAAAATGCAAAGAAAAGGAATGATTCTTAGCTTTAAAATCTGGTTGTGGTATTGTACTATAGTTCTGCAAGATCCTCCTATTAAGGAGACTGGGTGAAAAGTACGAGGGACCTCCCTATGATGTTTCTTACACGTGCATTTGAATCTTCTCTCTCTTACTCAGCTTTTTGACCTATCCAGTTCTCAGCCATGTGCGGTGGGACCCACACAAGGAAGGACGATCTGCTCCACTCCTGCTACTAACTCAGATGTTCATCTCATCCCCAAACACCTTCACCTATATCTCCAGAATCGTGTTTAACCGAACGGCTGGGCATCCATTTAATGAACCTTCACAACCTCCAATAAAGTGACTTCACCTCTCTGGGCTAGTTTCCTCATCTTTAAAATGGGCGTGATGGGAGCAGCACCCTCCTCCCCCAGCCGGGGATGAGCTCAAGAGACACAGAACATTCTTAGTGGGCCGCCTGGGATTTAGAAAGTGCCCTCGCTCTTCGGGAGGGGATGAGTAGAAAAGGAGTGGGGAGCAACCAGACCAGAGCTCCTGAGCTAAGCACCTCTACCTTGACCGTCCTTCCACCTTGACCGTCCTTCCACCCTGACTGTCCTCCCACCCTGACCGTCCTTCCACCTAGACCATCCTTCCACCCTGACCATCCTTCCACCTTGACCATCCATCCTTCCACCTTGACCATCCTTCCACCTTGACCATCCTTCCACCCTGACTGTCCCTCCACCCTGACCGTCCTTCCACCCTGACCGTCCTTCCACCTTGACCATCCATCCTTCCACCTTGACCATCCTTCCACCTTGACCATCCTTCCACCCTGACCGTCCCTCCACCCTGACCGTCCTTCCACCTTGACCGTCCTTCCACCTTGACCATCCATCCTTCCACCTTGACCATCCTTCCACCCTGACCGTCCCTCCACCCTGACCGTCCTTCCACCTTGACCGTCCTTCCACCTTGACCATCCATCCTTCCACCTTGACCATCCTTCCACCTTGACCATCCTTCCACCTTGACCATCCTTCCACCTTGACCATCCTTGCACCCTGACCGTCCTTCCACCTTGACTGTCCTTCCACCTTGACCATCCATCCTTCCACCTTGACCATTCTTCCACCCTGACCGTCCTTCCACCTTGACCGTCCTTCCACCCTGACCGTCCTTCCACCCTGACCGTCCTTCACCCTGACTGTCCTTCCACCCTGACCGTCCTTCCACCCTGACCGTCCTTCCACCTTGACCATCCATCCTTCCACCTTGACCATCCTTCCACCTTGACCATCCTTCCACCCTGACCGTCCTTCCACCCTGACCATCCATCCTTCCACCCTGACCGTCCTTCCAACCTGACCGTCCTTCCACCTTGACCATCCTTCCACCCTGACCATCCTTCCACCCTGACCGTCCTTCCACCTTGACCATTCTTCCACCCTGACCGTCCCTCCACCCTGACCATCCATCCTTCCACCCTGACCGTCCTACCACCCTGACCGTCCTTCCACCTTGACCATGCATTCTTCCACCCTGACCGTCCTTCCACCTTGACCATCCATCCTTCCACCTTGACCATTCTTCCACCTTGACCGCCAGTGCTCCCTTCCCTCTTTATTCCTCTTTCTTTTTGTAGCCACTCTGACGCCTGCCTTTGAAAGGGGCCTGATTGCACCCAGGGGGAACATTTGAGAGTCCAATCTTCCTGCTCGGGATTTCTGATCTAGACCAAGGCGCAGAGAGGGCTGGGTGGGTGGTGGAGACTCGATCGTCTGCTGTTCTGACATGGGATAGGGCTGCCGAAGGGCTGCCTCCCGCGCACCACCCCAGAACTGCTGTTGGCAAAACACAAAGGCCCCCCCAGGCCGACCTGGCTCCCGGCGCTGCCCTGCTTCTCCGAGGAGCCAGGTGACGCGACCCGACGCAGATGGTGCCTTACAGTGAGAGCGTGAGGAGCCGGGGGAGGCGGCGGCAGAAGTGGTTTATGTGAAAGAAGTCTCCCCTTTACACACAAATATCTAAAAACTATTAATTTTGGGGCAGCAGCAAGGAAGAAATACATGAAAGGAAAATTGATTTCTATTTAAATGGTATGTTTTCATCGCCCTTCTTCAGAGCCTAAGCATTCATCTTTGAGTACCTGTGCTAATTGATTTCAAATGCAATTCAACGCAATCGCTGTAGAATAATAAATCTCAGGGCAAAGAGGCTAAAGGGGGAACTTGAGCGGAACAGGAGTGGGATGTAACCCCTGACATTTAAAAGGCGTGTCTTGGTCATCTGGGGCGAGCCCGGGGAACAGTGCCCTCACGGGAGATGGGACAGGGACTGACAGCATCGATGGCTCAATTGTGTGTGCCATGGCTAATCCCTTGGATTTGCAATCCTTCTCACCTGGGGCGTGTCAATTTCTGGGCCACTGCCAGGGAATCAGGTGGCTGTCCCAGTCCCCAGGTGTGCTCTGGCCCTCCTCTGGAGGAAGAGAACATTCTTGGGGCTACTCTTCCATTCTTTCTGGCAGCACCCGTTGCCTTCTTGCCCTCGGGTTCCTCACAGGCCTGGTCCCCCTGGCAAGCCGCTGTCATAAACTGCTGTTCTTCCTCGACTGGTGCCCATTCCTCCCCAAGGGCTGTCACTTTGGGAGGCAAGCAGCTGAGCTGGCTCCCGGAAGGTATGACCGAGCCTTGCTAGAGACCCAGAAGCCAACCGCAGATGGAGGTGGGAACCTCAAATGCCCCAGGTCCCGGTCCCGAAGTGGCAGAAGTCCTCCCGAGCAGGACTGAGCTCTCTCCAAGGGCTTTTCTCCAAATGACTGAGATCAAGGAGTTTATTTCTGAGAATGGACAGCCCTCCCCAGAATATATCTACGTAAGCCAGAAGCAAAGTCTATATACAATCAAAACACAGAGCCATTTCAGTCAGTCTGGGCACAAAGGCAATTAATCCGAATTTCCAATGCAGAGACAAATTATCCCAAGACAGATTAAATTATTCATGGACTTAATGGCTTCTTTTTTGTATTGATATCACTTCAGTCTTGGTGGTAAGTATTTCAGTGGCTATATGAGTACATTTCAGTTTAAAATAGCTGCTTCTGATACACAGCATGAAATGAGTGGAGTCCTCATGTCCCACCCCCCCCCATTACCTGCATATCATTCATTCATTCATTCATTCATTCACCGTCTCTGCCCTCACCTAGCTCACTGTTGGGAGAAGACAGATATTAAATGAACATTTCTCCCCGTGTTGTGGGTATATGATTAAGGGGATTCAAAGCAAAACACCCGGGTGAGCGGTTAGGCTGAGCCAAGCTCTTCTTCTCCCCCCGTGTTGCCCACATCCCACCTGCCAACCTCCCATGGGGCCTATTGATCTCTGACATGGCATGATGTCAAGTCACATGTCCAGATATCTTTCAGTGTGATGCTGACAGAGCCAAGAGGAGCTCCTTCTCCCACACCCACTGCCCATGGGGGCCAGTTCCAGAATTATATCCGTAGCTGGCGGGATGCGGCAGTGGCACAGGCGCCCCATGGAGGGAGGAAGATAAATACAACTTCTGTTGGGCCCACGGATCTCCCCTCTGAGACATTTAATCGTCGGGGAGGTGGAGAAAGGGCAGGGAGAAGCCGGTGTCCAACGGGCTTCCGAGGGCAGGGGACAGCTCTAAGTAAATCTGCCATTCACAGAAGCCACAGTCCCTGCTAACAGTGCCTTGGTGACAAACCCCCGACTCCCTAGCCCCAGAACAGAGGGACAAGAGGTGAGAAGTAATTTGGAATAGGAAAGAGGAGGCACTAACAAACCGATTTAGAATACCCACTTGGTGATTAAGGGGATTAGGCTGGTGTTCTGTGTGCAGCTCTCTCGGAAAGCAGCAAGCCAGGCTGAGACAGGCTGGGCAGGAATGAGCAAGGATGCTCCTTCCTCCTCTCAAGAATCAACAGGAACACCAGGAATGTCTGTCAGGCGGTCCTTTGCACTGAGCAAAGTACAGCCTTTGGTCACCAAGACAGCTGAGCTCTGCTGACACCCAGTCTTGTAACCTCATTCTTTTGCTCTGGGTTCTGCGCTAGGAGGGGTGGTTGGAACTCTGTCTCCGGTGTTGCCAGGCCAGAATTTTATCACACTAGTCCCCTGGTAGGAAAACCCTCCATCCTGGCATTGGCATCCCAGAATATCTTAACGCGGACGGCAAGTTTGGGGGGTCCTTCCTGATCAACGGAAGGGCAGGGAGCAGCCACAGCCAAACGTCACTAAGCTCAACAGAGACAGTGCCTGGTCACCACCCAGGGCTACTCAGAGTGAGCGGCGCCCATGAGAGCCAGGACTGGCCCTCATGTTGTGAAGGAGCGGACTTTGACCTTGCTCCCCAGTCTGAGAACGGTGCCCTCCTCACTCCCCTTGGTCCTCTTTGGGGCTGCTGGCATCCCCCCACCCTGACCTGGCTTCTTCCCAACACACCATCCTAGGGCCCCGTCTCATATCTCTCGTTCGGCCCCCACCCAGCATCCATCCAAAGGAACATCAGCATTTTAAGTGCTTTGAGCTGGAGGGAGGGAGCTCTAACCAAGGTGGGCAGGCATTTGGGGAACCCGAGCCTTCTGGTACTGCTGGAACCACACCGCACAGTTGAGCAGCTGACCTGGAGGGTCGCGGCGCATGGTAGGCATTGCTGTAGCTGAAATCTGCAGAGTCGCCCACTCTTCGTCCCCAGTACGCAAGATGGGAGAGAGAGCGCTCTCAGCCAGTGGGTAGGAAACTCTACCACGCAGTCTGTTCATGGGCTCAAGCTGTCAACTCTTCTCCTGGTCTTCCTGGGCTCTAGACCCACTTCACTCTGGAGCTCCAGGTTTCCTTCAGGTTGTCCCAATAAGGGCCAAGTGTCCCTGCCCTGCTAGAGAGTTCTTTCTGGAGAGAGTAAAAAAAAAAACCTCACAGAGCTGGTCTCAGGCAACCATTAGTCTGGGAAAGAAATGGTTTCCAGCTTTCAGAGATGGGCAACCATCCAAGAAGGTTTTCTCCTTCTTTCTCCCAATCATACCTTCATTGGGAGCCATTTCAATTACTTCAACAGTATTTCCTGGGGATGACAGTAATGAACCCCCAGACCTAGTCCCTGCCTCCATGCAGCAGCGAGCCCAGAGGATAAAAAGGGGTGCAGATGGGGAAGCAGAAATTCCCACACGGTGCAGTGAGAACCCCAGCAAAGGGAGCGGACGGTGAGGTAGGGCTCCTGAGCTTGATGGAGGTCGGGAGAGGGGCTCCGGGACAGAGAAAGTACGTCAAAGCAAAGCAAAAGAGCAGGAGTTAGCAGGCAAAGCCCACTGGGGAGAACGGAAGGAGAGAAGGGGGCTTCGGGGCGAAGGAAGAACACGTGCAGGGGTTGGAGGGAGGAGAGCCGGATGCGGTAGGGGGAGCTGTGAGGGGTGTAGCCGAACCCGGGACGACGGGTGATGATGCGGGAAAGGGGGAGAGATAAGGTGAGGGCGTCTGGAGGGAGACGGTCTCTCATCTGGAAGTCCAGACACCCATGTGTCCTGTACCACACTAGACCCCCCGGGAGCGCTGATACTGATTGACCCTGAACTCCTTGTCGTCAGGTGATGCAACATGCTGACCTCGGTGCCCCACCCCCTGGGCTCCTGGCGCATAATTGGTGGTAAAAAGTGTTTATTGAATGCGTGCATGAAAGCAGGAACCAGTGAATATAAGACAGAGTCTCTAACTTCAAAGTTCTCTGAGTCTTATTGCAAGACGAGATTATCCTACATCAAACAATTAAAGAACAGCACAAGACAGAACATAATTAAGTTCTAAATCATCCAGTCCGGGCTGTAAGTGCTGGAGTTTCAGAGAAGGGAAAGATCAATGTTGGCTAGAGGAGTTAAGGATGGCTTAAACGTAATTCCCCGACATTACAGTAGCCTGGAAACAACAGTGCCTGTCTGAAAACTGAAGAGAGATAAAAGCCAGTACATAGAGCCTTATTTACCCGGTGTTATACAGCGGACCACCACGATATTGGGGGACTGAATTAATAACCCTGGCCTTGGGGGTAAATGCTACTCAAGTGGATTTACTCCTGTACAGCTAATAATGGGCTTTGACATAATTTAGTCTCATCATATTCGTTTTTAAAAATAAATTTATTTGAGAGGGAGGGAGAGAAGAGAGAGCAGGAGGAGGGAGAAGCAGACTCCCCACTGGGCAAGGAGCCCAATGCAGGGCTTGATCCCAGGATGGTGGGATCATGACCTGAGCTGAAGGCAGCCGCTTAACCGACTGAGCCCTCCAGGGACCCCTATATTTTTTTTTAAGATTTTTTTTTTTTATCACAGTGAAATTCATGAAACATAAAATTAACCATTTTAAAATATATAATTCATATCATTGTGTAACAAGCTCCTCTCTCTACCTAGATCCAAAACATTTGGATCCACCCCAAAAAAGAACCCTGTTCACTGTATCCTTGAACTAGCAAAGCAATATGGTAGAGCTGGTGAGCCCTGCAGGCTAGGATTAGGCCGCCCAAATGTGGACCTGGGCAAGATGCCAATGATTTCTGGGCCTCAGTTCCATCGTTCGTAAAATGGGAGAATTAGGATGACAACCAGGCTCTCTTCTAGCTTTATAACACCGTAATTCAAAGCACAGTTGTATTTCACACTTGAAGGCGATCGGCATAAAAATAGATTTATTGGTTAGCTATCATGTGCAAAAAAAAAAAAAAAAAAAAAATCACTGAGCATGTGTGTGCGTTTTAAGGGGCGGAGATAGGACGGGGGAGACTAGCTATGCTCTACCGTTTCTCCTTAAAGAGCCAAATTTAAAAACCTGTTTCTAACTTGGGCTTTTACATTTTAGCTTATAAATCTCATTATTCTGTATGAAAGTCTCACAAATTTTAACAACCACGTTAAGGGACATTTTGATTCACGGTTGATTCCATTTATAAAGTTGGTTAATTAAATTCCTTTGAACATTTTAAATGGCAGTTATAAATTTACAATGTTCTATTTCCTTTTTAAGTACCTCATTTGACTGATTTAATAAACAAAAACCTCCTAGCTACTTACATCCTTATAAATCTAATAAATTAAACATAGGAGTATGGTAAACCTTAAGTTCTCCTAACTGTTTTAACTCTGTATGTTAATTTTATAAGGTTTCCAGATGAGAGCACAAGTCTGACGAACCACTCAGTTCACATTCCAAGCTAGTATCACAAAAGTTAAGTTACTACAGAAGATGAATTCTCTTAAATATGACAAATGTAAAATACCATATATGCACAGAATTTCCTAATACAAAAGGTCAGTGCTGACAGTTTGATTTTTAATTTTAAAGCCCCTGGGGAAGAAAATAATTTTATCATCCTAAACAAATTTGCGGGCGTTAACTTTCCCAGGCTCCCCCCAACCACCCCCACTGACTGCAATTTCTTAAAAGACTAGGGCTGTTCAGCAACAACTGACCAGATTCTTGTCTGCCACTCCAGCATCCAGACTAAAGTCATGTTTCCTGTCACTACTCACGGTTTCCGAAACTCAAGGAATGATACGGTCACGCAGTCCTGGTTCTCCTCGGGTTATGATTTCAATAATTTTTAAGTCATGCGATGTCTGTAACCTCTCCTCAGGTAACCGCATACTTGATTGGGTTCAATAATCTATTTGCCACTCCATTCCATTCTGATTTATTTGTTATTCTTCCTCTCTGTTAGGGCTTTGCAACTTGTATGGATCTTACTATAATAACTGATTGAATTCTGCATGTCTCTTATGGCTGTGTCTGACTCGAATGACAACTCCTACCAGCAGTCTTCACACACAGATACACAACACTCACACACTCCAAGATATTTTCACGCCCATGTAGGAGCCTAGACAAGTTATCGGCCAACTCTGACCGTCGAAGAGAATCATAAATCTAAACATTTGCTTAGGAGACCTACCAGAGGGATAAATGAGAACATCTACATAAATTAAATGTGAGGGTGTCTGTTACAGAAGCAGGGGTCTGATTGAAGATTTGAAAGACATTCCAGACCAGCCGGGGAGCCGCGCGTCATTTGGCCCCGCCCCTATTCCCACTCCACCTGGAGAATCTTTCTCTTTCTCTGTAAGACTTTTAAAGACCACGTGAGGGATTCAGAAGTTCGTTTCTCTCTCCTCTAGACTCAACGCTTAAGCCCCTTGTACCGGCATTATCATAAAGCCTTGGTAATTGCTTGAACATGTTAATTTATCTTGCAGCGCCCTGGTTTCATCTGAGTGTATTTAAAGGATTGGAAGTGTAACTGGGAAGAGCCAGAGAAAGGGGTTTGGTGTGTGAATGCAGAAAGTCTGAGCTCAGAGATGATGGGTAAGGCTTCCCGTTTCCTCCAAGCACTGGAATGGAGCAGCTGAGGGCATCATCGTGAATGGATGGCGTGGACTCTTCTCTGCCTTCCCTCCCATTAGAGCTCACCTCACAGCTATAGCTCTGTCACAAGCTCTCCCTCCCCCCTCCCTCCTTTCTGCTCCCTCAATCCAGAGAGTGTAACCTTGTCGGAGAGTGGGAGATGGACAACCCCTCAGCCCCCCACCCCCAAACCTTATCGCTGTTGCTACAGTCAGAGTCGGGAGCGGTTTGAATGCCCATATTGATAATCACAGCTGGGACTGCATAAGCGAAATAAAGGCAGCAAAGTAAGAGCTAGTGGACAGTCAGAGACTATAGAAAACCCATTGATTGTTACTGCGGCTTCTTTCCGTAAAGCAGAACGAGCACAGGAGAGCTGAACTCTGGGTAATTTCTAGCAAACAAGGTGCTCTAGAGCATTACTGGTAGGTCCTGAAAATCAAAGTAGATCCCCCAGCTCCCTGTAGAACGGACATTCTTCCCGTGGAACAAAGAGCCGGCTGCTGGTTGCGACAGCAGTTCCCCGTCTGCCGCGCGTTGGGGCCAGGGACGGACGTGGGCAGGTGCAGCGGCAGCCCAGGGGGGCTGTGCTGACCAGTCCCGGCGTCAGAGAAGACAGAGGAGATCCACCCTCCTTCTTATGTCGGGTCTGCCATCGGTGAGGTCAAAGATGCCACAGCCCTGGTGCTCACTAGCTGTATGACCTCCGGCAGCCCTTCATCCTAGGGCTTCGGCTCCCTGCCTGCTTCCATCACAGGGGTCTTGTGAGGACCCATGAAGAAGCTGGCAGACATGTCCACGGTGTCCCGGGATCCTTGGATAATCTCTGGGAACCAGGGAACGGACCAAAGAGGAAGCTCCACTGCCCGAGTCCTCAGAGGGAAGATAGCCTGCCCCGTCACCGGTCACTGTCCCTCAGAGTCTATGGACTCCATGTGTTGCCCTCAAGAGGTCTTGCATGTTACAAGAAGATGCCTAGAAGTTCTCAAGAACAGAGAGCCCCCCACACAATTTTTTTTTAAGAAAGTAAGCGAGCAGTACTTGATCTACATGCATGACACACCGTGGTGAAACTTCAGGCACTGAGACGTTTTGGTAAGCTACTTGGTGGCAGGAAGTCTTGTAGTGTTCTCAGATCACAGCCAAAAAGATAATGACCCTGGGGCGCCGGGATGGCTCTGTCTGTTAAGTGGCAGACTCTTGGTCGACTCTTCAGCTCAAGTCACACTCTCAGGGTCCTGGGATCGAGCCCCGTGTTGGGCTCTGCACTCAGCAGGGAGTCTGCTTGAGATTCCCCCTCTCCCTTCCCCCCTCCCACCCCATGCTCTCCCTCTAAATAAATAAGCAAATACATCTTTTTTTAAAAAATAGATCATGGCCCCTCCCCAGAAAGCTAAACCAGCGCTGAAGCCTTATTCCAAACAGACTCCAAGGCCGCTTCCCTTGCTCAGTGCTCGGGGAAGCCAGCCTTAAAGAGAAGGCAAATCTACCCCTGCTGCAGCTTTCCCACTGCATTTGAGGCATCTGCATGCAAAACTGGGTCAGAAACGACTGGAAATGGAAAAGTACCCAGGAGTGATTCTCCTGACAGACAGTGCATGCTGCTTCCCCCGCAGCCCGCATGCCGGTGGGAGCAGGTGGGAGCGGGGGGGTGGGGGAGGTTTGTTCCAAACACCTCCTCTCTGCCAGGCAAGTTGGGAGAACACGAATAGACAGGATATGCCTTGAACAGCAAGGAAGGGAAATGATGAACCTACTTTTGCCCGAGGTCCCATGTTCTCCTAGTGGACGATTTCCTAGAAAATCAAACCTGTTTGTTTGGCTGCCCTGGAAAAGAAAGGAGCCCGGAGAAGTGGGCAGAGGTGGCCTGGCCCTCGGTTGCTTGACAATAATCAAGGTCAGATGCACACAGAGGTGTCAAGTGGGTCTCGTTCTATTTATGACAGTACAAGTGGGGAAGGAACTGGTAGTGGCTGATCAGTGTTCAGCCACACTGACAGACAGGAGAGTGTGTCCAGATAAATGACACCACCAACACAGCTGATCTGCGGAAGAGGCACCAGGAAGACTGCCTTGTCTCCCCTCGGAGCCTGGGGGTTACTCTAAGACCTTTTGCGTTCTTGCCTGGCTTGAACTTAAATGTTTTCTTTAATATATTAGTTTATGAGGGCTTCATTGATTATCATAAGATAAATGATGTCACTTTGAAAAACATTTTCTCTCTTTCATCATTTTAAATAAAGGCGACAATATATCAAATGGCAAAAACTCTCCTTAGGTTTGGGTTCTTTCTGGACCCATATATTTTGCAAAATAGATTTTTCAACTCTCTGGAAAGAGACCCAGAATAGGAAAGAAAAATGTAAGGGTTCCCTCTGCTCTTCTTGTCAATTTCCTCGAAGTTGAAAATCCATCTTGCCTGGCCTGATGCGGGCTAATTGCCAAATTAGGTCTCTGCCTCCTCACTTTCCTACTTATTTAGCTTCTTGGATGGTCTCCAGACCTGGTTCCAAAAGGGCCACAAAGTAGTTGAAATGTGCTTTTTCCTGGGCGAGTCAAGGTAGCCCAAGAGCTCTGCCAGGCAGATGTAAGGCAGCCGTGTGTTCCCGGCAGCACATCCTGCCTCTGCCCTCAGGCCCCCTGCACAGGGTTGTCCTCGCTGGTGGTCCGATGGCCAGCTGTCCCCTGGGCTCCCACACACCGCTCAGCTGTCCCACCCTGAGGTGCATGGCCACACCTCAGCCTGCTGGGTGAGGGAGGGGTAGAAGACAACCTATCCTTAAGTGTCCTGAAGTATCGTTTCTTATTTGAGTCATTTCCTAAGTGCCTGTTAGCTATTTTGAGGACAAGTTTTGGGGAAATGGCTCATATTCTGATTATGTAAAATTCCCTTAAAGGCAAAGACTTTAGCTCATGTGAACTTTTCACACAGCCAACACTCGGGGCCAGTCATGACTCCATGAGGCCGCTTGGTTCAGTAGGAGCCGGTGCCCGGAACCTGGGCTCAGAAAACCTGGCCGTTGGCGCAGGTCAGCCCAGACTTACTGAGTGACTCGGGCTTCTCACTCTGCAGCAGCTGTGGCGAGGACCCAGTGAAACCAGGATCTTTTAGCCACAGAAGACGTCAGAGAACAGCTCCTGAGGAAACTTGACTTGGGGGGGTGGGTGAGCAGCAGGCAGCCCCCAGTGGTCTTAGGGGCACAGGAAAAGGCCCCAGGTGGGGATCCCCAGCTTCTTCCATGTGTGGGTCTCATAGTCACAGGGAAGGTGTGAACACTCAGGATGGTCCGAAACAGAAGTTCTGGAAACATCCCTTCCTTGCTGTTCAAGGCATATCCTGTCTATTCGTGTTCTCCCAAGTCCTCAGAGGGAAGACTCACATTCGTGGTGTCATTTCCCTGTCCTGAAGCTGCCCATGGTTCCCCACGTATTCCAGACCCTCAGGCTCAGTGCAGCAGACCTGCCCACCCAGGCTTCTCTCCTCCCGCATAAACCTTCTTTGCCATTCAGACTGGTCTCCTCACTGCCACCAGAAGGCAGCTTCCGTTTCTCCAGGTTAAGATAGAACTCCTTCTGAGTTTTTAGGTTGTTTCTGTAAGTAGGCTGAGAGCTCCTTGGGGGAGGGGAGCAGGAACAGAGGCTAATTCATCTTTATATCCTCCGGCGGACAGTAGGTATTCAATCAATGGGCACTGAGTGATCAATATGAAAATCCTTCTGTCTCCAGAACCTCGTTCAGATCCAAAAGCAGAGAGAACAGGAAACAGTCTCTCGCCGTGACCTAGTTGAGAGCTCTCGTGTGCTGTGATTCCAGGCCCAGAAAATAGCCCTGTTCCTCCGGCCGCCTCACCTCCCCAGTGCCTCCAGTGCCTTGAATGCCTTACAAGGAAGGAACACAGTGTGTTCTACAGAACTGGAAAGGGGGAAGTTCAGCAACCAGTCTCATTGCTCTCTCCCTCCGACCCCTTTCATCTCCTCCAACAGAGATGTAGCTTAGTAATAACTGCTAGCATTTACCAAGCGCTTGTTGTAGGCTTAGCCCAGTGGTCACCCCTTCTCACATGTTATTTCATGTAATCCGGACACCGATCCTTCGAGGTGGGTTCTATCTCCCACTTGAAAGGTACTGAAAATAGCAGTGAAGTTGTTGCCTGGTGTCACACGGGGAGCGGATGCATGACAGACACCCCCATCTTCTTTTAAAAGCTTCTGTTCTAGGGGTGCCTGGGTGGCTCAGTGGGTTAAAGCCTCTGCCTTCAGCTCAGGTCATGATCCCAGGGTCCTGGGATCCAGCCCTGTGTTGGGCTCTCTGCTCAGCAGGGAGCCTGATTCCCCCCCTCTCTCTGCCTGCCTCTCTGCCTACTTGTGATCTCAGTCTGTCAAATAACTAGATAAAATCTTAAAAAAAAAAAAAAAAAAAAAAAAAAAGCCTCTGTTTTAAAACTACTGTGAACTGCAAGGTTGAACCTTCACCCTGGCAGGGAAGGGGGCAGTCCAGCCAGCTCAGACCCACACTGTCTTGGGCTCCATACGGTCCAGCAGCTAGGCTGTGATACTTCATTGCGGTTATCCCAGACAAGATAGGACAATCACAGCTGCCCCACCGACACTCAGAAACAGGTCAATGGATTCATTCAGGGGTACAGCATACCCTTATACATGCCACGTTGTAACAGGTGAGTGACATGATCATGTGGTTTACAGAAAACTCACTAGGGACCAACAAAGCATACAGAACATTTACTCACTCACTCATACATAGAGCAAGTGTTTATGGAGTGTCTACTATATTCCAGGCATTGTGCTACAATGGGGGGGGGGGAGTAAAAATAATCAATACTCAGCATTGAGGGGCCCACTAACTAGTGAGAAAACAGATAGGCAGACAAGAGATTACAGAGCCCAAATGGGGAGTGAGCAGTGTCTCCAGGAGGCTGGAGGGAGGTGGAAACCTACAGAGCCTGGGGAGGTCACGGAAGGCTCTTCCGTGGCCTTGGGGTCCTGGGCTCTCTCCTCACAGAGTCTCATGCACATTTACATCTGACACCTGTGCCTCTTCCCACTTCTCCGCCTTCTTCCATAACACTGGCAGATTCTCCAGAAGAGAAGGGAAATTTGACTGACAGCTCAGCTTAGAAGCTCTGGGAGCTGCCACAGAGACACAATAGCAGCTCTGAGTCTTTCGGAGAGGCCATAAAATGTGGGAGGGAGAAACACAGGGAGGAGGAAAGACATGGGGGCTAGAGAGAAAACTAAAGAAGATTGCCTACCAGGAAGCTCCTCAAACCTTCTCTCTCTCGCTCGCTAAATCTCTGGAACGTGTATTCCCTGGCCACCACTGAAAACAAACCAAAAAACATAATGCATTAAAAAAAAAATACACACACAAACATATATATGCACATGCATACATACACACACATATATGCACAGACACCTATTAGAGCTTCCCACTTCCCCACTAAACTCAGTGCCCTTTATCCTGTCCTCTCTATGCACACCCCCCAAAATAGTCAAAACTCCTGTTGGAGGCGGTATGGGGTCTAATCTGGCTTGGAGCCATTGAGAACCCATCGACAATCTTGCCTAGCCCCTTGCTTAAGAAGCCATTATGGGAGAAGTTAATTCAGCACCGCCCAGCTTGTGATGATGGAGGACAGAATGAATCAATCAAAACATTCATATATATTTGATGAACGAGAACCTTGAATGAACAAGTAAATGAAACTTTACTGAGGTCCTCCTATATACTAGGGCCTATGCCAGGAATGTTTAAGGGTATTACTTATTGTAATCCTCCTACTAACTTTAAGAGGTAAGGATTATTACCTTCATTTTTGATGGCAAAGATTCTGAGAGTCAGACTGGATAAGCTGTCTTTTTGTTGTTGTTGTTTTTGCTAGAATGTGTTAGAATATGCTAGAAAGTGACCAAACTGGAATTTAGTGGATTCTCCCTTGTTTTACAGCTGAATCTGAAATTGTGTGCTCTGCTAGATGATGGTAGGCACATGGGAGAAGTGTAACAAATAGAAGAAAAGCTCATGGCTTGGTGGAGGAAAATAATATGCCTTTCAGATACAATGGGAGCAGAGGGCGAGAACAGCCATCCCCAACAGACCATACAATGAGGCATGTCACAGGCATTCAGGGGTAGAGGGCTCCGGTCCTGCCAGGGTCTACACAAAGGTTACGTGGAAGTCCAGAGCACTAAGCTCAAAAAAACATGGTGCCAGGTTGGTCTGGTTCAGATAGATCAATGGAGAAGTAAAAGAGAAAGCCCAGAAACAGGCTCATGGGTAAAAATAATTTACTCTGTGATAAAGGCAGCATTTCAAGTTAGTTTGCATCCGATGGCTTAGTCAATAACTAGTTTGGGGACAACTGGCTTAGCCATTTGCTAAAAAGAAAGACTATTCTGCATTTCTACACATTTTAAAAATTCCAAAAGAATTAAGAATTTCCATGAAAACAATTCTAAAAGAACCCTGAAAAATATAGGTGAATAATTTAACTCAGAGGGGAAATTTTTTCTAGTTATATTTGCAAAAGAAGTTTTACACGGGCACCTGGGTGGCTCAGTGGGTTCAAGCCTCTACCTTTCGCTCAGGTCATGATCCCAGGGTCCTGGGATCGAGCCCCGCATCGGGCTCTCTGCTCAGGAGGAAGCCTGCTTCTCCCCCCCCCCCCACCTGCCTGCCTCTCTGCCTACTTGTAATCTCTCTGTCAAAAAAAAAAAAAAAATCTTTAAAAAAAAAAAAAAGGAAGAAGGATAAACAGTATGGAGTTTCCTCAAAAAAATTAAAAAAAAGTTTTACAGATAACTGATTCAACTTCAGAAAAATTTTAAATCAAATACTGTTAAAATTAAATGCTATACAACACACAGGGAAAACATTTGGAACATACATGAGAGACGGAAGTTCGTATACTTCATATATAGGCTGTACTTACAATCAATAAGAAAAGATGCTTCAATTTTTTAAAAAATTGGCAAAGGATGTACATGGCATATTTCCCAAATAAGAAATGTGACTGGCCAACAGGCCTGTGAAAAAACTGTTCAAACTCACTAAGTTTTAAAAGCAAATTAAAATTTTAAATTGGAAAGTGTTTTTTGTATTTTTTCATTGTATCTTTTGGATAGTCAGCATATTTACATGCTTCCAAAATCAAAAAACAAAGAAAACAGTGAGCAATCTCCCTCCTATTCCTGTCCCCCTTTTGCCTAGTGCTCACCGTCCCCCAGACAGATGACCACTGTTACAAATGTTCGTATATCATTCCAGAGTTTCTTTTTATCTCTATAAGCTAATACCAGTATGCATTGTTACTTTTCTCCCTTTGAAATTAAATACAGCATATTTTATTCACAGTTTCACACGTAGCTTTCTCTGCTTAAAAACATGTATCAGACAACTTTCCATAGGGCTTCTTCTCTATTTATCATTAAGCAGTTTTTCAATGTATCGACGTACAATAATTCGTTTAGATATTTTCTAACCTTTTGCTCTTACAAAAAAATGCTGCAATGAATAACCTTGAACGTACATCACTTCTCAAACATGTTGGGGTATCTATAGATTCCAAGAAGTGAAATTACTGGGGCAAAGGATATATGCATTTTTTATTTTGAAAGAGGCTGCCAAA
This sequence comes from Mustela nivalis, assembly GCF_964662115.1. Taxonomy (NCBI): domain Eukaryota; kingdom Metazoa; phylum Chordata; class Mammalia; order Carnivora; family Mustelidae; genus Mustela; species Mustela nivalis. The sequence goes on along the minus strand of NC_139033.1, from coordinate 37,168,071 downwards.
TTGAATCCTACAAAGGTTTTATCAATTTACACACCCACCCCAAATGTATGAGTGTTCCTCTTTCTCCACAGCCTTGCCAACAAAGTGTGTTATCAAACTTCTGGAATTTACTACATGGGTGAGGACAAGTGATATCTCCAGATAGTTTCAATTTGCATTTCTCTAATATAAGTATGTCTGGGCATCTTTCTGCAAATATTTTTTTAAGATTTTATTTATTTAATTTGACATACAGAGATCACAAGTAGGCAGACAGGCAGGCAGAGAGAGAGAGAGAGAGAGAGAGAGAGGAGGAAGCAGGCTCCCTGCTGAGCAGAGAGCCCGATGCGGGACTCGATCCCAGGACCCTGAGATCATGACCTGAGCCGAAGGCAGTGGCTTAACCCACTGAGCCACCCAGGCACCCGCATTTTTATTTCTTTTTCTATAAAATGTACCTTCACATTGTCAAAATCATTCTCCATTTTTTCTTTAAAGGATAATACCTAGGAAGAATAAGAGCACAAGAACCTAGCTATAAACAGGGGTAAAACGATTCAAAACAAAACAAAACAAAAAAAGGTTTTTCAGGTGTCATTTGGCAACATATATCAAAATCCTTAAAATGTGAATATTCTTTGACTCGTACACTCCATTCGTAGAAAGTCTTCATAAAAAAATAATCATAGATGTGGAACGATGTCCCCATGTAAGGATGTTCATCAAAGCCTTGTTGATGTCAAAAAACTAGAATCTGTCTCTGCCTGGATTTTCCTGGTGCTCACTTATGTTTCTTTCTGCACCTTTTTCTCTTTAAGCTGGCTTTTCTCGTGCCTTCAGTGCCAGTCACTGATCATTGCCTCACAATGGCTGCCCTAGTATGGCAGCCTCAATAAGCAAGACAATCTACATTGGCTAACAAGTGTTATGTCCATGCCATGGTTGGCAAGTAGGTGAGCCAACCTCTCTGAATCCTGATTCCAAATTCCTTGGAGAGAGAATATCATTGTCTCGGTAAGACTCTATTTTGGAAGGATGCCACCTTTCAATAGTGATGTTTGAAGAAGAAACAATTCTTGTCTAGGGGCTCTGAAAATAGAGTGGTGCATGGCAGTTAGAGCTTTGAAGCATCAGGAACATGCATCCACTATCGCTTCAACCTCAACGAACCTGTTGGGCTCCCAGAGATGGTAAGAAGCATCCTGACCCTAGAAGTTTAAGGATGCAAGACTGGCCCAATGGGCGATATTACAATAATGATTTCTTCAGTTGGTGGGCAGCTTAAAAATAAAGCTTGTCAAACTAAGTCATAATTCCTGTGATTTTAGTGCTTGAGCCTGCAGCTGCTTCTTGTGAATAGGGAAGAAAACATCTCAGTTACAGTATACATGATGGTAGAGAAAAAAATCCTCTTTCTGATGTCTTGAGAACATTTTGCAATTGCAAAACCTCTATGCTATTCTTGTTTTGTGAATGCAAAGGGGAGTCATGCATAATTTCTTTACTGGAGGAAAAAAGACCTCTGGCGAGTGAAGGACTTCCCACTAGTTTATCTTAAGCCCAGGAGACAAATTTGAGAGTCATGTCAAAGTTAGGAGACTTTGATATGGTACAGAATGTGTAAGAGAACTCTTCTTTGGAATTTCTAGCTTGGGAACTTGAGTGGATCATACTACATGGAGTGATCCAGAGTGCAGAGAAGACAGAAGTAGAAATAAACATAGGGAAGTGGCAAACACTGATATAATGGGTTGTTTGGGTCATGTTGAACTTGAGATGATATACTTCTGCAGGTGTTACAGATGTAGAGATATGAAGTGAATCTGGCACTGAAATTTCAATCCCTGGGTATTCTAATTTGGGTTAGAGACTCTGAGACACAGACTTAGGTGCAGGTAGTTCAGCTGAGAGGTGATGCCAGGGAACAAAGAGTAAAGGAGACAGGGAATTATGTGAGACAGGGAATTAAGAAAAGCCAATAATGGGTGCCTTCCTGAGTTACTTAACTCAGTGGGCAACTGGGGCTTGATCTCACTAGAGAATCTTGGAAGAACAATGGGGAAAGCATGGAATAACCAATTCAGAACAATCCCTTTAAAGATGCGATCCTGAAGCATTTACCTCTTACTTCTATCTTCCATCAGCTGAGGATTGCACCCATGAAACATTAGCTCCTCCATACTTCCTGCACTCAAGTTGGGCCTAGCATAGCTTTAGAAGAAACCCTGAGGCAGGACAGCAGGGAGACACTTAAAGCATGCCTTGAGATCTTCATCATAGCTGCACTAGAATCCAGTGGGCTGAGGAGATGTGGTGTGTTGCACATAAAGCATGTTCTATGGGAATCAAGAGACTTTGGGTCATATTTGACATCATGAAGTAGAGAAGATTGGTGAACTGGCAAGAAGAGAAGAGGCGTAAGAACAGAATCTCAGGACCCAGAGGAAAGGACAAAGCGTGATCAGAGGGGCCGGGGAACCAGGATAGTGTCACATCAGCCAAAGGAGACATGATTATCAAGGAGAGAAAGTCAACAGCACCAAATGCTACAGAGTTAAAATAGGCTGAGGACATTGCTGACCTTGGTAGAAAGAGTGGGGACAAAAGCTTCACTACCTTTGGGGACAGTAGATATATATGAACAAAGGGAAGTAGAAAAGTATCAGCCACTCTTTCAGAAACTTTGTTTTTAAAGGGAAGGAGGGAAGTCCCAGTAATTGGGAACAGGGGGATGCGAGCAGCAACATGCTGGTAAACTTAACAGCCAACTCTAAGGACACACACATCAAAACCCCCATGATATGGGGCATTTTCTGATGTTTACATTGCCAATACTCCCACTGAGGCTGATTTCAGTCTACTAATGTGATGTCAATTGTCTTGCAGAATTCCTGAAATTGTAGCAATCAGCTCTTGTGAGCTGGTACCAGTTAGCTCCAGCATACCACTGAATGGGAGATTAAGAATGTTCTTATTAATTGGAGAACATTTTAATTGAGGGGACTGAGTCAATGGAGAGGGAGAGACAGAAGACACAGGGACACAAGTAGAGTACAGTGAAAATTCTTGGAGTCAAGTCCTGAAAGAAGCTGAAGGGGATGGAGTAAGAAGAACAATGGCTAGTCACCTTGGAATGGAGTAGAGTTAGGATTGAAGGCCACGAAGAGCTAGAGGCAAAATGGAGAGGCATTGAGGAAGTCAAGTGCATGCTGTGGAGGGACTGGGGGGGGGGCTCCCATTTTTAATAGAAAACATCATCCGCTGAGAGTTTGAGCAGGAGAAGAGGATGAAAGCTGGGAGCACTTAAGAGCTCAAACTTAAGAAGAAGATACATTGGAAGAAAATTCAATGGGAATTGGGGTGGAAAGGAGATACATCAGGGAAGACACAGGCCTGTGTGAGTAGCCGCTTCACAGCTCATCCACTGGGAGAGCTGGGGTCAGTTACTTAAACTCCTGAACCTTAATTTCCTCATCCATAAAAAAAAAAAAGAAATACATAAAATGACTACTTCAAAGGATTCTAATAAGGGTTAAAGAGGTAAGTATGTGCTGGTGAGTAGCTGAAAAATAATAGCAGGAGAGTTTGCTGAGCATTTAACCTTGTGCCTGACACAGGCTTCATGGTAATCTCATTTAATCTTCACATGAGGTAAATTCTGTTATATCCCAGTTTAACAAGGGAGGAAATGACCTCCAAGTGCAGAGAATTAACACTAGGCTCAGAATTTGTACTTGAGCATTCTGGCACCTCTATTAACCATTGCACAAATCTGCCCCCTACGATACCTGGCACGTGCAAGCCAGTAGGTGGCAATTTTATCCCCTCCCTGTGAAGAGGGAAAACAGGTTGTAGAAATGTTAACAAATGGCCCAGGAATGGTGCTTAATTAGAAATGACTCCAAGAATCACTTCACAGCATTCATAGGAGTGGTCAGAAATCATAAACTAGTCAGAGTGTCGATCAGCATGGTCTATAAATGTTCATCAACTTGAATGAGAGGCTAGCCTCTTTCCTGTGAGTAGGTTTTGGCTGAAGTGCTGGGTTGGGGGTGGGGGGTGGTAGGAAGTCTCAGGAAGGCCCTGAGACTCTGAGGTGAGGGAAACCAAGATGGGGGTCAGAATTTCTCTACTAGATCAGGCCCTACCTATGTGGTTGCCCAGAAGGACAAGCAGAGGAAATCCAGTATGTAAACCCTAACAGATTTTTTAACAATAGTCATGGTCAAACCTATCCCCACATCCAAGTCAATGTAGCCAAGACATATTTCCCAAAAACCAATGGTCTCAGCACCTTCCCCCCTTATTTAGTTTGGGATAGGGAAAGAAAGGCAATTCTTGAGTGTTCTGGAAACTGGAAGCCAAGATACAGTCCCCAAATGTCATCTCCTGGGATCAGAGAGATAACGATGGTGGCCGGATTCTGGACACCTGGCCTGGCTTATCTTTCTGTCACTGAGAACCTTTGACAAACTGACAGGACGGTTTGCCCCTTCTGGGCAACTTCTTACAAGACTTGAAAGCAAGAGAGATCTACCGCACAGAACATATGGCCCAGACTTTGTGCTTCCCACATGAGGAGGCAGGAAGGGGGCTCAGAAAGCCACTTTTGGTTTTTTTTGTGCAGTTGTACATGGTGTAAAGTGTGTCTGTTTTATTTACTCCTCTGGCATCTGGTAAACCAAGGCCAGTGGTTCGCCTACAAGCAGCTGTCAGGAAAAAAAAAGTCAATAGGACACAGTTTCTTGCCTTCCCCTGGCCCATCTCCTGTGAGGAGGGGCTCAGTGGAGCTCCTAGGCCATGGGACACTGAGTGGTGGGAGTTACCTCTCATCTTCTGTAACAAAGAGATTTTTGCAGGCAGGCCCAGCAGTTGTGAGTATGACAAACTGTCTCATATTTTTTAATGAAAAAATGATACTTCATCTTTCTAATGACAGAGAACTTGGAGGTGGCTTACAGTAATATATGCCTTTTTTAATACATGGCTCGTCATCTCGGGGCAACAGCAGTATGAAGGATGATGCAGCAGACAAAAGGTTAATAGAGCATTGGGCCTTTTTTAATTGAAAAAATGACTGAGGGACCCCACAGCAGACCTAGTGGTAATAGCATTACAGACTGTAAGTACCATTCCAGAGACTTACTATTCATCTGGGGGTAGAGCAACAGACATCAAACCACGTCACCAAGCCTCAATGCCAACGGGAGTCCATTCCTAAGGAGGTTAAAAAGCAGCCCACGGTATTTTTCAAAAAGATCTATATTTTTAAAAATACATCTCTCCTTTTTTATTGTTCTTAATTTACTATTACCTCTAAGAAATAAACACACCATGTGTTGGCCCAGTGTGACTCCATTCTTCTTTGTCAATGTGTCTGACTCAAGTGTAGTCAGATTTTGCAAGACCAATCCTCTTTCTGGGCAAAGTTTTATTTATTTTTTCACTCAGGCAATAGGAAAAAAAGAAAAAGTATTTTAACGTCAAAGAGCATTTTCTGAGAGGATCCAGCGTGACACAGAAAATGAGTCATTTTTGAGGGGCTATGGGATATGAAAATGAGGTAATGGGTGAAAAAGAGCTTTGAGAGTATAAATATGTAAATATGAGCTTGTCCTTCAGCTGGATCTTCACGTAACTACATTTGTCCACATTAGGAATTTCAGTCTCCCAGGGTAACTTGAAATCTTCTGAGTCTTGGGGTATATATATGGCTGAGCCCAGGAATGGCTAGATTTGCCAACGTCTCGGCCCAAAGTAAAGAAGGGGACCACATTTAACCTTATGCTTCCTCAGTGCTTCCCAAGCAAACACAGCAAGGCTATTCAAAGGAAGACTTAGGAGCTGCCCAGGCAACCGAAGGACAGTCATGGAGTCACCGTCCCTCTTCTGGGTCTCTGCCACCCATCCCCACCCACCGAAGCAGTGTTCCGGCCTACATGACCAGAAGATGTGCTCTCCGTGCTCTCAGCAATGCTCTTGTCCACAAACAGAAAGGCTTCCAAGGCCAACTCTTACCTCTTAGAAGACAGGTAAGAATTTATTTTCACTCCTCATAACTCAAAATTCAACTAACGACCAGTCTAGAAAGATGACTTTGTCAAAGGGTTTTGCTGGTTCTGAAATGGCAGGGGACGTCTAGAAAGGATCACTGCCGGCAAGCCTAACCTTGCAACAAGGCTCCTTGGCAGCATCGCACCGAGTCTCGTTGGACACACAGCTGCTCGGCTGCTGTTCCGGCTTTGCTTCATGGAAATAACACAGTTTTCAAAGACAAAGTAACATCGGCTTGCCTTGCTACTCCAAAACAGTGGTGGATGTTTAAAGTCCAATCTTCTCAGACTTTGAGTATCTCCAAAAGATAAATGGGTGTGGGAGAAAGGCATTGTAGCTCTCTGAGAAGTTCAAACAACACATTTGTCCCCTGAAAGTCCTCTGCTGTCTGGAACAGATAGGAAGGGGGAGTAGGTTTGGTACCCTCTGCATGGAAATGTGGGGCCTGGTTGATGAGGGGTTAATTGGGGCTAATTTGAAATGCACCTGCTAGAATCACTTTCCCTGGAGAACGCATCTTAAGCTTCCCTTTGCTGAAAGCTGATGGTCTCCAGCTCATTGTGGGTTGCTCCAGGGAGCTCAGAAAAATGATATGTACACGGACCCAGTAGAAAACATAAAAATAATAAATGAAACTAATAATGCAAAAAGGGTTCGGAAATAAGTAGTCCCTTCTGACACGAGCTGTGCTGGAAGCGTTGAGGAAAGAAGGCTGGAATATTAAATGAAAGATGTAAATTGTAGAAATTGGAGCAGTAAATTTTCCTTTGGAAGAAGAGGGAGCTAACCGCTCTGTTCAGAGGGATCTGAGCTCACAGGAGCTGGTTTCCAGTTCGGGTTCAATCCTAGGAAGGCAAGCTTCCCCTCATTTTTCCGCAAAGAGGCTCAGGAGCAGGGAGGTGTGTGGAGGGCAGGGGGGACAGGTGAGCAGGACAGGCAATCCGCCAACCTCATAAACTAGCATGCACTCGGGTTCCCTGGGGGCGGCAGGGGCCCCAGGGTAACACAGGACAGCATCTCCTTGCTAGACCTTTTCCCTCCTCTGCAGAGGTCTTTTCACCACTGCCTGCTTCTCCCCTGAGATACCCAAGCAAGGAAATAATGCCACAGTGGTCAAGTGGAAAATCCTGACAAGGGTGAACAGAAAAAGCCTAATGAGGCAGGCCTGCGTGAATTTGATCGGAATGCATTTCTAAGCGAGCGCAGGGCCACAGGATGGAACCGCGAACATGTCTGGTCTGGTTTGCTCTTCAAAGAAGGAAAGAACAGAGGGAGGGTGGGAAGACCCTCTTGCAAAGAGGAGACCATTCTTGCTATTTATTTGTATGTTGCTGATTTTCTGGTCTCAGTCACAGTGCTGCCGTAATTTCATCGGTTGGTTATTTTCAGCTGAAAATGTACTGGGAGCACTCAGACGCGCCCTAGCCTGCAGCAATCCAGAAGAGCCAGATCTTGCCGAATTTCATCCTTTGTCTGAGGCCACTGGGCCACACCACCCTTTGGAGGCATGTTACACCTGATGTCCCCCACCCCCAATGTGAGCATTAGTGGCCTGTGAAAGACAAACCTGGGTTCCAGTCCTTCTGCTCGCTCACTCAGCACGTGGCCTGCATTCATTAACTCATTCCTGACTCAGTAACTCTCCCGAGCATCAAGGATGGGCCAGGCACTGTCATAAGTGGGACAGATGCGATAGACGCCTCCATGGCGCTTTGTGTGATAAACACCAAAGATGCCCTAAGCACCTAGGGAGGTTGGGAAGGTGGGAAGAAATAGGATTCCTGCCTCCCAAGGGCTCCATCCAGTTGGGGAGATCGTGCTTGGGCTGCCCAAGTAGAGGAGCGCATCCCAGTTTCACGGAGTAGAGAAGCATGGTTTGGGTGGGGTGAGTCAGAGAGCGGGCTGAGTTCTGTCTTTACTTCAAGGTGGCAGAGCGAGAGCAAGCACCTTTTAGAGCGCTTCTCTAGGGGCCCTGGTCGCTGAAGGGATTCCATCTTGGTCCGCCCCTCTTCTGTGCTTTCTCAGCCAAAGCACAGTCCAAGCAACCCTCACTGACCACTGGGAACACCCCTGGGCTGTCGCCTCCCCAGTTCCTCATCAACCAGCTGTCTCAGTGTTCGAGGGCTGCTGCAACCAAGGACCACAAACCCAGCGGCTTAAAACATCAGCAATGCATTCTCTCACTGCTCTGAAACCTGGACGTTCAAAATCAAGGTGTCGGCAGCTCGGTGCTCCCTCTGAGACTGCGGGGACCCTTTCTTGCCTCTTCCAGCTTCCGGTGATGGCCGGCAATCCCTGGCCTTCCTCGACTTGGAACCTCAACACTCAGATCTCTGCCTCTGTCATCAACTGGTGTTCTTTCTGTGTGTCTCTGTCCCTGTGTCCGAATTTCTCCCCTCTTATAAGGGCACCAGTCCCTTTAGAGGAAGGGTCCTTCCTACTTCAGTATGAAGTACTTAGCTAATTGTATCTGCAATGACCCTATTTCCAAATAGGTCACGTTCTGAGGTGAGTACTAGGGACAGATCTTTTTGGGGGGACACAATTTAAGCCATAACACAGACCATACCAATCTAGCTCACGAAAGTTCCCTTGAGGAAGCTTCTAGAACTATTGTGCTCTAAGGCAAAAAAAGAAACAGCTTTCATGTCTCTCCTTCACCATGACTACTGTGTACCAGAAGGTGCCTTCAATCAATATTTATTGAATGATTCTTTTCAATCTCCTGATATCCTCTCCCCAAACATTGCTGTACCTATTTTTAAAAACAGAATCAGAGTGGCTGCCGGTCTCTCAAAAGTGCAGCCTAGTTTCATAAAATCCCCACTTATTTTATTTTATTTAGCATACACAGTCTTTAAAAGATACCAGGCTAGGCACTGTGGGGGTTACAGAACTTTTTTTTTTTTTGCATATGCTTACCAAAATAATAGTAGTGAAGATCAAACAAGAAAAGAGTTGACCACTGGCATGCCAAAGTTGTCAAATCCCCCATCCCCTCCGTGCGAGGTAAGCTGAGAAGTATGGCTCTGTATCATGCACCCTTCGAGGATATGAAGGCAAAAACAGCTTCCTTAGCCCAGAAGTGAGTCTAGCCACCTACCTGTGTGACCCTCTTCATGTCAATGCCTATGCCTGCCAAAAACGATAGTCACTAGCCCTCTGTAGCTGTTTAAATTTACTATTAAATTAATTGAAATTAAATAAAAATGTAAATTCATTCTTCAGTCACACTAGCCATGTTCCAAGCACTAAATAACATAGGCAGCTACCCCGCTGGGTGGCACAGACATGGACCTCCACCACTGCAGAGGTCCTATTGACCAGTCAGTGCAGTAACCGGAGTGAAGGGGTTAAAAACACTGTGGCTTCGTAAAAACAAAATGGCTTCCGCAAGAAAGGAAGCGCTTGACTAGATGAGGAACATGAGGAGGAGGTGAGGACAGGCTCTTAAACAGAAACTCTAAGTTATGTGCAAGCAATTCTCCATGGCGAAGAGAGGAAGTTGTGATTGGGATACCTACAAAGGTCCCGGGCACATTCCTTGTGTCACAGGTCCACTTTGTGGCCATTGCCCCCCGCAGAAGTTGGCAGGTGCCAACCAGGGGAGCAGTGGTGTGCATGTTTAGCTGAGAGGCACCCTCTAGCTGTGGGATCGTGAAAATATTTATGGAGAAGTGGCATTGGGGATGGGATGGAAAGTTCTGGTGGGTTCCAAACCTGCAGAGATGAGGGGGGAGCACTGCAAGCATCGGGGGCCATGGAAGAAACTCTTGCTGGGCTAGATACAAAGCAACAAGAGAGGGTGACGTTTCCCTTCTCAGGGTTCCAGAAACTGTAGCAGGTGCACTTGAATTAAAAGAAAAACTCACAATACAGATAGTTTATACCGGTGCATACATAAGGCACAAAAGGCCTACAAATGGTTAATAAGGTAAGGCAAGGTGAGGTGAGGCAAGGCAAGGGGAGATAAGATAAGGCCTTCGCAGTGTCTCAGTGGCCCCCGTTTTAGGTGCTGTTAACAGCCCTCAGTTCTACAGGTTCTTTCTCAGAAAGGCTCTATGAATTAGGAAGTGGGAGACTATTTCTCCAGTCCTGACCTACCTGGGCAATACCTCACACCCCAGCTCATCCAGGCTAACAGGATAAAACTAACACTTACCACAGCAACCGTGTTACTGTGCCTTGACCAGAAGCCACACACCACGCTGGTCTGCTGGGGAATCCGCACCCTTGACGTGAAGGTGAAATCGCTTTGGCCCCCACCCTTCTCCAGCCCCCTTTAAAGCCCAAGTCCTTCCTGAAGATTTCTGTGACTTCCTGTGGGAGCTCCAGGCTCCTCTCCTTCAGCCCTCATTGTCCTTGCTTTCTCTGGACCATCCTTGGCCACCTGGACCCAAGTCTCCTACCTACCCCCCCCCCCAAACACGACCCAGCGTCCATTAGGGGATCTGGCCTCACCAAGCATTTCTTGAACGTTCCCTGGGAAAACCGAGAGAAAGGTCACTTGGCAGGCTGCTCTGCCCACCATCTCCCATTGTATTTGGCTTTCCCTTCTCCCACCCCGACCTGCAAAAGCCCTAACCTTCCCCCTCCCTCCTCCCCACTCCAGTTCCCAATTCCTGTCCCTCCACTTTGCAAAGTAGCTTCCGCCTCCCTCTAAAGCCCTGACTGGTCAATACCCAGGCCCCGGGGGCTCAACCCTACGTGGGCTAATCAAGGGATTTTTCCACCTCAGAAGCTCTCCCCTATACTGGCTCTAAAGAAAATGGCATTTTCTCCATCTCCATTCGGATCCAATACGTCACACAATCTTCTCCGCTGTCCCCTGGATAGGCGCAATTATTGCTGTCATTTTGCAAATAAGGAGACTCAGGCCCAGAGAGGTTCGGTGACACAGGGAAGATTTGCAGCACGAAAGCGGCCAGACCAGTTTCTGAACACATGTCTGGGTGTCTCCAAAGCCCTGCTTCGCCTGACTCTCTCCCCCGTCGCCTGAACTGACCCAGGCAGAGCCTTACTGCCCTGCTGCCTCAAGTGGAATGGGAACAAGCCAATCGAAGCACAGTGGGGTTTACAGAAGCTCTTTCCAAGCCCTTTAAAAATGACTGGGAAAATAGAACCCTCTGGAAGACATGCAAGATAGTACTTGGCAAGAATTCTAATGAGCCTATGGTCTCCGCCATGCGCGTCTGGACTGTATCTATCGAGGGTTAGAAATGAGGGATTTATTCCGCCCGTGAATCAGAGAATAACTATTGTTATTATTTAGCATTGATTAATTGTTCCTCTGGCCCTCTAGGCCTCTCCACACGGTTCCCAGAAAATCATTAAGCTTCCAGGGCTGCCCGGGCCTTGACATTCTGGGTAAAGAGCTGTACGGTGAGGTCTGCAAGAATGAGCCGGGTCTCAGAGTGGCCCCACCAGAGGACCACTCCAGTGAGTGGGCCCAGCCCCCAGCAGGACCCTCCAGGACCCCTCACCCCCACAGCGGCTCCTGGGCGGGGAGTCCAGGGCCAGAAAACACAGGCCTCCACTCCCCAACTCCAAGATAAACCAGCAGGCTCTGACTGGTTTTCTACTTTGAGGACTTTGGGAAATGCATACATATTGCGTAATTACTAATAAGCAAGGGGTGCGCTTCAGGGTCATTACAGCGGCCGAAGCCTCGGCCGCATTTGTCCGCCTGATTAAACGTAACGTTGTAAAGGGAGCCGAGCAGTGAATTTTTATCCTGACATCCAATAACACTCCCTGACCCTTTGGATATTGTCCTCCCCAGAGGTCAAAAATATGAATAAATTATGGTTCTGACAACCTTGACAACGAGTAGAGGTGGGATGAAAAGCTCTCCGGGAGAAAAAAAAATTTGACATTACATTTGTGATCACAAGGAATAAAGGAAAATCCATATCCTAATTTTGCTAAATTTAGGCTTGACGGGGAGAACAGAGAATAACATTTGACATGATGTTTATTCAGGAGGCGAGGGGCTCTTGTTGTTCAAAGCCAAGGTATGGCCTCTGTCGTTCAACACGAGGTGGGAGTTACTGGTTCCCACGGACAATTTTTATTGATTAGAAATGGTCAAGCCAAGATAACACCATCCCAAGGCGTTGGCTCCCAAACTGTATTGTTAAATAGTTAACAGTTAGGTCAAGTATGTGTCCAGAGTGTGGGGCCATCCGTTATGTGTGAGGAGCCTCGTTTATAGACAGACAACCAAGCCAAGGCAATCAGCCCGGGATCTGCTAAGCTGGGAATTTATAACAGTTGAGCAAAGGAAGGTTGTCTCTTATTTTAGGTTCTGTCAGGGGGTGGGGGAGGAGCAGAAATCAAGGCCTGGAAGGAGAGGAGTGATTTACTCCAGTGGCCTTGGGGAGACCGTCTTTGGGATGAAGGGTAGGGGTCAATGTACAGAGACCATCCATCCATCCCTCCGAGCCTGGAGCCTATCTGCCACGAGTTCAAAGACCCAGGACACAGGACATAAAACCGACCAGATTTGTCATTTAAGCAGCAAGGAACATGTCCAGGCAGGAGCCCTATATCACTCAAAAGACTGGACTGATGGCAAGAGAGGGACGAGAAATGCCCTTGTCCTTGGGCATCATGACCTTGATTTGGCTGTGCCATTGAAGGCACAGGAGCCGACTCAGCAGCCAGCATGGGCTCCCTTCTCTCCTGAGTCCAAAAGCGTCCATAGGCTCAAAGGCACAGACCCCAGAACACCAGGACCTTGCTTCTAGCTGTTGGTGGCCTTGTTGGCACTCCCATTCCACAGTACAACGGGGGTAGATTTGATTTTGTAATGCAACAGACCTTACAACTTTTCCTATTGCTTCGAACATTCCTTTCCCTCAAAATACTTCCTCTCTAGAGGCTCCCAAGCAGTAGAGGGCAGTGGTTAAGCATCCAGACTTAGGAGCCTGACTGCCAAGGTCTTAAACCTCTCTCTACTTCTTCCTGGGTGGAGCTGTCGCTGTGGTGTTGCACCCAGATGTCCCTTTCAGGACCACGGCGCTCCTTCTCAGCTGTAGGGAGCCATGCTGTGCCAGCCCATACTGCCCCCCCCCCCCATAGCAGAAGGAACAATTAGGACTACTAACCCTGTTTCATGTAAAATTTTTAGAGGTGTTTAGGTATCATAGAGCATTGATTTCACTGCAATTTTTAATAATTTTGCATCAAAATATTACTTATCTTCCTTGCTGTGGTTTGGCACCTGCCCCACATGGGGTGAGTGCCTAACATCCTTCTCCTTTGGCCTGGCCCTGACAGGGAGTAGTGGCTGCTGATGGCACACAGTGGGGCACCAGAAGGACCTTTGGCCAGAAGAAGTTGCCTCACCCTAATGTGTACCCCTCAGGTGTGGGGGGCAGCTCACATCCAATGACTGGTCAATAAGGAGGTTCAAAGGCCCAGCCCCTGGACTGAGTTGGAGGGAACTCCAAAGGGCCATCCCAGCTCCAGAGCTCCCATGAGATCGACTGTATTGGTTTCCTAGGGCTGTTGTAACAAAGTACCACACACTTAGAACAGTGGAGATCTATGGTTTCATAGTTCTGGAGGCCAGAAGTCTGAAATCAAAGTGTTGGAAGGGCTGTACTCCCACTCAAGGTGATACAGGGAGGATCTGAGCCAGGCCTCGCTCCGAGGTTCTTGTAGTTCCTGAATTGCTACCTTCCTTCTCTGCCGTCTTTCTCACAGTCTCTTCTCCCCTCCTCCATTAGACACAGGGAGAACTCAGAGGGTCTGCTGCATGAGCACAAGCTATCAGGAAAAGAGATGTCAGGCGCCCGTTCCTGAAGCCAGGCCTGATCTCCATGAGGGATTCTCTTTAAAGCTTCTCTGATTAGACCTGGGGAGGCATCCCTCTCCTGCCCCCCATGAGGAGGAATCATAGCAGTCTCTGTTGGACCAATATACCCCACATTCCCACCAGCTCTTCTACCTCCCCTTCCTTTCACTGCTCCACTGTTTCCTTGTGTTGACTGGGGAGCTGCGGGGAGAGGGGTCTTCAGGGAGAGTCAGGTGACAGCAGAGTCATTTGGTCAACTCTTGGTGGGCCATTGGAGCACCCTGACCCCCCACCATTCAGGAACCTTTGTCTTCACCTGTGATCCTGGTTGCTGAAGCTGATGCCACAGAAGGTATCATCTGACATCCTATTCCTAGGATTATCCAAGGGACCTGATGCTCATGCTCCTGGGGACAGTCACCGAGGAAATGTATCTGCAGCCTGAGTCTCCCTCCAGAAGGACAAGGCTGCCATTGTTGTCACTGCTGTCATTACCCCAAGCATAGAAATGATCTCCACTTTACCCCAGCCTGAGGGGCCATCTGCCAGGCTTCCAAGAGTAAACTCCTACAGGTGAGTCCAAAGAGCACCAAGTGTGGCACAGGCTCTATTTTCTGCACATTCCATGTATTTTCTGGTCTAGAATGTGCTTCAGAGTGAGATCAGGCTACTGCCAGGTTAGCACCCAGAGGTCTCCTTGCCTCCTGGTGACATTCTAGCCTGAC